>NC_073724.1:6154835-6761068 GCF_023634155.1 Falco peregrinus | reverse complement strand
GACATTAGCTGGCCAGGCCCAGCAGGGTAGAGCAAATTGCCAGCCAAGACCTGAGAGGAGGTTCTATTTCTGTTGCATATTTAAAACCAGATTTACCCAGGATTGGAGCCATGGTCCACAAAATGGTCACCAGGTTTCCTAATGGTGGTGGAGGGTTCATACCGAATGCAGAAGATCCCTTTTGCATAGGAGCACAAGGAGCACCTATAGCCACCGACTGCTTCAGTCCCCAGGGGATTTCTTCTATGCAGCACAATGGAGAGAAATTTGTATCGGCAGTCCCTGTGTATTCTGGAGATTATTCAAGGTTAGCGAAGGCAACAATATTAATGTTAATGAATATTCTACCCCAGCACAAAGTTTTGTGCTTTCTTTGGTAAGCAGTTTCATGTTTCATATTTCATATTTGTGATTATTTACTGACTGAAGACACTCTCCATGTAATTGCCTGGCTGTGCTGTCTGGCATCTAATAGCATATTTTTAAAGTAGCTCTTCTTATTTCCATCTCTCAGCTTTCTTCATTCTACTTTACCAGCTTCAAGAAACCGGCCTTGTTAAGCCATTCGACTTTGGCAAATATTATTTTAATTCAGCGATTAACTCTATTTTACCCCAAACAGCAAACTTCAATTTGGATTTGTCTAAATAATTTTCTGCATTTCAGACACGTAGTTTTTCTAATTTTTAGAAACATCCTGAGGATTACTAACAGTAAAAGAACATTGTATATTCTCAAATTGTTATGATTTCTCTCTTTAGAGATGTTTCTTTTTCGCTAATTTGGACAATCCAACTATATCATGATTCCTATAATAAAACGGACTTGCCTAGTAGATTTACTCATACCACTCATAGGAGTTGTTTGTAATTTAGCCCAACTGAGATTATGACCTCATTAAATTTTATGTAATATGTACGTGAACAGCAACATCCCCATCTCCTCCTCCCATAGCAAAAAGTAAAACCTTGCCACTTGAAGTTCCATTGATAAACAGGCCAGGGAGAAAAAAATGCAGACTAAGATAGTAAATCTGGTTGGGTTTTTGTCTGGATAGGGAAGTCAAGGCACAAAATTATCCAAGCAACTTTGCAGAAATCCACTAAGTTCCAGTGCAGGATTAAAAAAAAAATGTCCTTTTCATTCCTTGTGGAAAATGGTGAATTTCGTTGGGAATAAGAAGAAAGTCCAGATTCTTTCTCTTCATCTTCTAGCCACACCTGCCTGAAGACTGCTCTGTTTGGAGACAAATGCTGAAAAAGGCACAATAAACTGTCATTTAGGATGAAAGTCAGTGACAAACCAATTGCTCTCAATTCATTGCTCCTCATCACAACAACAAGGAAACAAAAGACCTATTTGTGCAGCAGCTCTGGATAAGAAAAAAACCCCACCCAACCCATAAGTATATTGAAAAGCCAGGGAATTCACACCAGCTTTGGAGCCTGTAGTAGTTTGCACCTTTTAACAGTAAAAGCCTGAGTAGTTATGCATGGTCAAGGAGCCATCAGCTCCGCATTCAGAACCTGAAAGAACTGAAAAAAATACTCCTGATGAGCCTGGGGACATGAGCTGAAACTTCCCTGGACCTGGCAAACATAAGAGGTGTTGAGGAAGGGCTGATGAAGCTAGGAGTATGAAGATTCAAGAACAGGACTGGGAAAAGCGTAGAAAAGAAGGTGTCCAGGGTAGGGTTTTAACAGTGGGCGGTAGAAATTGTAATGCTGAGAGTGGGTATTGTAGCAAAGCACATGAAAGGTGATGAATAGAGCCAGGCAAAGTACTTTGGTGGAAAACACAGCCTACAGGCAATTTTTGTAGTCTCCTTTTTTATCCCTGAAGAGCTAGGTGCTGTAACTGGAAATAAATTCTGAATCCTATAGGGAAATACGGATATTTTATGGAAACTGCTGGGAAAGGCTGGAACACTATTTGGCGTTTGTTCTGAGGAAAATAAATCTGTTTGGACTATAAAGTCATGGTTCCCCTTCTAAAAGTTTGATTTTATTTTAGTGTTCCATCTTCTGTAAGCTGCTTGTCCCTCAGGAGCCTCCAGAACTGGAAGAACTGGAATTCAGACAACAACCATCTTCATTAAAACTAAGGTTTATCGGTAGTGAATCACTCTTGACCTGCATTTTAAATAGCCCTCCATTAAACTCTTCCCCTTTTCATCTACTTTTGAATTATTTTGCCATGTATTACTCATCCTTTCACCAGATTCTGCTTGATCTGAAAGCTGTACATGGTATAACTAACATCAGATATTATAGCATCTGTGACAAAAAATAGGAAGAAAGAAGCAGTTTTGTTTCTGAAGAGAAAAAGGAAACTGATAGACCCCAAGGTGAAACTAAATCTAGAGACTTCTGCGAACCTGGAGCGCCAGCAGCCAAGGGGTACAAGGTTCTGCCTAAATGCTCTGATGAACACAATTAACTAGACAGATTTTCATTTCCTTTCTCTTTGTTATTTGTTATCTGTTTTTATTACATGATCATAATTTTTTAATCTGTCCAGACTTCTAATTAGCGTAAGAGCTGCTGAAAAAAAAAAGAGTTTGAATGGTTTTGAGTTAGCATGTTTTCTTTATGGTCTTTAAATGGAAGGAAAATGGATATGATCTCCTTCTGTTAGTTTCTTTCACAGAAAGAAACTGTTTTGCACAACTAATAATGGTGACCCTGACCAGGGAAACCCTGTCCTGATGTGGAAGCCAGTGCAAGGGTGCAGGCAACATCGCTGCTCACTGTACTGTTAGAAAGTTATTAGATGATGTTACTTTAGATTTAATTTGCCAGCTTTATCATCTCTCCTGCCAATTTTTAGCTAGGATTGCCACATATTTCAGAGAGAAAACAGCACTGCTGAGATCTGCCTTCAGGCAGCTGTTCTAGTCAAGATTTCACGTTCTGAAGCAGACGTAACCCTTCCTTCTCACAATGCTGCCGACACCTCAGGGAAAACAGAAGACAAAAGGAGAGAAAATGTTTAACTTAGAGACATGCAGAAAAGCCTTCCACATGCTGTGCATGTTTTCTTGTTTTTAAGAGAGGTTTATTAAAGGTCTTATGTTAATGAAAATGATTGTACAATCAGCCATTGCCTGTAGTTCTGAAAGGAATGATAATATGCCCTTTACCGGGGCTCAAAAGGGATTCTTATTTTAAACTTCATCTGTTAATAGAGCAACCTTGCTTTGAAGTCAATGACCACTGCAAATATCAAACATATTTATAGATGGGTACAAATATGCATTTGTGAACTGTCCGTCAACTTGCTCTCTTCCAGCCTATCCCAGGGTTTAGTGAGATCTCCTGTAATGTCACCCTTTCAACCAAAACCATGATGCGGGCTAGCCAGCCTCTGGAGATTAAGCACCAAGAGGATACTGTTACACTTCACAGCAGTAACCAGCGCAGTCTTTTCAGTTTGCTTGTTTGTTTGTTTCTCTCCCTTTCTTCCCCTCTTCCTCTCTTCCTTCCTCCTTCCCTCCCTTCTTTCCTTTTCTTCCTTTTCCTTTTTTTTTTTTTTCTCCTTAACCTGCAGTATTCATTACAAGTCATGCATCTTGTTTTATCATTAAGTGGAAATGAGATAACAGAAAGAAACTTTCTGCTGAAAATAATTTAACTCCCAGGGGAAAACAAATATCAGTTTTATCTTTACACAGAAATTCATTGTATCAAGGAAGATACCAGGGAATAAATTCTAAGAAAAGAAGTCAACACCTGTTTATACCATTACTTATTTTCCCCAGCTTCTTAACTTTTATAATGTTCAGCAAAGACAGGAACATAATATTTTTTTAGTATCTTTTTCTTTGCCATTTTCTGCAATGTTATTCTAAGGTTCAGTCCTTAATGGTAGGCTTTGAATAGAGATTTCTTCCTGGTCATCCTTCTTCCTACCTGAGAACAGAAATGCCTGACCCACAACCTGCTGAAATCAACAGGAATTCTTTCCTCTGGTTCCAGGGAACCTTGGGAGAAAGTTCTTTGGATTTTACTAGATTTTCACTGCTCAAAATATAGTGAGCTGCAGTCACCTCTTGCTGGGTCAAAAGGAAGCTTGTCACTGTCTTTTTTCAAGACAGTGATTACACCTTTCTTGGCTTTTACCAGTCCTTAGAGAAATATTCATGTCTTGCAGTCTCAAACATTGCTGTTTGCAACATCATCTGTAATACTTGACAAAAATGAATGAGGGTTTAGTTGAACACATCTGCATCTCAGAGAAAAATGAAAACAGGTCTTAGCTTGTAACCCCAAAGCCATTATGTTTTTCTCTCTGTCTCTCTCCCACATACTTTTTTAAAAATCTTTGGATATATTATGAGTTTTATTCAGTGGGTGCTTATTTATTTCTTATTTTCTGCTTTCTAAGCCATCCAAGCTCTTGTGCAGAAATCAGTGTAGATCTAATACTTCGGGAGTGTGTAGATCAATGTAGGCACATGACTAGCACTCTATCAGGCAATGAAGGGCACGCCTGTGCAATAAATCCACAGCTGTTGCGCTTGGAAGGCCTTTCAAAATCATGACAAACATCTTTAGAAAATGCCTGAATAATTAAATGTTTTCCCCACCTTTTCTTTTTCCCTACACTCCAATATATTTGGTCACTCCCTCATTCCCCACATGCATCACATCTGAAAACATGCCGCTGGAGTCAGAGCCTGCTTTATTATTCATCCTTTTCAGAACAACATGCTGACAAACTTGAAAACATCACCTAAACCCACACCTGGAGTTTTGAAAAAGAAATAACTTCTTGCAGAGGTGTAGGATCTGTCTCTGTTCCCACAGAAGTATCAAACGTGGGTTGAATGTGCACTACAGGATCCTGAAAAATGAAAGGATTTGGAAGAAACAAGTGGTGACCTGTGCTAATCAAAGTAGTTTTGTCTCTGTGCCATGACATGTTTACACTTTTAGATGCAGTACAGGATTTGGCAGGATTGTGTCTCATCACAGCTATGTGGGAATTGTCTGCATATTTCAGTTGTCATAATGAATTTTCCCTGACAATAATCGAAAGTCAACTTCTGTTCCCATTTCTGCTTCAAGTTAAACCAGGGTAACTCTAGAATAATTCTGTTGAAATGACTTCCAGTGTTGCAACAGCGTATATCTTGTATTTCACATTTTCTGATACTAGAGAAAATGTCTGTCTTTTTAATGTGATCGTAGCCACGTCGCATGCAGTAGCCTGGCCAGCTATAGCCTCCCCTAGCCCATTTTCGAAGTAGACTATGAGCAGATAATCTGCTTGTTACATAGAATATTTACTGCCACAGCCTTTGAAAAATAAATACTCAAAACCAAATAATTTTACCAAGTCATCGTGTGGTTAATGTATTCAAAGTCCAGAGGCTGCAGAAATTTTCAGCTCAGAAATGCTGAAGACAGTTGACAGCTTCCCTGAAGAATGAGGTGTTTTCTGTCCCCCCCCTCCCAGTTCTGCTCTGTGTACCCAAGGAGGAGCCTGGGTGCAGTCAGAACTTCAGCAGTGTGACACAGGAGTCTGCATCTCTTTCAAATAGTCGAGAGGAGAGGAAAAAAGGCACCCAAGGAATGCCAGAAGCTCAGAAAATTCACGTAGAACGAACGTCTTTGTCAAATGCAAACTCTTGCCCACACACCAAAACACGTTACCAAGTTGTATGGTTTGTGGCTTACAGCAAATTGAATTTGACGACACTTGATGCTCAAGAAGCCTTAGAAATTGATTTTATGCAGCTTCAGTGAAGTTATTTCATTGGGTTTGGCCTGCCTCTGAGCTAAAAATACCATTCTGACAACAAAACACGCAAATCCAAGTTCGCATCCAGGGACTAAACCCCAAACTTTCCTGCCTTTGAGATCAAGTTTCTGATTGAAGGCTCCATGTTTAGCATTCTTTTATTTTCTTCTAAACCATCTGGATCAGCTTTCCATAAAAAAGAGGTATTTTTTAGAAAGGTATTTTTGGTACTTTGTTTCCTCTACTTTGCAATCCAGAACTGCTGTAACAGAGGCAAGTGTTCACTGTAGGACACAGATCACCAGCGTAGTAAGATCTTTACAAATGCTCTTTACCAACATGTCAACTCCAGAGGCTTTTTTTATTTGAAACAGCTGCTAGAAATCCATCTTTATGTGAATGCATAAAAAAGAGAGATAAATATATATGTGTACACCCTCATACGGATTGCATACTTCCAGCAGGGTGAACTACTCTTTGCTAAAGGAAAACTCCTCTGGGTTCCTGTCCTGTGAGCCAAATTCCCATTAGCACTCTACACTTCCAGGTGCATCCTTCTGCCAGTGCAAATCCACACAAATACATCTCATTAAAGATCCCTGCCTGGCTGCTTTTCTTAATGATTTACATTTAAATTTTAATTCCCTTCAGAAGAGCTAAGGAAGAGTCACAGGAATAACCTGAGATGAGCCTAAAAAGAAACTTGGAAACAGAAATATAGATAGAAATAATAGGTATAGAACAGTCAGATTACTGGAGGGGGAGAGGGCAGGGAGGGAAGGGGACTGTTTTGATAAAACTATCTTTTTATTCCACGGTAAAAGACAGCCCCTGTCCCCAAGGACTGCCAGTGTAAATGCCGAAGGGAACAGAAGTCCGACAAGGACAAATGACTTGCTGAAGGTCAAGCTGCAGTCGCAGAGCCTGGAGCTCCTGCCTCTTCATCCAGCATCCAAGTGCCCCAAACTCTTTGCTGAGGCTCAGGTTTGTTGTCGGTTCTTTTGGAGGAGAAAATACTATTTTAGCAAAATATTTCAGAATAGATCTCAGTATTAGAAGGCAGTAGTTCGTTTTAGGCTGTATTATATATGTGTTGTATCTTAACTTAAGGAGACCCTTTCTGGCCTGTAGAAATTATGTCATCAGTATATCTGTGGCACTTGCATGCATTACTCTAGAAGACAGGAACATAAGCAGCATCTGCCTTTTTTGCTTGACTGGCTGCATTCAATTTCATTACACTCTATGCTACTTCTGCTGCGATTTTGTATAGAATACACCTTACCAGGAAGGTCAGATTGGCACCAGATTTTACATTATGACTTATATTGCCAGTAATTAGGAAGCGCTTTCCCCTTTATTCCAATTTTAACTCGTGCATGGACCAAACAATCCACCTGCTTTTGAAAAAAACCCCAATTGTTCTATTACAAAAATAAAAGAAAATGGACAGTTATAGATAAAAAGTTATGTTTCTGGCACATGCTTTAGCAATGGCTGTTGCAATATCAAAATTGCTCTGTTAATAATCTCCTGTTAGGAGCTAACCACAGGTGATGTGCAGCAGACAGCAGCTCTGGTGGCTTGCAGCAATTCACACGCACAGAGAATCTATTCTGCTTTATGGCTAACGGGTATCTCTGAGAGGCAGACCTCTACCTAATTATGACCCAACAGAAACCCTTCAGTTCTTACAAAATGAAAAAAATACCCTTAAAGTGCACAATTCTTGTGATCAGACATTCAACAACTCATGTGTCATGTTTCCCAGAAGTAACCGTTATTTACCATTGCCAATGGATTTCTATCAGTTAGATCTCTTTGTGCCCTGCAGCTTTTCCCTCTATTTATGCTGCCCTCCCTTAGCCAAACACAGGTTTCATTGTAACACAATGTTAATAATCAACAAAACAAAAAAAATTATATATTTAATGCCGGTTTATGTGAGATAATGAAGCAGTATATTTTATTACCACGGAGGAGTGCATTTTCAGCGTTGAATAAATTTTGATAACAGCAGAGAGAATTGCAATGGAGTCACATCTGTGACAGCTTCAGATTGCGCTTCTAAACTTGCAACAGGTCCTGCCACTGTCGGTGGCGTACTTAGCGCTTCAGCTGCAGTGATTTGTGTCCAAGCTGCGGCTTGTTGATCAAGAGCTTTACTAGGAACAAAACTCTCAAGGGAAGTGTGCATGCCAGCAGTGGCATGGCATTTTGTTCCTCCAAATATACAGTGGACTCTGAAAAGGCAGCTATGTAGAAGAAGTTTCTCGGTGCAAACCAACCAGCTAAAGAACGTTTTAGATGACTCCACTGGCAGGTGGGAGTGCTCTACAAAGCTGATGACATGTGGTGCTGGACTTCAGCTTCCTCCGTTGGACATCACTGTGTTGTGGCTCGTAAACCTTGCACACTCTATGACCACCACAAAATCCTGTTTGGGTTGCAGTTTGAAAGCTGTCCACTTTGGTGCAATCTGTTAGAAGATTAAAACCACCAGTACGGTCTAGCAAGCTGTACTGCTTGGGTGATGTGAGTCTAACAGCAGGGAGACTGTGGCACTGCATGGAGCCTTCCTTTGCACAGGACTGTCATCAGGGAGTGGGCAGTCAAGGACTGAGGGTTTTCCTGACTGTGCGCTCTGATAAACTTCCTTCTGCCCCACCTTGGTGCTGGGGCAGTTTTTGCATCCTTCAAAAGACTGGTCAAGACTGTATGAGTTGGCATCAGGGCAGAGGTAGCAAGCCTGGTGTTGGAAAAGCTGTTACTAGCAGCTGAGTAGCAGCTACCTGGTGCCCAAAGGATCTTTATGACTTGCAGCAGATGAACATGACTGAATCCACATTGATGTACTCTTCTAATTTTAGCTTCTCAGTCTCATATTTGTTACTTCTTTCCTGCAGAAAGGTGCAGATGCTTTGCTTTTCTTCCTAAAGGTCAATTGTATGTTTTATTCTCTGCTTCCTTTACTAATTTGTTAAACATGAAATGAAGTCAAAATGCAGCTCTAATAGTTTCTCAAGCTAACTTCTCCTTCCAAGCTTTCTTAAGCCCCTCAAATATACTAAAAGGAAATTTTTCATTTGTGAAACCAATGAATTAAGAAAGGGAAGGCAAGAAGAAATACTTGGGAGTACGCTTGAATCTTGACTACCTTTATTGCCTGAAACATCTAGCAAACAGATCTGATGTTTCATATTTGGCTTTTGCTACAAAACCTCCTTCACTCAGGTTCATTCCACCCAAATTGTGTTCATTACTTAATTATTGGCATTTCCATTTAATTTATATAGAGCATGTTGTTCTCTATCCCAGCTCTAATTAACAGTTAGCTACAAGTACCCCCATTATGACAGCAATTAGCTTGTATGCAATGGTAGCTTTTCCTCGGCTGGGAAAGGGGAAGACCTGTGGTTCAGGTGCCCCAGAGGCCAGAACAGCAAATGCCCTGCACTTTAATCTATTGGAGCAGAACTGATCATCATATATGTTTGCTCTTAACCTGAAAAAAGGCTCCCGAGCCACAAAATTGGGATTTGAATCTGATCTTCCCTAACACAGTTTTGCTATAAAGTAAGCTACAGGCCTATTAATTTTTACTGGACAACTTTTTAGAAAAGTTCATTTTTTACATTGTATTTTCACTGGAATAGGAAAATGTAGGTTTTATTTTATATATATTGTATACCTATACAATTATACAGACATGCTTCATGAGAGTGAGATACGTTTGCAGGTTTTAGTTTTGAAAGAAATAATGGAGAAAAAACTAGAAGGGGATATTTGGTCTGTAGACCTGCTCCAGTGGATGCACGAAGCTTTCTCACTGATAGTATAATGAGTACCACCCCATGATTCAACACAATTATCGGAGAAGAATATTCAATTGCAGTTTCACAACTACCGTAGCTGAAGCAACGTTAAGTACAAGAGCAAGCCGTGAAAGCTGGGGTCCTTCTCCTGGGTATTTTGAGGAGTAACTGTTCAGCTAGAGGTAAGTGAATTGGTCTCCCTTTCCTCATTATTTTGTTTTCCACCTCATACAGTTTTCAAGAGCCTTAATTTATCATTTGGAAAGTGCTTTAAGATCCTTTCACAGAGCTGGCTATAAAAATGCAAAGTATTAGGAAACAAAATCCCATGAACAATTAAAAATTAATCACCTTCAAGCCAGAGCTTTCAGAGAAATGCCCAGTGGAAATAAAAAGACTACCTGGACTTGCAGGAAGAATGCTGTATTCACAGGAAAACTGAAGAAAAACAACCACTTCCAACTGAGGGATGTTGTTTTCTCCACTGTCCTGCTGCCGCCTTTTCTTCTTCTGCAGTCCCCTGGAAGTTTGCACTGCCAGAAGAAGCAGAAGGAGATGGAGGACAAAGGGCATTGCCTGAAAAACAGCAACGTGGAGACGCCCGTGCACTGCCTGCCTGCTGGCAGCCTCGGGCAGGCTTCCCCCATGAGCACTGGCTTAAATAACTGGTTTAGCCCTTCTGTGGGGGGTGACCAGGCTTGAAACAGGGGCTGACACTCCCCAGCAGGGAGGTATGGGGGGTGGTTGGGGGGCATTTAAGAGGAGGTATATGAAGCTGAAAAGGCGAGAGAACAGTCAGGGTCTGTCAGAGACAGAGGCTGGAGCGCCTGGAGAAAGGCATGGATGGAAAGCGCTTTATCTGGAGAAGCAGAAATGCAGAGGAGTAGGTATTTGGAGTTCAAAGGATTATGTGGGGGCTGGTTATGGGGGTGGGTAGGAGGAAGTCCTTGTTCCTTGGGACAGGAGGAACAGCAGCAATGTGAAGATGTCACACCTGTGTCTGTGTAAAACCTCAGTCTTGCGGTAACTCTCATCTCCACACTCTACTTCGTCAGCACAAACCCAAGGAAGTATTGCCATAGAAAACTGCTGAACAAGAAGAGTGGAACAAGCACCAGGAGGTCCCCAAGGGGATCCACTATCCTCACAGAAGCTTGTTGGTCTGTCCCTGAACATCTCCAACTGAGTCTCCAAGCCTTCTTGGATAGTGTCTTCCAGGCCTTTGCTGGCCTTACCATTAGGAAGTTTTTCCTCATCTGAATCTCCTGCATTTTAAGCCCACTACTCGACTTGTCCTACATGGCATGGTGCAGTCATGCTCCTGGACAGTAAATTGACAGAAATACGATATTGGACATTAAAAGGCAGAGTGCGATTGTGTGTATGAAACAAGAAAGATGGTACATGGCCCACTGGACTGCAACATTATATGCACAGGACAAAGAAGTGTTTGAGAAGAACTTATTTATAAAAAGATATTTTTGCAAATTGGATTTACAGACATAGCAATAAAATAATCTGAAGTAAAAGACTCAGCATGGCGATTGAATAAGTATTCAATGTTATGCATCAGTGAAGTATATAGATCGGTAATAAAAGCCCCAAGGAAAACTGACTCAGAGCACATAACCTAACCATGGTTGCTCCAAACCGAAAGTGTTTGTGCATGCGATCTGGTTATCTGGCTGAACTGAGGCACACTCATCCCAAACTTTTCAGAAGTTTTATGTTTAAAAAACTTTCCTTTGGCTATTGTCCTGCAATGACCTTCTTGGCCTTTTTCTACAGAACTAAGATACTAGTTATTTTGTCTGTCCAGATTCCGCCCCCCCCCCCCCCCCCCCAGTTTCTATTATTTTTAATGGATGTTTCAGGTTCTCCTTTTACAGAACATGGTGAGAGCTACACTTACACTAGAGAAAAAAAAAATAATTTCAGCAAGCAAGCAAGCTATAAATGCCAAGTTTCTTTAATGGTAGAAAAGACTAACTTTCTGAACCTTGATATCAGTAGTTTTGTAAACCGCTTTGCCAAGTGACTTGGTTTTTTTGTTGGGTTGTTGTTGTTGTTGGGTTTTTTTTTTAACAAAAGTCAAGCTGCCAGCCTGACAGTGTAAACAAATCTGTTTTTCTGGATTCCCTTTGTCAGATCAGCCTCCAGCTGAAATACAGACAGATTTATCTCAAATGAAATATATCAGGCACATGAAGCAATAATTATAGCTGCCTGGTCGTATGTCAAGAATAAAGAGCCAGCCTTAGATCAGGGTCAGCAACAGAGGGTGCCTAAAATACATACGATTTTTGAATAGAAGCTGGGAGGCATGGTTTCTTGATAGATACACAGATAAAATGGCAGTGAGTCCAAGTCTAGGCAACACCACCAATATGTTAAGAGGACATTAGGAAGAACACAGTAATCAACACGTAGAAATAACTCTCTGTGTGTGGAGAGTCAGTTCTCCAGCTTCAGCCACACGTCAGGCTCAGGCACTGTGAACTAGACATCACCCGAGAGCCACCCTGCCGAGCCTTCTTTCTTGGGGTTCAAATGAGGATCTGCAGAAACAGGGAGAAGCTTTCTCAGTGTTCCTGTGACTGAACCAGCCTCCCAAAGAACATTGAAATGATTTCACAAACTTTCGTATTTTGGTCTTTGCAACAGCTGTTCCCAAAGGACCATAGTAGAGGAAAATCCAACACAGGTTTGTATTGAGTAAAATCTCTTCATAAAATCCTCAGCACCAGGTACTCCAAGCTGTGATTGTCCAAGGGTGGCACTACAACCCTCAGAGAATTTGCTCTTTCTGAGGGGTTTTTAACATGTCCTTAGGACCAGGCACCTTTGCCTTTCAGTGCCTCCTGCAGCTTTGCTGTATTGCACGAGGGTTATGGAAATTTTTCAGTTGAGTGAAGAAGTTGGTTGAAGTCGTCCTTGCCTCGACCAGGGGTCAGGTTTCGGAAAAGCAAGGTGAAGCTGCTTAATAGGAACAGATTTCTTCTTAAAATGTACCAGTTTAGTTATATCCTATCACAAGGGACACCACGGCAATGACTGCCAGGCACACCTTGGCATTTAAAACCCTCTGGAGACTCCCTGCAGAGTGCCTGTCAGTCTAACACCGTTGCCAGATCAATGGTCCAGGAAAAATACAGAGGACCCTAAATAACCCAACTAGCATGGCCTAGTGCATAATTCATACTTTTGTAACTGCGTAGCTTGGAAATCCAAGTCAAAGCCTGCAAAAGAAATCAAATAACTTAGTGCTTTTGTGAAATAAGCCCATTCCCACCAACAGGAAAGGAAACCAGAGAGCAAGGATGGGATCTTACACTGTCACCTTTCCTCAGGAGTTCATCCTGACCGTTCCTTTAGGGACAGCTGATGCCAATAGTATTTTTTGCAGAAAACTGTGTTATGAAACCAAATGAAAACTGGTGAACTGGCTAGTGTATTTGTATATATAGGCCACAATTCTAAAAGAAATGTTAAGATACAGCATTTAGTACTACGCCACAGGCTGGCTTAAGTGTTAAAAATTATATTCTTTGTTTAATTATTTTTTTGTTCACTGAAGTTTAAACTTACCCTGAAGATCTGTGGAGGAACAGGGGAAAAGCAAATAGAAAAGAAGAGAAATGTCCACAGTTTAACTCCAGATCCATTTGGGTCACTTTGTTTCATACAGTTTTTGATGCCAGTGCTGAGGACAGATTTCAGTCTGAATATTTATTTAGGTATTATTTATAATGCATCTTATTCAGCCTGCCACTTTTTTTCTTTGGGCAAACACACCCCCCCCCCCCCCCCCCCCCTCTTCCCCCAGAGAACAAATAAACTAAACCTTAACCCCATATTATTTATTTTAAAGTCATAAAATTCCATTTGGTAAACAATATTTTTTTTTAATTAATCTGAAATTAAAACAGCAGTTTTTAAGCTGTCACCAGCTTCAGCTTTTGATTGTCAACAGCCTCATTTTTTCTACAGGATTAATGTGCACTAACATAACTAATTGACGTTGGTACAGAGCCATATTTAGTTGCTGCTATAGATTCAGAGAGGAAAAGGTATGGATCCACTAGAAATAGGGAGTGTTAGAGTTAATAACATAATTAAACTTATTTTTGGAAAGCATTAAACCTAGAATAAGTCATTCTTGTCTCATATGATGACTGCTACACTAAGCTACAGTTTGAGTTTACCATTTTTAAGATTCTTGAAACGTTGTTTTTCAATTTGTAGTCTGCAGTGTGTGTTTCCTGTCAGGTGAAAATTAATTCCACTGTTTGTTTATTTTAAAGACTGGCTGCAAAGTTGAATTTCTGTGCTGCCAGCAGCTGACTCCTGCAGAAGCCACCGCGATGCAGCAGCAGGCTCGGAAAGCTCCTTCCCAGCACAACCCACCACTTTGGTTTGGCATTCATCCCTCACACCAAACCTGAGTGTGGTGCGGCCGCGAAGTGTCAGTATGGACCTATCTATTGCATGTCCATGGAACCTAATTCTATTTTTTTTTTTTTCTTCTGATTACAATTTGGTATCTTCTTCCTTATTCTCTTTTCCACATTTTTCTAAATTATGTAATTTTGGTGTGGAGAACTGAGGTAGGACTGCTTTTGACCTGGTTAGTTGATTTTTGTGAGACTATTATTCACTTACAGACAGGAGAAAATATGTTGTAAATAGGGAAGGATCTGAATTAGAATTGCTACTTAGATCATAAGAAGTCAAAAACTTATTTGAAGAAACTAATTGAGTTGTCTCATCATCTAAAGAATTCTCAGCTAAGGGGGAAAAAACAGCTGATATCCTTTAGCAAAAGATTTTTGCTGTTCTGTGCAAAAGAAACTGTCACAGTTGGACATGCAATAGCATTCCTCTCAGCTGGAAGATTAGTATCACTGCACCTCTCTCATACATTATTCTTATCTACTGTGCCAAATTGAAAGCTGTATCTATGTGCTCTGTGAGGAAAAGAAATATTTTTGTCTTTTGAAATTTAATTTTTGAATTAACCATTCTCCTGTGCTGTTTTAGTCCAGACTCATGTTCACAGTTTTTTGGCTTCTGGCTTGGGGACATGTATTTTATACTTCATATATTACTATTTTTCTTTTTATTTTTTTACAGAGTCTGATTTTTATGGTGTTCTACAGCCCTGCCAAAAAACTGCCCACTCCCCCTGGGAATAGCAATGCTGTGTTTGAAATCTTTAATGGTCTTCAAATTCAAAGCCTATGTATCTGAGCTCTCAGAAGTGCCCTAATTTCAGTGGAGCTGAGAGTGCAGCAGACTTACACACAGGATTTACACACTGGGTGGTTTACTGAAAAGTTCAAATAACTTTATGAATATTATAACTTTTTATCAGCTAAATAAAAATCTGACAGAAAAGTAGCTTACACAGAAAAGGAGGGCATGGCTCAGACCCAAATGATAAAATTTAGAACATTTCTTCTATCTGCTAGTTTAGGGTGTAGATTAGTTTCTGATCCATATCAAAGCAAAAGGGACCAAAATGTAAGTGGCACTATACAGGACTGCCAGCTTTTGTAGCTTTGAAGATGAAGTCTGAAATACAGGAATTGTTACTGATTTTTTACAAGGGGTTTTGGACAGAGGGTATTTTAAAACTGGTTTACTAAATAGACAGGTTTGATTTTCACTACTGTACTGTTAGGCTGCTAGACACAATTGTCACTAGAGGACTGGCTAGGACACCTCATGTGGCACCTTCTCCAAAATCTGATTTACTTTACAAAAATCTAAAAAATGAAGGAGGACAAAAATATTCTCCAAAGTATTCTAGCGGGATGTGCGCTGCAGGGAAGAAGATGGAATTGAGTACTTGGCTTGTTTTGACAGTTCCTGTTCAAGTTTGTGTTTACATGTAATGATATGCAGTCTCTGTATTTCCTATGGCATTTTTCTTCAAGTGATGCATTTTGTTATGTTTAATTGGAAAGAGATTTTCTCCCTATTTTCCCAACACTCCACCAAAACTGACTTGCGCTATTAATTTTTATGTGAAACAGTGTATTTTGTCTGTCAAAACACTAAAGAATGATGAGCTCTTTTAATTTACATTTCTGTATCAGGCTAGATGAGTTTGCATTTAGGCATCTCATATTAATGCATCTTTCTTTTCAGAAATGAAGAACAACTCGAAAATCATTTGATGGGAATAAGAAACATGAAAAAAACTCTTCACAAAATTGATCAGCAGGTTTGAAAATTCTGTTCTTGGTCAGTAATTTATATCATAAAAGGCCATGAATCTATAATGCTGTTAACATTTATTAGAGGTTTTCCCTTTTTGTTAAAGATACTGCCTTTGGTTTTCACCTTATCACCAATTAGTATATAGGAGGTGATGGGTTTTTTGGTGATGGGTTCCCATGGATGTACTGCCTACAGGCAGTTACTTACACTGGCTGCACTTGTGTGCAAGATCTGCTTTTTATTTCTTCCTTTAAACAAGCTAACATATCTCTTCTTTATTATTAGTGATGGGAAAAGGATTCCAGATAGATTTGTTGTTACTTTTGTTCGCTATTAGCAGAATTAAGGAGTAGGGAATGTGCGAGCTCTTGGTGACATGTATGTTTATCTAATTAAAGAAGTGCAATGGCAGTTTGTACAAAATAATTTCCTGAGCATACTAATAAATCTGTAGAAGAATTTGAAGACAGATAGTTGGAGGTTTTTTATTATTTGGATCCAAGCTTGTTGACGTGTTTTTTTGTTTTGTTTTGTTTTTTGTTTTTTGGGGTTTTTTTATTAAATTGGCTCAATAGTTGGCAAGCATTTACTTACAATTATTTTTTCCTCCGGCTGATGGCATAAATAATTGATCTGATAAAAGATTCTAATAAATTAAATCAGTAACAGCCTTCCAGATGAAATGACACACATCCAGCACCCCCCACACCCAGCAAGAGTGCACCAATTAGACCCGTGAAATGTGTTTGGCCTATAATAGCTAGCCAAACTTGTGGGTTCACTGTCCCTCAACCATTCAGAAAGATAAATTTATTGGGCAATAAGAACTAATTGAATGCAGGGGTTAGAAGACAGTATTGTTGGTCTCAGCCTTTTGTTCAACAGCTAAGGGGTGGGGATGTTCCCTGGGATGCAGGGAATCCTCAATTCTGTCACTCCAGTCTCCAAGGGACTTCAGAGCTGTATGTCTTCCCTCCTGTGAAATGCCCCCATGACGACGTTACTCTTAAAGGGACCACTCAGGTCTTCCTGTCAATGCTGCCAAACTTCAGTGTCCACTAGAGTATGGCCTGAACCCAGGTGAGTGTCCTAACCACCAGCCCTACCCCACTACAGGGGGGAAATTTTTATCCAAGTATTATTCACCCAGTGTTAACTCCTTGCTTCAATTAATAGTCATTCTCACATAGCAAACCAGTGTCAGTAGAAGAGATGCAGAGGAGCCTCTCCAAAGACTTCCTTTGCTTGATGATTAGTATAGCCTGTCAGATATTTCAGCTTGTGCTTTTTTTCTTCCTTTTTGCCAAATGTAATTCTGTGCACTTTAGTTCAACTTGTTCTCATTTCATTTGGGTAAAGAAAATTTATTTTTGCTTAGCATTAGACTGTGGTGTTTTACTTCTCGTCTGACAACCACTGTTTTCTGGTTATTTGAAATTAAGTGAGGTTAAAAAGGGTTTTCTAAACATTGCAGTGGATACACAACACTATTCTGCAGAAAAGCCAGTGCAGCTGAAACTTTATGAGGAAGAAATGCTCAGTTGTCATTTTAATTTCCTCTTATTGTAACAAAATTCTTAGCTTCACATTGCCATAATTTAATACCTGAGTGAGAACAGCAGATTATTTTTTTTTTTGTTCCTAGCAAAAGTTCACACTGGCAGAAAAATCCATGTATGAAATACGTTACAGAGGAAAGCTTAATTGTAATGCCAAAGTAGAAAATCAGACACTGGCTGATTCTTTGGTACCATCTGAATTGGGTCTTCTTTTGCTATTTCTTTTGGAACATGGGATTAACTGTTCCAGCTGACTCCAGCGTGAGCAGTTTCAGACTTGGATTGCATCATGACAAGGGACTCACTTCTCCCAGATCTATTCTGTTAAAGCACTTTGCTCTAAGAGCATGTGCAGCATCATGCATGGTCATAAGCAAAATCAGTTTTTTGAATTAGGCACCTGTTCAGGTACCTGGCAGGACTGTGGCAGAGCCCTGTGCCCAGAGCTATGAGCAGTCCCTATTTCCTTCTACCTGGTTTTCCCTATTTTTCTGTATCTTCCATAGATGATGGCTCCAAGGCAGATTTAGGTGACTTACCACATGTCAGCTGAAAGGCTCAGGAGGCTTGTTTAGTGTTGCATGCTGCTCTTGCTAAGGAGTCCCTAAGGTTCCTGAACTTTGCAAGGACTTCAAGTCCCAGTGAGGGGCTACGAAATGGTGCTGGGGCTGTTCTCCCAGGAGGTCTAGTCAGGTTCAGGACAGAACAACAACAACAACAAAATTACTCTAACAGACTTGGTTCTTAACCAAAGTAGTTTAACACCTGAAGCCATTGTTTTTCAAACTTGGATGTAAAAAACAAAATGTTTGTCCATTCTTTCTTTGTCCCACCCCCTCCCCCCATGATGGCAGCTAACCCAGCTGTGTCCACAGATGTGTCATGGATGCAGATGAGAATAACTGATCCAATTCTCCATTTTGTCCAAATGGCTGATGAGGGGCTCTGCCAGGGCAAAGGTAAGCACAGCCTTGTGGGGTGGGTCAGTGCTGCACTGCTGGGGTCATCAGCCCCTGCAGTGTCCCTTTGCCCCCAGCCTCTCCTTGCCCTGGGCAATGCCCAAATGCCCCAAATGTCACCGTCTTGCCTTTCAATCCTTTTAACCACACGCAAGTGTTACAGCAACAGAGGAGACGGAAATGGTATTAGTTTTTCAGCTAGCTTTTTTTTTTTTTTTTTAATTTCTTGAAATGTTTACGGGAAACTACATTAGAATCCCAAAGTAATGAACTTTAAAAAAACATCTGGAGATCTAAACCAATTGTAATATAAAGAGTTACAGTAGTACTGATGCGTGACCACAAAGATATGATCCATTGCGAGTGTGGCAGGTAACTTGCAGTTGTGCTCAGGAACATAAAATTCTGATCTTAAAAAAAAAAAAAAAGAAAGAAAAGTGGGGTAGCTAAATAATTGCGGAATGAAAATGATAGAAACTATTATTTGGCTGCATAAATACAGTAAGACTTTACTTAGCGAATACTTCTTCTGGGAGGGTTATGTGCACAGAAACACATATGCATGTGCTAAATAAATGGGACTGACTTGATGGAAATGGTGTGTACAAGTATATAAAACCGACAAATATATTTTATGTTACATAGATTTATATCTTTTTCTAAACCATAGATAGTTCCTAGTTGCTGTTTTAATTTTAGCACTGAGTTTCAGGGTTTATTTTTGGCTTTTGGTACCTTAAAAATGCTACCTTAAAGACATAAAATGTGATATAAAGATAGAAAACATTACCTCTCATGGAAACACGCTGAAGTCATTGAGACTTTTTTCACTTCAGTTTCTTCACAGAAGAGCAGTGCTCTGTTTAAAGACAATTAGATATCCTCAGTCCTTTTAATACCCAATTATTTTCTGGACCACATATTGCTGGTGCATAGAGAATCCTGCGTCAGGTGGCACATGATGTGCACCCTGCAACTCTCATCCTCAGGGCCCTGAGAAGAGGGGACCTTTGGGGAGAGATGCCTGCTCTCCTGCATGCAGCCAGGCTGTGAACCTGGGAGATGGGACTGCACACAACGGCTGCAAATGGACTGTACCACAAATGCAGCCAACCCACATGGCCGTCTTATCTGCTATGGTGCTGCTCTGCGGGCTTCATCATGCAAGATTAATGTGATACATGTTACAACAAGCAGACTTGAAATCAATAAGAAATAGTCTCCAGTGAAGCTCTTGAGACCCCATCCCCTGGAGTAACAGGAGGGTAGTTCAGCATCCTTCAACATCAAATTTATGTCAGGAAGATTCCTGCCAAAATCCACGGAGCTGAACCAGTAACTGTTTCAGTACAGTCATCTCCCACATGACACCACATAACACATCCTTTCACTACACCATCAACAGCTGACACAAACTGTTACGAGAGAATCTCAGTTTCCCTGAATCACTGTATATCAGCACTCCTCAGCATCTCAAAAAGTCTCCTTAAGAGTATAGAAGTTACTGCTTTTCCTTACTTGTATGATTTCTTTTTATGGAAAAGTCATTTAGAGTGGACATAAGTCTTGATGTAAACCTAAAAATATATATATATTTAGGTTTTCAGTAAATGCATACATTTATTTAAGTTCAACAGCTTTTTAGTGGCACACCTTGCTATTGGCATTGTGAAATGAACTGAATACTTCACTGATTTCTTGCTTAGCTGATTTTTGCTTTGGCCCAGCCTATCTGATCGAGCAGGAGACAGTACTACTCACTTCTAGCTGCTATTCCAACCCTTTGGTACATTCAGAAGATATGAAAGTCATAAAACTATTCATTGGAGTTAGGGGACTGCAGCATAGTTTTTCTTTCTGGTTAGGCTGCAAATTATTGGACACAAAGAGCAGACCCTTTGGTGAATGAAAAGGCAATGAAAATGAGGTGGATTTATCCAACTATCTACCACAGTGAGATGGAAAAGTACTACCATATTCAGTAATACTTTAATTATTGATGAACAGTTCAGATGTCTTTCATGTCTTCTGCAAAGAATATAAATGTACTTTTTCATATTCAAACTGATACAATTTATAAGGCTGGTAATGTTTTCTACTCAAGGTTTGTGTTTGCTGAACAGGTATTTAATTTCTCTCAATATGTAATACTATTTCTGAATTACCTGATCTCATTTTTTTTAAAAAAAAAGATGACACAACACTGTTGGTCAGTCCTGTATGTTTCTTAAATACGGAACCTTCCCCAAATAGAAATTCTCCTATAGAAAAATACACTAAAATTTCATCCAGAAAGAAGTTTTTGTTTACTTGCTTTATCCCAGGACAAACCCATGTAGTACTTGTGTAGGAGCTTTTCTTTCTTTATATATGTTCACTTTTGTTGTTTCTTTTCCCAGGAGGAAGTAACACAGAAAATTCAGAATATTAAGTACTTTTTTTTTTTTTTAAAGTCTTTTAGAAAATGAGGGCAAAAGTGAACGAAGTCTAGTGTCCTGCAACAGGCACTTGGAAATTCTTACAATCTACTTTTCCCAGTTTTATTACATTTGACAGTCAAAATGAGCATCTGAATCTACCTAATGCATTTGGAAGCACGGAATAGTTGCATTCCCAAGCCACCAAGTGGAAGCCAAGCGAGTGCAGCAGCTTGCCACTAGAGCAAGAAGTCTTCAGGGGAGCAATGGTTTTTATGACTGCCAGAATGTCTCCAGGAACATTGTTTCCTGCTTCCCACTAGGAGCCCTGCAACGTACAGAAATACTTTATAGACACGTATGTGAATTCAATGCCTATTAGACTTCCAGGTCTGCAGATTGCAGTCCAGAAAAGAATGCTGCTCAGAGAAACCTCTCTGTGCAGTCCCACCAACATATTTCATCTGTGATCAGGAAGACATGTGCCATGGCTGGCAAGTGAGGTCATCACTGTCATGTTTCCTCTTTGCTAGCGTTAACCATGAATGTGCCAGCTGTGGTGGTGGTTACTTGGGAAGTAGATATATAGTGTCTGAGAAAACTGTACAAGAGCATCCTTTTTGTTTCATATACACCCCTAAGCATACATTACATGTTAAGAACATTCAGTCATCAGTAACCTATTCAGGCATTTAACCAAGAAGTGTTTGTACATTGTACTGCTGGCGAATATCCCAGCTTACATAAAATACTCCTGTAGGAAATCTTGCAATAAAACCTTCCCTACCACTCTTCTTTTTGGCAGAAACCCAGAGCAGGAGCTCATCAACATGGAGGCAACAAAGCTGCACCTTTGCTGTGTTCAAGTTGGATTCGTTAGGCGCTCAGAAGTGAGCTCAAGAGAAAGCAAAGCCAACAAGTCCCATTCTAAACTCTCATCAAATGGCTTCATAGAGATGGTAAGGACTACAAAATTTGGCTGTCTGTGGCTATTTTTCAGATTAAAGCACTGAGCTATGCAAAAATCAAGGTGCTCAACGCATTAAGGCTGCAATTCTGCCCTTAGTACATTCTGCACTACTGTGCATAGAGTACAATTTGTGAAATCACTTGCTGTTTGGAGACCTTTCAGATCCTCACACATTATGTTGAGTTGCAGAACAAATTTTTAGCATGGCCTCTGAATTTTTCATACTTCAGTTGCATAAACTTGCTAACTAAATACAGAGTGAGTCCTTTTATTGTTCCAGTTTTCTTCTGAATAAAAATAAGGATATACAGGGAGGAGAAAGAAAGAAGTGCAAAACTGTTGATAGGTTTGAGAGTACTTTTCTAGTAAATCAATGTAAATCAGTGAGGTTGAGTGGAGTGACCCCTTTCTGAGGAAGACAGGCTTGATTTCAGGTTCATGTGGCCCCAGACCAGAAAAGAGCTTTGAGATCACCACAAGAAAAAGCTACTAGTTCTGCTGCCAGGGATTACTGCAGAGCTGCTGCCAGAGAGTCTGGATACAGAAACATCCTAGTTTATCATAGTTGGCTTTGAAGGGAAGGATGGTCTGCAGAATGCAGCCTAGAGGGTATCTGGCTAGGAAGGAGCCTGGCTAAAGACATGCCCTCAGAAGCTTACAGATCGTGGGAGTGTGAAAGAATGATAACAGAGGACATGGCTGAGTTTAAAAAGTATTAAACTTTAAATAAATAAGACCTAATCCCTGAAGAAAAGAATCTGAAATAGAATGGCTGGGAGGTATTTTTTGATGCCTTGGTTAGCAATTTGGTCTAGAGGCATACAAGAAGTGTTTGCCAAACAATTTAATGAAGTTTTAAAAACTTCGAAGGTTCTAGAAAAGCAAAATAAAACTAATGAAAAAATACCTCTCTAACCCCAAATTCAATAAAGCATATATTGAGAACTGGCAAGAACTAATAGTTTACCACTTTGTGCTGTGAAATTAGCCCAAAGATTTTGTAGGGAGTCATTACTACGCTAGTGAGGTGTCCCATTAAACAAATCAAACCTTCCAACAGTTTTTACACCTGCTGAGGAGAAGTAAAGAGTTTGGAAGAAAAATCCAGCAGGAAAGTATGAGATATCTGCTAAGCTTTTACAGGTATTTTTTCAAGGGCAGAAAGAGAAGTCTTCAAGGCTAAGGCTGAGAAAAGAAAGGGTAAAATTAGGGGCAGCAAGATTAAAATATTACTCAAGGTTACTCAAGATTAGCTGTATGATGAATGGTCCACAAAACACTGCATAAATCAAGATAACTAAGATAAATGGAAGTCTAATTTAAGGAGTGTGCTGTCTCTGGATCAGAACTGGAAGGAACCAGATGCATGCCTGCCAGTTTGGGAGGTACAAAAGCCATACCAAAATCACAGCAGATCTGTACAAGGGCTCTGGTTTGGGATACTGAGAGCAATGGCTGTTTCCTGATGTCTTTACCAAAGATGGCAGAGAAAAATCAAGTAGGAATTGAAGCTGGGCAGTAGCAGCACTTTTTAGTGTGCAACCCCTCCCACAGAACAAAACTGTTGGCTTTTTTAGACTGGAACTTCTCACTCCTGTGACAATATCTTGGCTTTTTGCTACAACCTTCTGTTCATGTGCCTTTCTGTACATTAGTTGCTGTACTTCCTTCCCACTGCACACTCAAATCTCTTTTCATCTTTCCTTCCTTTCCTCTCCCACTCACCTTTCTGAAGAGCTAGAAGATATGATCAGAGAGGCTAGGACACTTTTGCCTAAATGTTATGCAAGAATTGGGGAGTTTTGTTAAGGAAAAAAAAATCAACAAGACCCACTATACAAATGTATTTTTAGAGCTGAGATGTCTTTAACACTTGCATTGATGTTTAAAAATGCATTGGCCAGAGAATTATTATCATTGTGCATGCAGAAAGCAACAGCCTGACCACAGTGAGAGGGCACAGAGCCTTGTGCGACCAGAGAGGTGAGAAAAAAATCTGTCTTCAGTGGGTAAAGTCTCAGTGAAAATATTTAGCTGCTGAAAAAGGTGATCCAGTGAAAAGTGGGAGTGCTGACAGCATTTGATGAATGACTGGGGTAAAAGAGCTTCAGGCTGGGTTCATCAGCTGCACCAGCCTTGAAGGAGGCATTTGAGTTGTAATTTAGGTACAGCAGGGATAATAATCTCTGCATTCCTTGGGAACGATAAATTCAGTCTGCCTGAAATCTGGGGTTCCCAAGCACGGACTGTAAATTGTGATTAGGTGATAGTTGCGAGAAGAAGGTGGCAACTAACTAACTCCTGAGCATCTCTCAAATGGAGGAAGACTGATTTGGGATTACAGCCAATGCATTCTGGCCCAGGGAAAGAAAGTTCCCATTGCCTATCAGGTTTTCCAGATCAGTATTTTTTCCACCCCTCCCACCCCTGCTTCTTCACAGACTTCCTCTTTCCTCGTACTGCAAAGTTGTGTTTAAAATCACTGCTGATGAGTAGGGAAGTATCACTTACTGAGCCCTCTGTAGCCTAGTTTTGTTTCTCAGTTTTCTTGTTGGGTGGTTCAATCAGCATCACTTCCCCCACATTTTTTTAAGCTGAATCAGTTAAGATTGAACTTTCCACTACCCAGAAATGCCCAGCAATAAGCTGACATTCATTTAAGGAGGTTAATTTTATTGTTTTATAGATCTAAGTATGGATGCATAGTGAAATCCAAGCAACTGTTCCCACTTGCTGATTGTTCACAAGTGTGTGTACTAGACCATCCCCCACATTTATTAATTTGTAAACAAGTAATGGGGAGGTAAGCGTTGCCTTACTTCAGGTGAATATGAAGGGGAGAAAAAACATCCAGTAACAATTGTCATTACGCTGATATTGCCTTTAATAACAAGCAGAAGCTATCAGAATTCAGAAAATAACTGATACTTAAATGGGCACCATAATTTCCTTGCTGCTGCTCTTTTTTTCCCCAAGAGCGGTAAGGAACGGAAACTTCCCAAAGCACAGTAATTCTGGCCACAGCTCTCTCCTCCAAGATGCTTTCCCTTTTTCTCCCTCACCTCATCCACAGTATTTTCTTTAACTGATGTTAATTAAAAAATCAGGAAACATTCTGACATCATCAGAGCAGCATGATTAGGCTGATTAATAATTTAGTTTCATGAAAACTTCAATCAGAAATTATGGTTGTTTGCAGGAGTTTTCAGTGTTTCTTCAGCTTAAGAACTACCTTCCCCTTGTATTCCTTCCACTTACTGTTCCCTCTCCCACTGCCCCGAGGAAATTCCTTCTCCCATCCACAAGCCTGTGAGACTGCAGGGTGAGCCAAGTGGCAGAAGTGACTGTGATTCAAAAAAAAAAAAAAAATAAATAAAAAAAATTAAAGGTTGAACAGCAGTTTTAAATTTTTACTTTTAAATATAGATTCTTGCAGGCATCCAGCTTGCAGAGTACAACATCCCAAGGCACCTTTATCTGCCTGGTATTCAAGAATAATAATAAAACTACTGAAAAGTGGCATCGTATTAATAGTAGCATCATAATAAATAACCTGTTCACTTCATTTATCTTTCTTAAAGAAACTGTATGAGAAATAGATACAGGTCCAAGGATGAACAATGAAAATTATCACAGTCACAGAAGGACCTTTGCTATTTAGTTTGCAGGGCAGTTATTTCAGGCTATAAACTAATTAAAATCTGCTCTTTCCCAATCCTCAATATTTTGTTACTGGGCAATGTGTACTTTATGAAAAGTTAATATCTGCCTCTCCAGCATCTGAACCCACCTACATTAAGTCATTTTATTGCTTTGACTGGGTACAGCAATTGCTGTGTGCCTGCATGTTAGCAATCGGTGGACTGATTTTTATTTTGAGCTTGAAATATAAGAGACAAGGGAGCATATCTATAATATAAGACACATATATGTGCCTGCCTCTCCCCTTGCTAAATTACTTAGTGGTTAATACATTATAATGGAACTGTTTATATTTGTTAGCTATAGATTATTGCATATTACATTAAAAAAATCTAGCACCATTGATAAATCATACTTTTATTCTGTGCTCCATTTAGCCAAAAATATGCACATAGGTACAGACGCATTTTATTATACAAAGGCACTACTGAATATAAATATTGTCAAACTTCAGATTAACTTAAAAACAACATTGTGCAAATCCTGATTCTGCCAACCCACTGGTACATCCTCCACATTTTAAAGTGTTCTACCTAAAGCAGCATAAAGACTACATTAGCGGGAAAAAACAGGTGAAAATACACCGCAGATTACACAAATAGAAAAGTAAGAGAGACAGCAGATGTCACTAAGATGAGAAAACTTTGCTGACACATCAGGAAACCTTCCACTTAAATGATATTTAAAAATTAATGATCAAGCACTGACAAAATAAGGGTTGAATTGCCTTCTGAGAAAGGAGACGATGTCTCATATACATCATGGTCTCTGCTAGAATCAGGAAAATCACAACTTTCCTGAGTGAATTCACAGCTTAAAATAGGGGATTAAGCCAGAATCACATAGCGTATTTAAAAATATGCATCTCTGTTTAATGTATTTTGTATAAGCAATCACTATCAGTTGCCCAGACATGGCAACAATGTTTGAAATACTTTCCGAAGGCTCTGCAGGCAGTGTCAGCCTAAAAAGAAAGCAGCCGCGGAGTATGCAAAAGATAAAGGGTGCTGCCAGGTTCTCTTACCTGGGCATTTAGAAAGGTCTGAATTCTCATGACTTTTAAGTGTAAAACTGTACTTTTGCAAAAAGCTATGGCTTTTAACCACAGACTAAGAACATCTGTACTTTGACACTAACCCCTTCTTAGGAAAGGGCCTTGCTTGGTCATTAGGCTGGCTATTTTAATTGCAAAACAGCACCAGCTCTGGGAAAGTAGTATACAGACACCGGGTCTCCTCACTCCTTCAGGAAGAATAGAGTACGTCCAGTTTTTGCATCTCAGCTGCAGCAGCTCTTCTTACAGCCAGTTTTCTTTTTAAATAAGGTGATAGAAGGGTGACTGTATTAATTTTACTAAATTACTTAAGTGTCAGCTTTAAACAAAGACCATGCGTTCTGTGAAAGGGCACACAACTTCTCTATGGTATGGTAGCCGAGGATAATAGAAATGGAAGCTAAATATTTTTGCCACGCTTTTTCAAACAATACAAAGAATTTAACTCATAAGATAGACGCTTAAAGTTAATGCAGAGATGATATTTAGCCTTTCATTGCTCCACTAGAAGCATACCTACTTTCTCTGTGTTCTACTGTCATCATCAACATTTGTCAAAGGTGAAACAGAAGCAAGTGGAGAGAAATTGCACAGAGTTGTTAGTAATTGGTTACGTTTGTAGGCATCATTCTAGAAAATGAGCTTAAAGGGAATGGAGTGGGGAGGGACAGTATGGTTCCAGACAAGAGCACACTTTCGGTGTACAGGACAGCAGCAAATACAGGAGCGCGATTTATTAATTCGGAAATGTTTATAATGTTGCTCTGACCTCACATGAAAACTGCTTTGTGGAAAAGGCCCTGACAGTAGCTTCAGCTGAAAAGGCAGAGAGAGAGAGAGAGAGAGAGGATGGATTCCAGCAAGTAATAAAATCCTGGTATTTCTGCTGGGAAGGGTCGCTTGCTGTGGGCCAACATGTGGTCAGATCAAGGCTTGCTTTCCATCAGGAGTCCACACTGGTATTTACAGAAGCCAGATCAGATGTAATGATGGAAGCTTCTGTGAAAAATTCCGCAGGCCAAAACCAGCTAATTTGACTGAGATTTATGTGATAAAATGTTGTTGATTATCACCCAGAAAACTGTTGCGCTCCAGGGCTGCTTGCCAGGTGCCATCAGATCTAGATCAAGTTCATAAGTACTTATAACAGATTTTACACTATTGTGTCAGTAAGCTCTAAAGGGAAAACAACTGTGTAAAATGCCTTCTATTAAAAAATCCTCCAGTGTAAATAAGGGTGAGGAAAAAAATCATGAAATCATACAACTCTACTAAAAATGTCAAATTGCTGGTTTCATTGTTTTATACTTTGGTTGGCATCAGCGCAGGAATATCTACAAAGAATGAAAAGGAATAAATTTTGCCACCTTTGAAATATATGGGCCCCCACCCCGACTGCTTTGCTTTATAGTTCCTGGTGTACTAAGACCACATCTCAGTCCTGTGAAACACAGTTCTGTCAAAGCATCTTATGATTGAGTAAGGAATTGGGAGTATTTCACACACATCGCAGCTGGATTCAATTCTTCATTAGAACAAAGCTCATAATTTTAGCAAGTGCACCTACTGTCAGAATTCAGCCTCAAAATAGAATGAATATCATGTCTGAATGTTAATCATAAAAATAAATCTAAAAGGAAAAGTTTCTCTCAAGTCTGAGCACATGATGATTTGAAAGGGAGTAGTAGGTGAAAGAAACCAAAACAATAAATGTTATATTAATAGGGGTTTGCTCTTTTTTGTCTGAACTCTGAAAGTGTTTATAAAACATAACAACTACAACTTTATAGTCTGATCTCACAGCTAGGAAAATTCTTTGTAGCTGACAATGAAAACAATGCAATCTTCTTTGTCACCATTCCACAAAATAGATGTTTGTGTTGTACAGAATTATTCAAAACCAAAACTCAGAGTTTTAAATAGCTTTAAAGTCTTAGATAAAGGGAGTCTGGAGTAGAATTTACAAATGCAGAAGCCAGTGGCCTTGACAGCAGTTTATTCATGTCTCATTTCTTGTAGATTCTGGGCTCCTTTTTGATAAAGTGCAACCAGACCTCTGCAGGACTTTTAACTTTGCCTTGCTGATGTGAGAACTCAGCTGGCTGTTAGAGCAGGAACTCTCAGTTACAAAGTCTGGGTTCAGACTCCTGACTCAGGGACAGTTTTGCTATGCAGCCTTGAAGGACATTCTGTAATTACAGATGAGGCAGCAATCTGGAGATAGTGTTTTATTTTCTATCTTGCCAAAGTAATGCAAGAACTAGTTAAAGTTCACAAAACACTAGGAGATCTTGAGGCTGAACATCCCATGGAAGTACTAATGATTTATTTCATCTCTTTTTGACCATATGCACACAGTCAGTTAGATGTTTTTCCAGAAAAGACTAATCTTGTCAGAATAACAAACTTGAGCTCTTCTTTATCGCTCCACATCATGGCTTCCAGTATAGAACAAAACTAGCTGTAATTGATATAGATTTCCTGCAATCATTTTCTTGATTCTTCTCCATGTGTTAAATAATGTATGGAAATTTATACCCTACGTTTATGAAAAATTATTTGCTCAGTACTCTTCCAATTTCTAGTGTCAGATTTTATTTCTTAATCTAAAATTAACTGGTTAGTGAATTTAGACATGCATTTGATCTCTCATAGTAAAGCATTTTCAATATGCCAGAAGGTATGGCCACAGAAACTGCCGGGAGGTTAATCTATTTGAGTGTCAGTAGAGTGAAATAAAAAAAAAAAAAATAATGCACTTCTTACTTGATAGTGACAGCAAACTATAATAACCAAGGAACGATATAGTGATGTCAGAGGTGTCTGTCATTTTTACGAGCTATAGACATGCAAGTTGAAACTTTTGCATCTGGCAAGTGACTTCAGTTTGGTGTATCTACTGTTACTCTACTGAGATCTCTAATCTATAGGTGGCTACAGGGATCAACTGGGAAAACTGAAAAATGGCTCTATAAACCATGGCTACTATTCATGATACTGAATTTGCCAGTGGACTACACTTGATGCTGTTTGATCATATCTGATCTTATTGCCCATACAGCATGATTTCTGGTCTTCCAAAGACTGTCTTCTAAAGAAATTGTAAACCAAAGCATTTGTCTTACATCTCATCTTCAGTAACACCCCACTCCCTCCTTCAGGAAGACAGCTCATCATTTGAGAAAACTTAATCTAAACCCACATCCCTGTGGGCGGCCAATGTCTTTCTACGTGGGGTCTTTCTGAGGCCTACTGAGGTGAAAGGAAAGAGGCTATCTCAGTGTGCAACCCCGAAAACTGGATCAGACTTTCCCTATAGGACTGACACAGAGAAAATACCCTTTCAAGGTGTATTCTATTTTGCGTGCTAATCCAATCTCTGGAAGACAGTATGGCTTTTAGTTACCTATTATTTTCATTCCATAATTTCAATACATGTCTGGAACCCTAGGAATGTTGATTAAGTCTTAAAAGAGAAAACAAAGAAATAAAAAAAGGGGCACAACAGTTTCATTTATCAAAGCTGGGATCTGTGGGCTAAAGAATATGTTACCTTGGAAGCAATCTGTGTGAACAGTGAAGACTGAAGTGCACAGGTTCTTGTAGGACAAAAAAAATCAAAACTGTGGTCCAAAAGAACATAAATGGATCAATTCATGTGGTGAAGGCAAGTCATAAGTGGCCATGTCCCTTCCAGATGTAATTCTCTTAATGAATGAGCAGAAACCACCCACAATTTCATGCATAATTTCTGTTCTCTGACTGTTTGCTACAGTGCTACCCTCCTCCTCAGTTTTAGAATGTATTATACAGTTACAATGCCTTTATCGTTAGCTGGAAATATCAGATATTTTGCTTTCATTAATGATTTCAACGTAGCAAGGAACAATTTGGAGAAAGGATCAATCACCAGCTCATAGCTGCAAGAAGTTCATTGTGCATGTGATAATGGAACTCAATCTTGACTGAAGGATGGTAGAGGATGCCGCCCCCCAGGTAAGTATTTTTTTCATTCAGTAGTTATTAGTCATTTTTTGTTCAGATCTCAGGAGCCAAAGTTTCTGCTTTTGTAGAAGTGGTAGTGAGATAGTAAGATCTTTGATAGTGACATCCTTAGGCCAGTCTTTTCACTTCATGTTTAAGAGGATAACAAATCTTTATGGTTTTCTCCTCTAAAAGAAAATAATAACTTGAGGCATGTGTGGGTAAAAGGATATTGAGGTAGAGATGACTGAATTTCTTTCACTCAAAACTGTTTTGATTGAAAACTTCTCAATTCTACTGACAAACAATATTTTTTTTCACAAAATGTGCTTCCATTTCCTTGTTCTGCTCTGAAAAAATTGATAACGCAGAACTGTTCAGTCAGCACAAGACATTCATTTCAGAAAGGTCCAGAGCTGTAATATGGGCATGTCTGCTCTTCTTCAGTCTAGGCTCTCCAGGAGGAAACCACTTGCTGCTGTGCACTGCTGCTTCCTGTCACTCGGAAGAAGTCTGACTCGTGATTCCCATTTTCCCCATTTTAAAATCCATGTACTGGGATTAGTGTCATCCGAAGCCCTGCTGCCATTCAACACCACAACAGTATTTCTAAGTAAACACAGGCATTTCTGATTTCTCACTGAATTTTGCAACAGGGCGAGCCTCTGGGTTTACTGTTTCTTCTGTGGGTGAGAGAAAAACACATTGTTCTCTTGACATTTTTTCAAATGAAAAACAATTTAACAGTTCTTATTCCATGGATTGCTTCTTCTTTATTTTTATAAATATAAAGGTAGCAAAGAATAAGCTTGGTGGTGCTTTCGATGGGTTTTGAACTTGCTGTAGTAACTTGCAGTCTAGCGTTGTATAGCCTTTTTTTTTTTCCTTGCCATATCTCAAAATAATGACAACACATTGTAAAGCTGGGTACCATTAGGTTTTTGAGGCATCCCAGTTTAGTGAGTCAGTCATTTAATTTATAAGACAACACAAGTGCCAGAAAATGCACAGGTTTGTACCAGCCCTCACAGTCTTTCCTGAGCAGCTCTGGGCATAATAACAGATATTTTTCTTTTCTTTTTTTTTTTTTTTTTTTCTATATCTGCTTCCTGTAGCAGCTGAATATAAAATTAGGTAATCTTATACAGTCTGATTAGTAACTTAAGGATTAAAAAGGTGATGTTTGCTCAGCCATGGAGGAACTGCAAAGTTCAGTGGCTATCAGTTAACATCCTCCAAAGCAAGGAGTTCAAACTCATATGCAATCAGTATTTGAAACACAGTAAAGCATTGCCAGGCATATGATTACATACAAGAAATTTGGTTGGGATTTATGTCTTAGTGAACTATTTTCAGTCCATTCTGGGGTTATGGTTACTACTGTTCCAGCATTCTGTCCACTGTGATTTTACTAGCAACAGCACACATCACTCTGTGGAAGACTGTGCCATATTACGGTAACAGCAGCTTGTTTCCTTGAGTTGAGATCCAAAATCATTAAAATATTACAGTAAGGTGCACTGAATTTCTCCAGCTCAAGATTGCAGCATGCATGTTAATGATGAAATAGTTGATTTTTTTTTATAATGCAGACATGCCCAAAGAACAAGCCCCCTACTCAGGTCAATTTTCTCTGTGTAAATGCCTCCTTTTTTCAGTGCAGTGCACCAAGTCGGGCGCTACAGGGGGCCCTACACCTGGCCTTGTGCTCACACCTCTGCTTGCCTGCAGCGCACTGATGCAGACATGTGCACCCTGCCCAGCACAGGGTCCCAGCTACCTGTCCTGGGGGGCTGAGGAACACTCCTGAGCATGGCACCCTGTGTGCAATCATCAGCTGCTCATGCACAGCCCAGTTGTGCTGGCCTGGGAGGAGGCAGGGCAGGGAGAGCAAGAGCAAGGGGCATCGGTGGAGTGCTGTGCAGGAGATCGCGGTCTAGAGAGGCACCACAGGCCACATCCCCAAAGCCACCATGCAAAGCTGCCAGTGACCTCCCTGCAACAGATGTGGCAAAGGCCGGTGAGTTTTTTGCCTCCTTGGGAGGACTATCATTGATACCAGTGATGCCAGACATTTAATGTATAAACTTAGGTTTAATGTACTACATGTACAACCTTAGTATAATTATTAGATTGTAATCAAGGAGTCCTTGTATTACTGTATTTGTTATGATAGTGATCAAGAAGACCTGGTATTGAGTGGACAAGATTTATGATTTAACTACACACTACCGTCAAAACTGCCTTCTCCAATCTCTATCTCCCTGCTGCTCGGTAACATTTACACTGGGCAGTGTCTGCATTATTCACCCCCCATGGCCAGGCCAGGGGCAGCCTTGGCACTGCCAGCCGACATGCTGAAGGGATGGGTGGCCTCTGTGCCCTGCCGACCGTGCTGCCTGAGGGGGTGAGAAAAGGCGTGCTGATACTGTGCATGTGCAAGAGAGGCTTCTAGAAGGGGGCAGGGCAGAGGGGGGCAGGAATTGTGCCCTAAGTGGGGGGTTCTGAGGCAGTGAGGCAGTGAGGTGCCCAGTAGTGAGGCAGTGAAACAATGAGGCACCAAGGCAGTGAGGCACCCAGGCAGTGAGGCAGTGAGGAGCTGAGGCAGTGAGGCAGTGAGGTGCCGAGGCAGTGAGGAGCTGAGGCAGTGAGGAGCTGAGGCAGTGAGGCAGTGAGGAGCTGAGGCAGTGAGGAGCTGAGGCAGTGAGGAGCTGAGGCAGTGAGGCAGTGAGGAGCTGAGGCAGTGAGGCAGTGAGGCGCCGAGGCAGTGAGGAGCTGAGGCAGTGAGGAGCTGAGGCAGTGAGGAGCTGAGGCAGTGAGGCAGTGAGGAGCTGAGGCAGTGAGGAGCTGAGGCAGTGAGGCAGTGAGGAGCTGAGGCAGTGAGGCAGTGAGGAGCTGAGGCAGTGAGGAGCTGAGGCAGTGAGGCAGTGAGGAGCTGAGGCAGTGAGGTGCTGAGGCAGTGAGGCAGTGAGGAGCTGAGGCAGTGAGGAGCTGAGGCAGTGAGGCAGTGAGGAGCTGAGGCAGTGAGGAGCTGAGGCAGTGAGGCAGTGAGGAGCTGAGGCAGTGAGGCAGTGAGGAGCTGAGGCAGTGAGGAGCTGAGGCAGTGAGGCAGTGAGGAGCTGAGGCAGTGAGGTGCTGAGGCAGTGAGGCAGTGAGGAGCTGAGGCAGTGAGGCAGTGAGGAGCTGAGGCAGTGAGGAGCTGAGGCAGTGAAGCGCGGAGATAATGAGGCACCAAGACAATGTGGCACAAAGGCAGTGAGGTACTTGAGGCAGTGAGGAGGCGCTGAGGCAGTGAGGAGCTGAGGCAGTGAGGCAGTGAGGAGCTGAGGCAGTGAGGTAGGTGCTGAGGAAGTGAGGCAGTGAGGAGCTGCGGCAGTGAGGTGCTAAGGCAGTGAGGTGCTGAGGCCTTGAGGCAGTGAGGCAGTGAGGCAGTGAGGCAGTGAGGTGCCGAGGCAGTGAGGCAGTGAGATGCTGAGGCAGTGAGGCACCTGGGGCTTCTGTGGGGGATCTCTGTGTGGGGTTTGTAAGGTGCCCCGGGCATCCTTTGTGGACTCCATGCCTGAGGCCAGAACTTCATGTGTGTCTGCAGCTGTTTCTTAAGCCTTCATGCAGCTGAATTCTGGGTTTTGAGCGTTTATGTCAGGTGTCCATCTGAAGGTGAGGTGTGGGGCAGGGGGCTGTGTGGAGCCGGGAAGCGGGTGGGGGGGGCCCTGGTGAGAGGCAAGGCCCTGGGCCAGGGGGACCATGGCTGCAGCTTCTCATCATTTCTTAAGGGTTTAGGATGTGTAGCAGTAACCTTTTTTGTGCTGGAAACAGTTTACTCTGGTAATGTGTTGACGTTAATTTTCAGTAATCCAGTTTCTAACTGGGAAATAAGCACAGCAGGAAGGTGAGCTTTGCAGGGGAGTGTGCTAGGCCCCTGGGTGCACCAAGGCTCTGAAGTGAAGCTAACAAGTATTCTCTGAGATTTCATCTGAGTACTTGATCTAGTCTTTTTCCATTTTTCTGGTCAACACATGAATGCCATTGACAAGTGTAACTGACAAAACTAAAAAGGATGAGGAAATAGATTTTCAGTCCAGAGCAGATGAAGTGACATTACTTACAGAGCGTGTCCTGCTGGAACTCTTGGAGTTTGTACTGAGCTGTCTTTAATGTGAGGCTCTTACGGCCATAGCAAAACCTCATTTATATTTTATTTGTGTCCAGCCTATTTAGTGAAAACATGCAAAACACTAGAGTAAATAAATGTAAAAATTCTGGAGGAAAAGGAATGGACACAAGTTCAGACACAACTACTAGTTTATTAAATATGGCATATTGTAATTTTTTAGATGTTGTTTTATTCAAGACTATTTTCCTTAATATTTGTGGTATCTTGAAAGTCACTGTGTAATCTGGAGACTTAAGACATTTTTTTGTGTGTTTATGCTGCAGAACCTAGAACTGAATTTTAGTTCATTGTATTCCCATTTATGTATTCATGGAGTTGAAGAGTAATGTTCATCGGTGTGTATATTGGAGGTGGAGGATCTGGTGCCTCTAAATGGATTTTGCATAAAGTTTAAGTGTAAAGCAATAGTAGAAGCAGCCATGGGTGTCACAGGGGACTGACCTTACATCATAACGTGTTATTCATAACTGAAGTCACTGTCCAGAACCTGATGAAGACACTGGCGGGCAAAGGCAGGTTTCCAGCCAACAATCCTGTTTCAAGCGCAGTGACATTTCTGTCTTCCAGGAAGCACTCCTTACTATTGAAGTGAACAGGGAAGTATGGTCACTTTCTTATATATTCCATGTATAGTCAAGGGAAAGCTAGCAAATAATATGTAAAATATATGTTACATTATTGCAAAATAACAGCTTTTTAAAGAGTCAATTTCTGAATATGTGCCTGTGTACAGATAAATGGAAAATTACTGTTAATGAAAGTGCAGAGGTGTTACTGCAGCCTCCAAAGCTGCAGTATTGCCAGCCTTGTGTACTCAATAATTTAATAAACCAGAGAGTGATCTAGCAGGTCTAGCAGATAAAAGTGTGCATGCAGAAAAGCCTGTTCCTCATATGACCCCATTTTCCAGATTTAACATTTCAAGTAACAGATGATCTCAGTGCCCTAGGAAAGAGAATATTCAACACTCTAAAAATGGCCTAATTTTGCCAGCATACCTTTTCCTGAGATCACAAAAAAGTGGATAAAATCTGCATGGGCTCATGTGACTTAATCATATTCTCACCAGTCAGAGGGCAGGAGAAAGAGAAATGTGGCTGACTAACAGTAGTATTAATAAGGCCTGTGTACATATAGACTTTATTTAGAGGCACGGTGCCCTAGGAATTGGTCAAATGAGGATTTTGCTCACTGTAGACCAGCTATTGTTGTTCCTGTATTGGGAGCTTCAAGTTAAAAATTGCCTTTGGATTTCAGAAGGGTGGAAGTAGGTAACCAGGCATGTCCATATACAAGACAGTCTACAAAGGGATAGAAGTGCTTTTGCTAGAGGTGGCCTTGCATTCAGGAACTGAACTGAGCTTCCTTTGTGTAAACAGGCACATAGAATTAAAAACAGAGTACTTATACCATTTTCCTTTTCTCTGACTGACTTACCTTTGGCTGGTGTCTGGCAGCCGCTCAAACAAACCTCTGCGTTTTGCCTCACTGTTCTTGACTTGGGGAGTGCAAAACTGATATCTACAATCAAATTATCATCCAAAGTGATAGTGTTCTTGCTAATGCTTAGAACATTTTTCTGAAATTTTAATTGCTCAGACTTAGTTTTAAAAGGCTGCCACATTACCAGCAGGTCAAGAAATGCCAAAGATTGGCTCTTAGGCCCTGTTTTCACTCAGCTAAATTCAAAGTGGCAGTAATCCTAGTTATTAATTTCATGCATATGGTGTACTGTAGGCTCTTGTGGTGGGGCAGCCATCTCAAAGGTATGTGTTAGAGAATAGGAAAAATAAATACCAACAGGGAATTAAAAAATAAATAATGTTGCTGCTAATCTAAGGTGACAGTGTTTCACAAAAGAATCTGGCATCAAAAGGAGGGAACAAGTGCTGCTGGGAGCTTGCTGTTCTTAGAATTTGCAGATTACAGCCCAGAACAGCACATGAGAAACTTGTGAATAATACCCGTTGTATGCTTCCTGACATCTGGATTGCTGCCAACATCTTCATTTCAATAATTGCACTTTCAGTGATTGCTGTACTATACAAGAAACTGATCCTGGGGACACTGAGAGGCAAGCATATTTTTTTCTTTTTTTTTAGGTAGGTGTAAATGACTAAGTGTTGTACCAAGGAAAATAATACAATTTAATACTTAATCCCAGGAAGGCTAGTGGGATTAATAATATAGAATAGAATGAATGTGAGTGACCTTAAGTCAAATATTTAAATTTAATTGTTTAAAATTTTATTCATTTTTTAATTTCATGAACAGCCAGGAAACAGGAATTTTACTAGAAGGATCTGCCTTCAGCATATGGTAATGTGTTGACTTTGGTGTAGTTAAATTTGTACAGTAGACTTTTTGTCAGTAAAGTATTGGTGTGCAAGACAGTCTTACTCATGTTTATCATATCCCCTTTATTTTTCCTCACTGAATGTGTCACATAGCCAGTTATTCATGGAAATCAATTTTTAAATGCTTGTGCATGTCTCTTCTCAGAAGTAGGTTATATTTGTTCATCCAGTCAGGAAATGGAAAAATACCAGATTATCTTTTTTTTGAACACAGCTTAGCAACCCTCTGAATATTGGCGGCTGAGCCTTACGTAGGGAGATGCTGCAAAGAGGTTCAGATACATTTGAACAATGCAATTCCATTCACAGTATTCTAGGAACATGATGAAAAGAATGAGGCTAAGTTTGTCAAACACATTATTCGTGGCAAATTATTCATTCAACTTTAACAAGTATACAGCTGCTGCTGTACTTTGCATGCTGTTAAACCTGTTCTTCAGCGGCTTCCTCTAAAAGTGACATGTACTGGGGTGTCTCCATCCTTGCTGGGCACACATGCTAGATCATCAGAAGTGTTTTCCCATAGCTGCAGGCCATATCATCCTTCCCTATCTTATCCTTAGTTCAATTAAGACATGACACACTTTTCTTCCTCACTGCTCTCCTTTTATCTCCCCTTCTTATGTTTCTATGACATATTTCCTCTCCATTCAAGACTAGAATTGGTCCTGAATACTGATAAGGTTAAATTTGCTGTAAATTACTGGAGAAATAGGCTAGCCGTGGTATCTGGGATCTTGCAGAAATCAAACCTTCCATGTTCAGAGGGTTCCAAGAATTATCTGGGATTTCATCCTTTATTTTTCACAAGGTTTAAACCCAAATGCTTTTTTTTAAAAAAAATTGCTTTCATGTTTCTCCATTTGAAAAGTTTCCCAGTGAAGACTCAATGCAAAATGAAGTAAAAATATATTACCTCTCTTAGGCCTGTATTAATTATGAAGGTTTAGAAGGCCTCAGAAATTGGGCTGGCCCAACAGAAAGGTTCCTGCTGTATGGTAGTAGTACAGTTCAGTTTGGTTTATTTGTTTGGTTTGTTTTGTTCCCCTCTGTTTTTTGATCTTCATTTTTTACTTTCAAGTTTTTTGAGTCCTGTGCTGGCATTTCTACTCAGCTTCTTAGCTTTTTTTTCTTTTTTTTCTTTTTTTCTTTTTTTCCTTTTTTTTTTTTTTTTGGTGTGTGCTTTTTAGTATTTTTAATTGGAATAGAATGAAATTGGAAGATTAACTTTTACAATGATTGCTTCAATAGAAAGGAAAATTGTGATTCACCTCTGCTGTCAAAAAGCCCTATGTCGTTAAGAAATTAATTCAGCAGATCAAGCTAAGTCTTGAAGCCTGACAGGCCAGATTAAGTGACTGAATCAGTTTGCATGCTGTTACCTGCAGTTGTTCAGTACACACTCTTCCTCTTTTCAAAAGTCTCATGTACTTTTACTGTAGTTGTTAGCCTTGGCTAGACAATAATTTAATCTTTAGGTTTGTGCCTGTGTTAAGATCATAGTTGGGTAATAAATACACAGATGGAATTTTGGAGAAGCTCCCAGATGCTAATATGATCAGAGTAGACCTATTTTTCCCTTATTATTTTTAATCATTAAGTTGTTCTCTTTGTAAATACTTATCTGCTAAATGGTGTGTACAGATTTTTCTAGAGATTATTTTAATGTGTGCATAATCTGCATAGTGAACTATATTGCTTCTTATTAGAGAGGAACTACATGCAATATGGAAAGCAATTTAGCTTTGATAGAATATAGACAAAATTACCTTTTCTGTCTTGGATCTTTCTGTCTTGGATCTTTGAGCTTGGCCTTATGCCAGTAGAAACACTTGTTTATGTATGTGTATTATAGAGTTACTGTAGTGAAAGGTTTAGTTTAAAATATTGTAAAGGGGTTTTAAAAATTATTTTAAAAATATTTAAAGACATCTTCCTAAAAATTTTATATGCTACCAACAGAATAAATTAAAATTAATTTATTTTGTTAATAATTAGGTTAGGAATCTCACAAAGAGGCAAAGAAATTATCAGGTTTTTAAACGTGGCAGAGGGGCTGAGAGTGGAGATGAACTTGTTTGTCTTTGCCCTTTGAAACAAATTTTCCAGTTCATATTTTCTGGGTGACTCCTATTTGTAATATACCAAGCCTCAAACTTCAGATCAAAATGTATTGAGGCATTAAGACTGTTTACATCTAGGTTGTTTGTTATATGTGTCTGTAGTGGTTTATTTTGGGGTTTGGTTTGTGGTGGGTTTTTTTTGTTTTGTTTTGTTTTGTTTTTTAATTCAAGAGTATTTTGGGCACTGGGGGATTAAATGATGATTGCCTCATACTTCAGGGATGAGTGATGCATTCACTGTGCCAGTTGATTTGATTATAAAACTGTTTGCTTGATCTGGTTTGGATTTTTGACTTGACACAAACAAAACAGTAACAGCAAAAGCAACTTGGTCAAAATCAGGACAGCATTCAGTCTTTTCCAGCTGTAGGTTATTTTAGTTTTTAAATACTTTAGCATCTGGATTTTGCTTTCCATAAAATGCTCTTTTGTCTGTTGTGGCTTTTAATGTTCTGCTTATGAGAAGAGGGTGGGAAAATGCTAGAGTTAATTTGCTGGTTTCTTGAGTCTTACCTTTCCACGATCCACATGTTCAATCTATTCAAATTGTATAAAATGTAAACCTGTGCTGAGATTTAGGTAGATGTTGAAATGCAGATGATTTATTTAATAGCATTTTATCATTAGAGTGTTACATTTTGATTAAACAACTGTTCAAGGTAACATACTTGCCCCAGTAGAAGTTGAGAATTCAGCCTATCAGTTAGAAATTAATTTTCAGAGCAACAGAAGTTAAATCCATGTATATCAATGAGAAGGATATGAGAAGTTTCTGCAAGTACTTTTTTTCTTAACCAAGTTACAAAATCGTACAAGTTTGGTAGAAACTGTGTTTTACAAAAACATAAAAAATATTGGTACATATTTTCTCAAACCATCAATAGTGTTCATACAAACTTTTGGAGGGACTGGTATGTTTCAGAGCATAAAATCTTTGGGAAGCTTGTCCTGGGTGATTCAGTCAGTTTACTTACTTCCCTGATTCATTCTGCCAGAGAGTATTTGTATGTTTCTACTCCAGGGACCCAAGCTTCTCCTATTTACTCTGTTCCCTACTTTTCTTCAGCAATTTTAGTATCTTCATCTCTGCATGTTGCTTTTTGGAGACAGCTCAAAGCCCATGCTTATCAAGAGAGAAGATCCAGCACTTTTTGAAAAACTGGTGTCTTTGCCAAATTTCCAGGCCTGGCATTTGTCATCCTTTACTGATTTCTGATGTTGCTGACAGTGTTCTTAAAGCTATTTTTACAAAGCAAACCGTATGTTCTTTTTGGTGGTTTGAGAAGCTTCTTGTGTCCATGGTGATACATCTAAGTGTTTATTGTTCTGTTAGTTAGTATGGAGTAGCTATGGATATTATCGGTTCACAGATACACTGCTATCCCTGAGTCAGTGGTACCAACGAAGGAGAGCACGGAGAATGGCTGAACCACGTGCTCTGGAGACTGACATGGATTTTCTGTGCTTAGAGAAAAGTGGGTCTTACACACATGGGTTTCATCTTGGCATAAACATTTTGTTCAGGATTTTTGTTTTAACACTCCTTACATAAATGAATAAAGTAGTCCTACAAATCATCCTTTGGGTAATTAAGGGTTAAGATTCTGCTCTGGTGCAGTAGGTTTCGTTTTGTTTCTGTGAACTTCTGCAGTTGTGGCTGGCAAACTTCATTTGCTATAATCAAAAGAGCATACACTTACCCCAAGTCCCATTGTTTTGAAGGTTGAGGAGAGGGTAAGCAATAGCTCCTGGTGCTTTATCTCTCCTAACAGAATTAGCTGGAAATACAGAGAGAAGTAAATGATACTTCATACATAGAGTGTAGTAAAATCTGCATGGGGCTCTCAGCCACATGCACGTAGCTTTACTACTTCTTTCTGTGGTCTTTGAACACAGGGTATAACAGGAATTTCATCAGTTGTCTGTATGTAAGTAACCTTATTGTGTGCATAGCTGTAAGTATAAATGGTAATACTGGAAATTAGGAAAGTACAAGAAATATTATGGTTTATTTGTTTTGGAGTTTATTACACAACAGTAGGTACTTGTGATAATAGTGTTTTAAAATCCTTTTAAGCATAGCACATGATGTTTACCATCACTGACCTCTTAGTTTTAGCCCTGTGTCATCCAATTTTCTGCATCGCCGTTGTTGGTCTAATTAAGGAAAATAAAATTACTAGTTGGAGTACTAGGCAGGTGCAGTATCTCTCATGGGTGTAACTTTGCAGCATCCTGTCACTCAGTTTATATGGAAGATAAAAGTAAAACTGGAATCATGTGTAGGGCCTGCAGTACAGGGAAAAGAAGTTCTGTTTAGCAGCATGATGGGATCCTCTGCCCTACCCCTGGTTCTCCTGGTTTCTGCTTTTGTGGCACCATGTTGATGAACTTGCCCATGGAAAGGGAAATCTTCCAAATTCAAGACCAGTTTTTGGTTGTTTTAAAACTTTTTTTAATGGTTTGAAATAGGTTCTGAGACATCCAGTTTCTAAACCTGTTTTAAGTGGAAAGTAGTTGGTCTTCAGAAACTGATATCCTTCTCTGTTTAGGTTTTTAATACAAGCCCACATAGAGGAAGCAGAGGACAGAAACTTATTGAATACTGTGACAATTACAAAACCCTTTTCTGATGAATAAATGCTGTTGATGTGCTATGAAAATTGAGTGTCTGATAGCCATCCAAATTTATCTTTTCTGTGCCTGGAAAGTCATGTAGAGACTTTACACTTGGCTGTAATACAGCCAGTATTGGCACGCATACCAAGATTTAACTTGAGAGGTTAGTGGTTTGTTTCAGTGAGCGCATATTCAGCTTTTTGTATTAAGTCAGAATGCTTCCTATAGTTTCAAATCTTTCCACGAGCCAATTTGTCTAGGTCAGAGATGTGTCTGAACTGAGGTTTGTAAAGGCACCTAATGAGACTGGCAAACAAAAGTAGCTTTCAGGAATACCAGCTCTTTTTTTGTCAGTTCCAGCTACAGCACTCTAGTCCAATGAATTGCCTTTTCCTGCAGAATTTGCTTGCTTCTGTTGGATTCAGGTTCAGAACATCACTGCTACAGTATAGAAATAATGTGGGAATGTTACCATGAGGGAATAGTTTAAATCGCTGGTATTAAAAGTATGCCCCCAAAAGTCACATTAGCATTATTGAAAATTGTCGGTTGCTTGCATAGTGAGACATGTACTTAAGTGAAGTTTCAGAAGCAATGTAACTAAATGTTGATTCAGCATAAATAATAAGTTCTACAGTGTTCACTAAGAGATGATCATGATGCTTAATACGGAACCACATCTTCCTGTGCGGACATTCCTAGCTTTTTATGGGTAAAGAACTGATTTCTCTTCTGTGGCATTTTAAGACATTCCCTGAGTTAAACCTGTGGTTGTTTTGGTAGATTTTTTTCCTCTCTAGTTAACTCTTACTAGTATTGAGATTTGAGTTTTGTGTTTGTATTTAAATTTAGAGTTCTACATAGTAGTGCTTTTAAAAAAATTGATTTTTGGGCTGCAGCATTTTGTTTTAAATAAGAAATCTCAGAATTGATACAAACTCTGTGAAGTGACACTTGTAATGTCTTCTTCTCCCATCTCCTTTTTTCCGTGACTGCTGCATGGAATCTAGGCTGATGCTAATCTAGAAGGACAGTCACACCTCATGAAAGAATCATCACTGCTAATCAAATCAGAGTGAAAACCCACCACTCTGCATCAGTGGAGACATTTAATGTGCTGAATATTTCATGTACTGGGGGCTGTGGCTGTAGACAAAACCCTCTCAACAGCTCCTCGTTGCGTGCAAATATTTACTCAAACACTCTGGTGTGGTTGAACTGGTGTGCAGCAACACCAGGAAGCCTTGAGTGATCCTTATAAATAGTGGTAATTACATGTGACTCCACACACGCTAGGTCACAGTGGCTTGCAGACAGCCTTTTGCTTTGTCAAAGCTCCCCCCTTGCCTGCTTGATTAAGTGGGCAGTGTGCCACAGGAAATTTGATGCATACGGGATGACAAATGTCTGTTTTGGCTGCTGAGAATTGAACTCAGTCGTAGATCTGCAGAAACATCAAAACACAATCAAGGGCTGACATCAAACCTGTGAGCCAAGAGAATTCCTCAGGCAAAAAGGGTTGAACTTGAAAGTACAAGAAAGCAGTGCTTTAGTTTGTACGCTGGTACACCAGTTTGGTTTTGGTGACTTGTTACAAGGAGGGGTGGAGGAAGTAACAACCCAGAAAAATGTGTGTTTCTGCCTTTCCAGTTATTCTTTACATTAGGGTTGTAGTAGAGGAGTGGCAAAAGAGCAAAGTAATACAAAACAGTGAGTTTGGTTTCAGTTTTTATATTTAGCCTTTTAATTGTTTTCTCTGAAGTATACAATAGTTGATCTTGGATATCTGCAGTGAAAAGTGTGCTTACTTCTTGTTTACCCCAGTAGTATGTCTTTGGGAGATCGGGAAAAACTCCCGAAATAGTGGCGCAAATGATCTACTCACCCGCTGCTTTTGCAATAGTTTGCTCTTATAGAGCTGTTTTAAAAAGCTGTCTTATTTTGTTGTTTGCATGTTGCTCTTATTTGGTACCATGACAAGTGCTGACACAAGGGGCAAGACTGTAAAATCAGCTTCATTATGTGCCTTGCTGTAGACATAAGGATTGACTTTATGTTATTTTCAGGCCCTAGGTCTGCACAGCCTGTATAGTCGTGTAGGTTAATGTGTGTGATGGAATCCACGTCCAGCTTGGAAGCAGGTTATAAGTTTGCACTGGCAGCCCATCATCTTTGAGTGGAGAATAGTTACTGTGTTCCTTTGTGAGTGATGGCAGAGGCTGGTTTTGGCTAGTGAACCCTACATCAAACTTACCCTGTGGTCTTCATTTTAACTTGAGCATTTCTGCATCAATATTTCTGGTGTTTGCTTACAGCCTTACAAGGTTTACAGTCTTTTTTGAATACAAAATGAAGGGAGACATCCTGTTGAGCTGCAGTCAGGCATCCTCTTCCCTCTGCTTTTGTAGTACTGCTGCATCAAAAATAGGGGCAAAATACTTGCTTGACAGGTATGCTTGTCAAATAATAAAAAATATTCCTAAACAGGAGTTCAGGAGTTGTGAAAAGAACATGTTGAAAGAGTTATTTGCTGAATTTGGACAGTCTGTGGAGCTGGTCAAATAATGAACTGCTGAAAGGAATTTGAAGCAAATGTCAATATTTGTCAGATAAATTGCTTTCAATAAATAATTTTTCCAGGCTCTACTCATCTGTTAGGAAACTTAGTGATGTTGGCACTAAAGTGAAGACTTTCATAAGGAGTACAGAAGCACTGTGTGTTAGGGATGTTTCCAGAGGCAGTCCCTGTAGTAGGGCAGTAGTGCAGCTTCTGCCCCATCTCACTTGTATGTTCTGTTGTGCGGCTCTGCTCTAAAGAAAGAAGAAAAACTGCAGTTGCTTCCATCTTGGTCCATTTGAGTATCCACAGGCTCTTTTTGATGTTGAGGCTGTATCTGTGTTAAATAAAAAGGATTAAAACCAAAACAATTTTATACTCTGTGCATCCTGTTTTACCTGCAGTGGCCAGATAAGTAATAAGTAGAAACATCTATAACTGGTAATAGCGGCCATAGCTGTTTCAGTAGGGGCTGGGGACACATGATTAACCCTTTGCAAGTAAATCTGTCACAGCCTGAAAAAGAATATCAAACTATAAGCAAATAAAACCTGAGGAATAGCCCTACAAATACATAAAGCAAGCTCTGGAAAAAACTTAGCTTTCTTCCAAGAATGACAGATTTACTTTCTGGATGTAAATGGCTAAATCTGTCATGTTCCCAAGTGCTGCCTTCCAGTGTGCAATCTGGTTTTGCATGCAGCACTGTAAATGCTACTTGCCCCAGGCTTATGTTCTTGAGGTTTTCCTCTCATTGCCTGGGTCCACAGTGGTAGTGAAACTCTGTTGATATTGGATATGTCCTTCCTCAGGTGTGATCAGTCTTGAGGTTTATCATTTCACAGAGAGTCTAGCTATGGAAATTTAAATTGCACATTACAAGCTGGAGATTCAGATAACATTTTTTTTTTTCCTTAGGAATAACTGATTTTTGAATGACAGAACTCGCAATCCAATACTTGCATTTGTCTTTTCCATAAACGCTTTCTGTGCAAAACAGAACACTGTAAGACGTGAGCATGATTGTTTCCCACTGTAAGGAAGAGATCATTTGTAAAGAAACACTTTTTCTCAATGGGTAATGTACATACTTGTGTACAATATTTTATCAGAAGATCACAGTGTTACTTGAATGTGGCGTTACTATTTCTCCTTCCAGATGGATTTACATGATGTCAACCTCTTCAAACTAGATTGAATCTGAGAGAACTGGTGATTTTTATTTTTTTTTTTTTTTTAAGGGGTAGGCCTCTGTTCTCCTTGGTGTTCAGAAATAGCAACACCCACACCCCCAACATTTTTGAAGTTGCATATTGTATCCTTTTGAAGAAGTCACACTTCTGAAGAAGAATGTGAACTGCTGGGTAAGCAGCCTGACATGCTGTTAGGCTTTGTAAAGAATTTCTTACACAGTGACCTTTTTCAGGAATTGTTCCTCCCCTCTGGGAGGGGACACAAATTCATTTTGTTCCTGTCAAGAAATGTTGCAACAGTTGTGATATGTGTTGTAACAAGTTTCAGTGGTAATGAACTTAAGTATTTTGGATTTAATAAAAGCAAATCCTGATACTTACTGCAAGCATTCACAACATTGCATGGCATGTAAGAAATAAATGCATTGCTACTGTGAATGCTGAGTGGCTGCATGGATTCACTTAATATGACTTTAAAATTTTACTTCTTGCCATTTGCTTAGTACCCAGGAAGCAGTAAGTGGTGGTTAAAGTAGGAGTTCTACAGACACTATCACACAAAGCTAGTCTTTGATTTCCATGTTTTCTTTTCCCTGTTTTGCTGCTTCATTATGGCCTGTGAAAGTATCTTAGCCTGGAGGGTTTCAGCTGAGCTTATCTGGACTTTTGCTTGAGTGGGATAGCAGCGATATGAGTAAGAATTGCACAATGTTATCAGCTACAGGGAGAGAAGCCAGACTGTGTATGTTTATTAAAGTTTTTTTTTTTAAATGTAAGGAGGAGTGTTCTGTAGTCCTTATTGTACAGCATAATTTCAAGTAAAAACATATGAGATGCAAGGAACTTAAGTCAATGGTTTTTCAGCCACATTCGGGCTGTCTGAAACAATACTGTATGTGTGCACTGAGTTTTCTGAAATAATGTAGTTACAGTTTCTTGGGAAATGTGCATTGATGAGATCTTATTTGTGCCTTAAGTCTTACAATCAGGGAAAAAACCCACCATAATGTGTTCGCATTGTGTATACTCTGATGTTCAGTCAAAGGTCTGTTGTTATATTAGGAACTTAATCCATCTTTGATAATGGCTTGTGTACATACTACATCTAGGCTGCTTATGTTCTGAACTTCAGCTAATTTGAGAATTGGGAAATATAATGGTTGTCAAATTAATTCAAAAAGACATGGAGGAAAAGCTGGAAATCCTTCTATTTCTTTCTTTTTTTCTTCTTCTTCCTTAACTTACCTAAAAAAGCATTGTCACTTGTTCTGATCCTGGAAGTGCAGAGCAAAGAGCAGCATTTGGTTGCTGAAAATCCAGGAAACACTTGAGTTGTCGGTTCTGTTGACATCTGACTGCCCTTGTGTGCTTTAAAAATTGGATAAGGAAACAGGATGTATTGTGCTGTTCTTGTTTTTTAATGGGAATATCTCAGAAAATAAATCACTTCCTCCACCCTTTTTCTATGAGGAACACAAGGATAATTCAGGCAGAATCAGAGTAGAAGCTTCAAGTAATTGAAGTTCTGCTTTATCTGGTTTTGATTCCCTAATGGACCTTCATTCCCAAAAGACTGAGATGAGATGGGTATGTTCTGATTAATGTGGACTATTTACTATTCCTGCTGATAAGCTGGAAGGATGCATTAAATCTGCCTCCGCAAGTGGCAGTGAAGTTTCAAATGGTAACGAGGACAGCTGCATCTTTCTTTGACTCCTGAAGGTCAAGTATTTCTAAATCCTCTCCCAGCTTATAAATAAGACTGCTGATGTGATTCAGTTAGTTACGGAAACTGTAACCTCAAGGATATTTTCAGCTTTTTGTATTGGTGGAAATACTTCTGGCTGTATTTATAATGGTATTCCACATAGTACTTTCCCGTGTTTTTTGAACAGTAGCTTGTGTCAAGCCAGAGATGTATTTTGAATGAGTAGCTAAAATGCCCGAATCTTAAACTGCAAGTTTGAGTTAGAGCCAGACTCAGGGGTGACAATTACATGAGGAAGAGTTGGTTCAAAAGCCCTTGGCTTCCTTAGGCTTGTGCGTTTCAGACTAGTTCAGTGCTGCTTGTGCTTGGTGTCTGAGACAGAAACAGAAGTGATTGCTTGGAAGATCACAAGCCATTGATGTGCCTGTCAAGGTTCAGATTTTTAGCTTGATTTTCCTCCCCCCCTTTTTAATTAGTATTAAAGAGCTGCATAAAATGTAGATTGCAAATGAATCTGAGTTTAATCCCCATTTGAGAAGAGAGGGGAGAGAAACGGCTACTGTCTTACTGGTTAAAGTTAGGGAGAGTAAGAGCAGGGTCAGAGTTGCATGTAAACCTTGTAACCAGCCTCCTCTGGTGGTGTTACCCTTGCCAATGTCACAGCCCAAAATGCCAGTCTTATGCTTGCAGGACCTCTGCTGCTGCTGGGGGACTCAGAATGTGGACCAGTGGTCACTGTCCCCCTACTTTTTTGCGTGTCTTGTGCAGCAGTCTTCTATTTTGAAGCTCTTTGTTAGGCTTTTGTTTCCAGACTTACACCCTTTCTACTGGGGCCCCAGCTACTTCCATTTCCCTTGTGCCCAGTGAACACTCAGCCCCCTCTTACCCTTTTCCTGCTGCCTGTGCTAAAGCTGAATCTTACCTCCTCAAGGATGAGAACAGTTTCTGTGGAAGGAATCCATTGTCTCCACAGGACTGAGAAGCCTTGAGCTGATCCTGAGTAATGACTTGTTTATTCAGCCCACAGAACATGGCTGTACTTACCTTACAGAAGCGTGTACTGTAGTTACTGTTGCAACTTCAGTGGTACAAACTGATAACAACTATCTTGCTCATAAAATACTGGTGTACTTGCTCTACTGTAAAGTATATTAATGCTAACATTTCAGAGAGCTTAATCTGATAGTAAAATTTCTTATTTCACTGCAGATTTCTTCTTTGGGAGCGTGATGTAGTGCTGTGTTCCTTCTATGAACGTATTCCAGAATCTGAGGCTTCAAACAAAAGGTGAAGTAGTGACTGTGCAAAGGCGGTCAGTGCTACTGACAGAGCTGTCATCCTCTTCCTGAACAACTTTCTCACCTTTTGTGTGAGCTGCTTTCTGATATGATTTACATATTGTAAATACTTTGAGGATGTCCCTGAACTTCAGATCATGATTTGCATACAGGGCAGCAGTCAAAGTTAGTTTAGTTTAGTGCTCTGTCTTTCACAGTGGCTAGTACTACATTTGTGAAGAAAGGTTTTAAAAAAGGAATAAACACAAAGATGTAAGATAAATCTACCTGTGTGGTTATGTTTCACTTGGATCTCTAAAAAGTAGGCATGGATTTGTCCATGATGTGGGAGACATTTACTAATCCATCCACAAAATATATTTAGCATCAGTTGTAACTGCATAGTTTAGTTATTTTTCCTGTGTTTCATTCCCTTTTAATTAATGGTAAATTCTTGTTTCTGTGTTAGGGAGTTCAAGCTACATGTTGAGTGATAGAACATTTCCTTTCATCATTTATAAAATGTCAGTTTATCACATGTGAGATCTTTTCTGTATGGAGAAAATGAGTGTTTTAACGTGGTGCCTTTACAGACACAGCAAATTTATCACACTAAGGCGTGGACAGACAATTGTGTAATTGAAATAATCTGGAGTTAGAGTGGAAATTCGGTTTGCTTCTGGGATTTTGATATTGCTATGGGACTAATACGGCGGCTCCTTTTACTGGAATTGTTATAAAGGTGCAGATATTACAGCTATGAAGTTATTTTTACTATGTTAATGCCAGTTCCAAGTAACACGTCTCTATCCATGGTAATTTTAGTCAGATATTCCAAACTCAGATTTGGGTGGACACATTTTGCTGGTATTTTTTAAATCATGTTGCTTAAAAGGTTAGTTTTTCCTAAGGCATGGCTACTAATGGTGAATGCCTGGACTGTTGAGTTTCCTGAATATTCACAGAAGAACAGTTAAATTTTCTGTGGTTTTGCATGTTATATACTACTAAAAAAGTCTTTAGTGGACTTGAAGAGGAAATCTGTCATTGGGATCTAGAAAGACTTCAGTAAACTTCAAGGATGAGCTGACATGCCATGGATCCCCTTCGCAGTACGGTTTTGCCTTGAGCTTTTTAGTAAACTTGACAAAAACTGTATGTCAGAAGAGCATGACAGAAGCATACATCAGTAGTTTTGGTTTTCTGAAAGCTATTGGTGCAACACGGAAACGTACATCCAGTTTTCAGATGCCTGATGACAGTGTTCAGTGAAGAGTTGATTGATATGCCAGCCCTCCTCTTCTCCTGCATGTGTAAAACAGGGAGGAAAAGCCCCAGATCAAACTGGTTTTCATTTGCTTTGCCAAAGTGGCCTCCACTGAGTAGATTCCTGTTATCCTTTATTTTGTAACTTGTTAATTTTTGAGAGATTTCCTGAGGAACTACCTAAAATCTGAGGCACAGGGAGCTACGATTTCTGAGATCTGCAAATGAGTGATTTCATCTTGCAGCAAAAAATCCTGACATGCTGACGTATGACCAAACTGATGTGCATCCAGCTAGTGAGAAGCACAAGGCTTTATGGAAAGCCATTCAAAGCACACTAAAAAGACACCTGCTGGTCAGTGCTCAGATTTAATCAATTGGCAATGTCATTGTTGCTGAATTCCTGCTGTGTGCACACTCTATACACTATCCCAGCCAAAACAGGAATTGTCTTCACTCAGTGGGTGTTTTGCCAGCAGAACTGAATGGCAGATATCCCCTCAAGCATGTCATAGATGTCCTAGTAAATGTCAATGACATATAATGTATGGATATGGTTAGTTAATCATTTGGTGCTAGTAACACAATAGACCTACAACTGGGTTCCTAAAAGTGTGGTTCTGTAAGGCTCGCTGTATGCTTATGTGTAAGTTACATAGACAGTGGATCAGTATGAGGTCTGTGCCCTGTAGAACACGTGAATTCATAGAAAGCTATTGTTCTCGTGCAAGGAATTCAGTCACTTGGAAATCAAATTCAGAGCCTGTGCTACAAAGATTGCCCATGTTCCCTGGCTTATGGAGAATCAGACCAGGGCCAGAGAGAGACACCCTGCTGGGGTGCCATGTCTTGCTATGGAAGAAAGTGTTTGCAGGTGATAAAGGATTACTAATGACAGCTGGAGGGCTGAGGAGACTCAAGTTTGTACAAATCACTGGCTCTGAATTGTATTAAGGAGACCAGTGCACCATGTCCACATGTTTATAAGGAAGGCAGTGTAATTTTGAGGTGAAGATATTTTAAGAAACTAGAAGCCTCACAATGAAATCTACATGATGCCTGTAGTCCACCAAGAAAATGCAAAGTGAATCCCATAGAAACATTCAGTGTGGGCAGTGTTGCTAATCAGGTAAGTGAAAAAACCCAAAACAAACCAAAAAACTTACCAAACACTCAGGCTCATAGCAGTATGGAAGAAAAGCAGACAGCTCCTTTAATTTTGATGGTAAATCTTTTATCTTGATTATTTTCTTTTTTTTTCTTTTTTCTTTTTTTTTTTTTTAACATTGTGAATGACTTCTAGATTGTCAGTGTTGAATTAGTGCGATTGGATATATGGCACGGCATTTGTGTGAGGCAAATGGGCACTTAAATTATGTTATTTATATTTGTATCTGGTATTATGTTTGTATCTATAGACAGTTACATCGTTACACGTCACATTATCTTAGTTTACTATAGACTCCCTTTGTAATGACCTGCTACACTTGATTTTTGAGATGGTAGGGAGCAGAACAAACTGCATAGATGCATCAATATAAAGATACAAAACACGTGCCTTTATGGTAAGGTCCCAAGCCCAATTTCTTACAGTGCTGACCTTGGTGACTGTGTCACCTCAGGTAGAAGAGGCAGGTGAGGGGAGGGTTGGTTTTTCTCTCTGGACAGTTTGCGTATTATTTCCTTTGTTAATCTTGCCAGGGAGGCAGGATTGTGCACAGACATTCTTGAGCTCTGTCTACCAGATTGCCTGCTTGTGGTCACAGACAGGCAAGCAAGGAACACAACACCCTGAGAATGGGGTGAAGAACACTGGGTTGTGGGCCCACTACTCCGGAAAAGTGGAGAGGCAAAGACAGTGTTTAACTGTTTTTTGCCATGCTGATTTTCAGGGTTCTGTGCAGGACTTATAGCCCAGTAATGAATTGTATCTGTGTTGCTTCCAATTACCAGTCCAGTCTTCTGACTCCACTCCTTATTGTATCCTAAGACCAGCTGACACCTCCCAGCCCTTCCTTCCTAAAAATGCAGGGCAGAGATGCAATTCATGGAGATGAGAACCGATATTTTTGCCACTTTCTTAGTTGTATACTGTTTTAAATGTACTGTGGGAAAGAATAAAGCAGGCAGCTGCCCATTGGTTGTATGAATTTTGCTGTCATTTAGTGTTGAGATAACGGAAAAAGAGCTATCAGTCATTTCTGTGAATACATGTAAAATGTCTTGAGTGTCCATGTGGATGTGATCTTCCCTTTAACCACCTAAAATGAAGCCTCTAATACTCTGCTGTATTAGATGATTATGGATGCTGCAGCAGATCTTTTCTTCGTCCAGTTGACAAGGCGAAACACTTATGTGGCCTGGGACTGTAATATGTCAGAAGAATTAGAGACCAAGATCAAGCCAGACTGTCTAATGTAGATTGCGTGCACACCATGCCTTTGAAACACAGGACAGCTATCCTTAGTGGGAATGAAAGATAGTTAAACCTATTGGACCAGAAGTTGATGCTCTCCTATAACCTTGTACAGAGAACTGAGTTGACATAAAAGTGAATGTAGCATGGATCATGTTTGAGAGCTTGTTTTCAGTATCTGTAGTGTCTGTTATTAAAATTCATTTCTTTAGTTGTCAAGCAATTTCTTCGTTTTGTAAATGGAGTTAGTTCCTGTCAGAACTCTTGTAAACTTATATTTTATGTCTTTTACAAACAGACTGGTAAAAATTGACCAACAAAATTATTTCAGGCCTTTTTACTTTCCGCTTTCTGTCTTCTGGTGATCTGAGGTCTGTAAATGTTGGCTGTTAAGTGCTGTGTTACATAAAGCTAGGCAGTACAAAACATCAGGTGTTGTATTTTTTTGTATCTATTTATATATTAAAAAAATTAAATGTTTCTTCAAATTTATACTTTTCTGCAGGCCAGAGACTGCACATGCATAGCTAATCTGCTGTACTTTTTAAATTCAAGTAAAGGCTGTGGGAACTTCTTCCTACCAATTCTAAGCATTCATGTCACTTTTTTTTCCAGACTGAATTTACTGAAAACATAAATGCAGACATACTATCAAAGTTAGGTTATCCTGATCTGTGAAACTTACCTCTGAGAAGTAATTTGACTACTGTGATTTTCTTTTAGCTTCTTAAATTGTATAATGAAGAGATGTTAGTATTGCACGCCAGAAACCCTCATAATGACAATTGAAAGGAGTAGTATCGTTCCTCTAGCTGTGAATTTCCTGATGGCAGTAATGCAGGCTGAACTATAATATTAACTATTTTTCGTCTTTATTTTTGGTTTGTAACTTCTTTTGGATTTGATACTCTACTTATAGCTTTGGCACAAGTTTGAACAGACTAGTCATACCTCATTGGTTGTACATTTTACCCTTAAAAAGATTAAGAGTCTTTCTTATTGATTCCCAAGCTGAGCAATTTTGTTTTTTGTTTTCATACTTTGACCTCTAACCCTGGGATCCATTAGGACACCGAGCCAGCAAGGTAGTAGACACATCAACTGCAGAGGAAAAGGGCTAAAATGACACTGTCTCCAGTAAGGGATGCATTAATAGACCTGAATTCAAACATAGAAAAGGCAATTTTTTTCCTGCTGGGAAGAAAAGTCCTCAAGAGAGTCATCTTAGACTGAAGAACATGATATGAAAATCAATAAAGGCTCTATTGTGCTGGTGATGTGTCCGGGAAGTGTCATTTTATATCTTGTTAGTGGATATCTAAAGGAAGTTAAAGCTACTTTGCTCATAATAATTGGATAAATCCTCTTTCATCAGTGGTCTATTTCGCTGTTCAAAGTAAAAGTAAAAAACAGTGGAGAGTCCAGTCTGGATATGATGAGACTGAATGAAGACAGCGGCTGTTAAGGGTGGTGGTTTGTTTATTTATTTATTTTTTATTAGGCTGATACTGTTTCCAGAACTGATTTCCAGCTCTGTTTTTCAGTCAGAGATACGACAGAGTAATTAAAAATAGAAGGCTTCTTCTGTCTGTTTAATTGGAATAAAACTCTGCTCATGACATTTTTACTATAGTAATGCTCCAGACGAACTGTAAATGCACTGTTTGCTTTATTGCAGTGGATGAAGGAATTATGAGTCTTGGTTAAGTTTATCTGCATTATTAATGCTATAGGCTGGATAAACTGAAATGGTAGCAATGATAACTGTATGCACAGCCCTAGATATAGTTGTGGTCTTGTGGAATTAGCAACTAATATGGTAATATTATGATAGAATTTTCAATTAAGTTACTGATTAAAAAGAGCATAGAGTTGGCAGAAGGAAGAACATGAGCTGGAAGAAAAAAGGAGTTATTGCCTATACTACAACTCAGTTTTTCAGTTTCTTTCCATTGGTAACAGGCATTCTGCAGTTGCTATTCCATGTTATCATTTCAAATGACATACGTGAAAGAAAATTGAGACTTTTTCCTTTGTCTTTCAAGCCAGACTGTTGCTCATTTTAACATGAGTATTACAGGGGTAGGAGCTGACTGAATATTGAAAAAGACTGAGTAATTCCATGCATAAATTTTGCTGATGGCAGATTTTATAAAGGTACTGTACTCTTCTTTGCTTCCCCTGTGTACCACAGGGAAAAAAAATGCATGAGTGTTGAGTAGTCTTTCCTCCTGGAAAGTTTAGTTGTTATGTCTGTGTCATGAGCCGCTTCACTTCGTGGCTTTCTGAGTGGTTACATTAATCTCGTTGGGACTGCGTGAAATTATGCTTATTTGCCAAACACTTATTCCTCTTACCAAATGCATTCTGTGATCTCCTTTTTGCTTTTCTTAGTCCTTCACTTTTACACAGTAGCTTTTAACTTAGTTTCTTAGTGAAGCTGAAGCTTTCCCAAGTAGTTTGTCTTTTGGACCACGTTCTAATTGTAAGATTCAGTAACTTTATCTTTTCAGTGCATCTTTGTGCTTTGCATTGCTGTTTTTAGGTAATGTCTTCCCTCCACTGAGACTGAATAGTGGCTTTTTTGTGTTTGCTTTATTTCATTAAAATATGCAAAGAAAGACGTAAAACAAGTTCTTTTATAGCTAAGAAGCATTGCAAGGTAGAAAGAAAGATTGCGTTCTACCTGCTGGGCTGCTGAATGGATCAGTGGTGCAAGAGGAAAGGCAGAAAAACTAAACTTTCCCCTTACAGTATCAGCTTTGATTTTTTTTTCCTAAATAGTAGAATATACTGTTCAACAAATCAATGTTAAGAAACAGCACTTTCCATGTTTACCCCCCACAGCACACATGCACTTTCTTGCAGTAAAGATGCCACACTTATCACTAGTTGTGTGATAATCTGTCCCAGCACCCTCAGATATTATTTATTTCCTTACTATTTTCTTTTTATTAAAGTAGTCTCAATAATTTGAATGAAAATCCTACTGAAAACAAGGAAATTGCAGAATTGAAAGACGGGTTTGCTACAGAAGTTCTTGCTTTAGTAGTATTTGACCTCATGTTGTTTGGGGTGAAATACAATGACAATTAGGACCACCTTCATTTCTAGGGTTTTGTTAGAGGTTTATGGGACCAGAAGGCTTGATAGTAAATACAAGGCCTGGCTAATAGAGATTTATGTAGTATAAGCAAACTGCAGTTAAAAAGATAAACCTCCAACAGACTTTGAAAGAATTTTTTCAGCCTTTGATAGTAGTATCACCACTGCAGCATGGATACCTTTTGCTGTGTATTTCCAATCTTGCTGCTGGACTGTATTCTGAAAGAGTAGCGGTTCTATGACTACCACCAGCAATGTGAAACTTACTATAAGCTTTAGATGTGATCTCTCAAGAAGTATATTTATCAAGTACAGTAGCTTCTGTTATTTTTGCTACCCCTGTAAATATCCAGTCCCTTTGAGAAACTTGTTAGGTTTGTGACCTTTCATAGGAAGACGTTTTCTTGCATGTTCCTCTTCATTACAACTGCAGGTGTGTATAGATGTATTTTTCACTCATGCCCATGCATATGCAAAATTTCTAGTTTCTTACTGAAGCTGTATAGGTCAGAGGTTACTTCTGTGCCACAGAATACTGTTCCCACTTTTAACTCTCATACATCTCATCGCTTTCACACAAATTCATTTCAACAATAGAGCTCAGTTAACATCTGCTATTAAATTTCTGTTCTTGAATTTAAATTACTGTCTTAATCTCATTAATTTGAATAATGCATTTTATTAAAATTGGAGTCTAAATTCAGCACTGTCGGTGCCGCATGAGCCTCCTTATTTCTCCCTTCACCTTACTTATCGGAGAAAAATAGCTGGAATAGTATTTGGATATGGCTTTAAAGAATATTTTTCCTAATAGTTGATTGTCCTTGGTTGATGCCAGCCAGCAGCTAAGCCATCACCCTGTCATTCACTCACTCACACACATACTCCTGCCCCAGGAGCATGAAGGAGAGAATTGAGCAAAACTGAGAAAATGCATGGGTCAAGATATAGATAGTTTAATAAGTGAAGGAAAGACGGAGAGAAATAAACAAACAAAAACCCTCACAAAGAGATGCAAAGGCAATCACCACCTCCCACAAGTAGACTGAATCCCAGCCAGTTTCTGAGCAATGGCTGCTGCCCCAAAGCTGCCTTCCCCTTAGTTTTTATTGTTCATTATGATGTTATGTGGCATGGAATATCCCTTTGGTTGATCAGGATCAGCTATCTTGGTTCTGGCCCATCCCAGCTTCTTTCCCACCCCTTGCCTGCCTGCTGGGAGGGACAGAGTGGAGGAAAGAAAGCCTTGATGCTGTGCAAGTACCACTCAGCAACAGCCAAAACACTGCTGTGTTTTCAGCACTGTCTTAGTCACAAATCCAAAACACAGCTCCAGTTGTACTACTAGGAGGAAAATTAACTTCATGTCAGGTAGACCCAGTAAATTGATACAAGAGTACTTTTTGATTTTCTAAAATTCTTGTTTCTTTGATGTGCTCCCTTCACACACACTCCCCCCATCCTCTCTCACCCACCCGCCCACTCACCCCCCAAAAAAAAGAAAAAAAAAAGTGACTTTCATAGAGTTTAGCTGCCTTTTTCATGAAAACATCGGAAAGCCAAGATATTGTAAGTTCAGGTAAGTTTATTTTAATAAGGGGGTGTGGCTTCTCTTCTACTTTCCCCCATCATCTGGGCCTGTGAATGGCAGAATATCCTCAAAATCCTGCTCTGGTCCTGAGATCTCTTCAGTGTCTGCAAATAAGAGGAGGTTTCAGTCAGTCTTTGACTATTGTTTCATTCCTCCCCTCCTCCTCACAAGCAAATACTATCTCCCAGTGCTCTTTAAAGTAGTAAATGGATGATGGAGGTTAAACTGGTGCGCTAAGAACAGAGCTGCATCTTTTATTACCTCTGTAGGTCTGTCATCCCATTGATGCTGCCAGAAATGCTTCTTTACATTCATGTTCACTATGATGAATCCCCTCGGAGGAGATAACCATTACAAGTCAAATCACCAGCAGTTCAGCATAAAAGCAGGGCCAGAGTTTCTCCAGAGAATGTAATCATTTTGTGTTAGGGCTCTGTCCAACACAGACCTATGCTCGTCAAAAGTGATTTGCATGGTGTTTTTAAGGAAAAGGTATTTCTTCACAGGGTGATATGTGTGTCAAACCAACCCACACGCCTCATCTTAAGACTCCCAAAAGATACAGTCTCCTCTGCCAGGAGAGAGATATTTCTTTATGGATCTACAGCTCCATTCTAGCTTTTGCCTACAAAAAAACCCCACAGCCAAATAAAACCCAAACAAAAACCCCCAAAAACCTGAGCACAGTGACTTCTCTGTACTTTTCAGTATATTCATTAACAGAGTATCATTCCTCCTAAATTAAGTTTCTTGGAGCCATATTTTGATTTCAGATCTTGGAAAAGGAGCAGTTAATGATAAGATCAAGGTGCACAGGGCCAAGGTGATGCCTTGCTGCAATGGAACACCTGATAAGTGATTCAATGCAACAGGTGCTTACATCTAAAAAAAATAAAAACCATGTGAAAAATAGTAGTAATTTGGGCTATTTGTCCAAATTACACTTTCTTATGGGCAAAAAGTAACTGCTTAGTATCTACGATAGCTGGTTTGTTGTGTTTTTAATTTTTAATTTATGTTTTCTAAATAGTCTGTTTCAGTTGTATTCTGTATTGGCAAGCAATATGTCTTGAAATAGACACTAGAGACAAAGGAGTTCACTATAGTGATATGAAGGATGAAAAAGAACATTCTGGATTCATTCTGTGTATCTTCGTTTGTCATTGCTTTGATGTCTATTCTGGTCATTATGAGTGGATCTATTTAATTGCATTTTCATAAGCTGTATAAACATCACTTTTTACCAGTTGTTTAAGTATTGCTTTAGTACTAGAAAAACAGGAAATAAAGTCAAGCTTAATACTTTCTCAAAGCTCTGCCTTTAAACTGTGGTATTTCAGTTGTATGGCAAAGGAGTTCTGTAGTAACCAAACAGAATATAGAATAGAAATATAAACTAGAACAATAAAAACTGAACTCAACTATTACTGACAATAAAGGAAGCACAGCCTCAGCACATACATAAGAAAACTGGGAGTCGGAAAACCTCTGCTGCCTCTCCCGGAGAAAGCCTTTTTTTGCTTCCTGGCAGTTTATCTGTTAAAGAAAAGCACTGGGTGACTTCCTGGAACTTTAAGGTGTGTGAATCTTGTGCTGTCTGTGCTCCTGGGGCATGTCTCACAGCGGTAACGAGATATGAGAGGAATCCTTCCGGGCCGTGCTTTTGTTTCTCATCAATGGCTGAGGTCTAGTTGTGGGGTTTTATGGTGCGTATGAGCTGCACAAAGCTGCAGAAACAGATTTCTGACTTCCTGTGGTAGACTTTGAGTCTGTCAGTCTCCTGATGAGCACTGAAGGGCCCCTGGTGAATTCTGCAGAAATAAATGGGCCTGCCTGCTAATCCTGCCCTTCCCCAACCGCTGACGTTTTGGGAAACCCCAAGCTGCCTTTGGGGCACCCTGCTGGGAGATTTATTCTGTAGCTGATGAAGAGTTTTTGAGGTTAGTAGTGCTCAGTACAGCATTACTGACAGAATGTATATTATTGTCCTTGCCTCAGTCTCATTCTTTATACATACATAACTCTGATGTCACTTAATTTTCAGTATTTTTTTTAAATTTGAAAATAATCTGCCGCTTTTGGAAAACAGTGTTACTTTTCATTTAAGTAGTAAGGGTGTTTACTATAAGCTGTCGGTTACTTCAGGCTGAGGTTTTTGGGCTGTGAAAATGGGAGCCTAAGATTTAACATGAATTTAATTATTGGTAGTTATGTCTTGCTCTCAGCAATGAGCAGGAATGCTAAAGATGTGGAAATATCTGCAACAGAATTTACAAGCTGGGGAAAAGAGTTTGGCTTTGGTTCAAATATTTGCAACAAACTTTTTCATAAATTTGTTCATCACTTCATTTTTATTGGAGGTACTTGAGAAAAGTGCCTTGACTTTTTTAAAAACACTGTGAATTTCCCATGGAAAAAGTAATCGATGGAATGTAAAGTTTGTCCAGCATTTGGGGAAATTTTATTCTTTCCCTCTCCCCCCTCTCTCTCTGAAATGGCTGTTACTGCCTTGCTGATAGTATTGCCATCACAAGTCATTGGGACTTAAGCTGCTGTTTCTGCAGCTCCTCAGCATTTTGAAGAAGAACACAACTTAAAAGACAGAGAAATAATAGAACTCTGGATATATCTCTGTAGAGGTGTTTTTATAAAGACTTTTGAGTTAACTACATTATCCTTACCTATAGAGATAAAATCTAATTAAATTGTGCATTACATGTGAAGTAGTAGGGAGACATTATTAAAATAAATAATTGATTCTCTAACCCTCAGATTAAAGCCTCTACATGAAGAAGAATTAATGTGAAGTAATGCAAGCTTTACAAATAACAAAAGGTAGTATACCCTATTTGACTGTGTAATGGATAAATTGGGGTTGGTGAAGGCTTGCTTCTTTTTACCATAATTTTTTTTTTTTTCATGTGTTGGAGCAGCCACATTCATGCTAGATGGCTATCAGATAACAATGTGAATTACAAAAAAACAAAACTTGTCTAGTTTGACTATCCAAAGATGTTAGAACATGTTTTCCTTTTGTAGAGCAAAGGTACTCTGCAAGAATTGAAAACACCTTAAGGTTGCGATGAAAGAGAGAAACTGGCCTGAGAATTGAGGCTACAAAAGTTTTATATGAATGTATAAGCTACAGTTCCTTAGACACAAGTATCAGAATTGTTAGTTTATTTTGTCTTCTTGGCTGAAAAGGGTAGTGTTAAATGGTAAGGGTTTTTTTTCCTGTTCTTTTCTCGTACATGTTTTCTGTATTGCTGTGCTATCATCTGAGACAAGAAATGAGAGCATGAAGCTTCCCGTCTGGTTGTCCAGGATTTGAGGTAAAAACTTGTTTTAATGTCATACTTTCTTGTTTTCTTGTAATTTTGCCTGTTGGAAAGAATCAATATGAAGTTACACCAAAAGCATTTTACTCAAGCCTGCATTTTTAGTTAATAACCTTAACAGATGCTTCAAATAAGCTATACTGTGAGTTCTTCACCAGCTGGATGCATTGGAGTCAGTGCATTCGGAATAGACAACAGAGTTGGGCAGAAAGGATACTGATGTTACTTTTCTTCACCTTTTGTTTTTTTTAATCTTGCCTTAATCCTAAAACTTGAATGGTTATTAAACCTCTCCTCTCTCCCCACAAACTGCACCAGTAAGACCTTCCATTATGTTTCTTACCAATTGAGAGTCCTGACCTAGTGCCAAAGAAAGGTGATAAGCATTTTAGACCATTGACTGCAAAAGGCTCTAGATCTATCCCAAATGTGAGGCTTAAAAAATTACTTTCTGTGTTTAGGGTGCTTAGAGTTTTGTTGGGTAATCTTTGCTTGGTGTCATGGCCATGTTTAAGATGGTGTCAGTCTGCAGGGAGTATAGAGTGAAGTAGTGTGTCTTTGTCTGGAAAAGAGAGAAAAGGTCTCAATAAAGCTGTTCATAATGGCTGAAAGATGAGAATGTGTTGTGTAAACACTTATAACATAATCCATAAATACTGGTTTCGCAATTCTTAAAAGAGATTTCAGAAATTGTTTCATAAGCATTTATAGTTAATTGTCCACTTCTAGTGAAACTCTTCTTATTTCTAGGATTATTAAAGGGGGAAGTGGGGGAAATCCTAAAAATGTTGTGAGGTTGTGGATTTTTTCATTGCACATCTTGCTGTTGATGAATTTTGTGTATCATTGTATTTATAGGTTTTGTTATCACACACACTATGATGTCTTAGTTTTGTGGGAGTCCTTGGCTGTTGAGGGGGATTAAACTTTCCTCTGTGGTTTGAATGAGCACAAAGAAGATTTAATCTACATTCCAAGACTTATAAGAGGCAGAAATCCCTGTGTAATTAATGAAGAAAAGATTCCCCCAAACAGCAGTTCAGAGCAGAAGCTTAGTGTCACAGCTCCACACTGGCCTTTCCATTTGCTGTCATAAAACATTACAATATGATTAACTCTTTTCTCCCTAAGGTTGATTTTTTAATATATTTTTTTTTTTTTTTTGTCAGTGAATTCTGGCTTTGACTTTTAGGTTGAAGAATACGATATTGCCTATTCTTAGTAACTTAGAAATTACAGAGGAAAGATTCCATGTTACTTTGTGTGTACAGATGGTCTTTTCAATGGTCAAGCCACAAAATGTGCCATTTCATTAGAAACTCAGAAAACCTAAATGCATGTGTTTCTGAAAGAAAACATGGTTATGTTAATACATGATACTACAATCTTAATGTCTGTGAAACCAAAATATGAATCTCCCTGATAACTTCAACTTCATTCTCTTAAACAATTTGTTAGGTGTTTTTTGGTTTAAAATAGGATTCACCTGCCTTACTAACTAGTAATCAGATGTCTATTAATTTCTTCATTAAGTGTTTTTGTGTGCAGGAAGTTACTTGCCCTGTCACCTAAGGCTGTAAACCTAGTTAGTCTGCTTAATTAGTGTCTTCTAAGAGCTGAGACACCAACAAGCAGAATGAAACCACTGAAACTAGGATGAAACTCCAGTAATAACTGAAAAACAGAAGCAAAATAAAAACATACCTAGTTTGTTCCTGACTGGGTCTGAGGGTTCTGACTAGGTCAAAACGGTGCCTCAGAGCCTTCATTTTGATGTGTTGTCATCATGCCACAGCCATATAAACACATCAGGGAGTTATAACTGTAGTTTTGGTATAAACGGACATTTGTGCTATTCTAAAAAGGTGAAATGACAGTCTTTAGAAAAGCATTGGTATTTACACAATGTTGAATTTGTAGCCAACTGTTTGTTTACTTCATCCTTGAAATTTACTGTGCATATACACATAAGGCATTGATGGGCTAATCTCAGCCAACCAGCAAAAACTCATTGAAGAAGGAGCTGAGGTTCTGCATCAGTAAACTTGCTCCAGTATTCTGTACATAAGCAGATAGATCTGCAGAATTTTGAAGGACAGTAAAAAAAAACCAAAACAAAACTAAAAAACAACAAAAAAAGCGCCTGAGAATCATTTGAGATGTGGCAAAATACTTCACAGAGATTTGGAATCTCGCTGAACTCAGTAGTTTGCATTTCCATTTTTCATTATTCAACACATTCTGCTGAGGAACTTAACCTTTAAGATCTAGAGAAGTATACTTGTACATACTTTGCTTTACTACACTTATTCTAGGTAACTTTTAAAAAAGCTTATATGTGGCTTGACTTACAAATGCTATGGCAGTCTGTACTTTGCTTCAGAAGAAGGATGATGATTTTTATTATTTTGGGGAGTGTTGACTAGTAAGTTTTCTAGGTAAGGAAAGCTTGCTGGCCTCTGGAGTTGTCAAGAGGTAACATTTTTTCCCTGATATTTTAATAAATGAAGGTTTAAATTCTAAGAGTGCAAGCTGTAGCCAGCAGGAGCCAGCCAGGAAGAATGTGGCAGCAGATTCATGCCATAGCATTGAGCTAGAGCAGTAGAAATCTTGTATGAGAGCATTTTCTGCATTGTGCATTCTTATGTAGGTATCATAGAATGTGTAGGAGTTGTGGCTCATTTTTTATTTCAGCCACATCATTTATATGCATTTGTTATATTTAGAAGGTCCTAAGTAAATGTCAGAACATATTTCTGTATTTCTAGTCAGTTCTGAAATGTCTAACACCAGCCTACAATTGGAAATTCATTCAAATTCCACAAGCAGCCTGTGTCTTGTACTGTATGTCTACAGAATCTCAACCCACAGGCACAAAAGATGTGCCTGTCATGAATTTGCCATGTGCCTTCAGTTTACCTGTCATGAATTTTGTATGTACTCTGTGAGTTGCAAAAAAGCACTGTGGCAAATTTTTAGCTGACGATAAAAAAAAAACAACCAACAAACACAAATCATTCCCCATTAGCCCTAATCTTGTGCTCTTCCCTTATAGTCTTGGTACTTGCAGGCTCTGATTGAATGCAGTGTTTGGTTTCCATTTTTTCCAGGGGAAAGTTAGGCCAGGGAGGAGTTAGTGCTGTGGAGCTATTGGGAATACATGTGCATATGTTTTGAAACTCCATGGCACAGCGCATGGTCCGTTTCAGAGTACGGTGTAGATTCATGACTAAGCAGGTATTAGAGGCAGCCCCATGTGCTCAGCTGATTGTGTACTTCATCCCATGTAACACTGAAGATGTATTAATCCTTAGTACTACTCTCAGATCTGAGCATTATTCTCCAGTTCACTTGGCCAGTATTTCATCCTCTCTTCTGAGAAGAGAGCCTATTACTCATTTTATGTAGCGAGATATGCTCTCAGTAGTCCAGATGCACTGTTTCTGAGTTGCAAGATGAACAAAAATCTATATTCTGTTCAATTCACCAAAAACCTGATATCTTGCTGATGTACCTTTTTTTTTTTTTTTTTTTTTTTAAATCTAAACAATGTTATTGTAAAGAATGGGACAGTCAGTAAAGAACAAAAGAACAATACTATTGAAATGTTTAGTACTTATTATCCAGTAAGTATAGATGCCTCTCAACAGAAAGTAAGGGGTTCCTCTCCAAAAAAGTGGTAGGAGAGGCAGGGAAAATATCCCAGGAAAACCCTGACAATCAGGAGGTTTCCTGAAATGGGGAAAAGATTCTATTTCAGAACAATTGATTTCCACAGAAACTTTCTGACTCCTTCTATTTAATGTTTTATAAACAATTAGGTCACTAGAATTTTGGGAAAATACTGTATCTTGAAGTTACTTGACAGTAGAAGTATACTGATGGTGTGTACTACATACTCTGGGATGTAGGAGTCTTAGTATTGTTTGAGAGGCTTAGACTTTGTCAGGCAACTCCAGTTACATGAGATGACTGGTAGGCATTAAGTAAGGACCATGTTGTTGGAGGAACCACTTTTGATGCTATCTAGTAAGCTTTACGTTGTGGATTTTGCCTCACAAGGGGAAGAATTCCTTGGAAATTGTGTCATGACATAATGGTATTTAAGGCACGTTTCTCAATCCATATTTTACATTGCTGTACTGCAAAGGTAACAGCAGCATCTTGACTTTCAGGTGCTGAGCTTTAGCAAAGCTCCTTAGCAAGCTGATAATTCAGGGGCTGAATGCATAATAAAATTTTTAATTATACTAGTTAATACTTGGATGTCAATATAGCTTTAAAGGACCTCAAAGATAGTGACAAAGGTCTATTGGCACAAACAGATGTTTGAAACACCGAGCTGCTAAAGCATTGAGAGGTTGAGAAAATACCTTCACATGTTTTGTGTCAAAACCTCTGGAGGTCTGAGGGCCATCTAAGCAAAAATATGAAAAGCCACACATACATTTTACACTGGCTGGGCCCTGTAAATCCCCCTCATCCCCTATAATAAGAGTCAAAAGTTTAACCTGAAAGGAAGCCAGTGCTTTTTAAGTTCACCATCCTCCTAGTATACGACCCATACACTTTGGCTACTTCTCAACAAAAGGACAAGAGAATTCTCTTCAGCCTGGCTTCCTGTTAGCTCTGCAGTGAAACCTATGCAATATTGATTTTAATGATGTAAACTCGGTCAGAGTTAATGAAGACAAACTATTTTACCTAAGAATTAGTTCCAGTCGTGTCAGAAACAAGGAAGCCTAAGTGTATCTTTAGATCCTTGAGCTAGCCTTGATCTAGTCTTGTTACAAGCTTGCTCCCAGTACTAGGAAGAGGATGACTTCTGTTAGGGATAGGTCAGGCTTTTCAGACTCAGATTGTTGTAGTAACAGTGTTGTAGCTTCTTGTGATTTCATCACATCATATTATGGCTTTTATTGGACTCCAACTTCTGTAGTCAAAGGTGTAAGTATTACTACTATCATTTGTATAGAATCTCTTCCTCTCTTGGTTATAGATAAAACCTTGTAAAGCATATTAAAAAGTTAAAGGATCATGTTTTATTTTAACCTCTAATCAAGGCATATTGTTAGCAAGCTTGTTTTGTTACCAAGTTCTTAATAAAAGGTAGGTCTTGTACATTTTGATATCCATAATGCAGATTTTTAGGTGGTGTGCTAGCCTTTGAAGAACTGGGATACAGGATAGAGTTCAGATTGTTGGTTTAATACTGTCTGCAATTTCCTCACAGGGAGAGAAGGTCTTCGTTCTAGTTATTCAACACTAACTTTTCTAATGTTAATACATAGCTTAAATGCATACTTTGGGAATGACTAGTAAGAAACAGAACAGAATAATACACAGGGATGTTCTGTATTGTGCCAGTGCACAATTGCTTGTATGAACTTTCTAGCAGGAGTGATTACTCAAAGAGCTGGTTTATTAGAAGATGTAGGCTTGGTTGTGTTTAGGTGGGGAAGTATCATAAGCATAAACAAAGTAAGGAGGAAGGATACAGGAACAGTGCTTCATGCTGAAAACACATTAGAAGGGAGCTGAAACTTTGTGGAACATGATAGACATTGAAGTGGGGTAGAATTGTGGCAAAGATGAAAGGACAGGTAAAAATCTTCTTTTCAGTAAGTTGCTTGATCTGAAATATTTTGTGAATGAAAATAATAATAAATCTATGATTAAACTAGAAAAAATACTTTAGTTGTAGCATAAGAACATATCTGGACCCCCCCTCCCCCCCATTTTTGTTTGTGTAGGAGGATGAACACCAGCCATGTAATGGTTGCTCACTTCACTGGATTCATCAGCATTATCATTCAGGTATTTTAGTCTGTGGAACAAATTAGGGAGTGATGGTCCACTGAGAGGAGGCAGAGCCTCCCTGCAGCCCCAGGGAGCCAGGTGAGCTGTTGTGCTATACAAATCATGTCAGCCTCTCCTGACAGCAGCAGCCAGGACTCTGTGGGAGATGGGGGGCTTTGTTCCAAACTGACCATGCTCTGGTCTTGCTATAGCACATCTGGATCACACTGTATCTTTTTAGAAGAGGATGTAAAGATCATTTTGCCTTACAACCTCTTCAATGATAGTGTAAAACTGAAGAGATAAGCAAAGAGTATTTAGTCAGGAGGTAGTTTTCCTGTTGTATACACTTTTCAAAGACTAAGGTAGTTTTTGGAATCTGGATTACTTGACTTTCACATGCTGCTAGAAACTTTACACTTAAGGGCACAATTTTTAAGCTCTTTCTAAAAATTAATGCTGTAGAATGTAAAGGAACGTAATTCCAATACTGGTCTCTAGTTTTGTTTTGTTTTAGATGAATGTGTAGTTACTGTTGAGAAAGTTTCAAAAGTGTTTTCAAAACAAATGCAATACATAAAAAGCGAGCACAGTGCCCAGATGTGAAATGAAAGCAGTAGCTGATGAGTACAAATCCGAGGGAGTTGTGCTGTGATTATAAACTGTGCCAGCCATACCCATTTGGAGGACTGTTTCCACATCTGGTTGCAGTGCTGCAAAAAAAAAGGAAAGGTCAAAAGGATTATAGCACTTACAAATATAGCAGTACAGAGTAGGCCAGAGTCCTGACCCCAGTATCAAAGAAAAGAGGCTATGACAGTAAGACAGAAAATTTTATCCTCCATTAAGTCTAAGGAAGCAGCAGCTTTAGGAACTGTAACTGTTTTGAATTGCCTTGTGTACCAAATACCAACAATTAGGCATAATTCAGTAGGCATAATTTGCCCTTAGAGAAGTTTTGATCAGATGTGGTAAGGAATAAGAGGGCTATACGAGTGAGAGTCATTCCTCCACACAAAAGTACACACAAGTCCTCCTTTTCTTCTCTTGGTTCACTCCATGGTTGAAACATGTATGTAAATGCTTTAAAGTGGTTTGGAGTGGTGGGAGGTGAGGAAAAAAAGATCAAAAGAGAAAACAAGCATTCTTCTGTTCTAAAGAAAACAGGACTAAATGACTGAAAATGAGCCAGTCTCAGGAGGCCAAATAAATTCATCCCCCCTTCAGTATTGTATATGTGTAAGGTTTGTGCTTTGTAAAGAGTAGCACCATAATTCAAGCAGTGTTTTAAGAAAGGAAAAGAAAAAAACCCCGGTCTTAGGACACTTTGATTCTTGAGGTGGTTGCTGAGGTAATTGCCCATTTCATTTCTGGTATGTTTTGTGTCCGTCCTGCCCACACCAGCGCAGTACTGCAAAGAGCAAACCCAGGCTGACAGAGAGGTGTCAGGGTTAGACTCCGGGTGTTGTGATGGAGCATTACTGGCAGCTGGGGGAAGAGCTGCAGAGGGAGCCCAAGACTTGCTTGACAGCAGAGGATCTGCATGAAGATAAAGCTGTCATGAATGTCCCACCTTGGAGAAAGAAGAGTTTGACTTGGTCTCTGGACATTATTAGAGTCCAGAAAACCCTCCTGTAGGGACCAGTCAGAAGGCTGTGGGGGAAGAGTAGAAATCCTGAACTTCTCTCCAAACTCACACTTTTTCTGAAATAAGTTTTAGAAGAGAGAGGACATTGTGACTATCTTATTATTTATTTTTTTGAGAGTTCAATATTTTACCACAAGGAAGAAACACAGAAATGATACTATCTTTATCTGGCCCGGCCCTAGCCCAAGCAGCTGAGCTAAGATTTAAGCATGTTTGCAATGTTTCTGGGTAGTCAGCTGAAGTGAAGCACAGCAGCTTTCTTTTTTAACCTTATGAAAATTGGAGGATGGTATCTGCCTGTGGAGCTTCACAATGCACATTTTAAGGAAGAGCAGGTCTACAAGTTTCAGATGCCAAAATGTAGTTCATTACACTTCAGCTGAACAAATTGCTATACTAATCCCCCTTCTAATGTGAGCTGAAGTACTTTACCTTGGTTCCCAGTTGTATTAAAAGCAATTTCAACATCCTTGTCAGGAAAAAAATGGCACACAAAAAGGCTGACTGTGAAGAAGAACCTGACCAGAAAGGACGCCTTGTTAAATATAGTATCATGCAATTTTTTAGTGCCTAATATATTTTCATGGTGGCCTGATACTTCAGAGGGTTACAAGATCCAGCATTGCTGGAATTATTTATGAGAAGTTAGATTCTTTTCTTGCAGTAGAGTCTCTCAACTGCAGTGGTTAGTGAGGAGTTTGGCTTGGTTTTAATCCACAGATTTTTATAATGGTTCCCCATCTCCGCCCCCCCCCCCCCCCCCCCCCCCCCTCCATATTACTGATACTTGTACTACAGACATAAGAATGGTTTTAGTGGTAGTTGTTCCCTTAAACAAAATATGGGCAGAATTTGCAACTGTAAAATGAATAAATATTCTTTTAAGTATGCCTCTGTGCTGTTTGCACATTTGTGATATGAGGTATTTGGAAATACTTGTGTTGCACAATAAAACCTAATGGACCTCTCATGGCCTTGGGTAGGAAGCATTAGTCCAGCAGATTTTCCCAATACTGAACCAGTGCAAAGCATATCATGCATGCTGTGTCACACAGCATTAAAAATCATTACTGACTGGCAGAAGACTGTCTTTGTGGTCTATACAAACAAGGGATTTTACTTCAGCTCTTAGATGGTAAAGTTTACAGCAGTCCTCTTAAATATAGTATTGTACACAGTCTGGAGTTGATTTGAGAAGATAAGTAACATAAGAGCAGGTATCTTCCTCATGTCCTAGTGTGCCTAAAAGCTGTACAGCTTTCCTTCCTCATTATAAAATTTTAGTAGAGGTCAGAATATGTCAAGGGGCCAGCAGCGGGACAGACAACCTTTTGCTTTTTACCTCTAGGATTCAAATCCAGCCAAATCATTAGTAGCTGCAAGTTGTTACCACCCGGTGGCTAAGCACTTCATGTAAAATTAATTTGGTAGTCTCAGCCCAGTTCTGAGTAAACACATTTCCACTTTACAAATATGATGAAACCTGGCACTAATTGGCACCCTTGCTAGCAGCCTCATCAGAGATGCCAAAATAACTGAAATGTTTCTTTGCTTCTAGTGGTGGTCTCTCCAGGTCAGCAGTGAAATACATTGATGGGGCAGTATGGAGAAGATGGCACAGCTGTTGCCCTCGCTGTTTTGTGGACTAAGTCTGCAAAGTTGTCAGTCTGGTGCATTTCTCATGCCAATCTATGTAGAGTTATTAGGATTTTTCCACCACTGTTGGTGCACTTTGAGCAGTCTGTTGGCAGTCAACTTAGAAATCCTTTGTGCCATCTGTGTGGTTAATACAGTGATAGCATAATAGCTAAGCGGTTCAAATGTAGGTTTGTATAGTATGTTTAGGAACTCAGAATTACAGCCGGTGTAGGCAGAGTGCATTGCTGACAGGTAGCTATTAATCACTTTTAGCCATTCTTTTCACTGCCAGCTGCTTTGTAAATGAGGATTGGCACATGGTAGATGAATAGCTCCTCATTGTCCAAAATGAGAGGAGTGTGTACCTTGTTTTCAGTGGTAGTAACAATGTAAATGTCAGCAACCCCAAATGAAGATCACAGATTTCGAAGCGAGACAGTGCTTTATTGTATATAATGTCTGGAGGGATACGGGTTTGGGGGAAATAGTTATAAAGAGGGAGAAGGAAAATTCTGTTGCGTCTGTTTTGTGAGAATAACTGTGTGTGTCTGATAACTTATTCAACTGAATGAGAAAGTCAGTTTGAGAAGTGCAGTCACTGACTTAATCTCCACTACAAAAGGTGGGGGATTTGACAGCATTCACAAAGTAGGGGTACCAGTGTTGCTAGGGAATCCCCACTTGCTCTCAGTGGGAGTTACAGTAACTCATCTGGTGTTGTTGCATTTTAAACAACCTGATGGAAATCTTTATCTAACCATTGTGCCAAAAAGTGACGGTAGTTAGAAGAGAGATGGGTTCCACTAGAGACTTTCCTTCCTTCCGAGTGACTGCTGCTTTGCCAGTGCTTTTGCTTGTGGTCAATGCAACAGTGCCTTCAGGAGAAGTATGCAAAATGAAGCTCCTGGCTACTTTTGGTAATTAAAGATGTCATTTATATCTGCCTCCAGCTGTGAGGTTCTCAACTCGGGCCTGCATATAGTGCCAGGCAATGCTGGAAATTTTCACCTTTTGTTTGAATGGCACATGTTCAGGTTGAAGATACATCATACAGGGACGAGAGTCACAGTAGGTAGTCATTGCTTTTGCTTTCCCTAGGCAAGAAAGAAGAAACGCAGAAATTGCATTTTGTATGGCTACTTTTTCATGGAGTTGATTATGATATTTTCCTTACTCGAGCTTTTAGTTCTGCAGTTCGCTTTCTTTGAAATACAGCATCTAAAAGGTGTTCTGCTTTTCCTTTCAGAAGCTTTGGAATCTGCAAGAAAATTCTGCACACTTACTGCTTTTCCATTATAATATTTTCAGGCTGAATATACTGCCATATTCACCAAAGCTCTCAATTTCTATCATGAAGCCAAAAAGCTTTATAGATAAGCAATTATCTATCTATATATGGAAAGATAGTCTATTTGTTCTGAAGGGAATGAAGAAGGTAGTATAGTCTGTCTTGAGAAAGAGATCCACAGGCTGGCCCTTTGAGAATCAGCGTAGTTCCATGGGTTTGATAGAGGTATGTCAGTTTGTGCTAGGTAATCAGCCAGCTCAAACTAGCTGTCTGTGCTCTGATTTATTTGATTAGTACAATAAATGTGACTATGTCCGTGCTGGGGTACTGGGCCTCAACTTTTTTGGCTTTTCTGATGGAGGTTGTAAAAGTATATAGATGTTAGAAAGATCAATAAAGTTCATCCAGAAACTACTCACACCTTGGACTGCCAGAGACACAATTAATTTACTTCTGGGGAGAAATTACTCTGGGGATCAAAACCAGTCTGTGCAAAGTGGTAAACTGTTGAACCTGAAGAACTGGAATCTAGCAGGACTGTTGCTGCATTACCCTTGAGATCATGATTTATGAACATACATACAATAGGATCCAAATGCCAGTAATGTGCATGCATGATTAAAAACTTCCTTGATTTTTGTTTAACCCAGTATCTTCATGTCCTTTTATTATAAGAAAACGTGAACATAAATTGTCTGTCGTCTCTTAACCACATTGCTTGCTACTTTGTATGCTTTTACTAAGCTGGTACATATTGGTCTCTCCTTGAAAGTAAATAAAGCTAATCTTTTACAGGTGGTTGGGCTATGCCTTTTAAACCTTCTTTTATGCACTGTTTCTGAACCACCTGTGCTTCCGCTGTATCCACTAATGAGAAAAATAGTGGTATTGCTGTGGGAGCCCTGGTTGAAGGGCGGAAGGTGATGGGTAGGGGGTATTCTTAGTGCTATAAAACGTGCCCTCTCCCTCATTTCCAGAAAAAAAAACCACAAACCCAACCAATGGCAATAGCAGCCACGTATAATAACAGCAGAAGTAGCTGAACTGCATTAAAATTGGCTACTTTGTAGCCAGGCAGATTTGCACTTCTGCTTTTATACCTATCAACATTTTTATTCCTTATTTTCCAAGAGAAGTTGGTACTGAGCTTCAGAGGTTTAGTGAATTAGAATACCTTTTGCTGAAAAGCTTTTGAAGCCTGAAAGGTGGTTATCCTGTGACCTCACAATTTACAGACACATGATTTTTAATTTCTTCTTAATTTATTCCAAACTGATAAAGTACTCTGCTTAAGACATGCAGAAAAGTGGAACACAAAATAAAACCATCTGTCTTGTGGACTAGCTTCTTGACCAGCCTTGTTAAGGTGACTTTGTAAAAGAACATCGGTGTAAATTGGAAAATGAGTATGGTCTAGAAATAACATTCATATGGTAAAAAATACTGTCTACCACCTTGCATTTTCAGCATACCTGTTGCACTTAAAAGGCAGTCACACCAGTGCTTTTTCTCTGTGCAGTGCCTGCATCTACCTGTGTAGTGCAATATAGTCTACCTTCACTTTCATGTTCTGCAGTCCAGCAGTCTTAGCTATTTCTTAGCTTGTGTAATATCCAGCTGAACTGAAATCTGAATATGCTATATTTCATACCTTGTTAAAGACAGAAAAGCTAGAAGGATATGGGAGTTGGAAGAAATAACACTAGTGTAAATTATGTGTGTTCATTCTCATCGTCATGTGCTTTTAGTGTGGCCCCACAGTTTAAGAGTTAGGTGAGTTCTCAGTGAGCATTAGAAGTGGAGTCACTAATTTAATTTCCTTAAGTAAAAAGAGGTCTAGTAGGAGTTAAAGCTGGTCAATATTTGAGTGGGATTGAAATTTGTATTTTAAGCTGTACTAATACAGTGTTTGACATTACAGACTCTGCTCTCAGTTTGCCTTATACATTTACAGTAGACATTTCAAAATGTAACTTGCGCTATAACAAAGATATGAATAAAGGGCAGAAATGGAGAAGTAAAGTTATTCCTCTTCTTGTGGTTTAACCCTGGCCAGCAACTAAGCCGCATACAGCCACTTGCTTACTACGCCCCTGGTGGGATGTGAGAGAGATTTGGAAAGGTAAAAGTAAGGAAACTCCTGGGTTGAGATAAAGATGTTTTAAAAGGTAAAGCAAAATCCATGCAAAGCAAACTGAGGAATTAATTCACTGCTTCCCATCAGCAGGTAGGTGTTCAGCCATCTCCAGGAAAGCAGAGCTCCATCACATGTAACGGTGACTTGGGAAGACAAACACCACTGTGAACATCACACCACCCACCCCTTTCTTCTTCTTTCCCCAGATTTATATACTTGGCATGATGTTCTACAGTATAGAATATCCCTTTGGCTAGTTTGGGTCAGCTCTCCTGGTTGTGTCCCCTCCCAATTTCTTGTGTCTCTCCAGCCTTTTTGCTGGCAGGGCCTGAGAAACTGAAAAGTCCTAGATTAGTATAAACATTACTTAGCAGCAGCTAAAACCATCAGTATGTTATGGATACTATTCCCACACCAAATCCAAAAGGCAGCAGCGTACCAGCTGCTAGGAAGAAAAATCATCCTGTTGTAGCTGAAAGCAGGACACCTCTGTAGCCACTACTTAAGTAATTTTAATGCATGGATGTTTTCCTTAGGTATGGTACACTGGAACTGTTTATTACAGTGACTGCTGCTTTGACTAGATGTTTTTAATTATAGGTATCAAAAGAGATGAATATGGCATTTGGAGTGTCTGTCATGGTATGTTTTTGTGACTCTTTTTTTCCTAGCTCCTTGGCATTCAGTTTGCTAGGTGAAGTGAGAACATTTGAGACCTATACTAAACATTTCATACTGCAAATTAATTTAAATGAGTAGCTGTGGGGCATCTGACTGATGTGGCAAATACCAAAATATCTTTTAGAACTCAAAATACCCAGGCACAGTTAAATTTTGGGATGAACATTGGAGTTATAATGATATGCAACTAAGAACCCATTTTGTATGTTTAATTTAGAATCTGCTCCAAAATACTGTCTTGCTATTATCTGAGACTGGAGTCTATTCAAATGCCACAGTTTTTCTGTTCCCTTGGGGGTACACAGAACTGATCAAAAGACCAATGTGATTGTATAACTATGTTTATGGAATATGTAACATAAATTACATACAGGCAGTATTAGAAATATTTTTTAAAAATCAAACCTTGAATTCAGTATGTGATAGAAGGCAAAATACTGATACTAGTAGAAATGGAAATAATTAATTTAATCATTCTTTGTAGTTGCTGTAATTCATTTAACCACTTCAAAAAATTTATTCATTATAAGCCATTTACTCAAAATAATTCATTTATCCAACAGTATAATTCATTTGCTGCTTTATGCATTTAGTCAGCAAAATTAAGTCTTCTGAGTAAATGTATTTGTGAAGATTCACTATCCTTTTATCAGGGCATTAAGATGTCTCAGTTAAGTTGAAAGAAAAATAAGTCTGTTGTCATAAAGATTAGCCTCACAAGCAGCTTTGGTTGTGTTTATAGCTCATCTTCTGCCTGAACGGATACTGATGCTGGCTGGAGAGCTCCTTTTCTGAGTGTAAGCACAGCTGGAGTGTGAGCTGGTCAGCTGAGAACTGGGAGTCTATTTGCTGTAGCTGTGAAACATCAGCATGCTTACATGTCCTTTCAAGGCATTGTAAAGCACAGCATACACCTGAGAATAAAATGTTCATGTGACATCTTCAAACTGCTTGCTTGAGTATGTAGAGATGACCTGTTCCCAGGCTCTATGTGAATGGTGCTGGCTGTGTTAAAACATACTGAACTAAATCACTAGGGGTGGTCAGCTAAGCCAGAGAGCAGAGCAGGAAGCTGCTGAGGACAGAACAAAGTTCAATGGCTTTTTTTGTTGTCATTTTTGTTCAAATAGTTTCTCTTCTGCAGGTGTGCATGGTTTTGGTGGTCTGGGTGTCTTTTTTTTTTTTTTTTTCTCTTTAATTCCTCACCATAGATGGAGGCAAAGTATGGAATTAATCTGCAGAGCATTAACATGCTACAATATAGCTACCTTGTCCATCCTGGATGTTTAGAGACTAACAGACACGTGGCCATGGAGTGCTTCAGGGAGGCTGGGGTAAACTGCCCTTCGGAGAGGCAGAGGGAATATCCATCAATAGTAAAGCAGTCAAGGTACCTATTTTAGCTTGGCCATCCCAGAGTAAGTTCTGTTCCCTTTGTAAAAGTATGACCAAGAAGAGGTTCCTTCGTTGAGCGTGGAAGTGGCCATTTGATTGGGTATGAAGAATGAAAGTTGTCAAAGTAACAGTACAAACAACTGTCTGTTCGTTTCTTTGCCTGAAAGGCCAGTACTGTTACTAAAGAGATTTCTGGTGATTTCCCCACTGCCCCAGGCCTGCAGAGCAGGCTTATTATTTGCAGAGTTAATAAGCTCCTTATGCTTATAAAGAGATACACAGTGTAGGTCAATATTTGCAGTAGGCAGATGTTCTGCTTGTATCAGGGTCTTGGTTCTGCCTTCCTCTGTAACTCCATGCTTTTTAATTTAAGATCTGTAAGGCAAGTAAAATCTGTAAAGTGAAATGGCATTCAGTGGGTCTCCTGCTTGATCACACAGCTTTAGTATAGACTTTCACCTGTTTCCAGATCACTGGACTGTTCTTCCCCCTGACACAATACTTCCTGAAACAGTTCATTTTCAGCTGCTCTTTTCAGTGTCCTTGGCCTTTTCAGTTTTCCAAGCCACTTACTCACTTGCCTTTCTGTTTTCAGTGCTCGTTTCCTGCCCCCCCCTCCCCCCTGATTCAATGAGCAGCTCAGGTACTGATGAAAGAAGGCAGTGGAGGCCGGCATGGAGTACAAGATGCTTCAATGTCCAACCTCCTGCTAGGGTGTCTTTACTATTAAATTACACACATAAAAGTCAAGATTAATGGCACTTGCATTATGCTTATAAAATGGACTTAAAGGGAAAACACATTTTCATACAGATGATAGCTTATATCTTTTATATTTTTGTGATTCTATGCCATTAAAGTTCTTAGTGTCTCGTCAGTAACAAAAAATATGCATGCATAGATTTAAATAGTTTTGTAATAATTTGTTACATGTTTATGTGATTCTCTCTTGGGATATGTCATGGTTTAACCCCAGCTGGCAATGAAATACTAAGCGGCCACTTGCTTGGTCCCCCCTCCCACCCAGAGGGATGGGGAGGAGGATCGGGAAGGAATGTAAAACTCAAGGGTTGAGATAAGAACAATGTAATAGGCAAAGCAAAAGCCACACATGCAAGCAAAGCAAAGCAAACCCAGGGATTCGTTCCCCACTCCCCACGGGCAGGCAGGGCTCGGCCATCCCCGGGACAGCGGGGCTCCGGCATGTGTAACGGTGACTCGGGAGGACAAATGCCATAATACTGGATGTGCCCCATTCCTCCTTCCCCCAGTTTACATACTCAGCGTGACATCATATGGTATGGAATATCTCTTTGGCTAGTTCAGGTCAGCTGTCCGGCTGTGGCCCCTCCCAGTTTTCTTGTGCCCCTCCAGCCCTCTCACTGGCAGGGCCCAAGAAACTGAAAAGTCCTTGGGTTAGTATAAACGTTACCCAGCAACAACCAAAAGCATCAATCAATGTGTTATAAACTTTGTTGTCACACCACATCAAAACAGAGCCCTGCACCAGCTACTAAGAAGAAAATTAACTATGCCAGCTGAAACCAGGACAGGATAAGAGGTATATTAAGCAAAGGGAGAATGTACAATGCTAAAATAGCATTTGACATTGAGAGCTCCTAAATTTTATTGTAAGGGTGTGTAGCTGGGTGCATTCTTTTGGAAGATCGCTCTAAGACAAGCTGGGAGGCAGAAAGATTAAGTGGTTTCTTTGACTACAGACTGAATCACAGTGGATGGAGTGAGCAGTGTGTTGCAAAGTTGTGGCTGCAAAAAGAACAGGTGAACAAAGAGGTATGGGCAAGAGTAGTCCTTTTGCTTTCAGGGTACACCACCACCAAAAATGCTCTGAAATGGTAGTGAGAGAAGAGGTGGTGGCATTGGAAAAAATAAAATGGTAAACATTTGTTAAAATTTTGCAACATTTGTTAAGAAAAAACAAACAAACAAACAAACAAAACCAAAAATCCAACAAAGAAAAAATTTAAACTCTGGAAACCAAAATCAAACAAAAAAAGGCAAACAGACAAGAGCAAAGAAAGGGTTCAACAGAAACAGATAATTGGTCAATTTTGTAAGTTGAGTGGGTTCAAATGCAGTATGGTAATACAGCTGTGCTCCAGGAGCTTCTGCAGAGGTAAGCTAGTGTTTTATTCTGCCTCCTGCTTCTTTTCCCCTTTTCCCCATCCTGGCGGTTAGAGAGGTGTTCTTCTAGGACCATAGGTGAGCAAACAGTGAAAGGTGAATAAAAATCTATTAAATTTAACAAAAGTAAGGCTTGGAGTTGTCCAGTAGCAGGATGACAGATGATACCATGAGCGAAGGGATAAAAAGGAAACGGAAAACTTTTAGATCAGATGATAGTGTGTGGTCTTGGAAACAAAGGAAGATGTAGATAAATGGACTGGAATTCATTAGCTCTTGTAAGGTATATCACTTTTTTAAGGACACTTCATCTTTCATTTTCATCTCTAAGTGAACCTTTAAGCCTAAGATGAAAAACTTCCTGAACATAATTTGGCATTTTTTGCAAATTATGAAAAATGAACTTCCCCCCCCCTAAGATTTTTGAAACTGAGAAGTCTTTTCCTAGAACCAAAAGAGAAGATAAATTCCATGGAAACTTTGTAGACTGAAGTTGGTTTTGGCTTTATAATAAAACCCAAATTTTGAGCAAGCTTAGAAGAGAATGATGATTTGTATTACTTACCTAGTAAGGCTTTTTTTAATCTAGGTGAAGAATCCTGTTCAAAGAGATACCTATAGCCCTTCTGGGATGTTTGAATTGAAAATAATTACACTAAATTATTCTTTTTCTTCCTACCCTTTCCCCCTCCAAAGCTGAAAATTTAGTGGAAGTATTAATTGGACATTCTTTTACTATTTCTTATTTTCTACTGACACAAGTTTGGGTAATCTTGTCTCTTGGTTTTGGCAGTCTTCCTCCTTTCTCCTTCTGGAATTTGATATCTTTTCCAAATTTGATCAGTTTTGGAAAAAAACTGTAGGATGGAAAAATTACTATTAGAGCCACTTGTCAATAGGTGCAGTAGCAGCTGGCAGGCATTCATTAAAAATCAAAAAGGTAATTTTTCGTATCTGAAAATCCTGTTCTGTACCATATATACATGAATATCCAAGTGTTGGCCAGTCAAAACACTTTTGTCTCACTTTGTGTAATTATGAGTTGTACAATATGGGAATAAGAATGAGAAGATGGAATTCAAACAGCTTTTTTGGTCATTCAGCCTTAGTATCTTTAACTTTTGTAGTACACTAACTGTATGATACTTACAAAGCTTGCTAATGCAGCATTGCATTAAAGTTATCATCTAAAAGCTATCATGCAGAATTACAGAATGTCCTCATTTATATTTGTATGCATTTGCATTTCTTAAGTAAATAAATAAATAAATAAATAAAAAGTAGTGAAGTAGTGCAACTGAATTAAAATGAAAACTAATTTTGGTTTTGAATTTTTGAATTCTGGTTTCTAATCAGTCATCACTGGGAAGGTTCTTGCAGTCCAGAACAGATTGATTTTTTTTTTTTTTTTTATGGTTGTTTTCATGGTGCCATGACCCTGTAGGAACAAATCTGCTTTCACTTCAAGGCTTGAGGGGCATCCCTTTTTATCTCAAAGCTTAAGAAAACCTTTACATAAGTATGCGTATCCTTGGTAAGAATGACTAACAGTGACAACATCAACAAAGATGTTTTGATTTCTCTTACTCTTCTTTTCCTAATATCTTTCCTCACTTCCAGAATAAAGCTACCTGAACCAACAAGTTTGAAATATGAGAATAAAATGGTGTAGATTATTTTAGGTAGTCATGGCACTTAGCCAGTGCTGTGCATTTGTTTAATAACTTGCAATCAGAGAAATAATTTATTTTTCTGAGATTAGATTGATTTCTTAGCTGTATAATGTGGGGGTTGCTTTTTTCACATTAAATGAAGTATAACACTTTCAGATTCATGCAGCTCTGAGAAGATAAAATAGTGCCAGGTATAAATAGAACTGTATCATACTGAGTTTTCTTTTGCATTTCACTCATTCTTTTGATATGTAAAGCTGTTACAATTTATTATCTTGGCAGAAAGCTTACTCTAAGGATCAAAGAAGTTGTCATTTGAGGTGGGCTAAATCAGAATAGAAAAAATTTACTACAGGAAAGCTGCAAGGAGCAAAAAAAGAGTAATTCTGCTATTAAAAAGTTATTGCCAAAACCAACCTTTATGGAGTCATCATGCCTTTGATTTAGCAAAGCACAGAACTGAGGCTTTAAGTCTGAGACACCACCACAATATTTAACAAAGATAAATGATACTTTGAATCAGAAGAAGCGTTTCTTATTACTTCACACATCAGCAGCCTAAACTTTTTCCACTTACTTTGGTTTATTAATTTTAAAGATGATGACACCTATGAGCCACAGTTCTCACAGCTCTAGGTATGTTTGCCGAATTCTGTAGACCTGGAGGATTTAGAACAAAAAGACAGTTAATCCTTATTGTTTGTATAAAAACCCCCAAACTGTTTTGAGAATGACAGAAGAATGGTGCCAGGGCTGTGCCCTTACGTTCTTAGTATAAAATGCAAACACAATCTTTAAAATGTTTGTAATACATACAGCTAAGTGAATTAGCATTACAGTGCTAGTTTATTTTTTCTTGAATACAGAAAAAGGTCAGAAGAATTCTTCTTATTGTACTACTTGGTCTTTAATGAATAGATATTTGTTCCTTTGAGGATCTAGCCCTAGGCTTTGACAAGAATGGAAACATGATGCGCCATTTACTGTCTGAGAAAAATATGAAATACTTAACATTTAATTTGTATTAATTGATACTATGCCAATAGTAAGAAAAAAGTCACACTCTTCCTTGAAAGAGCTGAGAATGCTCAGTGTGCTTTGAATTTGACCTGTATCTTTATAATTAGAAAAGGCTTGTAACTGTGGCAACCAAAGTACCATTTTTTATTTTTGGGGGGGCAACTCTAATATGCTGTTGACTTTTCATTGCTGCCTGTAACATTACACAGAAAGTCAGTTAAGAAGTTACTTAATTACTTCCTCCATCATAGTAGCTCTGTCCCACTGCATTGCTTCTTACCTTTATTTTTTCATTGTGATTTCAGACTTGGATGAGGTTTAATGCTTTCAGGGAGCTCTTGTTTTACATGCTGGACAGGAATAATCTGAAGTTTCTGAACTGCACGCATGCAAGCCACACTTCTTTAGGATGGTAGTACCTTAGAGGATATTGGACAGGTTGTCAGAGGAGCAGCAAGAGAAGGAAAGACTTGTGTTGTATGATGAGTACTGCTTCTGTGATGGATTTTTTGCTCTGGAGCAATGAGGACTTTTAGAGCATCAGAAACAAAAAAGTTTATTGATGTATTTATTTTAGCATTGAAAACCTTCATCTTTATCCCCAAGAATGGAAACCCAATTGCTTACGTTTTTCAGTAAGGAAAAAATCCAGTCCTATTTTAACTTAGGAAGACATTAGCCCAAGTAATTAGTGTTGCAATGGTGCAAGTGACTGAAAATGCTGTCTTACAAGGAGACAATAAAGAGGCCATTCCATCAATAAATATAATGGGAACTATATGGAGGAATAAGTGATAGAGTTGACATCTGTAAAAATCACTGCCTAGAGAGTTGGGGAGTTACTAAACATGAGTAAATTTTTACTAGAATATCACTAAATCATTATTCAGTACTCCCACATCGAATAAATCTGTAATGATAGAAATTTTAATACCTTTTGTCTCTAAACAAAACAATTGCTGCAAGTGGGTAACATTTCTTCAGAGCAGTCTGTACAATAAACAGAAGCTGCCAGCCAGGAAACAAACAAAACAAATCTGCTATTTCTCCCACACCCCTAAACTGAAAAACTTACTTGTAACTCATCTTCTTATGTTAGCAGAGGGCTCGTTTTTTCCACACCCTTTCATTGCTGTGCAGCGTTAAGGCTGTGTTCTAAAGGAACATGCTAGTTATTCAGTAAGTGGAAAAAGAGCAGAGAAACATCTTCAGGAAAAAAAATTCCCCCCTAGAGAATCTCTAACTGTCACCCTTACTGACAGAACTGAGCATGTTGCAGCATCAATACCCCTGTTGACTCCGTCAGAACCCCTTGCACAGCAATGTCCTCCTGCTCTCTGCAAGAACAGACACTTGGCCCCAAGGATTATATACACAGCTTGCTCTCATGACTGTGTACCAGTGTTGGTGGACGTGTTTTCTCTATACCAGCACAGAGGTGATAGATGAAAAAAATGGTATGAAATGCTCAGATTGAAAGAAGAAAAGATTTGCTGGAACATGCAGCCTATTGCAATAGAAATGTTCTTCCAGAAACCAGGCAGGATTGTGTTCAGATCTTGTTTGCCAGGCAGGATTTTGAACTTTACTTGTGTTCTTATGATGGTTTGTCTACCAGGATCCATGATACTAGATACTCTTATTTCCAGGTTTCATGTCTCTGGGTTAAAGCAGATTATTTACAAACTGGGACTTAGTTTTTTCTCAGATATCTTATATATTTTTTTCTTCTTAACAAGAATACAAACAAGTTTTGAAATGGCAAAATGATAAATGAAAATGAACTTTCTTCTGCGTGGTCCTGAGAGTAGTTTCTGGGAGACTGATTTTTCATCTTTTCTGGTTATTTGTGCTTCTTTACTATGATAGCCAGTTGCACCTTCTTCCTACTACTCTTTCCAGTGGTGCTAGAAAGCTGCATTTGACCCCTAAGCCATGTATATGCTGCAGCCGTGCCCGAAGACAGTGTCACTGTGGTCAGTCAGAGGTGGTTTGGAGCAGAATGTCCCACAGGAGAAACCAGAGGGAATTGTGTTTTAGAGGCTTCAGTACTCTGCTTGAAGGTGCCTTGTAGGAATATGTTTGCTGTCATGTGCTGATGGGAACAAACTTGTCCTGTTTCCCAGACAAGGAGGATGGGAGGGACAGAGGGCTTCTCACAGCAGCCTCTTGCTGTGGTTCCCAAGGGGAATGGAGGACTGGGGTGAGCCCTCTCTGCTTTCCAGGTACTGCACGGCTGTAAGGACTGCGGCTCGGTAGCTATCCAATCTTTTAAAATCTCTTTTTTTATCCTTCCCCCCCTCCTCCTTATGGCTATGAAAAGGCCATGTATAATCTGGCTCTATGCCCTATGTCAAGAATACCTTTGGTCTAGAATAAATTGTGGGGCTCCTGCCATGTTTTAAATGGAGTCGTGTTTCCAGCTAAGAGATTCTATGGAGGACATTGCCAGTTCAGACCCTGATGTTGCCCTTATCTCCAAACAGAAGGAGTAGGACCTAATGAAATCTATTAGTGTTTATAACAGTGTTAAAATTTATGACATACTGTATTCCTAGCTCATAGTGAAATAGGATGAACAAACACTTTCAGTGGTTCCGTGCTAATAGATATGTATTTCCCTTTGAATGCTGTGTTTTCGTATTTGCCTCTTTTTCTTGGCACCTGGGAGCGGTGGGGAAAGATTCTGAGCATGAGTTACTTACAGTACATGAATGAGTTCAGCCTGATGGCCAGATTCTCAAATGTCTCTGAGGTGGGTTTAACGAAGTCCTTAAAATGAAAAAGAGCTTCAGGCTGTCAGATCCTGTTTATTAATTAAACTGAGTATGCTGTGGCTATCCATGGATTTTTCAGTGCTAGTAGAAATACTATAGCCTTTATTGATGGACAGAATTGTGAAGTGAAACATAACTAAGGCAGAACAAAATTGTATCTGGAAGCAACTGGAAAATGTGCAAATTGGCATTTGAGCAGAATGGCTCCTTAACAGAGAATAATGGAGCTGTGTGATGACAATGCATTACAGTTTAGGATTATCATCAAGACGTTTCTGTATTTCTCCATGGTGATAGATGAGTCTACTGATGATAGTACCTCTGCAGCTCAAATCTCTGTTGTATAAAAAAACAGTATTGGAAGTGCAAAGAGCTGTGATACTGGTTTTAATTCAAATCCAACAGATGTCTTTGTTTTCCAAGTATCTGTTTATATAGGTGTATTCTTTAGCCTTGACTTATATTATCTTTCAGATGTTTTAACTTAAATTAGGGTTTGGCTGAATAATTTTTCTCTTAAAATATTCAACAATGAAAATATTCTATGTGTTTTGCAAAACTTTCTTGCAGAAATATAAAAAGAATCTGAAAACTTTGATACGGAATGGTTTTGTAAGTCAATGATTCTTTCTTCAGAAATAATCTTTGAATTTTATTTTAAAAGTAACTGTTACAAGGGTTTTAAAAGAAATCATTCCTTAAAAAAAACAAAGCAAACCCCCAAACAACTAATTTAGGTGACACATGAAAGGGTTTTCATAGCAGGGCTTTTGACACTGCTAGAAGATTAAAAATATATTCTCTCATTACCACTGGTCTTTAATAAATGGGTTCTTTTTAGCATAGCATCAGAATTCCATGACCACCACAGCAGCAAATGAATTGAAGATATTTTTTTTATTAAAAAATAATAATTGTGTCCGTACACCATACAGAAATGTTAACAAAACAGACTTTTTCATTGATGCTGGAGCCAATGAGGCTGCTGCACACTATGTGTTTGGTATACAGAGAGCGATTTACCCCAGGGAAGCTAATGGGGCTTTACCCTCCTCCTTAGCCTGCCTGGGATGCCTTATCCACTCAAGCAGCCTCTTCTCCAGCTGCTCTTGTCAACAGCATGGTGACACAGTCATTCCTCAGAGTGTAATCTGCTTAGTGGAAAAGACAGTGCTCCGTAGCTTTCCAACATCTGATATTGCTGCCTGCCTTTCAGAGGTGTTGGGTAGTATGGCTCTGACTCAACAGAGCCAAAATGCAGCTTTTTCTCTTACCCCTCAACTTCACAGTCATGGTGGACTGTGCCCTCTTCTTCCACTGCTTAAGTTGTAGCTTTAGAGTAAATTCTTTCTTTAGGCAGACTGAACACAAACTGTCAGTCCATTCCAGTATCATTAGATATTCTGTAAAAGTCTAGATGAGTTCCTTTTTTTTTTTTTTTCTTCACACATCCAGAATATTTGTCTAAACTGTCGACTGAGTTCCCTTACCTCTGTGCAGTGTAAGGAAGCTCTCTTAAGATTTTATTAAAATTCCCCTTTTTGTTCACCAGCCCGACTATCTCTCCTCCCAATTTCATTCCAAGATGATTTGCAAAACTAAACTGTTAGCTCATCTCATCAGAAAGCACAAAAATATATTTGAAACTTCCTGTGCTTGTAGAAGCTTTGCAAAGGTAAAATACAGCATTTTTGCCTGTGTTCCGTGTTACCTCTGTGTACATGTTTATCCTCTGTATTTGCATATTGTCTGCATGTGGCTTTAGAATGTATACCCTTCTGGAGAAGTCTGTTTTAGTTGAATTGTGTTTCCTCTGAGGCCTGTACTAGGCTCCCTGCTGTTTGCTAACTATGTCAGCTGGCTGGGAAGCTCCACTTCTGCCATTCAGCAAATGTTCTGCAGGACCTGTTTTGGTTTACTGCATGTGGGGGAGCTGGTCACTATGAACGTTTCAGGGTGTTACTGTTTGGTTGCTTTGGGCTGTCCACTGCCTCTCACAAGGTTTGTTTCTGGTTCTTGGGATGGCTGGCCTAAGGTCTAGGTGATATTTCCCCTTAATTTTAGTGTCATCATGCATTTTGTTTTTAAACAAATCACAGCAGTTTCTCCTAACTTCACTTTCTATTAATTTTCTGGCAACTTAAACTTACTAATTTTTACAAGGTGTTAAAAAACTTGGATGCAAGTGGACTAATTAAAATGTTACTGCAATGTTCATATTTGATTTTTATGCTTAACTGGGCTCGTGCACATAACAAATGGAAAGTGTATTCGATTAATTTTTGTTTAACTTTAAGGCAAATGTGTGACAAGCTAGAATTCTGGATGTATGGAACTTCTTGGAAGATGTTTGATCTAGTGAAATTTAAAATGTGATTAAAATGTCGTTGCCTAGAAATAAATAGTACTGTATCCTGTACAGAATAGAAACAAGCCATCTGAAGTATGAGGACTCGTCTGTATATGTGTTTCACCAAAAGTGCTCTAAACTAGACTAGAAAATGTCCTTAGGTATTACAAAAGTTAACTGTATCTTGCAAGCCAGCAGCCTCTGTAAAAGCACCTACTTCAGTGGACTGAAGTTGATAAACTGTGTTGTCAGGGCTACCAAAGAGTTTGTAAAAAAATTGGGTAAAAGAACATATCCAATGTAGAACAGCCCTAGTTTGGCTAAGGACTGTGTAACATGTTTTGAATTTCTGTACTTACTTTTACATAAAGATTCTTGCATGCAGAGTTACAGCACATTAGCCAATGCACCGTAAGAACCCGCTGTAGTTAACATAATTTAAGTTTATTCCGCTGCTGGCTAAGAGGGATCCCCATTTCAAGGGTATGTGTATGTTAACCGAAGAATTTGTTTTTTCTTAAAAACAGAATTAAAAATGGAGCCAAATTCCATGTGTGAACTTCAGTAGGAAGTGTGTGATGGTCAATTTTTTTTTTTTTTTGTAAAAAAAAATAATCAACCCTAAGCCTAAAACAGAGTAGCTAAAACTTTGCTGAACTTTTTGGATTCATCTTTCAGTAATTCCAATTAATAATTTTGTAGCAATTTGAAGTACCACTTCTGGCTCCAAAGTAATCCATTCAGCAATAAAAGGAGTTCTGTCACAAGTCTGTTTCCTAGAACACTGGTTTTTAGTCTGTTTCTCCAATTCCTATGTTGCTTTATTTTTTAGAAGCAAAAGGGATTTACTCAGAACTGCTTACATTATTCTTTCCTGGAGACTGCCTTGTAGATTGTAAGGGTCTGTTTCAAGCAGGTGACAAAGATGATTTCATTTAGCAAAGTGTTTATAAACCCGATTCATCTTTCAGGCCTACAGAGTATTGCTGAGATGATGCATTCAGCTTGTCAAAGCTATCAAAGGGCATCTGCCTCTCTGATGGCTAAATAGCTTTTCCATCAATTTGTGTGAACCATCTCAAGATAATCTCCCTGTAAAAAATGCTGTAATCTTTATTCTTTTGGGGGCTATGAGATTTCCTGTAATAGCACCGAATTTAGGGTAAGTTATCTGAGATAATCTCAAAGAAGGAGTCCAGACTTCCAGATCTACGCTTGCAGATCTCCAGGAGTGATTGGTAAATGTATACAAGGATACTGCCTTGTCTTGATTTGAAACTGAGAAATTGCAGTGAAGTGAAAATGGTTGGCTGTTGTTCTGGCTTGCCCTTTGGTGTCAGTTTTATACAGTGTGGCAAGAACATTAAGGCAAATTTGTATGTTATACCTTTTTGTTTTGGTTTGGTTTGTTTGTTTATAATTCCATTTGCCTTAATTTGTAAGGCATAACCTCTAACAGATCAGTGTTTTCTTTGGGCATCAAGAACACCTACCAAACTTTAAGAGCAGTAAAATTCACTTCCTCTAATGGCTGTTAACTAATTTCTTACAAATAACAGAGATACATGACCTGATCTATCATAGTACTTAACTCTAAACACATTTAGTGTGGCAGATTATTAGTTTATCTAAAATTTCTTGGTGCAATTAACTTTAATCTTTGCTGAGAATCTCTCCCTGGTGTATTGTTTCATTTTTTAGATTTTAGCTCTCTAATAATACTGGTGAGTAAAGTTAGAATCATAGTCAAATACGTCTTTTGTTTTCAATGTACATTCAGTTTTTAAAAACGTGTTTATATCGCCTCTGAGAGGAAAAAACATGATCAGTATAGTGTCCATATTCAGGAATACCTTTTATCTGGGCATATGCTAATTGTTAACTGCATTGTCTTTGAGTGTTGCTTTATTTATTTTTTTTTAAAGCCAAGTCTAAAATGTTTTTAAATACAGAAGAATGATTATAACTGCATTTCCAGTATGGATTATTGTTTTTAGAATTTATTTTTGTAGTAGCTTGATAAGGAATAGTGATCAGTATAGTTATGCTAAAATAGCCAAACAGCTGGAAACCTCACCAGCTGATAATGCTGCTTATTTTTAATGATTCTCTGAAACTCACTTTGTGGACCTTTTCTAGCAATGCTTGACATTGTGGGTTTTTTGTACAATTCAGACCTTTGCACAACAATATATAAGTGTACTTTTCTCAGATGTTAAGTTTCAGGTTGAACAGGACTTGCAGATAGGAAATGAAATTTAAAAAATAACCTGTGAATGCTACATAAAATATATGCATAAATATAAGGCCATATTTTGGTGGCTCAAGCCCTTACTGATCTGGGTTTATATATGTTCTTAATATCCTAGAAGTGAAAATGAATTTATTTCTTTTAATCTTTGAATCATTCAGGATTATCTGAATGCTCTGTATTCATCCTTCTGCAAAATATGAAAATATCAATTTAATTTTATTCCAGCTAGCAGCATAAAATGGAAAGTGGTCAGTAAGGAAACACTAGAAAGGAGAAACAGAAAGAATGCGCTATGCTATTAGTTACCTCTTTGGTAATTACAATACATGATGTATAGTTCTTATGAGAAGTTTGCAGTGTTGGCTGGAAATGGAGTGCCATTATTCATTCTTGAATGCAATGTAACTTAGGAGTCCTTTGGCAGCACAGTATTTGCTACTTGGATTATTTAGGGAAGAGTGTATATTCTGCAGCTGAATCTTGTGGGATGTGAGCGTAACATCGCTGGAAGTTCCATGCTGCTGAGCCAGTCACAACTGATTTCTGGAATTCAGCTGCTCTTGTCTTTGAGGTCTCTTTCCCATTTGTAAGGCGTAATTTCCCAGATCTTCCTCTTTGTGGGAGATTAGGCCTATGGTGGGTTTTTTCCTTGTACTTTTAGTTCTTTTAAGATAGCAGTGGTCATGGACCGCAGGTTAAATAACTTGTATTGCGTTAGTCCCCTGGTGCTGGGGCAAGCCTGAGTTTAGTTAAGCCATATCTGGCTTAACATCCCACAAATCTGTCTGGCTTCATGGAAAGCCAAGAAGGAGATACAATATCCTCCAGAGTTCTCCTGTGTCAGTGTGTGAAGTATCTGTACGGTGAGGTCCCTCTCCTATTTATGAATTTGGGAGAGGGGATGAATATCAGATTACAGTAGCAGTTTGATTTGCTTGGGGTGTTCCTCCTGCCTGGACACTGCCAGCAGAAAACCAGAGAAATTGGTGTTCTTGATAGTTATCCTTGAATACAGGAAACCCATTTTTATTGGTTGTCTGAAAGAGAAAACCTGATTTCCCATTTTTTCCATTGTTCTCTCTGACTTGTGCCATACCTTCTGAAGCGCAGCAGGATGAAGAGTGGGCTAAAGTTCTTGTGGCCTTGCTAATTCCAGGAAAAGTGAGCATTCACAAATGCCCACTATAGTGTCTCCTATGCATACAGGATATCTGACTTCTCTGAACTGCTGCCTGCTGCCTAATTTGCTCTGTATTGTCTCCATAAGAACATAGCTGCTTACCTAAGATAGCTACTGGGGGAGACCTAAAATGAAGGATGGGGAATATTCTTCACTGTATTTCACATCTCTGTAAAGAGGTATATTGTATATGTGTCATAAACATCTGTGATTTTTTTTTAATAGCAGTACTGATCCTTTCTAATAAGCAAGAACTATTTGCACAAATGGACTGCTCTAGTGATTTATTTTTTTTTTCTGCTTCAAGTAGGGAAAGCTGTAGAACCAAGTTACTGCTGAACCATATATGACAGATAGCCCAGCTGTTCCTTGGTAGGCAGTTTTTAATTCCCTCCCTCTTAGAAAGTTTCACAGCTAATTATAATTATACTTTAAAGCAGATCCCTTTAAAAGCCTGCCTGATGAGGCCTGCCTATCTGCAGTAGTTACGACCATCCCTCAATCCTGCAGAAAATGACAGAGCTAGGAAAATGGTAATCCAAATATATATTACTTTTTACATTTAAATATGTAAATACAAATCTGTTTGTGAAACATCTAATAGTTGTCTTATATTGCTGCATTCTTAGGATGGAAAATATTTGGCATGTAGATTAGTGGCCATCAATAAGGAGATGTTGCTTTTACCCACCCACATTAGTAGATGTTTTTACTGGCACTTGCTGTTGGGCTATGAGTGTATGTGAATGCAACTGCAAAACAGTTCCTCCCAGATGATAACTTTGATTGTGAAGAGCTGTTGCACAAAAGCAATACAGGAGATGGGATTGGAGTTTTGAAAAATACATTTCTGAGGTTTGTACTATGTACAGATATGTTTTCATTTTAAAAGCCATTGGGGGCTCTTGGTGTGTTAAGTTATACCTTAAAGCAAATCAGGTGGACTGTCTTTGGTCGAATTATTTTTTGAAACTCTCAGATTATCTTTGAGTTGTGCTTCTTACCTTCAAGTTTTGCAGTTTAAGCCGGTAGAGTTTATCGGGCTGAACAATGAATTTGTAAAGGCTGAAGTGCTGAAATTAGAACTGCTGACATATTTGCAGGATAAAAATAAGGGCACTTCTACTAAGTATTTTAGATTTTAGTGTTATTGAATATGTTTGCATTTATACTAATAATTTCCTTAGAAAAGCAAAGATTTGTTTTTCACTGGTTTTTTGTTTTTGTTACTCTTATCTGTCAGAACCCAGTGGCAGAGCATTGTAAACCAGTAATTTTATGTTGTGACATCTGATACCAGTCTGGCCTTGCCTTCTGCAAAAGGGTTTGGAACTGGTGGCTGTAAGTGATGCTACTGAGAATCAGTACTGCTCCTGAATCAGGTGTTTGACCACAGACCAGTTACATTTACCTTTTGTAATCTTTACTATCAGTTAAAATGAGGTCAGCATTACCTCTGTGGAGCTTGCAGACTGGATACCGCAATAGCAATTTAAGATCCCTAAATTACGGGTTGTTATGCTCAGTCTTACAGTGGATTTTCAAAACCTGAAATGTGAGTTGGTCTTTGTTGCCCTTCTGCAGGACCTGTGTAAAATACATGCTGTACCTGGTAGTAATTTGTGTGTGGCTTTATATATAAAGTGAAATATACATTTCCTCTGTCTTAATTGGCATAGTACTAATACTTCTTATCTAATACTTTGAAAGCAGACATGAGGGACACTTGGAAGAGTCCTTGGATCTCTGGATTAGATACATATCTAAAACCAGAACTGGTTAAAAATGAATGTTCTATAATGTCACTAGATTTTCTAATAGGGCTTTCCTTTCATCAGTGATGTTTCAGGTGACAGCATGTTACTGGATTGTGTTGGTACTGTTGAAAACATATGGGGTATGCCATTAATGTTTTTACTGTTTGCAATTTGGTTTTGACAGCACAGTTTATCATTAACTACCTGGTAATGAACCATTGCAAACACTCTCCAGTGAAACGAGTAAATGCAAATATCTCTTAGAGGAAAACAAAATGCATTTTTACCTTCTGTGAAATCTCTGTTGTCTGTGCAGTGTCCTCTTTCAATCATCCTAAATGTACCATTAAGTAGCACTCGGGGGCAAAACTGGGAGAAGTGGTACTGCAAGTGTTCCTGAATGTAAAAATGGCTCTAATATTTCAGCATCTGCCATGCTATCATAATAGCTGTGTTTCCACTCAGATGGGCCACTTACCTTTTTTGTAAGTGCAGACCTTAGTATTTTAAAGACTAAAATTATTCTCTCAGAGTGTTAAAAATTTAAGGTGTCTTGAAAAATGTAGTATAATTGTGTGGAAAATGGAGATTGAGAGATCCAGCGGTCATCCACCTTCATCTCATTAAGACCTGGTTCCTGAAAATGAAATTATTTGCTTGAAGCAAAGCTTCAATCAGTGTTCTACTTAACAGCTTGCTGCATTAATTTTTCAGCGGTGACTTCTTAACTTCCTGTATTGCAGTACACACCACCTGATGCTCATCTGGGGTGGGGGGGGAAAGACTGAAAAAAAAATTCTGCTGGTTAGGAGGATGAAGCAAAACACTGGAAACAGCAACAGTTTAATTTTTAGGAGTATGCAGGCACTTTTGTCCCACACTGCCTGCTATAGTGTTTATTGAGACAGTAATTTCTGTACTTTGTAGCTTATTCAGGAGGAAATGCACCACAGGACTGTTCTTGTCTGATGTTAAAACATTTGCCAAAATCTTACATGCTTTCCACACAATTTATACCAAAAAGAGTTCTTGCCTTCATTAGAGGTCCAAAACGTGCAATAAATTGACAGAGTGGTCCTGGTTGGTCTTCAGCTCTGTGAATTGCTAAAACAGGAATTATGTTGCGGTACCCTGACCAGGTACATGACCCAAGATATCTGAGAAGAGCCATGCAGCTTTTCTACAGAAAGACAAATTGAAATGCGGTCAATAGGGAAAAAACCACACTTAGTCACAGGATAAAGTAATGCCAGGCCTCAGTTTTAAATGGGATGATGAGAACTCCATGCCATGCATCCCTAGGGGCACCAGCTAGAAAATGCTAAATACATGCTCCTATGAGGGATATTTTCCTAGTAGCTTTGATAATGGGGTCATAGTTCTACCAGAGGAAGAAACCATAAGATCAGTTCACCATACTGGTATGAGTGAAAACCCAAGAAATCTATATTGTTTCTGGGAGAGGGTCTAGAGGGCAAGCAACCAATCCTGTTCTGTGTCAGGTAAGTTATGATCTTCAAGCACTGTGGGAAATTGGGTCTTAATACAGTTCTACCCATACTTGTCAATTTAACCTAAATGCTTTCAGATATCACCAATCTCCCCTATGCCACTGAATTTGACCTTGGCATAGAAGCTGTGTATAATGTTCTAAATCAACACAGGGCTGGTAAATTGCATCTCGGTATTGATGGAATAGAAATGTATATTAAATTCTTCAGCTTTCAGAGAAAAGAAGCTACTGCCTCCAGAGAGTCCTGAACTAATGTCATGATGTTGGAAACCATGTAAGTGCAATGACTAGCAAAGACAGGAATAAATCAGGTAAACCTATGACAACAAAATACAGTTCTATAATAAAAACACAAATTCCTTGTTAGTGAGAAATCACTGTCACACCTCATGCATTCACACAGATTTCAGTATTGCAGTCTATTGAGCAACTGGTAAAGTTATCCCATCTGCACAAATGCTTAGAAATAACTTTTACCAGTTCCTTAATTCTATTTAGAGTTTTGTAGCAACTAATGGTCACTTTGTATAACTTCAAGTCCCATCTATAGAATTGCAAACAAGAACGTGTGTACCAAAATGTATGCATCTGTACAGAATGCTTGAATGACAATTTATAGAATTCTTTCTCCTTTGTCTCATTTAAAAGTCTGTATTTAGGACACAATGCAGATATACTTTCTTCCAAAGGTAGTAACTTATATCACTTATTTCAAAATGCTTCCTTTTAATGTGCATGATTTTTTTGCAATTAAATAATGAAAGCAGCCAAGTCTAATAATTGTCATGAAGTGTGTTTCAGCTATAATGTCTACTACTTTCTGAAGGAAAAAGTATCATAAACATGTTAATTAAGGAAAGCTGGAAAAAAGACAGAAGAAAATAAGAAAATAAAGTTATAGACAATAATTAATATCTTAGCTGTAAATTATAATACTCTTCTCAGTATAAAAATAAGTTAAATCTATTAGATATTTTTTAATATTATGATGTTCTAACTAAGAACGTTATGAACTGTTGAACCAGCATCTATATTGAAACTGCTGCCAGGCCTCAAATAGTTGTCTTGGTCAGTTGTTAGTTTGGTCCTTGGCCTTGTTCTAGCCTGCACCACTGTACTCAGTGCACACAATACTCAGGTGTGGCTTCAAAGATTATATATTCCAAAAACCATTGCTAAGCAGTTTGGGCACTACTGTTCCTGTTGGGCAGTGGTGGTGGCAAAGGGGGAAAGAGTTCAGTGAGTCTGCAGAGTACTCACTTTGCTGTTTTATTTAATTACATAGAAATAGCGTTAGATAGCCAGTACATATCTGTCCAATATGAGTTGTCCTGACTATGGAAGCAGTGCGCTACAGCTCTGTTCTGGATTCTCACAATGGGGGTACCCCTATGCTTATTTAAAGCTAGACCTGAATTCTGTCCCCAAGAATGGCATTTCTCACTGAACAGCATTTAACAAAAGAGAAACAGCATATAACAAAAAAGTACAACTCCAATGTCTGGGAAAGTTGGGGATAAAAACAAGAAGAAAGTGGATGTAGCTGGAATTGCAGTGTGTAGAGGCTTACATGACAGCTGAATAGATCAGAGCTATGACCTTAGGGAGACTCAGCTTCCCAAGCCTCACTTCAAATGTCTATATTTTCTTTTTGAGGAATGGTATGTGTGGACTGGATTTTTAAATATTCTGCGCTGTCTTTCTCCTAAACGAGAAAATTGTGAGCAGTATGTGTGTCAAGATACATTAGATAAACCTAGCTGGCCAGTCTTGCTCATTAGCTAACATGAGGATGTGCCTAGTAAAAACAAGACGGATAGAAGAGGATCTCAAGGATAAATTTAAACACAAGAAAGCCTTATTGATATATTGCAACTCCTTGGAAAACTTCTTTAATCAGAATTTAATTTCTTTCAATAGATATTAATGCTTTTCTTGAGCCAGTGTGCATTTTCTGGTTTTGTTTTCTATCTCTCAAACTTTACCCAAATATTCAATTGTTAGCGCACTGTGACAAAACACAGTTTTTCAAAGGAGTAAGTGTTCAGCTAATCTAAGACTGTATTGGGAAGCAGTGACCTTGGCAATTTCCTTTTATAGGAAGAAGGGAATGCACAGTGTTGCCCCAAGAGCAGCACTGGAGAATTAGCATATTTCTTTGGTAGTGGAAAACAATCATTCATTGAACCAATTTTTGGATTGTGTTCACCTTCATGATCCACTCATCTACTTGTTTCTCATTCTGCATATTTATATCTGGAAGGAAATAGGTTCTGTAAGTGCTTGTGTTTTTAAAGTTGCGTTGAGAAAGGCACTGTACTGCATTTCTGTTGCAGTTTGAGTGCAGACCCAAGGCATTGCTTACATCTAAACTCACCTAGCATCCCAAATTTTTGGACTCAAGTATGTGTTTAGACAAGGACTTTGACCAAATATTAGAGCATTGCTGGGGAGTAATTTAGCATCTGTGCTACTCCTTAAATGCTCTGCTTGAATCTGCAAACACATGTCCAAAAATGTCTCATGGATATGTAAGGGTATGTAGAACACACTACTTAATACGTTTTTGGATTTATGCTTTACTAAATTGTTCAGAGAAAACTAAATAACTGTAGTAGCATTTAACCCCATTTTAGTCTGCTTCTCTGTATAGCCCTTTGCAGGGATGGATACAGGATTGCTCAGCATCCAGTTTTTACTGTAGATGATCACATTCTTCAGTAGAAATACCCCTTGCCAGCCTTATGGCCCAATCCATGTGATCTGGATGCTTGCCTTCCCCCGGCCCTAACACTGAAGGATGTGATTTGAAATTGGATGAATAGAAGGTCTAACATGGCAAATGCTGTCCAACTAAAGTGTTAGAACTGGCATGGCTCTGGGACCGCAAAACAAAAATTCTCTGGAATCTAGTGATTTTGAATATTCCTAGGTGGATCTGCACCATGGCACTGCTTTTACTTTGCTCCTCCTTTATAAATTATAGAGACAGTGTGACCTGTTCTTCTCTGCTCAGATTTTGAGCTTCAGTTTGCAGTCTTGAGTCTCTTGACAGAAAAAGCAAGAACTATTTTTGGGAAGAACTATGAAACTTAGATATTATCTTTTCCTGACACATTTTTCTTTTTTTTTTTTTCCTGAGGAACTGTTTTCTTATATGTGCTGCTAAAGAATACAGTTGTGGGTTTGGGTTTTGTGTGTGTTTGTTTGTTTTTTTAAATAGTGTTTTCCTCTATTAGACCTGTTTCCTTTATAGGTTTGAGAGTAATCAGTTGAAGCACTTACAAGTTTGTAAATATTATCCAGGACACCAGTAAACAAGGTCATTTTTTGCCCCAAAGCAGGCATTTGATGCTTGTCAAAGATCTTGTCTTTAGATTTGTTCCATACAAATTGTTTGCGTGCTCTGTGACATGCCAAGGTTCTGCTTGACAGCAAACCTAAGTTTTGTTGTTTGCTTTTAATGGGTCTCATTTCTCTTGTGAATTGTCAGTCAGTTTCTTTTCCTAATGGTTCTCTAAAGACCCTACAGTTCTAAATGATCTGTCAGCATATCTTTGCAGAATGTCAATTGAAAATTTTAAGATTATCAACAATATTGTTACAACACAGTCACACCCCCTACCTTCAAGTGACAACATAAAAACCCTTAATGCACAGCATCATGATTCAAAATGGCACTAACATAACTTTTGTATTGGAAGTTCTATGCAACTTTAAGTTATCTAAAAAGTGGTTTTGGCAATGTTTTTCTTAAGCTTATTGTTGATGGAAATTCAGTTGTTTGTATAGGATATGTGCAAAGATATCTCTTCATACTAGAACAATAAAACTTGAAAGTCCAAGTAAACTCAACAAATCTTTAATTGCATTTCCCCCCTGTCCCTCCTAGTTGCCCAGTTAGATTTCTTGATGTGCAAAATCATTCTGGTTATGTACTTGTTATTTAAAAAACAGTTCTACAAACAGTGTTATTGTCACCAAGAGAAAAATATAACTTGTGTGATATGCTTGTTTCAGTACACTCTTTAGTTCTGAATATCCCAGTTTCTTTTCAGAAGCTGGTATTGTTACTGGTGGCCGCTTCATACTGTAACACCCTTCAGGTGTTCCTGGATTAATAGAGACAGCAAAGAAGCCAGCATTAATAATAATGTCGAGGAATAATTATGCTGGTGGTGGTTCTTTTGGGGGTGGGGAGTGTTGGTTTTTTCCTTCCCTTGCACAGACACCTTAACTGGTATGTAGACTTTGTGCCTGGTTTTGTCCATAGCATGGATTCACTCATCTTAACCAGGCTTTTCCTTTCCCCTCAGGTAAGTCTTTTTAGTGTTCCTGACTCGGAAAACTACATGTAAAGTGAAAAGTAGGTCAGAGAGAGACAGCCTTTTAAGCCCTGGGCTACTGCTAAAGCCCACGGTATTATTTGGTGCACCTGCAGCGCTTGGAACTTCTTCAGTAAAAAAAAGAGATTCTTTTGAGAGAATGAAAATGCAGGTCACGTTCATCTTAAAAGGGAGGGAAACCTGACATGGTAAGAAAATCAGCATTTTCAAGACTACTCCAAGAGAAAGCATTTGGCTTACATTCTAGGCTTAGGGAACTTTGAAGGAAGAAAATGCCTTGAAAAGTTGTGCATAGTTAATATTGCCAAAACTGTTGATAAAATGATGTGTTGGAAGGGTGGAAGCTTGAACAGCTGGTAAAATGGAACACCGGAGTTCCTACTATTGTTTTTCTACATTAGCAGCTTCAGGCTACTGGGAATTTTCACTTTTCCCCAAACATTTTTTTGACAGTGATAAATTAATGATGCTGAAAATGAGTCAAATATTAAAGTACAGTCAGTGAGGGGAAAAACATTGGAGATAAAGGTAATTCTTAATGGGAAAGTAGGAGTCATGAAATAATATTCCTCTTCCTCCTGTATCTTAGCTAAAAATCTATAAATATGATTTCATAAAATTGCCTGAACCAAATGACCACTCTCTTCCACGCTCCCCTATTCCTGCTCACAATTGTGTGTTTCACTTTTAAATAGAGCCATCTCTAACAGCACTTTGTCAGAGTAAGCTTATACAGATCACAACAACATGAGAAAATTATCCTGCCAGGGGTAGCATGTTTGATCAGTTTACTTTATGAGCAGAAAAGTGCTGGAACTATCCCAAAAGGAGAAAGTGTGGGAGAAGAGAACAAAAATTGTGAAATAAATCGCATACCTTGGAGCAGGGGAGGGGAAAGTAAAAGGATGGCAAGCGGTTGGTGGCAGAGGTGCGCGCAAAGTGCGTATATTCATGCAGATAACTTTAAGATCCATGCCTTACCTCTATCACCATATTGAGGATATTGTTTGGGACAAATGCTAGGAAGTGGCTCTATTATTTGGAGGCTGGATTTCCTGCAAGGAAATCTTCCTTATAATACAGGCAAATAAGCAGTAAGAATGTCCTGTAGTTCCATACTATATTTTGGGAAGCCTTACATTTGCTCTTCACTCATGCAAACCATGTTGTCTCCATACTATTTTTCACCATTTTTATTGTCAACCTTTTGAGAGTTGCTTTGGGTTTGTTTTGTGAACAGAGATGCACAAAGTGTTACATGTGGGTTAGAATTCCAACTCTTTTTGAAATCCTGGCTCTTCTTTCATCCCATCTGTCCCAGGAGAAGCAGCATGAGTTTGTGCACTGTAAGACCAAGTTCCCTGTTGACATTATCCAGTCCAGGTTTTTTTTTTTTTTCTACCAGTCATGTGTATTGCTCTAAGAGAAATGTGGGAAGATGAGATTAAGATGCTGCCCAGTAATTCCTGGCATTTGGGGGTGCTGGAGTGGAGTACGCAGTGGAACTGACGCATAAATCACAGATAGGAGAGGCAAAGCAGCTTTGGCTCTGAGAATTTTTTTGTTCCTTTTTCCCCACATGAAGCCTCAATATGTACACTTTTGTTCCACTGCTGGAAATTTCTGTCTGGCACTAAACAGTTCTTCTTCCTCTTCCACTCCCCTTTCTCCAGAAGGACTTTGTAGGTCCAGAGGGAAGAATAGTGAACCAGCTCTTTCACAACACCAAAAGAGAAGACCAATATTAGGGAGATGCTGATCATGAGATTTACCTCAGACTGTATCCACCCTGTGTTGCCATACATGAAACAGAATAAAAGCGCACATTGTTCCATTTGCTGAGTTGCTGTTCCCTGGAGTAAAAAGGTGGTCTTGGTACTGTGTCAAACCTGATGGTGTGTTAAGAATGATTGCACTAAATAAACTTCCACAGGTATGGCCTAGCACAGCTTCTCCCCTGTCACCACATGAGAGATTCCAGGTGCAGCCTGTATCACAGGGCTCTGTGTGGTCTTTTTTATATTTGGAAGAAGAAACCTGAGAGATTTGGTTTCTCCAAGCAAGGTCCACGGAAGGTATAGAAGAAATTATCAATGGAGTTAGGGTATGGGACATTGATGGTTCATTTGGTGTGTTGCAAGATTCCCAGACTAAAAATAGGATCTTCCAAAAGTTGAATATGGAAGCAAAGTGAAAGATGTAAACCTTTGCATGCTTTTAGTTCCTTCCTTGTGAGATAAGCAGATATATCCCCAGGTTTGGATTCCCAGTATGGGAAGCTGCGAAGAGGACAACCTAATTGCACATTGCATTGTAAACTGCAGTTTAATATTTTTTTCTGTGAAATCTGAGTATGTTTTGTACAGCAGGACTCAAACAAGCTGAAAAATCTGCAGTAGCCTAGCTTCAGTTTGCTAAGGCTGGTTCACGTGACTAAGAAGAACAAAAGGGAAAGCCTTCCACGACTCTGAGTATGGAGGCTGTAGTCTTCAGACTAGAGTAGCATGGAGCAGTACAGCTTGCTACACAAATTCAACAAGAAACTCAGAAGGTGTATCTTTAGTAGGTCAGCCTCTCCATTCCTTTGCCCTTGAGGTCCTTACCAAGATGAAGAGTAGTTGGGTTGCAGTGATATGGCATCACTGGAGTAGAAGTCACATGGAGGTGAGAATTTGGAGAATAATTAATGAATAGATTACAGTACTTCACTTACATGGCAGGTGCTGCTCCTGGTTAATATCAGCCTACAGATAACACTGATCCTAACAATGAATTCAGAGTACATGTCACACTGTTTAGTAGTGCACTTTTGCTGAGAAATCTCAGACAATGGGATACTTGTTCAGCGACATCTTTTAGCAAACCCATTCTTTTATCACACAGTCGCTTGAATAGATTCTGTTGCATTTTTATTATGTACAGAGCTGTGAGGAATGTTTAAATTAAATCTGGATAATGGCCACAACTTGCATTTGTTGAAAACTAGTTGTAATGGAGAGAGTTGTAATAAAAGCAAAGACAATTCAGTGAAGACTTTTATCTCATGTAATGGTACAGATCTTCTGAACAAAAAGGTATTGTCCACTGATAATTTACAAAGCTTAGTAAAAAAAAAAAGATACCTCAGAAAGTCTGTAAACTTGAATGGTACTCATGTCACCATCTCTCCATATGCATTACCCACCACATAGCAAAAGACTTGTTGCCCCAAAAATGTTCTATGTTCTTTCATTTTAGCTCAGAATATGAAATGTAAAGCACAGGTATGCTGGTCAGGACTCTTGGGAACCTTCTACCTCTGTTGGAATTCATTCTTTCTGGGAGTACTCTTAAACTGTCTGTAAGGATGTCTGGGTGCCATAAAATGATGTCTGAAACGCAAACTATGCTAAATGGTGCTTATTTTCAGAATGCATGATGTGGATGGATACATCCTGATGTTTCTATAAGCTCTTCATGCAAGTGCTAGTAACAAGTACAAACAAGAAAAAAAAAAACCAACCACATTTAATTGTGACTGTGTTACATAATTTGCTGAGGAATACAGTTCAGCTTGGTTGTCCTCATCCTGTTTGCTCTGTAGGTTTGATGTGGACTGAAGCGGGAGCTCTTCCTCAGCTCTTCTCTCTCTTCCCTACTTTGTTCTTTTGGAATCAGCCATGATGACTATGTATGTCTGAGTATTGTATTTAATCCTGTGTTATAGAATGGTGCAGTAGTTTATTGTTGAGATTTTTTGACAATGGTGCTCTTCAAATTTTTCTACCTAACCACTGTGACACTTGGTGCAAGGGAATAATGTATCTTCTTTAGCACCTTGGGTTGGAATAGAGCTGGGCTTCTGAGAGAAGTTACCAGTTCCATTTGGGAAACTTTTTTTTTTTCTTCTCACTGTCAGATCAGACTGTGAGGTTGCATTTTTGTTGTGAATTTTTTGGTGGTTTTGTTTTTATTTTTTGTTTTCCTCTGTTCTCTTACCACTTTAGGAATCTGATAGAGGCAGCTGTTAAAATGTGTAGAATCTGAACAACCTAAAGTACGGTAGTATTTTCTGCATCCTCTCCCTCATATTACAAATGAAAACTATCAAACCTGCCTGGAAAAGCTGTCACTATCTCTCAATTTGAAATAAACTTACTTCACTTATATCAAACTCAACCATCTTCTTGTTTCATTGTCAGCTACCTGATACATCTGTTCTTACCGATCTCCAGTCCCCTGGCATATCAAGTTATCTTTGGTTTTGATGAACAAGCATGGTGACCGGGGCATGACCATACCACCTTCAGTTCATGGAGTTTCCAGATGACGGTCCTGTGAGTGATACAGCAAACTGATCAGCTTTAAAGGGCAGGTCTCTGAGAGTACGAAAAGGTCACATCTTAGCGTAAGGCACACTGGGAACTAATATGTGGGCAGAATTGATGCCAGGATATAGAAAAAAGTGGATATGGAAAGGCAAAAAATAAATAATATTATCTGATAAAACACAGCAGGGCTTGTACTATGATTAAAGTGTTTCAGAAGGCTGATAGTACTGCTAAAACTAATTGATATTTTAATTAAATAAAACTAAATGAACCATAGGTGTCATCCTAGATATGAAAAGTTTAGAGAAGATTTCTTCTATTCTTTACCTTTTACAGATTTCAGAGATGTATGAAATCTGGCAGTTGTCCCCAGGGAGACTTTCTCATTTTCAAGCCTTTTTTTTTTTTTTTTTTTTAAAAAAAAAAAACCTCTCTAGTCACCCTCCTTATTTGTCTTGAATATTAAACAAGCACCTCTTAGGGATTAACACTTGGCAGCCTTGGCTTGATCAAAACTGTCTAGACCATGACAATGTATTCTACCTATCTTTGCAGGTTTCACTGGTTTATTATTTTTCTGCTTGTGTTAAAAATGCAACAGCACAAACAAATACCTCCTTATACAGTAGATTGCTTAGAAGCAATGAAAAGCAATGTAAAGCTGCCATAGAATTTCCCACTTGTTTGTTTTTCCCCCTCTGTTATGATGTCAAACCCAGAGAGGTGGCTTTAGTCATAACCTTAAGACAAAACTTCTCAAACATGAAAGAACAACAGCAAAATAGTGTTCACAACTGGACCCATTCACTTCTTGTTCTTAGCGGTATACTGCACACAACTGGCAGTTACTACCCTCTAGACTAACCAGGCTAAAGACTTACCAGGACTAGTACAAAATTGAGAATAGGTCTTCTACAAACATTCATCCCTTTCTGACTACTGTGTTTAGTTTTTAGTCATGATGAACACTTAGTATTTGCTGTTGAGGAATGAAAGTCAAGAGTAAGATGCAAGCAAGCATTTTGAAAGCTTGTCTTGTACTTGGAGAATTACTTGCCTGATTTATAATGTGTAGCTCTGAATGCGTTGGCTTATGTTTTTCAATTAAGTTGAACCAATGTGTTTGAGCAGAATGCATACTTTCCCCCAGAGATGCAGCTCTATGTCATATGTCTGGAGTGGTATGAAGACATGCTAATATCATGTGGATTATATAATCCTTAGAACTTGAATATGATGCATAAATTGTATTCTTTGTGGAGCAGGCTCATAAACTGCTATTGCTGTCATTGTTTTCACTGTCTGTAAAAGCATGAGTTCTACTGTATTTCAAATGGAATGCCCCTTTTGCGCGACAGCTGTCCCTTGCCTGATTTGTTTCTCTGCCTGGCATTCTTCTGCCTTGCAAGAACCTGACAACGTCATCCTTGTTGTTGAGATGACTGTTACTTTTTCAAACTTCTTTGTGCTGGGAGTTCCTTTCCCTTCTGCAGCTGAAGGCGTGTTCTGAACAGATGCAGCAGAAAAGAACATGTGGACTGAGGAACTGCAGGTTGCATTACTAGTTGCCGTGGTGAAGCACAGTTGACTGACCAGGGGAACAGACTAAATGAGACATATCTGGAAAGGAAGAACATTTGAGTAACACAAGTATATGGATAATGTTCATGTTGGGATGCAGTTGCAATTAGTGTGTTTTGAAACTAACGTTGCAGTCAAGCTGGAAATATTTAGACTTCCTTTTGCTGTTTACGTACTTGCAGAAGACTTCCTTGTTGCACTGCACACCCCTTGCCACGTTCAACTCCAGGTTGGCCTTGCCTTTCTGAAACTTACCTCTCCAAGATTGAACAGCAACTCTATATCCTTCCTTGGTCACTTTATGATCCTGAATTCCACCATCTCTTCATGTCCCTGACCAGTTCTTCCTTATTTCTAAGTATCAGGTACAGCAGAGCACCTTTTCTTGTTGGCTCCATGGTCACCTGAGAAAGCAAGCACTTTTCACTGCACCCTAGATGTACCTTAGTTTTCTTGGGCCCTGCTGTGTTGTCAATCTAGAAATTATCAGAGAGGGTGAGGTCCTCCAGGATGACCAGGTCTGTGAATGTGAGTCTTATTCCAGCTGTTTGAAGAGGACTATCTACTTCTTTCTGATCAGGAGGTCTATAGAGTGGGTACCTGCTACATCAGCACTCATGTTGGTCTCTACATTCCATCTTCTCCCCCTTGTAAAGGGCAATTGCCCCTCCTCACCTTCCCACCCTGTCCTTCCTAAAAAGCCTGTACCCACCCATCACAGCACACCAGTTGTTTCTCCCACCACGTCTCTCTGATCCCAGTGAGGCTGTTGCCCTGTAGCCATGCACAGCTCTTTGTGTTTGTTCCCCATGTTGTGTGCATTAGTGTAGAGACAAGTCAGAAGCACATAAGCATGCTGATTCCCTGGTATAAGCTAGAGTGCTTTCCTCACAAGGCTGTTCTGCAGGCACTTCCTTTACATGTTTACTTTCAAAGGGACTGAATTTCAGCTCTCTTCTGTTGATTGCTATGTCCCTTCTGTTCCCACCACCCTGACTTCTTGGCTTGCCTGTCCCACCCAAAGTTTATTTCTTCAAGGAATGCTGTGCATATGGGGTGCTGTGGGTGTGTATTTAGAAAGGCAGAACAAATTTCTGACATCGTGTTGACATCTCATGTTTGCAGGCAGGCTCTCTGCGGAGCAACAGTATGCCTGAGTTTCTGCTGCTTGGGTAGTGTCTTGGGAGGAAAAGAAAATTAGAGATGGGGAGCTGCTACTTTTGCTACCTGAAGTGAGCACAAGTCTTGTTCTTTCATGATTGTGGAATCCAAAATACCTCAGCTTTCCTCCTTCCTGTGCCTCTTTATAGCAGTAGGTTATGGTGTGGATGAAGGGAAAAATGTGGTATTCACAAGTAGCTGCGAGAAGAGGATGGTGGGCTTCCTCACTTTGATTTTCAGTGCCCAGGCCATTCCGGTGCAGAGTACTTGAAAATCTTTAACTTCTGGGTTATGAATTCTTCCTGTATGAATGAATGACTTTGCTATTTCCTTCAGTTTCTGCGAGTCTGTGTGAGCTATCTATTCAGCATAATTTCTCTCCCTTGTTGTATATTATCTGTTGTTACAGCTTAATTTTTATGTATTTGTTCATTATTCAAAATAGCATGACAAACACTTGGTACAAACACATCTTCGCAAATAGTTGTCTTCAGCTGTTCTCTGTTTGTATATGTTTATGTATCTCTTGGTCATATAATACTCTATCTGCTTGCCAGATTCACAGTTAAAATGGTATAAATTTGAAAAAGGAAAAATTCCAAATAGCTTTTGGGGATTTCCTTAAGGGATAATATCTACAAAAAGTTTAGTCACACTTGAAAAAATAATGTGGTTCAAGAATATACTACTAGAGTTCATGTACGTTCACCTCTCATCTACAGTATTTTTCTCATCTGATCTTTTTAATGCTGGTAGAAGCATCTAACTGAGGACTAAGAACAGAAGTGACCAGAGGGTGGGTCCCTTCTTCCTGCAGTTCTTTATTTTTGGACAGTTGATTTTGGGGGAGACACAGGGGGATCAGGTATCTTTACAAACTCACATGTGTTCTTTATTCCAGTGACTAGAGTGCTCATCCCAAGGACTGAAAGTACACTTTCCAGAATGATGCCATACAAAGTTTCCTTTCCCTTTTGCCTTTCATAGAGGGGGAAAAAGCCCCCAAAAACGTCATCACAGCCCTTCAGTTCTACTTGGAAAGAAAGGTTGCCCCCCTTGTCCGGCCTTCTTAGTCATCAAATGCACAATTTTTTTTTCTTTTTTTCTAGCTTTTCTCTGGAGAAATTCATGGTAATGTTTAGTCTTGAGGGCACACAATATATCTAAAAATCTGGTGAATTTTTATGGCTCACTACATATGCTGAATGAAATGGCTTAGTTTTTGAAAAGGGCTGAGCACTCACTGTTTGGTAAGTGGAGCCCCTTTTAAGATCTAACAATGGGCAAACAAAATCAGTTTGTAGGGATTTCAGATGGAAAAATGTATACTAAAAAAGGATTAGTACAGTAATAACCAGCTCTTGATTTTGATGTGGTGGCAGTGTGAAATTGCGTGTTACTGTGTGGCACACAAAACTTTTCAGTGATTGTCTTAAGTGGTGAATTTTATCTTATAAAATAACCCTGTGATTTCTTACCAGGGAAATAACATTGTTTTCCATGGACTGATGGTGCCTTTCTTAATAGTAGAATGTGAGTGTAATTCCAAGGACATTGAATATCCTCTTTTGGAAGAGGAAAATGTTAACGGATCGCCTTGGAAGACTTACGCTGACATTGGGATGTGCCTGCACAAGTAGTCTTACAGGAAATGTGTGTGTAAATGCCGATTAAAGTAAGCAAAAGTGATCACAGTTGGCTCTTTTTGCAGAGGCGTGTAATGTGAATTCTTGTCTGCTCTCCACATCATGCTAAAATTTGGTAATTGGGGTATATTGTGAGACTTGATAGTTGCCTGGCAGAGGTAACCTCTCTCAGGAGAGCTCACTAAGCTGGGTGAGTCTACTCACTTACGTAGCCATGGAGGTTTCTATGCTGCAGTTCCTTCTGAAAGAGGTTGTCGGGGACTGTTTAAACAGAAATACCATAGCAAAAAAGGAAGGGGATGGGGAGAGTGTCAGCGTGTCTGCACACACATTGCTAATACATTGACTGAAAAATGATGCTGGTATGCCTTGACATAGAGCTGGTGATGATGGGAAGTAGGCCCTAGGTGTTGTACTAATTCTCTGTGGTTGGGCAGATTGTAAGGTTTACCTTGTGAACACTACAAAATTGATTAAATACAAGTTCTACTGCTAAAAATTAATTTAATTCTGATTTATCAAAATACCTCATCTGCACATAAATCACATGATGTATTCACACTGTTTTGGTGTGTTCTCTTTGGTTTTGCATTAGAGTATCTTTTGTACAATGGTCACCTATGGAATACAATTTTATCTGAGTAACGTTGTTGACATAGGAAATAACTAGTTGTTATATTGGCTTCAGTCAACTTGATTATAATGAAGTAGTATGCTTCTGTGTGAAGTCAAGCAGTGTAATAAGACCTTTTTTATTACTACTGGACTGAAGATGTTAAGGTGCAGTACTTAAGACATCAAGAGAACCTTTGAATTATTTTTAATAACTTGTTGCAATAATAGGTTACAATAAAAGTGCATTATATGATATGTTATATAATTACATTATAATGATAATAGGTTAAGGTTTCATATCATTAGATATACGTTAAGTACAATGAAGGGTAAAACTTATTCCCATGATTTTGTCACGACAAGCAATAAAGTAAAAAATTATCAATAAAATACAGAAATTAAAACTTAAGATGCGTTTTCTCAGTACACTGAGCTATCCAGACATATAAATAAATTACACCATCCTTACATAGTTTAATAGCTGAAAGAGGGTAGATATAGTTTGGTAATAAGGGAAAAAAAAAAAAATCCTGTGAGGATGATGTAGGACACTGAAACACATTGCCCTCAGAAATGTATGCTCCATCCCTGGAAGTGTTCAAGCTCTCACTAAATCAGGTTTTTCAAAGCCCCAGCCAGTGTAAGATGTTCCTGCCTATGGCAGGGGGGTTGGACTAGATGATATGTAAAGGTCTCTTCCAACCCAAACTGTTACATAGCTCCGTGACTTGAAGAGATAAAGGACCCTTTGAAATTTAATCTTAAGCATTTTACTCCATAATGCTAAAATATGTTATAAATAACCAGCTATGAAAAAAAAAATCAATATTCTATAAGGTAGATCTTTATTATAAACAATTTTCTTTAAAAACTAGTCTTTTAAATTTAGATGTTGCTAATACTAAATTTAATGTTTTGCCATTCAGTCACTTACATGATTGCTGGTACTTAAACAGAGCTTTTACACCCAACCATTTTTACTGCTCTTTTATAGTAGTGTACCTAAGTGTTTATCCATTTGTTTCTAAAACCTTAATACATCTTCATGATTATTGTAGGTGGCGTAACAGTCATTGACTATAGACAAAGCTATTTAGCACCTGCTATATTAACGGTCTACTTTCAGTTGTTTGGATCTTTGCCAGTAAGTCTTGGGTAGTTTTTATGACAGAGAGAAAAAAAGTCAGGAAGAAAAAAACAGTTCAGGGAGGAAAAAATGCAGCGAACGCTGGCTGCTATGTTTGGATTTAGAAGGCAAATGCCATCCTAAATAAAACACATATCCATCTATCCATATGTGTTTGAGTGGATATGTATGTATGTGTGTATATATATCTATCTATATTTTTCTGTTGAGTGGAAACCTGTTCTAGATTGGCAAATCTGAATGGCTGTACAAATCTGCTGTATGAATAGTAGCTATCCTTGGAGCTTGGTAACAGAGCTCTCTATTCATTTTGTCAATATTGGGGTACACAACCTCTGGGGGTTGGGGATCGTTCTCTCTTTGTTTCCCTGTTTCCCACCCCACCCCTGCAGGGATAAATTAGAAATAAACCAGCAGACCTTTACTGGCATGCCTTGAGTGCAAGATCTAATCTGCTGTAACAAGTTGCCTATATATCAGACAACCCATGTTGTTCTAGAGTGAAAAGCTACATTTTTTTAACATGCTGGTGAGAGTTTTTTAGATAACCCTATATTATCTGGGAACAGTTATGTATTTGCTGTTCTCACAATTTTTGTTGTAGTAGCCTATGAACTTCTCAAGTCCTACTCGAGGCCTGTCAGTCAGGGGAAAAATACACACGCAGACTGTAAAAGCCTTGCAGCTGTCACTCTACAAGAAATCTATCTGGTCTCAAAGGTGATAAGGAGATAAATCAGGTGACAAGATGTGCAGAGCACATCTAAGGATGCACTGCTCAAGACTTCCGGATGCCTACAATTGGAGAAAATGTATCCTAATCTGGAAAGCAAGATCAATACCAAATGGTCAAGTAATATTAAAGGGCAATGACTGACAATCAAGACAGGATCAGAGAAGTCCTGGAGATGGAGCATCATTGCAGAAGTTCACAGTATGTGTGGGCTAAGCTATTACCATAGGCTGAAGCAGATTTCACTGCTTGCTCACTTTTTGATAGCTAGTTTGTTGGGGTTAGTAGCTGAGGTTACTGATGGTAAAAAGAAGGTGCCTACACTTTTAACCTGTACTTTGACAACGGAGAGATTTCATGTAAATAGTAGTGGGACAACAAGCAGAAGGGCACAGCCTACTTGTGTAGCTGCTAGCAACATGGAAGGGGTAAGCTTGAGGATGAGCAGCTCCTGGCAGTGAGGATCAGGAAATGTAGACGGGGAAAAGGTGTGAAACTGGCATCTTGGTTCAAGGTTGGAGCAGTTATTTAGAAAGTAAAGGAGAAACAATTTCAGAGAGCTTTCTGAGGTGACTAGGCCTAAATAGGTCACCACCACTGTCTTGTGTCATCATCCATTTTGACATTGATCCAGACCCCAGAGTTTGAGTTATGCTGTTTCTACATTGTCACAGGACATCTGTGGATTAAATACTGGTGTGATGTGTCATCCCTTAGCTAATGCTGGTCTAGGGAAGAGAGTAGCTTGTTTGTAAGGTGATAGAATAGCCAGTGCCTGTGCCTAGATAAGACTTGAATATTTTACATGTATTCAATATAATACTGAAGTATTATATGATGTATATAATGAGAATAGAAGGTTGTAGGGAGAAAGAAGGCTGAAAAAAATTTTAAGGAGAAACGAACAGTCAGGAGAAAGCAAGTACACAAGAGAACATTAATTGAAAGTAAATTCTAATACCTCATTGAGATGTAATTTCTAATACTGTTGTTAAAGTAGAATTTTATATTGCATTTTTATACGGTGCTTAATTTACTCTGTTCCTCTCTATCCTGCAATAATAGGTTATTTTTTATTATTTTAAAGCAGAGTGCCTGACAAAGGATAGCCCTACTGTGCATTCAACTTTTTAGGGATTCCAATAAAAGATTACTATCCAACTAATTTCCTGCTCTCTGATTGGATATTTTTCAGTTATTAGTATTCTGTTGTCTAAACAGATGTTATTCAGAAGTACAATATTCCTCTAAAATGTTACTTCCAGTTACCATTTATGTGCTTAATGTACAATATTATTTTGGAGACTGAGGTGCAGTAAAATACAGTTATCACATGTCCTTTGTCGTAGTTTGTGCAAATGCTGTCCCATTTTGTTCTAATTAGGGATGCACAAACTCTGTGATACTAGTATTCACTAGTTTGTCCAGTTCTTAAAGATCTTGAATACTTAACAAATTTGTGCTTCCCCTTCCCCCCCTCCCCTTGAGGAAGCAAAAATTAAAGACCATTCTCACTGATGGCTGCTGTTCAGCATAGCTGTTGTTTTTGTCAGTATCATGCAAGATTGGAGTTTTATTGTCTCTTTGTGTCTTGGGTCTCAGAAGCATTGAACTTGGTTGTTCTGGGCTCTCCGTTCATAATTAAACAAAAGGCATTCATCTGTCCTTATTCTGTTGTATTATTGTAGCTACCAGCTTCAAGATCAGTTTTCCCTGAATGTGTGCTGCCTCACCTTTATATCCAACGAATAATTATCTATAGTTGTTTAATTTTCAGATTTAATTGGGTCACATTACATTTGTCTTCATTTACTGTATGTCTGTTTTAGTGCCTAAACAAAAGGGAATTCAGAGGGAACCTAATGAGTGAGTACGTAATGGCTGAATGAGTGTGTTTGACAGCTAGGCTTAAGGGCTTGAACTCTTTTGCACTGACTATAGTTAAAGTGTAAGAAGTAAAGCTCTAATACTGTTGTACAGTTAGGAACGATGTTATTGCTTTAACTGTACCACTATTTTTGTGGTAATAACACAATGCTTATAACATGATTAAGCAAATCTATCTTCACCCCTTGTATACATACACTCAATATTTTATTTTTCCTCCTTGTAAAATTATTTGCTACCAGTTCTATTTTAGGCCACTCACTCTCTTGGCAAAATTGCATGACTCAATATTATGTGCTCATCATTGAATTCTTTTAGCCATTATCTAAACCTCCAAAGTAGGGCTAATGAAGTGCTGCCAGATCTGTGACATGTATTTTATGCTAAAAAAGGTTAATTCATTCTTATCTTAATTGGTGGTTTTTTTAGGGCTAATATTCTTATCTATATTAAGGATTACAAACAATCCTACATAGCAATGGAAATCAGAAGGACTTTTAAATTTTATTTCTACTGTATGCTCAGCACCAAATGACTTCAGCCACGCTGCTTGATAAATGCATGAAAATTCTTATCACTTACAAGGAAGCAAATAACTTTTAGCTTTTTGTAGTAACTCCAGTGTGTTACATTGGCTAAATCAGCTTTTCCCGACCTCTGTGGTTGCTCATGACCTCTCTATAGTAACTAGAATCTTAAGAACCTCCACTATCTTGGTTTATTTTGTTTGTTTGGGATTTTGGTTTTTGTTTGACTGTTTCCACCAAAATTCAACTTCATAGCTTTTTAGGGTAACTAATGCAAACTTTCTTCTGCTTTTTTGTAGTTGGAAGGAATTTCCTTTCCACTTGGCCTTTGTAGGAAGGGGTGTTTCCAATTCCTTTTGTGTGCTTTGCTGATTGAAAGCTGAAGCATCCCGTATGCCTCCTGTTGCCCTCTTACTCGTTCTGTGTAGGTTACCAACCTTTCCTGCATTAACAGAGCTGTGGGGAGGGTGCCAGCAAGGCAGTGCTAAGAGAGAAGTTACTCAGTTCTGGTAACTGAAACTTGTATTGTTGGAGAAACTGTTCAAGTTTTCAGGCATGTAAGCTTTTAGGCCAACAGGAATGTGAAGATTATTATTTTCTGTACTGAAAGAAAACAAACTAAAAACATCCAATTCTCGTATTTTTCAAGGAGCACCTGTTATGCTGTAAAAGTAACATAAAAACTTCAGAATTACCTGGTTGTCTTAGCTGTTATTAATCTACTTTTATATGAAAGATTGTGTCATTGGTTACTTTTGGACATGAAAAAAGATGATTAACCTAGGACGATTTCTTTTTAACCTGAAAAGCTCTAAAGAAAGGCTGCAGAGGAATAAAATTGGTAACAATGCACGCTTTTTGGCTTTCCATAACTCAGCAGCCAAACCAAAAGAGAAAAAAAAAATTATACAGTGCATTATTATTGAACAAGAAGATATACATGGAAGGCTGGGAGGAATGTATAGGGTCACTGTCTGCAGCCATGGAGATGAGTCATTGTGCACTACAAACTTGAATTCATAGTATCTTAATTTATATCTAAAGTATGATGCACACACACACACCCCCCCTCATCCCTCAAAAGGATGTGTCATGTACTTAAAAAAGCTTTAAGTTACATCTGTAAGTATAGAACGGTTTGTGATTGCAGCTCCTGCATTATTTTAGTAGTAAGGTAATACCTACATATTTATTCTGAACTACAGGCTCAGATACAAGTGGACAGCCCACTGTGGCATTTTATGGCTATGGTGTGAAAATAATACCCTTTTGCAACCACATGTTTAGTTAGAAAGCCATGGTACTGAGCTTCTGAACTCTTAAAATTTACTGTGGAATCTTCCTTTATATACACTTCATATAGAAAACAAAGGACAGAAATTATTTGGCAGCCAGAGTTCTTCCATAGAAAGATCATCTTCTTGGGAATTAAATCTAGCAGATTGTTACAGAGAGTAAACAAACTAGATGTAGTTAGCAATTCATTTTGACTTCAGCTGTTAATGAGATTTCATTGTTTATAACCACCTGTGTATGAGATGAGGGAAACAGTTGAGGCGTCTAAATATCTGAAGATCCATTACAGTTTGGCAGCTCCTTACCAGCCTTCCTTTTTTAATTTCTTCAGGCCTATCAAGTTTTTTTGGGAAGCTGATGTTGAGTGGGGCATGGTCTGCCATGGTCTTTTAGAAAGAGAATTGTCTCTGATCTCCTTGACAGTAATGCATTAAAAAAAGGAGAAGAAACAAACTTAAACCTGAAACAAACAAAAAAACCCAAACACCCAAAACCAAAGGAGCTGGGTGTTAAAAAACAGTGCTTCAACACTGTAGTACTTCTGGTATTTAGGGGGGCGGGGGAGGGGAATGCAATACTTGTTTAACTTCTACCAGTAAGACCCAGTAAATTCGCCTTTCTAAAGAAGATTTGTAACACTTTGTTTCTCTGTCCAGACGATTGTCTTGCTACTTGCTGGCATTAAGATTGAATTAAATACAGCCATGTTTTAAACAAAATAAGTTTCGCGTTGAAGACTCAAAAATCTTAGTGTCATAACTTAGATTAACAAAAAGTAAATTACTGGTTTAGATAGCAAACACATTATTATAACTTTCAAGGCAACTACATGTCTTTTTACATGTCACAAATATTGCAAGTATCTGCATGGGGTTTTGTCTCATCTGCTAACAGACTTTAGAAAAAAAATTGTTTACCTTAGAACTCCTTTAAACCTTTACTGGCATCCCCAGTTTCTCACCCGTAATTGGAAGCACTTCGTCTTCAACTGATGGAGCGGGAGTGTCTCTCTAGACTCCTTGAATCAAAAAATAGTGCTTTCTCTCTATTTTTTTTAAATATCATTTTCCACACTGATAGTACCACAACAATACCTTTAACAAAAGGAAACAAAAACCTACTTGTCTTCCTTTCCACTCTTCTCCTTGCTCATTTGCTCTTGCTTTTTATTGATGTGGAAGCTTACACAAATGTGTGATGAGGTAATTAAAAAGCAAACTTAGTTATCTTCAGTATTATTTTCATTAACAGTCTAACCTTTCACACTGTTTTAGCTCTTGAAACCAAATCTTTTGGTCAGTTTTCAGTGCACGGTTTCCCAACTCAGACTGCATGCATGCACAAAGCTTTACCTAGTGAGATTGTATGCATACAGACACTTGCAACCAAATGGAAATAACTTGCTAAATTTACTTACATAATTGTTTTGCACAGGAAAATATGTGTGCAAATACCTTGATTAAATTCAAGTTTCTCATGCTAGGTTCTGAAAATCTGTTGCTAGAAAAAAGTAAATTTACATTTAAATGCACTCCTGCTAGAAGTTAAATCTCAATTTAGCCCTGTCAACAAAAATTAAGCTTATATATACAAAGGAGTAGTCTGATAGATTTACAATCAAGTATGATGCATATGACTTTGAATGTGATGTTAGTTAATGCTATCTGAATAGGCAGATAATTATAAGTTATAGACTGAAGTGTTAGGAACCTAAATGATGTTATTTAAAAGTTACTAAATTGAGTTTCCTAAGTTTGAGTTGAAAAAGCTGCCTTTGATTTGTGAGTAGACAAATTTATATAGATAGAAAAAATGAGACCTACAGTATGTAAAACAAAGGATCAGAACCCAAGTACCTATAACAGTATCTCTAGAAAGCAAGGTAATAAATCAAAAACTTACTTAGAAATTGTTTCAAAAATATGATTCTGATTTTCTTTGGGCATCATCTGGCTTCATTGCATTTTTGCTGAGTCAGCATGCCTAAATCTGAGCAACATTGCTAATGCAAGAAGCAGGTAGAATACTTCCTTGCTGATCCCCTGCCTGCTGCCCCCCCACCCCCAGCCCAGCTTTGGGAATTCACAGTCAGGTTGGGCAGACTGGGAAAAAAGAAGGGAGAAAGTAATTTGTTTTGCAAGTGTAGTTCAGAAAAATAAAGCTGTGATCGCATGCCATAAGGAGATAGCAAATCAAAATGGTATACGGCTAATCGCAAAGATGATGACTATACAGCAGTCTCTTAACTTTCTGTATGCTTTAATTATCATTGTAATAATAAATATAGTTGATTCATAATTAAGTTACAAGTATGTTGGGACCACTATTTAAAAAGTGTAGAGTTTAAGCTGAGTGCTTCCATTTTGGTTTTGGAATATGGCAGAAAATACATTATTGAAATATAGTCTAATAACTGACTACATATTGGCTTGTCTCTATAGACACTTACTACAAGTAGATAGGTAGGGAATGTTTCCTTAAACATTTGAGAACTAGTCAAGTTGATCATACAGTCGTCTGGGGGTTATCCATGGTAGCCAGTTTCTGGCAGCCAGCTGAGAAGGTTGGTATCTGTAGGTGAACCTCAGTGGCTGGAGCAGAAATACATTCTTCTGCAGGACAAATCAGGTTACCTGTTTTATTTAGGCTTTTGGTATGAATTCCTCTTTTCCAGTACCTCACCTACCACTTTTTCTGAAGTGATCTGTCAGGTCTTATCCCTTCAGTGACCAGAAACACCCAAAAAGAAATGCCACAGAGATCACTTATCATGATAAAAGGGTAACCATCTGTGCTCAGGTGTATCTCTATAATATCTCTTCATGCTTTTATAGTTTTCATTCTGTCACACACCTCTTTACTTTTGGGTTGGGTAGATGGACCACACTGACAAACAAAATATATTTTGTATCTATTTCTGCATAATTATCCATTTCCAAATAATCACCATTGGTAGGGGGGGCTGAAGTCTTGTTGGTGCTGTTGGACCAGTCAGTAACTTTCTACACTTCATGAGGAGGCCCGGCAAGAGGGCCCCGCTGAGAGGAGCTGGCAGAGCCAGTACCTCAGGGTCTGTGTTACAGGTTTGTGTCAGAAGAGCTTTTGCAAGTTCCCAATAGAAAGTTACTGTTTACTTCAACATCTGGCAAAACATCTGCCACTTTTCAAAATGGCCTGCAGTTTCTGCGAAATGGATGCCATTTACTGGTCTGCTTCATAGTAATAGCTGCAAAAGCTATTGTCTGCTCTCATGTGGCACTTGGATGACTTTGTTGTATTTCAAATACTTCTGATAGTTGCACTGCTGTCATGGCCTAAATACGTAATCAAGACAAGATTTGTTTAAGGAGGTCAAATCTATTGTTAAACCAATTGGCAGGGGTTGCCCAGAGCAGCTGTGGATCCCCCCTCCCTGGCGGTGTTCAAGGCAAGCCTGGACAGGGCTTTGAGGCACCTTCCACTAGCCCCGGTTGAGCTGCCCACGGCACTGGGGTTGGAACTCGACAATTTTTAATGTCCCTTCCAACACAAACCATTCTATGATTCTTTGATATGTACAGAGATCACTGAATTGGTTTAGTTGGGTACCGAACTGCTAGCACATAGTAATAACTATTAGTCAGTAACACCTTGGGCTGAATTCAGGTGTGTTACAGTTCAGGGGAAAGGCTCCTTTTCTAAAAGGTCAGGCAGGCAAACCTTAATTTGTCTCAGTTCTTTGTGGCTTGGTTATCAGCCAAAATGGATTTCTTGTTGAAAACATGAAAGGGAAGAAATGCATTGTGATTCATTTTTGCACAGTGCTATTAAGAGTGTAAAGATTGGGCCACAGTTACACAAGGGAAAACCATTATTTTTTTTCCCCCTCCAGTGTTTGATTTATTTTATGTATTACAGTTTTTCTTGCACTTGCATTAGGGCCATTTGTGGCAACTTTTATGTTCTGCTTTGTGAATCTACTTGGTGGTTCATTTTGAAATAAACCACTCTGCATATCTCTATGATAGGCAAGTAGTGGTAGCAGCTTGGATGTTGTTATCCCATTTGCCTCAGGCAGATCAAACCCATTAAAATGGTAGCGACATTAATGTAAATTAGAAAATAACAATATTCTTTTACTTTAAAATAAACAAGTCAATAAAATGATTAAATACCTAAAAAAAATAAAAATGCTGAGGATGAGATAATACATTTGATGAATGAGAAAATTAGCAGTTGCAAATAGTATTTGAGAATTTCTAATGTATTTTATATGCAAATTAATAACACATTTACAGATCGAAAATGCAGCCGTTACATGGACAGAGATTGTCAAGATACAATTAATACTGGATTCTGTTTTATCTTTATTGGACTTGGCAACAAACCAAATACAACAATGTTAATGCAGTACTTTTGCCTAGGAACTCTGCTCCTGTATTTTGTAAACCGTTAATGTTCATTTTTTAAATAAATTGAAATTCACTCTTACTGCAGTCACAACCCATGTGGCATTGCTTATTTTCCCCACGTGAAGGGGTAAGTGATACAGTGTACTCTGAGTAGCATAGTGTTGATGTTACCAAAAAATTGGTAAATATGTTAGAAGCAGCACTGTATTGGAATTGTGTGACAAGGCTTTGGTAGTGGGTGGGCTACAGGGGCAGTTTCTGTGAGAAGCTGCCAGAAGCTTCCCTGTGTCCAATGGAGCCAGTGCCAGCAGGTCCCAGACAGATCCAGTGCTGGCCAAGGCCAAGCCCAGCAGCTCGCCTCTGGGTTAGTGTGTTTAACAGTGGGGAAACACTTGCTGTGCAACAGCCATTGCATCTGGAGGGAGGAGTGGGAGTATGTGAGAGCCACAGCTCTACAGGCACCAGGGTCGGGGAAAGAGGAGGAGGGAGGTGCTTCAGCCCCCGGCCAGGCGGGCTGTGCCCCCAGCCCATGGAGCCCCCGGGGGAGCAGCTCCCCCCCGCAGCCGGGGCAGGGGGTGCCCGCAGGGGGCTGTGACCCGCGGGCAGCGGCGCTGGGGCAGCTCCTGGCAGGGCCCGTGGCCCCGCGGGGAGAGGAGCCCGGGCTGGGGACCCCGCGGGGACCCCCCTGGGGCCGGCTGGGCCTGGGGGGCTGCGCCCTGGCAGGGCCCCGGGCTGGGGCAGTCTGTTCCTGAAGGACTGCACCCCTGGGGAGGGACCCATGCTGGATCAGTTGGTGAAGAACTGCACACCATGGGAGAGATTCCATGCTGGAGAAGGTCATGGAGGACTGTCTCTTGTGGGAGCGACCCATGCTGGAGCAGGGGCAGAGTGTGAGGACCTCTCTGCCTGAAGAAGAAGGAGTGGCAGAGATGACATGTGAGTGCCTGTCCACAGTCCCCATTCCCCATCCCGCTGTGCTGCTGGTGGGGAGGAGGTAGAGAAAATGGGGAGTGAAGACCAGGAAGAAGGGAGGGGTAGGGGGAAGGTGTTTTTAAGATTTCGTTTTATTTCTCATTACCCTTTGATTTGATTGTCAACAAATTAAATTAATTTCCCGGAGTCAATTCTGTGTTGCTCGTGATGGTAATTGCTGAGGGGTCTCCCTGTCCTTATCTTGATCTATGAGCCCTTCATTATGTTTCTGCTCCCTTGGCCAGCTGAGGAGGGCAGTGACAGAGCAGCTTTGGTGGGCACCTTGTGTCCAGTCAAGGTCAACCCTCCACAATCATGAAGGATGCATTTTGAAACATCCTTTCTGGGCAGAGGATCCCTGTGGATGTTGACTATGGACTTATTAAGCCCAGTTTAAGCCCTCACTGGTACTTGTCAGTTTGTAGGCATGTTGGATGCCTATCCTGTTATGTTGGACCAGTTGTTGAGTAGATAAAGATTCTTGTGTTGACGTCTGAATGTAATTGTAGATTGGGGTGCATGGTTACCTTGTGACTGTTTTACTATTTGAGCAACAGGAATTTTGAGTTCAACTAAACTCAAGAAAAAAATAAAATTATTCTTTTATATGGCAGAGAGATGTCAATATAATGCATTTGTGGTTTGGCAACAGAAAGAAGTGATGTGAAAACATCTAAAATGCTTATAATCTGTCATGCCTGCCATGACTGCTGCAGTTCTTGGGTATTTCATTAGAGTCAAACATCAGTATTTCTGATCACAATTAAAGGGTAGCTTGAAGTAGTCATCTGCGTTTCTGTTACTTCTGTTTTGTGTTTGGTATTTTGTTCCTTGTGCTGCTGGTCTGTAATGCATCACTGCAGCCCATCAAAGAAAGGACCATTTTGCCAGTTGTGGAGGTGGTGGAAGCAAGTAGCTGGGGATGGTATTTGGGGAAGTTGTGTTTGTGTTGAGAATGGTGGAAAAGTAGAGTTACTAAGGAGGAGGGATGTGTTAAATGAGAGTAACGGGCTATTAATCGGGAAGTCGACATATGCAAAGTCTTCAGTGGGGAGGGGGCATGTCTGCAAGGAGGGGGACTTTGATTTACTTTACTTTTAAACAATGGAATTGGAGTCTGATTTCGGAAGCGATACCCTTTTTGCAACAAAAAAAAGGAGGATCAGCATGTGAAACAAGAAACTTGAAAGTACTTGAAGAAATTTCTTAAAAATATTGTGAGATAGAGAAATTATACCCTATGTCCTTTGCTCTTGCATCCCTTGGGGCTGGTTGGTGGCACAGCTGCCAGTAGAGACACACTGGAGAGCTGGGCAGGGGATGCTTCCAGTCTACTTTAGAGCTTATTTTTATCCACTATCAGTTTTGGCTTGGCAGAGTAAGAATTAGGAAGACTGGCTGATGAAAGATATCAATATGTTTTCATATGTACATTATAAATTACACATTAATACTAAAAAATACTGTAAAATAAATTTGTTTATATACTCAAGAAAGTCATAACATATTCTTCTCCTTCCATGAATTTTCTTTGCATTATCAAATAGCTGCATATTTTCTAGCTCCTTTTGATGAATTTTGCCAAAACAAAATTAATATAAAGAAATCCTTTGAACTCAGAAAGATCTGACAGAAGCTTAGACTTTCAAATACTGAATTTTTAATCTATTAATTCTAACACAAAAAGGAATCAATGAAAACTTTCATTATAAACCCAGAAGGACCAAAACAAAATTCTTTCCTTTCTGGTATTACAGCAGAAAACACTTTTTTTTTTTTTTTTTTTTTTTTCCCTTGACAAATGTTTTCTAAGATAATGTTACTCGTAACACCCTGCTGCCAGTTCTGCCTCTTATACTTTTATAGGAGGAAGGAGAGATAAGGATGTTTTATAGCAAGCAAATTCAGCCTTAGCAATTAATTCTAAACTCTGAATCTGCCTCATGAAAAGTGTTTGTAAAGTTGTCATTGCAGCCTGGTGTTGGTGTAGTCCTTTGAGTTTTGTTCTCTCTGGGTTTTGGTGCACTCTTTTAATAGGGAATATCTTATCATGTGATGAAATTGCTATTTTTTCTTAAAATTTACCCAAGTTTGGATGTTGCAGTAATTTGGGTTTGGAGCCCAAATGGCATATATTGCTGGATTTGCAGATGCTTTGCAACTTTAAAAAATGATGTTAGGCTTTACAGTACGTGCGTAAAAAGGGGACTAAGTTAAAATCATGACTTTTTGGCCTTTAAGTTTGATTTGGTTTTAACATTTAATCTTGTGAGAAACCATTATGCTGAAGTTCTATTCCATACACTGGAACTGTGACCTCAAATGAGTAACTGAGTTGTCCTTCAGCTTCCTAGAACTTTATGAATGATAGCATCATAGGATAATTCTGGTGGAAGGAGGCTGTCTTGTGAGGTTTCTAGTTCAGCCTCCTGGTCAGCCATGTGATCGTATCAGGCTGCTTACAGCTTGATTCAGTTGGGTCTTGAAACTGTCCAAGGACAGAGACTACACAACCACTATGGACAACTGCTTCAGCGCCTTACTGTCCTCATGGAGTGGGAAGGCTGTTACCAGGTCCCTCTCCGGGCACCTCTTTCACAGGCCAAACAAGCCCGGTTCCCTTAGCTTCTCATCCTTGGTCAAGTGCTTCAAATCCCTTACCATCTTGGCGGGCCTCAATTGAACTTGCTCCAGTTTCTTGATGTCTGTCTTGTATTTCTTTAGACCTAATTCTGCATGTCCCTTTTCAACAGCCATGGGAAGCACATACAAACTCCAATTAGCATTTGTGCTGCCTTTGCTTGCTCATTTGTCACCTGCATTTTAGGCATACTTGAATTTTTACAGACTTCCCTTAATCTTAAGAAAAGTTTTTGAATACTTTAAATTGCAGCTATGGCTGCATTTTAATAATAAACATTGAACTAATACCATAAAAGTGAAATTCTACTTTAGTGTTCCTTAGGGTGGGAAAATAAGCATTAAAATAAATACATTTTTCATTATTTTTCTTTATTCACAGCTGGAAAATAACAGCACTTTCAGGTTATGGTTTTTTGTGTTGTGTGTTTGTTTTTTTTTTTTTTTTTAATAAACCCCACATTATTTCCAAAAGCAAACCAACTGCCTGTTTTGTGTTTTACTTGTTCATCTTCTGTTTTCAGATCTTCAGCCTTGCTGGTAGGAATTTCACACTGTGTTGTACTGCACAACAGCATAGCCCTGATGTGTTGCTTTCAGTTGAGGAGACTTTATTTTTTGGTAAAAGGATGAGGTCTGTTAAGAGATTTTTTTTTTTTTTTTTTACGAAATGTCTTCCACCAAAGCTGGGGCTGTGATGACTGTCACAATTCATGAATCTTGGAGACTTGCTAACACTTTTTCCCTCACTTGCTCTGTCAGCAAGTTAAACTTGGACACACATTTGTCTTGGGTGCAGCCCTGTTGTATTCGGGTGTGCAGAAAATACTGTAACTTAACCTGAGGCTCAGTGAGTTTTAGACAGTGATGAATTTCAGCTCTCAGCTCCTTTGGGAGCTGTGGTTTTGTCCCTCCTCATGCCAGGGGTGGTTAATTCTCAAAAACAGGTGTAGATTCTAAACAGCTTGAGCTATGACAGAGGTTACTCAAGGAATGAAACAACCTGAAAAGGTAGAATGGAACAAAGATTCATGTGTGTGTTTCCAAGGCAGGTTCTTGGCACCAGAACAGATGTACCTCCTACCAAAGGGAAAGGTGGAGGACTCTTTTCCCTTGTGCTCAAGTCCTCGGCCATCCTTTTAAGTTGTTGGGAGCAGAGGTATTAAGAGTAGAAGTAGTAAGCAAGTGGCTAGTGATGGATCACAAGATTAACCAGTATCTTAAAAAGAGTTTGTTTTTCACTCCACAAGAAATTGATGCAGACAGTTCATTGGAGTAGTGATTGTGCTGGGGCATGTAGGTGGTTGGAGGGGAAGACGCCATATGAAAAAAAAAAAGCATTTTAATTTTGGCAGATACTGCAAAAGATGCAGGGAAAAACAGTTTGAGTAAAACCTGCATATAAAAGCATGTGTTTACAGTGTGGAAATATGAATACTTTACAGCTCTGACTTTAAATATTATTTCATGGGTTAGGTGAACACCAACGAAAAGGGAAGAGGAATGAAAACCAATGTTGTATTACACTCCTGAGTGTGAATCCTTATGAATGGCAGTATGTGTAGGCGCTTGCTTGCCATTTACATATAGCTAGAGACCTGGCTCCAGTAAAAGGAACAGGTACAGGTACTGCAGTGACAGAGGCAGTCACACGGATTTATGTGTTGGAGTTATGTCTTATTTATATAAGAACAAGGGATGAAAAAGCAACGTACATGATTAACTGCAACCAGACCAACAGCAACTTGCAAGCTAATAATTTAGACTAGTTTTATAATTACTTACTAGGCACACAGTACTGTTATTTACAAAATAAGGGTTTTTACAGTACACCTGGTAAATGTCACATTACTTGGTGCTTTTGATGTCTTTAGCTATTTGATATGAATACGGGACATATGAAACTGTGGTTTGTTCCCTATACAAATTGATGAGTCAGTTAATGCTCATCTTAGAAAGTGACTAAATACTTAAAGCAAGTTATTTTATATAGCTTTCTAAGTTACATCAACAGCTCAGTCATTCTGTGTATAAAAATTAGCTGTTTTCTTAATTACACACATGCTGAACAGGATAGTGGACTGCGTGGGCTGTTAAGGAGTTAGAGATTATGTTAACTCCTGAAAAGGTCAGTGCAAAGGCCATGTGTGACTTAAACTTTGAGGGCTTTAGCAGCACTCCGCCAATGTCCTCAAGGGGTATTCGGCTGCAGTGTATTTAAAGGAGTAAAAGAATGCAAGGTTTTCTTGAAGTATTTAATACCTCCAAATTAGTCTTTTTGAGGCTCATTTCTAATATTTAGGCACATGTAAGATCATGGGCTGTTAAATTTAATTGCATGTTTTTTGTTGGCTTTTCTGGTAAATTTATCCTTTCTAAATTCTATCAAATGTCTGTGTTCTCACAGAAATGCATAGTTCTTTCCCAAAGTTTTAGCTCAGTTTTGACCTCTTACAGCCTAGATTTAGTAAAGGGTCTTGAAAATAAATAAACCCTGTACAGGTAATATTCACGCGAGTGTCTTAAGCTATTCTTTGAGAGTACATTAAGATCTTTGCAACTATCTTCTGCAATTCCTGCCCATCCTCCCCTCATACCGTCCCCCTCCATCCCCCCCCACCCCCCAAAAATAATAATATAAAAAAATCAGGCATGATTTATTTTCCTCTATATTAGAGCCTTATACAAAAAAATGAAGCAGGAAAGGGAACCAGATCACAGATAGCGGAGTGGACACATCTGAGAATTTGCAGGGGCATAACACTTTAGAACTTGTAGTCCTCTGAAAGTATGCACCTATTTTTGCTTAAGTTTTTCCTTTTAGCACTATAGTTACTAACACAAAAGTGAAAAAAAACCCCAAACATGTCAATATACTGTTTGATTTTTACTAAGCAAATGTATTCTGCATTTTTGTCTAGTTGAGCATGTGTCAGAACAATACAGATACTAGTTGCGTATGGTGTAATTAAAGTATCATGGAATTTCTCAAACTAGGTGATGCCTGATTGTGCACAGGGAAGATATATCTTACTTATTTTTATTTTGAAAAGAAAAGTTAACGTGCAGTTTTAGATTGAATAACCCAAACTCTTGTCTCTGTGAAAGTACAAGATAATGTATTGTATCAAGGTTTATGAACCACACTGCATGTCTGCTCAGTTTTTACTTTCTTACAGCTAGTGGCTCTTCATATATGTAATATTTGCTAGTAAGAAAACAAAGAAAAAATAAAGGATATTAGTTGAAGCATTATTATGGAAAGTCCCATGAAATCTGTGCTAGCCATTTTCCTTGCCCAGGTAGGAGGATTATGCATTCTATTAAGCTCAATTTTGATTTTTCTTCAGATAAGGCTCTAGAATTAACTTTTTAATTTTCACTTTCCTGTTTTTCAAATGCTCTGCATGTTATAGTGACTAATTATTTTGTTATAACCCCATAATTTTTATTGAAGCTTCAAAGTGCTTCATAATTTGGAAGACACTGCAAAGACCAGTTCCCCCAGAGGCAATGTTAATACTAAATATGCTGTGTGAGCAGCATTAGAATCAAGTCAGGAACTTTAGAAGTTGTAAAATCTCTCCTAGGGACTGGTCCAAAGCTGGTCAGAATCAATGGCGGTCTTTGATGGGATTCAATGGGTATTGACCCAATCCCTGGATAACTTACTGCTGTTTTATGACAGCCATATATCTTTACAAATGTACACAGTTAAACATTGAATTGGAAATATTCATGTTAATCTTACTTGTGAATGTCAGTGGATGAAATAATTTATTTTTTACTGTTTCATATAAAATTGTAGAGTAAAAAAAAATATGTAAAAGCAACATTTTGATCTCATAAGATAAACGCATTTTCTGTATCTTCATTAATATTATTAAAAATCTGGGAGAATATTGGGGAAAGAAAGGTATTTGAGAGAACTGAGGCTGCAATGGTTTCAATGGATAATTGTTTTTCTTCATATAATGGATATGTGCAGAAACATTGTTTGCCTCAGCATGCTACAACATTTGGTTTTCTGATCAATAATTTACAATATCAATCTCTTATTTCTAAACTAGATGTTTAGGGTGTCCTTGATTAAAACAAGAGGTGGAGCAACATGGAGTATCCTGATGAAATACCATCGTATCACCATTCTCTTAGTATGTGATAAGTAATAATATAGAACCTTAATAGATTTATCAGTCTGGTATCTATCACCTCCTGCAGTTAAAATTGAAGTGGAAAATTGCACTTATGACATAGAGAAGATACTAGTGAAAATGCTGAAGAGGGTAACACTAAGGTTTTCTTGATCCTGGTGTCACAGTGAAAACTTCAGTGGCTTTCAGCATCATCCAGTGTCATATACAGGTGCCATCCATCATCACTGCCTATGGCATTGTTTGAAATTAAGTGTCAGAGGCAGCTGAATCAGAATGGCTGGATTTGTATAGCTTCATCTGCCTTCACAAAGAGTGTTAATTTCCAGACTGAAACTCAGATTCTGAAATACGGGCCTGAAATTGAACCTGATAGCCCATTTCTGATGGTGAAAGAGTTTTCTCTTCATAAGCTTTCAGTGGTTAACAAGAGTGGCAGCTGGCATCTTAACATAGAGGTTTTTCTGCATTTCCTGCACTTTCCCCTGTGAGTCTGAAGGGGAACAGCAAGTGACTTCACAGACAGTTAGGTAACTGCTGTTACCTAAGTTAACGGGATTTAATCAGTATACACAAAAGGATAAATTATTTCTCTTAGTAGTCAGCAATATTTTAAAAGTTCGAGGACTAAACACGCTAGTGCACATTAAGGATTGTGTTTCAGTCACTCCATAAACACATTGCCTTTTTTCTAGAAGTAAAATGTGAAGTGAAAACACTTTAAGATCGTTTGTGCCCTTAGTCCTGCTGAACTAAACTTCCATTTCTGCCATATGTCATCCTGTGCCATGGATTTAATAGATTGTCATTTATTAATTGTCTCCAAATGCAAACTGAAGATGTCAGACACTAGAGCCCTTGTCATCTACTCTCTAGAGCTTCAGATTCTCTGCCCAGGGTGTTGGATCAGCAGTTCTGTGGCTGTGTTGAAAACCTAGGTGAGTACACAACCAATATCTCAGGTGTTGCATGCAGAACTGTGAAGTGTCGTCTTCTGCTGGTGGATTACTGTTGCCCACCGCCCCCCACCCCCCACCCCCCGTTTGTACATGCCTTGTGATTCTTGTCGTGAAAGGTACTTTATAAATGTATGTTGAATAGTTAAATACTGAGCCAATTTGTAAAACATCTAGATAATATTTTAAACCTGAATTAGGTTATTACCTTGTTTGCATTTGACTAATGTGCCAGTTCATTAGGAAGCTGGCATACAGAAAGCAAGCGTATTATGGTAAAGAATGGATGAAATTTTACACACATCTTTTAGAAAGATTTCATGTGCAAGAAGAAGAAAGAATATAGTAAAAATCAAAGCACGCAGTTATTGTAAAATGGTTCTCTTCCTGTAGTTCAATTTCTGAAGTAAAGAATTTGTAGGTAACAAAAAATTAAATTGTTCTTATTCACTGTCTCCAAAGCCTTTTTTCCTCTCTTCCTCCCTACTATCACACCTCTTAAAAAGAAACAAAACTTACTTTTCATTGCTATGGCCAAGATACTTAGTAGCCTGACTTTACTAATCTCAAATGTCAAGTTCATCTATGAATTAACAAATTTAACATGTGACATGATGACTGTGGATTTTAAAAGAATAAAGGACACGTGTGATCTCCCTGGACAAACCATTGGAGGGGTGCTTTTGAATTAGTAAAGAAAATCTGGAAATTTTTCTTCATTTTTTTTTTAAAGGCAGCTCTTTGTGGACGATATTCACACAAAACCAGAGAGGCATAGTAGGCATAAAAGTGAAATGAAGTAAAAGAGTGGCTGAGACAAGGAGACAATAGATATTCCTAAATGTGTCCTTAAGTCGTTATATTTTGTAGTCTTCCATTCTCCAGCTTGCTTTGGGCTGCAAAGGAGATCTCTTACTGCTGCCAGGCTGTTTTACTGTAGCCCTGTTTGACTTAAGAGAGTGTAATATAATTCTTCTCCAAACAACATCAATAAATGGTTGATGGCGCCTATAGATGCTGCACACAGAGGGAGGTTTGTATCAGAGCTGAACAAGTGAATGGGGAAGAGCTGTTGCTTTATCTGCCTCCTTTTGCTTTTGGCTGTGGAAAGGAGAGGGGAGGGACTGAGGTGTGTTATAGTTGATTTGGTGCTATAGCAGACAATGTCATGTGTCACCTTTTTGTGACTTTCAGAATTTAGTATCTCCTACTGCAACAGAAAGCAATGGAAGAATTGCAGGCTAAAAATGTTAGGAGCGTAGCATGATGTGGTGTTGTTCCCTGGTAGCAATGACCATCTCTCAAGTTCTTCCTTAATCCCTTAATATTCCTGTTATGCATTCAATATTGGAAGGTCTAATCGTTGTACTAGAGAATTCAGATTAATGTTTGCTTATGGCCTTTTGATGAACGTATTTGGATTTTTACAGTGCAGATCTGCATTGCCTTACATTGATATACTTAACTAATGTTAAGTGATGGTGCTCCACTGATATTGAAGACGTAGGTTAAGGCTCAGGTCTGATCAGTTCAGAAGTGCATAAAAAAACCCATGTAAATTCCAGTCAAGTTTGTACTTGCAGAGGGTGGTATTAACGGTATAACCTAATGAGTTTAATACTGCACTGCTAGTACTTAATCATGTCATGTTCTGCTGTTCATCGTTAGTTAATATATGTCAGAGACTAATGAAAGTGTCAAGGTTAAAAATATATCGGTAGTACATTGTTCAAATTGATTTTTGGTCCTGGAAATAAGTTCATTTTCCTTTCTATAATTTTTTCTTCTCTCTCCTGTTTCTGCCTCCCCCATCCCCCTTTTTATGGTTTGGGGTTTTTTTGTGTTTTTTGTTTGTTTGTTTGTTTTGTTTGGGTTTTGTTTGCTTGTTTGGTGTGTTTTTTTTAAGTTTGGGGAAAAGTGTTGGTGTAGCTTTTTTTTTTTTCCCTTACAATTTTTATGATTCTCTTGTTTTATTTGATGAGAGAAACCAATGTTTTCTGCAAAGAATCTCATGTTTTTACTGGGCTACACCACTGTGAACTGATTTGGCATAAAGGGAAAGGCTGTAACTGTCCTGGTTTCGGCTGGGATGCAGTTAATTTTCTTCTAAGTACCTAGTACAGTACTGTGCTTTGGCTCTGATGTGAGAACAATGTTGATAAGGCACTGATGTCTTTAGTTGTTGCTGGGGGATGTTTATATCAAGTGAAGGACTTTTTGGCTTCTCGGCCCTTGCCAGCAAGAAGGCTGGAGGGGCACAACAAATTGGGAGCAGACACAGTCGGGACAGCTGCCCTGAACCAGCCTAGGAGGTATGCCATACCATGGGGCATCATACTTGGTATATAAGCTCAGGGGGTTGGCTGGGGCTGGGGGAATCATTGCTCAGGGACTGGCTGGGCATCGGTCAGTGGGTGGTGAGCAGTTGTACTGAGCATCACTTGTTTTCTTTTCTCCCTTTCCCTCTGGATTTTATCCTTTCCCCTATCTTTCCATTATAACTGTTATTATTACTGTCCATTCCTTTTTATTCCATTTAAATTATTAAATTGTTCTTATCTCAACCCTTGAGTTTTACATTCCTTTCTGATTCTCCTCCCCACCCCTCTGGGTGGTGGGGAGTGAACGAGTGGCTGCGTGGGGCTGGGTTGCTGGCTGGGGTTAAACCACAACATCCACATCATTCATTAGGAAACCCTTGATACTTGTAGCCATACTTGTAGAAATACTATTAGAAATACTTCTAGAGAAGGGGTTGTTTTGGAGTTCAGCAAGTAAACGAGGAGGAGCTGCTGCTGCCCCTACCTCGTCTTTCTTGCTGTGTCAGACAGGAAGAGAGAAAGGATGTACAAGACAAAAGGGTAGCTTTGTAAAGTGTAAGTTTTAAGGCATTATGTAATAGCGATCTGTACCAAATGCATGAGCTCTTTGTGGGGTCAGTAGGTGGGCCCAAAAAAATTCATTTCATTAACTCACAGTTAAATGTGAATGTCTGTATATGTATGCATAGTTAATAATCACCGATACCCATTATTTCACAGGAGTATTCCAGAACTGGCCTGTCCTCTGGTCTAACACTTCTTGTTCAGTAGCCAGATTATTTGTGTTTGGGAAGTGATGTATTGGCTGCTCTGAAATCACCTGGATGATCCTGCCCACTTGATGGCCTCACACCTTAAACAATCTTGAATTCTACTGTTCTTTAAAGACAGCTCTGGGAGTAGGGAAGCCACTTTAGAGGACTGCAGTACGAAGTGCACAACCCCTTATTTGAAGTGAAAATAAAGCCTCAACTATTGTTCCTGTTTACAGACGTTTTAGCAATTATGCAACTAAGCAAATAAACTAACTTGCTGTTTGCAAAACATCACTGGGCAAATAAATGGTAAGAGGTGACTGAGCTCCTGAACCAAAGCAAACATCAACCACACATAACTAAAGTAAGGACCTGATCTGAAAGCAGAGATATTTTGGACTCCTCCAGGCTTTAAATAGAGTTGACAGTGTGCAGAACCCCACCAGACCTAGGTAACCCAAGGGCTGATTGCTATGAGAAAATTAGGTTGAAAAGAGGTTAAAAAAATTATGTTAGTTCTACTTAAATTTCATTCTAAAAAAGTAATGGAAGGTTGTTTCTGGTGGTTTTCGTGGGTTTTTTTGGTTCTGAGCTGCCCGTCTTGAATTGCTGTTATTAAAATAAGTTGCTCTTTTTGCATGCTTAGTCTTAAGTATTTCTGGTATGCTTGAGTAAAGTAAGTAAGATACTTTGTTTCTCTTCTGTGTTCATAGTGGTTTGCTGTGTATTCTGTGCATTGAGTTTTTTAATACCCAGTTAATGCAAGTGTAGCAGGAAGAACATTATGAAATATGGAAGGCCTTATCAAGTCTGTAAATTATCTGATGTAGTGTTGGATCCTCCATGACTTCATTTTTTCACCCTCACATTAAATGAAGGAAAAACAATTACTGTCAGTGTATGAGTACTCCCTATCCTGTGTCACATCAAAGAGCTCTCCTGATTAAATAAAATTATCTCCTCCTCACAGTTCTGTAGTTCCAATGCCACAATTTCTGCCTGACAGCGCTACCTGTTCATTAATCATCTTTCAATCTTTTTTTCCCCCTCCATTATTTTTCTTGCAGATGACTTAAATTTATGGCTGCCGAATGTTTCATTGCTAAGCTGGGGAATTCAGTACTTGGATTCTGGTATGCAATGTTAAAACCCCCATCATTTCCCCAGTATGCAGCTTGAGCTATGTAAGAGACTTTACAGATTCCAAGGCTGACTGAAGTCAGGTCTTTAATGTAGGAACAAGTATAGCAAAACCATAGGTAGCTTTCTCATAGCAAAATAATCTGAAATACTGTAGATGGACACCTTTGATACCTAAGAAAGTTGAAATGCTGTTACATGAAATCTTCTGTTACTGGTGTCTGATATGATCCTTCTAGCTTCAAGAGGTGCCATACTACAGACCATCTTCCAACTCGTAAATGTGAGATCTGTGTAAGGATTATCATAACCACTTCAGGGATTGCCCTATTGAAGGGAGTCTTGTGTCAGATGATCAGTTCATCTGTTATTAGTGACTGGGGTTGCAGGACTCCTTTCTTACAGTTCTGATAGCCTTTGGGAAAGGCTGAAGAGTTTATTTACATGCTTGATGCTTCTAATATTTTCTAATCATCCTCATTTTTTGAAGGTTGTTAAAACTGTTTTCAAGTTTGCTAAATACATAACTACTTGTGAGCTATAGAACTTGGTCACAAAACTCGGGCAACAGAAGAATAGGATATATTTAATATGTGATTTCACTTCTTAATGGGTAGAGGCATCCATAGTACATTATTTTACATTGGCTTAATTTTCTGTGGATTTTTGTGTATCTGAGATAAAATAGGACAGATGTGCAGTAAGACAAAGATTTGATCTTCTACTCATCTGTCCTCATCCTCTTTCAATCTGACAAGACATTTATGTTCAGTTTTCACCATACCGTTCAGTTTCACAGCTTCAGTTTCTTACTAAAGACAAATCATTTTAAAATAGCTGGCTAGAAGGCTACCCATTTAAGTGTACTAGCTGATGAAGTCTCTAGCCCAGAATATCAAGGTACCTTACTTTCTAGTGGTTTGTTGTTTTGTTTTTGGTGGTTTTTTATATACTCTTGATACCGTTATTAGATTTCTTCTTGGAAAAATGACTGTGAGAATTTGTCACCATTTGGTAGACTACTCGGTATCTAAACACTGCCTCGCTTGCATTCCAGAAGATACAGGAAATCCAGTTGTTTGTGTTATAGTACGCAGTAAGAACAGCATGATACTTTATCCATGAAAGAAAGAAAAGAGTCAGCGTTTGAGTAGGTCAGCATCATGTGTGAAACAATGGCAACAGTCTTACCAGCATGTTCAAGCTAGGCTCTGCCATCCAACATGTTCAAAGAGGGATATATCCTCACTCCCTGTAGATTGCATGGACTTGATATGCCCGCGTTTGTCTGCGCTCCCTAAGTCTGGAGGTAGTTGTTGGTAAGGGATTTTGTGTGTGTGTGTTTTTTTTTTTCTCCCACTGATGCCCAAATCTTTTGTCTTCCTGAGCACCAGTTAAGACTTAAATATTTTATTATGCTTTTGCATAAGTAATTGCTGACAGTGGCATAGTAGGGTTCCTCTTAGAGGACTACCTGACGTAATGGAAATCAGAAAGCATGTTTTCACTCGCTGGAACATACATGTGCCTGTAGCTTCAGCTGTTTTTAAGTAACATAGGAGCTATGCTGGGAAATCAGTGGGGAAAAAAAATTAGTCAGTGTTGTCTGAACATCATCTGAAGACACCTATGGTGTATATATACATATTTTTAATATTGAAACAAAAAAATTCCAATGGTGACTTTTGCTACTTAGTATTTTAATATTAAAGTGTGTGTACATATGTTTTCTTGCACATTCATTTTCATAAAGTGAAAATGGGCCATGTACAGGAGTAAACTTAAGACCACTGGTGGAATTTTGAACAAACAGACCTTTTAGAAATCTAAACACAATGATGTTGGTATTAAGCAGATAAGTAACATGAAACTTAGGAAACTCTAGGAACAGGAAAATTGTTTGAATTTTGCAAATGCAGAATGTTTTTCTTGGTATCCACTTAATACATCTAGGATTCAGACATTTCACGTAAATGTAAGCCAGTGGTGTTACATTTCTGCGTATTGAAATAATAGAACTACACTTGTAGGATTTTTTTTACATTTTCTGTCATTTTTAAACGATTTATACATAAAAATTGCATACCTACTGCATAAATGCTAATTATTTTCTCATTTTGCTGACTAGAGGAATTACTTTAGTCAATCAAAAAGTTAAACTTCAGGAGCACAAGGAAAATGTTTTGTGTGTTCCTCTTGCTCTGTTGCACTGTGCACTGAAAATTTTATTTTCCTGGCAGTATTGTCATATTTTATCTGCCTTCAAATTTTGTTATGTTCCAGCTTCTGTTCTGGAGTAGAGTAAAAAGATATATTTCTTTACCCTAGGGATAATTGATTATTTAGTGGGGCGGGGGGGGAAGTGACTTCTGGGTTGTGGTTACATGGTCATTGCAATGTGTGCATCACCCTACCACATGGTGGTACAGCTTGGATCCCTCTTAGGCATGCACGTACCGTCCTTTCTGTCAAATGATACGGAAATTTCCCTGGGGTTTTTGCTCTTTGTTCTTTTTGCCAGATGTTGACTGACTGTGGTGAGCAGACGGTAGCATAAAGGTTACTAGTACCTACATATATTGTAGGCTATTTTGGCGAGTGTGAAACAAAGTGGTGGTTTTGAGTGTGTGAAACAACAGTTGAGCTTACAGCAGATGCGTGGCTTGTGCTGTGTAACCAGAGATCTTTTGGTACTTGGAACTCTAAAGCTGGATTTAATTTGTTGTCAAACAACAGTCTGTGACAGACAAACAGTACTGCTGAACAAAAATTAATCATCTGTAAATATTTCAAATACTGGGAAGGATAACTAGGTGCATATGTTTCTTACTTCAATCTCGAATGATTTCCCCCCTGTACAATTAGCTGAACCAAAAAAAGAGTAAGTTTATAATGGAAGTGCCAGCTCACTGTAACGTAAAGCTACAGTCACAGTCTCTATAAACAGCAAGTGAAGTGTGAAGGATTAGTCTGAACCCCAATAGACACTTCTTATGAAGAGGTAATGGAAATGAAGAGTTGGATGGAAAGGTTGAGAAAGATTTATCTAAAGTACTGCGGTTGCTCTGCTATGGTTTTAGAACAATTTAACAGATGTTTGTCATCTGGATTTTTCTATCCAGTCTCTCAGAATGTGCTAATTTCATACATATTCTCCTCTTGCTTTCTCCCTCCTTTTCTGCAAGCAGAGCAGCACATGGAAAAGGGCTGCCATGTGAGCGTCCTTATCCATGTGAAATTCAGCACTTGAAAAGAAGCAACAAGTGCCTTAGCTGGCAGAGCCAGGCGGCTCTGGGCTGCTCCTGTCTGGTTAAGGAGGTGAGAGGGATCGGTCCAAAACCTGTACTGTTTGATCAACTAGATGTAATGTTGGTATATACATGGATGTAGGCATTGTGCTGAAACAGATGCATGCAGGAAAGGGAAAGTTCTTTGAGACAGCATGCTTTTATTTTAGAAAGATATATATCACCTTTCATCTTTTTCTGCAAAGCTCTGTATAAATTGCAGGTGTGGTGTGAGAAAGTGTGTGTATATTCGTAAAATCTGGTTGGAATATGCAACAGAGTCAGTAAATGGTGCTTTTTTTTTTTTTTTTTTTTTCTCTGAATAATGAATTCCATAGAACAAAAGTTTTGGATTTTTTTTCTTTTCATAGAAAGAATATCTATATTTGGAAGCTGTGCATTAAAATATTCTTTCTACGTTAAGTGCTATAAATGTGTGAATTTTCTGTCTTCTCTAGTGCAAGAAAGCCAGAGGTACTTTATCTGCCTCCTGAAATTACAATCAGCAGCATTACTTTGAATGGTTGGAGTGATAGACTGCTGATTTTAACATTTTCTCTAAGTTTTGATTTTTGTGCTTTTTTCTGACATCTCTAGTACTAGTGTCATCAGAAAATATCTTTCCCTTTCTGCATCAAAGGGAAAGATAACCCATAACAGTACTGTTCTTAAAAATACCATGTTTTCTACATGTATAAAGGGTTTCTAAATGAGTTAGTTAAGATTTTTTTTAAAAAAATTAAGATATAGTTGCCTGTCATGAAGGTTTTGCAAGATTCATTGGGCTTGAAATGGCTCTTGTGTTTCACCATTTTCTGCTTGGCCAGTCATTGTTTGTACCTGAAAAGGAGTTTTTTTCCCTTCCTCCTCTAAGGAGTAAGTTATTAGAAACCCGTCATTGCGTGGTTTTGAGGCGTTCAGCTTGGAGGCCTAGAAGTTGCTCTGAGAGCAGAGGAGCACCGTCCTCTTCTGTGATGTCAAAACTGCAGGTTTTAGCCTGGCTTTGCTGCAGTTGCAGTCAGATACCTAACCAGCCACCACTTCAGTACGTATTTGGCACACGAGATCAGACGAGCTGACTTGTCTTGTTGCGTGCAAGCCAACGTCAGGACTGCATGCATAGAAGAGCCAACAGTGTGAAGTGAAACACTGAGGCACTTCATCCCAATTCAGTGACATCCTCTAAGACCTAAATCTGCTGCTGCAGAGCCAGATGTCGGTTCTGACGGTAGACAGAGATTATGTGTATGTCTTGACATGATAATAAGGGGAAGAACAGGAGGAGGAGTCTGCTGGATTTATTCAGCCTGACAATGTATTTGTTGACATAAAAGGTGTCTGTAATTGATGATCAGATGAACTTTGTGTCCTAGAGCCTCTGTGTGACATGCACCTACTCATGTGTAAGATGTTAATTGCTAATCATCCTGGATTATTCATTTCCTGAACAATGTGTGTGAAATATACATCTTGGCAAAAAGTGTAAGTGAACGTGCTGTGTGTTGAGTAATTAAACCTGTCAAGGGCAGTACATTAGTCTGTGGTTTCTCTTTTGTGGTAATGGTAGGGATACATTTGAAATGTCTGTCCTATGCAGGGAATGAAAAAGGGTCTGTAGGGGGGAAAAAATGTAACCATGTGATTAGGTAGTATGTGTGTTTGTGTGTATCCATATACTCATATGTCAGAGAGCTAAATTAAAGGCACTGAAACAACAGATGCAAATGAAGTTTCTTAATTCATGAGCATTTGGCTTTGCAACATTGGCTTGGCTTTTATATTATGCAGTACTCTGTACACTGTCGTTAACACAGCAGATTTTAATGCTAGCTCTCTACTTCTGAAATACCATTGGTGTTCTCTTTATAATGCAATTGCGTCGCTTACCTCAGAAATATTAAATAGGTGTTTTACAATTTTTGCAAATTTTTGATGCTCAGAAATAGCACTTTGATGTTTAGCATGGTCATAATTGTGTTCTGTTTGGTTCTGGCAAGAATCTTGTGCTCTCGTAACTGGAAACTTACTGTCTAAGGGGTCTTCAATCCCCAGATGGCTGCTGTCTGGGAAGATTTAAGAAGGGAGATGGGTAGTGGCCCCCATCTGTGACTTAACAAGGTGGTTAGAAGTAGCTCTGGTCCATCTCCACCCCAACCTTCCTTCTCCCTTGCTTATTGCTACTATATCTCCTTAATCATCCCAGAAAACAAAAGAATGTGTAGGAAAGTTGTTAAGAAGCAGTGAAAAATGAGCTTGGAGAAACTAGGAATTCGGAGAGGAGTAAATAGACTAATAAAGAGGAAAATCAAGGAGAAAACATTATAAGTATTAAGGGATGAGAGAGCGCAGTGCTCTGCAGCTAAAGGTGGGTTTTGGCTGGGATCTTAAGGACTCTGTGTGCATGTGCCTGGGTTCCTTTTCCCCAGTGGCGACTAAGAGATGGTCCTAAAACTTAAAAGGGAAGGATCTAAACTTTCTGGCCTCAGGAGCAGGACCTCTTCAGATTTTGGGAGGGGAAGTAACTATTTCTGTCTGTATGCTTTAACTCTATGAAAATGTCACCTCTGAGTGATACTTTCTGCAAGGAGCATCTCTCCTCCCCAGACTTGAGTGTAAGTTAGTTTGTTAGTTGCCTTTTCCCTGCTGGGAAAGAGCATTAAAAAAACAGGAGAAGAAAAACAGTAATTCTGCTTGAATTAAAAATCATTACACAAGTTCTGAAGCTGTTATTACAAGATTTACTTCTAGGTCTGTTTAATCTAAATCTGTGAAAGGGTAATTGGGACCATGATCCAGGTGTAAAAGTGTGAGAAAGCAGAAGTGGTATTGTGGGTCAGTGGGAAATAATTTGTTTGGGTTTTTTTAAGTGGTTTTTTTGGAAGATATTCTACTATACTTAGCTGTAAAATAATTACAATAGCTGGAAATATTTTAAAAATTCATACCTATGATTAAATGCAAAACATCTGCAGTTCTGTTGTGGATCAAATAAATCTGCCAAGAATTAATTACATAGACTTGAGTTGGTAAGTTAGATGATAACCACAGTATACTAATATCACAGAAACAGAGTCATTAAGGTTGGAAGGGACCTCTTGAAATCATCTAGGCTAAGACTCCTATTCAAGCAGGATCTGTTGGAGCAGGTTGCTCAGCACCATGAATATCTCCTGGATGGATACTCCATGACTCTGGGCAAACTGTTCTAGTATTTGGCTGACTTCACAGTTTTCACTGTGTTCTTGTGTTCAGATGAAACCTCATGTGCTTGAATTTGTGCCCACTGTCTCCTGGCCACTGGGCACTAGTCTTGCCTCCCTCTTTGTTCCCTCCCCTCACTTACCACATTCTCCCTAAGCTTTCTTTTCTTCAGGCTGAACAGTCCCAGCTCTCTCGGCCTTCCTTCGTGTCACAGATGCTTCAGTCCATTTATCTTTGTGACCCTGCACTGGACTGACTCCAGTAAGTCCATATCTTTCTTTGACTAGGGGCCTCAGAGCTGGACTCAGTACTCTAGATGCAGCCGCACCAGTGTGGAGCAGAAGGGAAGGATCCTTTCCTTTGACATGCTGGCAACGTTCTTTCTAACAGAGGTTCTGATGCCATTGGCCTTTCTTGCATTTATTATTTCTCAGGTTAACTGATATTTTTGCTCTTTGTTTTAGCTTTTGCCTTGTTTGCTGCCCCACTCAAAGTTGGTTTTGCAGTACTACATAATTCTTCCTTAAGTCTGAGCAGAAAGTTAAATAAAACTTGTGGTGGAGCAGGGTGAGAGCTCTTCCATATTCCAAAACCGATCTGCCCAGTAAGAAAAGGTAGATGTTGGAAGGAATCACATGGTCTCAAGATTAATTTCAGAAGAACCTTCTTTCAGACTCTCACGCTTACATCACAGCCCTTATCTTAAGGTGAATACTTTCCCTGCTTTCTCTATCTTTCTGTTAAAGATACAAGCTCCTTGGGGTGAAGAGTGTCTTCTGTGTATATGCACAGTGCCTAGCACTGAAATGTTCCTCAGTGCAAATGGCCTACAATTTTTAGAATACGTACAGGTGCATGGCACATCTTTATGATCTACTTCAGACAGTTTTAGATCTGCCTGCAAAACCACTGGGACTGCACCAAGATCTTAGGATAGACAACCTTCAAGGGAGTGCAGCATTTTAACTTCTGAGCACTTTGGCTCTTGAGTTTTTAATGTGCTTTTGTAAATTGAAGTTCATGAACTGAGAAATGTATTTTAATCACATTTCTTCTTGCTTTTCTAAAGTCCTCTGTTAAGTCTGTTTGCATTTCTGAGTAAGCCATAAAAGGAGCAGATGCTATTTTCTTACTGTGCTTTAACTCTGCATTGTGTGTTTGAAGAAGCAGTGTGACAAACGCTTGAAATTGAAAGTTCCTCTGAAAAAAAAATTACTTCTATAAAAAAAAAATAATAAAATTTCTTTTCTTCCTGCATGCTCAGGAGATCTCTGGTTCATGCACATGCTCTCTTATCATAACAGTAGATTATACTTATATCTGTAAAAGGCAACAGCTGTGTCATCTTATTACAATCATGACTGAGAAACTGTGTCACCACCAAGGTTCTTGGTGTTTGAGAAAATGTCAGCTATAGAAAACTTTTCAGTAGACAAATGTTAGTGAGATATTAAACTGGTCTTGGTGGACAGAACAAGGGCATAATGTTTGTCAGTTTCTAAAGTCACACAGATCTCAAAAAGGTATTGCATTTCTTTTTTTCATCATCACCCCAGAGTTGTTTTATTTGCAGTGAATGTTACTTCATTTTTGTGGAGATGGATGTATTTGTCCTGTAAGAACAAACAGTTGAGTAGCTGGTCCTAGGTCTCCTTTTCAAATAACGAGAAAGTGTCATTGACCAAGTTGATGCCTCACTTTAACATTCCTCCTGCTTTCAGTCTTGAGGTGACTACTTATCCTGCATGTGGCTTGCTGAACCTGTGCTTTTAGAGAAGTATAGGAAGTCTGAAGCGCATGAAATCACCAAGATACTAAACAAGGAAGCCCAACAACTTTTTTACCCCCATCCCCATTGCATTCCTGTTTCTTTCTGAGTAACAGTTTTCAATATAATTTTCTTGATAAGCAAACACCAGTCATTAACTAATTAACGTATATAATAGCTCAGCATTGGTCCCTTAAGGATCCTATGATGAAAAATGTGTCTTATTAATCCGTGTTTTGGTCAGCTTGTTCACTGGTCGAACATCAGTTGTGGTAGGATTTTGAGGTTCCAGGCAATGTCTGTTGTCACGGAATTTTATGAGTAGCTAGAATGAGTTTGTACTTTTCTTGTGGAATGCTTATTGGGATAAAAGGTACACTGACTGTAGCTTAGAATTACTTTCAATTCTTTGTCCGTACCTTCAGGAATTTGTGAAGAGAAGCAGCTATTGCTTGGATGATTGTAACATATCTTGATTGCAAAGCAATGTCTGCTAAAAGCAATATTTACACAAATAAAATTCAGTTTTAACAGTACACTATTACTTTGATTTGCTGATTTTTCTCTCCCCACCCTCTGCCCTCCTTTATTTCGTTGTACAGCAGTGAGTGCTGTTGACTCAGTTTTTTGGCAAGTATGATTATCATTTGTTATCTGTTCTACATAGGATTCAATCTTAGGGTTTTTTTTTCATTTTTCTTTTCTCAGACTTATGCATCTATTGGTATGCAGCATTTGCCTGTGTGTGCATTTCAGTTGTACTTTTTGTAGTACAGTAATCCTCAAATACATTGAGAAAATGATTGATTCTTCTGCAGTTCCCTAGCTTTAGTATGAATGCATTACATATTATCTTTCTCCTTCAGAACAAATATTGTAGCTTTTTGGATTGGGAGTCTGATACTTTGTGCATATTATTTAGCATTTTCCTATCTCTAATCTTATAGTGTATTCAATTTCACGTGTAGAGAGTTGGATGAATAATTTTTCATACATATAGATAAAATGTGCACACACCCACCTCTGAAAAAGGGGTAATATTGACTTAGAGACACGTTAATTAATGAGCTGTTTCTACTTTCCATGCCAGCGCAAACAGGTGGCAATGCAGATACATCGTTATACATCACTGTAATTTTTCAAAACATGCATTTTCTTTTTCACACCTGAGCAGTTGCACAAGTGTACATATAGCTGCTGCTCTGAATTTACTGTGACTTGGGATTCAGTTAGAATGTGTGTTTAGATATTCTGCATGCAATGTTCTGTAGTAACTCTTTGTGAGTCTTTGCAGGTCTCCATATTGACAATTTATTCTTTCCATTAAACTGGTAAAAATTAATATGTCAAACAATAATTTATGTAACAATGTTCTGTTAACTAATTTCAGCTTTAAGTTTCTAACGGCTTTTGCAGCAACCAAAAATCCGTGTTTTAAACAGTACATACTGCTTCCCTACCCCCAGAGAGTAATGTGTGATTATAAAAAAAGAAACACAAAACCAAACAAACCCACTCCCCATCCCCCAACAAACCACAAATGGGCAGTGAAACATATGGCCCTCTAAAGGGACTAGTTGTAGACATACCACTGTCTTCTAAGCCACAGACAAAAGCTGGGAAATATGATTTGAAGTTCTACTGGTTTTGGCTGTGATAGAGTTTATTTTCTTCATGGTAGCTGGTATGGTGCTACATTTTGGATTTGTGTTGATAAGAAAGGGGTGGGTTTAGTTATTGCTGAGCAGTACTGAAGTCATGCCAAGGCCTTTTGTCCTTCTCACCCTGCCCTGCCAGGGAATAGGCTGGAGATGGGCAAAAAGCTGGAAGGGTACGCCACTGGGACAGCTGAGCGATTAAAGGGATATCCCAGACCATACAGCAGCATGTGCAGCAATAAAAGCTGAGAAGGGGAAGAAGGAGGAAGGGAAGATGTTGAAAGTGATGGTGTTTGTATTCCCCAGCCACCATTAGGTGTGACAGAGCCCTGCTTTCCTGGAGACGGCTGGACACCTGCCTGCCGATGGACAGCAGTGAATGAACCGCTTTACTTGCGTGTGCAGCTTTTGCTTCACCTATTAAACTGTCTTTATCTCAACCCACGAGTTTTCTCATTTACCCTTCTGATTCTCTCCCCCACCCTTTTGGGGGGAGGTCAGTGAGTGGCTGAGCTGCTCACTGGGGTTAATCTGTGGCAGAAATTCAGTCCTGATTCTGAAAGGGAGTCAAATGTATTTTTTGGCATGTTTACACCAAAGGCAGCACAGCTCAGTGCGTGCAGCTCCTCACACCGAGGATATGAGTTATGTTCTCTTACATGTACCTGGAAGTGTAGTGTGTAGTCATTAACTGGTTTGTTCTGTCCAAGCCAAGAGCATAAGAACTTGCTTGAAAACTTGAATGAGGGACAGAGAAGAGCGAGCAACTTGAGGAAGACCAGGTCTCTTATCCCTAATTCTTCTGTTGATTTTCATTTTTTGGTGTTTTCCCCACCGCCTGCCCACATCCCCTTAGGTCAAACCTGGAGGGGAAAGAAGCAGCAGCACTTGTTACTTCCCGTCTTCCTTGTCCCTTGCACCTCCAGGTTTCAGTCTAGCTGTGGAAATGGAGACTGAGATGAGCTAGCTGAATTTCACATTAGCGGGAAACATGAGTTCTTGATTTAGTGCAAACTTCGGTTTTCAGACTTCCCTGAAAACAGAGCTCAAGGGGAAAAAGGTTTTCAGAATCACAGGCTCTTGATACTCCTTACTTGATTTAATTGGACATAACGACATAATTAAATTTTTTTTGTGCAAGTAAATCTTCAAAGTGTGGTTAATAAGTTGGAGTCTTCTGCTGTAATGGACTGAGTTCTGAAACAGTTCAACCACCACAAGCTGACTGTGCCACTTAAGTCAGAGGAAAAAAAATCAGTTTTCATCAGGTTTTTTCCCCCATTTTATCTGTTTGTGTCGTCAGAACCTGTACTGAATGAACCACATACTTCAGATGTCTTCTAGGAGCTTGGAAAGACCAGATTTGCCTTTGATAACCACTTTGATTTCTTGGAGTTTTTAGCCTCTTTGAAGCTTTCAAGATGGTTCAGATCTCCAGGTGACCTGCAGAGTGAAGTGCTCTGCTGCATTTTGCACTATTGTCACCTTTTGTCTGCCTCCTTGGCCTGGGAATCTGTTTTTTTTGACTCTTCTTCAGCAGATTGTGGTCATCTGTGCAACTTTCTGTTTGTTTTGTTAAACAAAGGGAAGGGTACTGTGTTGTCTTAATCTCTCCCACATTAGTTTTTAGATGCTTGTTTCTTTCTTCATTTGTTGTGTGCTTAAATATTTAAGCATGTTGTGAGGCCTTTTAAGGATTATGGCACATGCAAGATGTGTTTGGGTTGATGTTCTGGGCTAAATACCTACAAGGAGCAGATTTGAGTGAGCGGGAGGGTAAGTTCTAGACCTGGGTACTTCAGTAGGTTATCAATACCCCAAGCCTGAAAGTTATAAATTATTGATTAGGTATTAGCACTTTTCAATAGTAAAATGTGTTCTATCCCAGCAATAAACTGTACGTGTAGAGGACAGAGGTATGAGGACAGTTTATAACAATTATTTTCTTTTTCAGCTGAATATATCCCAGTTTAGTAACATAATTTTAAATGCCTGGAATAAACTATTTAATGAAAAATTTAACATTTAGTGGAATTTGCTTAAGAAACTGAGTAAGAAAGGTATAATTGAAACTGGAATTTGGTTTGTCCATGATCTGTCTGCTATAATGAAGTTCTATTAGTATAAACCAGTTTCATACTGTAATTGCTAAATGTCCTTCTTAACCATTCTAACAGTACAACTTAAATGGCTTCAAAGGAAAGTGAATGTCTACCCAACATAGTTACAGTGCTAGCTCAAGCAAGCAAAACAAACAAGAAAATAAGTCAAAACCCATAGACCTGAAGCTTAAAAATGAGCCTTGAGTGATATTGCTCCTAATAATTGGATAAGAGATTGATAAGTCAAGACATTACATATTGTCTTTGCATTTTTTCAATGCTAATAAAATGATACAGGGCAGTAGAATCACTTGTGTAAGGCCAAGTACAAGATCTTTGTGGACATTCTGTAAAGATTCGCTCCTGGAATCTGTCCCCTGCCATTCAGTGTGTCTCTGATTCAGAAAACAGGAAAACTCTGAAATTTATCTAATGCTATAAAACTCTTGGGCAATGACAGTATGGTGCCAACTGCAGGGTATGTAAGCACTTGAGTCACTTCAGAGAAACTGGGATTCTTTCATCCTTATAAAGAAATGCATATAAGCTTGTCTGTTGGGCTCTTGTTTACTCCAGGCTAGAGTTTTGCCTGAACAAACCTGATACATTGTCAATGTATTCCCAGGATTTCTTGATCCACGCAGGTTTAAAGATGATAATAGCTTGCATTTTAATTCTCATTTTTAATATGTAATATTTGACGAGAGTGATACTGAACCTTTTTGTATGTATGAATTGCATTGTGTCGTCTGTTTAGACAAGTGAGGTGATTGAACATTACAAGACAGGGATTGCAGTAATCTGAGCTTCAGAAGTACTCAAATTGTAGCACACCCGTTCGGCTGTGACAAAACCAAAATTGCAAAGGGGAAATTGCTTTTTCAAGATGATTGTACACTGAATCCGAGACTTGGAATCCATATATGATGTTAATCAGCATCTTTGTGGGCTGTAAAATGGTACATCTGTAGTGTGACATACACTTTAATAAATGTATGTATAAATCATACACATAAATCAAGTAATAAAGTGGTGACAAAAAATAATATTACCCTTTTAACATAAGTTACAAATGATCTAGTGTCCAGAAATAGAAATATCTCAAGATAAATCTAGTAAAAGAATTTTCAGTTGTGGTCAGTCCTTTCCGTTTCTGCTATTTTAATTTGTATTTATTAGTTAAAATACAAAAGTCCCCTTCTAGGTGCAGCTTTGAAAAAAACTTGTCCTGAGGTTTTTAGTAAGAAACCAGACCCAGTTGTTGGCTACTGTGTTGTCTGCACACACTCCTGTCCATGCTCCTGTCAAGCCTCAGGGCTGAGCTCTTTCTCTCTCCTTTCCTGCTCTGTAGCATGCTGCTGCCTCAATTATATAGTCATTGATTGTTGGGGTTTTTTAATATTCTTTTTTTAATTGGAAAATGTCAGATCAGGTTCCCCTTATTTATAACACTTTTCTCAGCTATATATCAAATTTGCTTGCATAAAAGCTTTCTATCGTGGCTTCTTGGGTTGTGCATTGTGGGCCCTGAGTCTCCTTTAATATGATTCATACTTAGTCGTAAGGACAGTTTCTCTTCTCAAACAAGCAAATCCAAGAAACTTGTCAACGTGGAGAAGTTGTTTGTCAGAGTCAGTTTTGAAATGCAGCACTAAGCATCTTTAAAGCTCTTGTATTATGATCTAAGACCTTGAAAAAGAGCAAAGAACATAAGTAATTTCTTTTTTAAAAGGTGGCAATAAACCAAGGTACCATTATTCAGAAATATATTACATTAGAGAATATCTGAAAACACATTTTCTTGTGGAAAAGATTTTCTTTTTAAAATTCTAGTAGCTGAAACATTAAACTGATGGGAATAAATAGCTTATTTGTCTCAAGTGTCCAAATGAACTATGTAGAAAATCTATTTTGGCTAAACAAAGAACAGATGGTAAATAATGTGATTGCATTAAAATGACTATGATAGTAGTCACCACATAAAAATGAGCAGTGCGCTGCATTTTTCTGAAGTCTTTGTGTTATAGTCTGGGGAGAAGAAATATCACAAGAGAATGAGAGCAAGTCCCTTATCATTTCTTTTATTACCTTCACAGAAATTGGCCTTATTGTAAGCATATGCGTAAAAGAGAGGCTACAATGTCATAATGGGCAAGGATCATTTAGAGAAAACATTACCGTTGTCATTTGCTTTGAAATCTTTGAATGCAAATGAACACAAAGGATGCTTAATAAATACTTAGAATGAAAATGTTATTGTTACATGAATACAAAAGGTCTGTTATTCTAATACTTAATTAACCGAGTGTTTTAAAGTGATTTTGTACATTCCTGGCAGGACTTGGCACAGATTTAAACTCCCTGTGATGCTGTCTGCTGCTCTGGTTCTGGTCCCTCTACCATTTTGAAAGCAGCCATTCACATGGATTCTCCAAAGGGTTTGACAGAACAAAGCGCAAAGCAGTTTGACATAACACAACCAGTATTTTTCTCCTGTTTCCTATTGGAAGAAGGGAAAAGGGCAACTTAGAGGAAAGCTAAAGTTAATTTTCAAAGTTTTGTTACCTGTTGAGGGTTAAAAAAAAAAAAAATACGGTGCTCTTTGAATCCTTTACAGGGATCCCTAACCCCAGCTGCAGGGACAAGAGAGGAAGAAACCGGAGTTTTTTCTGTTTCCTGAGGTAACTGTGCTCCTAGTGACTTCAGGATTTAAAGTTAGGTGCCAAGCAGAACCAGATCCTGAAGACCTGAACTTTATTTCTTCGAGGCTGTTGGAGGGCTGGATAGAGCCAGAACAGAGCAAAACCAGAGACTGGCCCCAGGTTTTCCAGGTGAAGTTTTTCATTCAGCTGGGGCCTCTCTGTGCCTGGCTGCCGTGATCTGGAACAAAAGCATCCCGCGAGCGATGCCTTGTTCGTTTGTCAGGAGCACGGAGTCGAGTCAGGGGGTTTTGCCAGTGCCTTACTTGGCATTCTTTTATTATTGTTTTTTTAAAGGGTGCTTGAAATGTATCCAGGTGACACCCAACACCTGCATTTCTGAGAATGTAAGAATAGGAAGACTTTTAATGGTTTGTGGTGTTCTGATTATTTTTTTCCTCCTCTCTCCATTTGGTGTTATACAATTTCAGGTGTTACTGTTTTGGGTTATTTCTGGAGTGCTTTCTGGGAGGGAAGAGAGCAAAAGGCAATTTCATTACTCTTTGTTTTTAAAAGCATTTAAATACTGCTGCTTGGAAAGCATTGTGCTGTGAAGAATTTTGCATTATGTTTGCTTCATTACGCTTTTTGTCTCTTGCCTTTCTGTGATGGGAAAGATGCTAGAAAAATATGCTAATAGAAAGTTTAGTCATTTGGTATTGGACATATCTGGAAGAAAATTCACTTCCTTGCAGTCAGAATCTCTTTTTAATACTTGAAGATTGCTGACATGGAACAAGAATTATATTTTTTTGAGACAAATGGTATGACTACATCTTTTATGAGTGGAGAAATAGAATAAGGCTTTAGAATTTCATTGTGGTCTGGTAACAAATATCTGGAAAGGGATGTAGAGGTATTTTTGACAGAAAAAGCCTCTGAAATACTCTTGCCATGCTAGTGTGCAGATTCTCACCTCCTGGATAGTCTAGCATACTTGGGAGTTTTTTCTGACTCAAGACCTGTACTGTACATACCGTCCAGCACTCATCCCAGCACAGCTTCCTGCAGAGCCCTCCATGTGCTTCAGTAAGTTTGATCGTCCTTACCTTTGGCGTGGGAAAACTCAGTGTTGCTGTAATAGCAGAACGCTCTTGATGTCAACATTGTGTAGGCTTCCCGTCCTTTTTCTGTTTGGTGATTACGGTGTGATTTTGGAGACCCTGACACCCCACTGCACTTTGGTGGTGTGGACAGGCACGCAGCTGGGTGCTTCCAACAAACCAGTGATGCCTGCACATCCAGATTCTCACTTGGTGCTATGTATGTGTGCACCCTATTCTGTTGAAAGCTTATGGATTTATGTCAGGTCAGAAAGAAGTTCAAAATTTCCCCATTTAGGAAATCCAAGAAGCAAATCTAGGTGCTTTCTGCCAGAGCAGGACTTTTCTTTAATCATGTGCACAAAAGCAAAGCTGATTGAAAGAGACTGCTGAAAAGGAAAAACTGGTTATTAGGCACACTGGCCTTGGAATTGTTTTTGCCTTTGTATTGGATCAGAAATACCAGAAGTAGCAGGCAATTAACTCTGGAGAGATGCAGTGTACTTTATTACTTTGAACCAGATGAGATTCTGCTGTGGTATAGGTCTGCATTCTGTAAGGTTAATGTGAATAACAGCTTTCAATTTCAAATCAGACTTAAGAAAAATAACAAGGACTGGTGAGTGTAAAAAATATTGTTGGATTCTGGGCCACAATATACCAGAAAGTTCAGAGTCCTTTCACTCAAATGTGATTGCGTAAATTAGTGAATAGTGTGCTAGATTAATTCTCATAAGACTTCAGATCTGTATGAATATTTCCTTGGTTTGTTGAGTAACTTTCAACTTGTTTCACTTCTTATTTTATTTTTTTATTATTATTATATTTTTAATGTATTTATTTTATATACAACTTTGTTGTTACATTAACTTACAAAGCCAAAGAGAATGACATACACAGTTTATATTGTTTGTGATTGGTGAAAAAGACAAATGTTATCAGAGATACACATCATGCATAATATCATGTGTTTGATAATTCTGAGTGATTACAAAGGAAATAATCTTAACTCTTTAATATAGTAATATATTTTGCCTTTCTTTCAGAATTGTGGTGTTTGTTGTTGGGTGGGTTTGTTTTTGGTTTTTTTTCCTGTGAAAGGAATGCATAGATCTTGTAAGTGGCAATACTGTACCTTTTCCTCCTGCTCTTACTTTAAAGAAGAGAGGAACTTGTTCAGGAACAGTGCTGTTTAGAAAATCGAGGCTGCTTTAGAAATATGATAATTAAGGGAACAGTTGTCAGAAGACAGATCTGTGTCTCTCAGTTTTGAGGTGTTTTATGGCTGTACAAATAATTGAAACTTTCAAAGAAAGGCATAATAATACACCCTTAAATTACTAAACATTCTAGACTCAGATTCTGCTTTCTCATATGCTGTTGTGTTTTGGGAAGGTTTTTAATAAAAAGTGAGATTGTACAAATGCAAACCTGAGGTAAACGATAAATTTTCAGTCCTTGTGTTGGTAATATGTGCAGTACCATTGAAATACCACACTTGCTTTTTTATGTCTCTGTTTGGTTAAGAAAGTTAAGAAAATAGGTTCCACTGAGAACATTACATACTATATTTATTGTATGATCTTTACTGCACTTTTTCCTTCTTGTGGTTCATAATCGTAATACTGCTTAATTTCCATACGGTTCTTCAGGGCAAGTATTTTCCTTTAGAGGCAATTTTTATAACTTTACTATACCCGTTATCTTAAATCCACAACGCTCTTTGAGTAGACAAGTACCATGAGAAAATACTGTAAAATATTCTTTTTAGCAAGAAGATCACAGAACAATGTACAAAGTGGCTGCGAAAAAAACCCCAAAACCAAAACTCTGATTTATTTATTTTTATGTATCACTTGCCTTTTCATTAGAAAAATCAGTAGCATTTAGTTTCAAGTAAGGCCTTCAATTAGTATTTATCTAACTATAAGTATCTAATTATATTGTAATTAATTCATTTTTCTAATTGCTTAATTTAAAGTGTAACTGGAAAACCTTCTGTTTGGGTAAGTTTGGGGCAAGTAACAGGAGAAAAGTCTGATAGCAATTAAAATCAAGATAGATATACCACCCTGTACGTATTGACTTCTAGGGCCACGTAGCATCATGTACTTTCAGCACAGACCACTGGAACTGGTAAATAGGCTAGGGTTAATTTTTTTTATGTAAATCCAGCATTTAGGTGCTCTCAATAGTTCTCAGACTTAGTTATGAAACATAATTACTGAAAATGACATTAAATCCCTTGAAGTAAACACCAGATAAGGTATGAAACAAAATGCAGTCATCTGATGTTTTGGTTTTGCAGCATTCATGAAGTACACTAGGTGATGTGACTTGAATCATTAGCGTTGGATTTTTGGATATCACACCCTTTTTTGCCCATACAGGGGAAGGGGGGCAAGTCACTGTGATATTTGCATGATTTCAGTGCTTTGATGTTCTGTGAATATAGAAGTAAGGTGAGGGTGAGTTATGCTATAGTAAAGAAAATGCTAATGTTTTCAGTGAAGTTCAGGTCTTACTGGGTTTTGTTGTGCAGTCATAAACTTACATCAGAAGAATTAAAAATCTGTCTTCATAAACCAGCTTTCTCTTTAGTATGGAAATTTTCATTGTGACTGTGGGATAAAAGTTAGAGCAAATTCTGATTCCAGCTTTTTAAAAGGTTCAGGGGTCAGCCTGTCAGCCATCGTTGAGAGATACTCTGGATTTTATTTATCATTATGAGAAAGATAAACACTCAGAATTTATTTTGGTACTTTAAGTGCAGCTAGTGTGAAGAACAAGAAAATCATAACACCAGCTATTTGTGATTCTGAAACAGTGCTACCAGCTACACAACTGTCCAGTTGATTTTTCACTTCCATAGCTGAAGACATCATTTAGTCAGTACTATATACTGCTTTGTCAGATACTTCGATAGCAATAGCAACACTAGTGCAGACATCTCTTCTAAACACCACTAATATTTACAGTATCATTCAGTATCATTTACTGTTTCAGTTTGAGGCTGTGATAAAGTCTAGGTAATTTCACAGCTCTTTGAAAATTGTTGTGAACTATGTTCATATTTTCAAAATTAAATTCAACTGAATGATTTAATCGGTGGTGGGGCCAGCTAACAGTTACTCTGAATCATAGTGTACTAGAGGATTAATAATGAAAAGAAAAATTATTGTAAGCTCAAAATTTATTTATTTTTAAAAAAATTCTTGAAATATTTGCAGCTGGGAGATGGTTGAATGGCTACCTGCAGGACAGCTGTCAGTCTAGTGGTGGCAATGCACATCTCTCTCTGCTCCCCTTTCCCAGCCTGGATGCAAGCTGACCTTGACAAGAGCAAGCTGCCTTGTCAACTTTAAATTCTGATTTTTAGTACACAGCTGCCTATATCACCTGATGTGCGTTCTGTCATCGCTGTGTGGATGGGAGTGCCCATGGCACTGCAGTCCTGAGACCAGCCTACTGAGGGGCCAGAAAGGAAAAAGATAATTTGTTTAGTAAAGGTTGATAATGATGCCTTTTGCTTTTGCAGGCATAGAGTAATTCAGTATGTACAGCAATACTTGAAAGGCTTTGTAACTTCTAGTCAGTGTTTTGAATTAAAAGAAGAATATTACATTAAGAACACTTGAGAGATGCATTTTCAAAAGGCCGTTTCATACTTCTAGGTGTTATGAGGCAAAGACTGAGAAGTTTTGGACACTACAATTCAAAACTTTTATCCGCTTAGTCCAGTTACTTGATAGTAAATGGTCATTAGATTGTTTAATTTCTTTTAAGGAACAGGTTTGTTTTTTCCTCTTTTATGCATACTATTTTTATTTCCCATATTGAATTTTATCTTGCATTATTAAACAAAATCATAAAACAGTCATGTCATTAAGAAGCTTGTCAACATATCTAAAATTTTTCCTTTATTTTCTGCAGATAACACTGAGGCTAACTGAATATGAAAATAATAGAGAAATCCTCAATTTCTGCAGATAACAGAGGCGAACTCAATATGGAAATAATAGAGAAAACCTCAAGAAACAGAGATGTCTTAATGGGGTCCAGAGAGGAAGCAGGTACCTAATAAAAGTTGCTATCATTAATCGTGGGGGGAAAGATGCATAGAGTGTTAACTCGAGATGAATTTCAAGCAAAACATATAACTTTGACACTTGCAAGTATGTCTTTATGGAGCACTTAACCTGTGGGTTTCATTGCAACAAGGTATTATGCAGGCCAAGAGCTTAGGAAGATGAAAAGGTAGTTCGATATTTATATCAATAGTTAAAGTATCCCCTGTGCCGTTTGCTGGAATATAGATATAGATTTATAAACAAACACATAGCAGTATAAATAAACATATAATAGCATATAATGTCATAAGCCAAACAGGAGATGAGAATTGTATGCATATTATAATATTAATAGCTACAAAGTATTTTAACTTTTCTCAGTCAGGGGAAGTAACTTTTGTGAGAGCTGAGACTTAGAGTTAAATGTATAATCCATTACTGAAATTTTTGTTTCTATACTGTGGAACTTTTTCGTAAGCAAATTCAAGCTGTGTGCACAAATGCCCATACTTGTCTGCAGTTCAGTGGATGAGAAGTATAGACTCAGGTGAGCAAATCTCTGCATGTTTGGCCCCGAAAGCTAATTTATGCCTCTGTTGTGAATGGTTTGGTGACACTTACTTTTCTATTGAAAATAACACCCCTGAGTTTTTCACTGTTTTTTTGGCATTGTGCTTTCTGTCAGGAAAAAAAAAAAATGTTCAGAATTTGTACATAAATAAGGAACGCTATTAGTAAAATAATAGAAAGAAGTTTATATGATTATTACTAATTACAGAACCATATATTCCAAAACTAAAACAACAAAAACCCCAACAAACCCACAGAATCCAAACCGTATGTTATAAGATATTACAAAACAGAAGAGAGATTTCCTAAGATAAGCACATTCTTCCTTCTGATGAAACAACCTATTACAGCGTAGTTGGTGTGATGATGTGTGTTGCTGGTGTCTTCAAACTGTGCTGCTACCATGAGTCCAATCTGAACGATGCTGATGGGATCAGCCCTCCTGACGAAGCCGTGCCCTGCGGGGTGATCCGTCCCTGGCTTACCGCTGGCAGTGGAGTTCTCCACCTGTGCAAACTGAGAACTGGACCTGCCTTTAGGGGGATGTGCTGTAGAATAGTCCCTCCAGAGAAGGAATGGATGCCTGTTTGCCTGGAGAAATAAAACTGTCAAAGAAAAGTAGAGAAGAGCTGTCTGTTGCCCAGAGGGATGAAAACTTTTCTGATTATCTTCATGATTTTGGAGACAAACATGATAACTACACGTGCCTTTCTTCATACTGTTTCTTTGACAGCATGTTTGGTCATGTTTTATGAACTAATATTTTCTGGCTGTGGAACACGTTCATATATGCTAGATTCAGTGTCAACATTCCAGGGTTGGCAACAGTAGAAATTAATTTGTCAAACCATGCTAATGTGTAGTTTAATTTCATTGTGAAATGGTGTTTAGGGGCCAGCAGAACCCACTAACGTATTTTTCCATCCCTTCACAAGAAATTATTAGGTTAATATAATGAATTGCTTTAACTTGGAGTTGTTGTCCTGTTGTAACTTGATGGGAGACTGTTGATTATTGAAGTATAAATGTGACTTAGGTTAATTTGGACTAAAGAATTTTTATCAGTCATAGTTCCCATAACACTTATGTGATGATTCTGCATAGCGTGGGAAATGAACACCAGTTGCTCGCCTTACTTGCATGGCTATGTTTATGGCTCTTTTTTGAAAAGTAAAATGGTAGCTATACCGAAATAAAGTTAAATCAGGAGTAGCAGTTGGTACAGATTACTTTGCCTTTGGAGAAGTACATAGAACGGCCATTGTTAGACTCTAACAGTTAAGACAGGAGAAAACAGCCCAGGTACTGTTCTGATTGAGGCTTGTTTCTCCACTCTGAGGCTTGAGCAAAATTATTGGCAGAAGCGAACGGCGTTCCTATCAGTGAACAGGATCACAAAGAAAATTCAGAGCACTGTTATCTGACGGTGCTTTGCTCTAATACAGATGGATCAATTCTCAGAATTGATCTCTCAAGTACATTCTGTTGCATTATCAGTAATTTATTTTAGAGCAGTATTTTTATCACATGAATGAAGTCAGGATAAAGACAAATCTCATGATGGTTTCTGCAAGGAGATGCCTTAGTTTCTGCTGAAATTGGGTACCGTATTAAAAATGTCAAGTTGGTCCAAAAGAATGCCTGTGTAACAGGCTGTTTGAACCCTTACTGGGCACAGCAGACCACGTGTAGTGAAAGAAATAGGAGCCTGGAAGAGGTTTGCAGGAATACTTTCATTTTAGTAAAAGTTAATCACTTGAAGAGTGATGATTAAAATGATAATTACCTGTATTTTTTCCACTACCTGACATTCAAGTGGCAAACTGAATGTATTTTCCAAGAATAAAGTATGTAATCATATAATTAAAGAACCATGCCTGAAGGAATAAAATGGGAACTGCGTATAACCTTACATTTGTGCCAGTGCACGCTTCTAAATTTCTTACTTTCTTTTGGTGCTGTCACTGATCTGATGGCTCATACATCACTCATGTATAAGCTTGTATGGCTGACTGTTGAAAGTGCATTTAGGTATATAGGATGGGATATATCATGTGATATATGCATATATAAAGAATAAAAAACGTTATATATTGTGCCTGTAAGAATTTCTAGAAATACTTAATATTGTAATAATTCTGTTTTCAATTGTTTATGTTGTCAGATGTTTTTCCTCCTGCTTTATTATTTGTAGAATGAAGGGAAAGAATAGAAAGTAAGGTTTTGACCTGCTGTGTGCTTCTGAAACTGTCGATCTCTGCATTCATAGCCAATTTAAGTAGTGATGACCAAGTAAGATTGTGTCTGAACCAAGCGTGCTGTTTGCCCTCCTCTGTGTGAGGATGAGGGGCTGATTGATGATCGAGTGGGCTAAAGGCAGTGGGAGAGGAATGGGACAGAAGGGTTGAACTTGCTTTTCTGGTAAACTGAGAATTAAACCTGAGCCTTCACATTTTTCTTGCTGCACAGTAACAACTGTTTCCCAACAGTCACTCCATTAGTTGAAAAGGCAGACCTGAATATTTGAAACCTGCAGACTGGCTGAAGCTGGGATCAGTCTGGCTCTGTATGCAGACAGCTTTGTATGCGTGAGGGGGCATCAGAAAAAGTATTCATGTTATAAGTTTCGAGATAAAATTAGGAAATTCTAGAAGGAGTCAGGTGACCATATTATGACTTCCTCATGATTAAAATTCTTACATCCCTAAGTGTGAAAGAGACTGAGTCTTCTTGCAGGCTGGAGCAGAGCTCTTGCCTTAAATAAGCCATTGCTTATGGCATTTCTGTTGCTACTCATGTTTTCCAAATACTGAATATTCTGTCAAAATACAGATTTGAATTATAAAATGAGGTTATTTCTGGCTTAAAAAAATATGAATGCAATTGTAAAGAATTAAGTTCTATATTGGTTTTGCCACTAAATTATGTATTAAAGCAAGATGTTTTCATCTGGTCACAGAATGTGCTGTACAGCATTAGACACTTGTGACTAGATTTGCTCAGCACCTAAATGCTAAGGACTGGTTGAAATAATGTTCGGTAGCTGAGCTTTAACATGCAGAGCACTAAGTTCTTGTGGCTTGAGTTTGATTTATACATAATATTTGTGTCTAGTCTTAGTGGTTTTATTCTTCACTCTACCTCACTTCTGTGCATGACAAGGAAAAAGGGGTAACAGTACTCAAACTCCTGTGCCTTGGTGAAGATGAACTAGTATCTAAATGCACTGTGACTGGAATAATACAGAACTCTGAAGGGGAAATATTGCCTGACTGTTGGATTTTAATAGTGTTTGATAGGTATGGTCTAGTTCCACAGGAAATATGAAAATAAAACTAAGGTATAATGTTTATCAAGTGAAGTAAGTTGAACATGGATTATGTCACTATACATATGTGTATTTGTCTAAGCACGTGTCGAAGATGCAGATTTAACATACAAATAAACTCAATTTTAGCACTCCATGTTACAGGAATTTGTAATATGACTCATTTGAAATCACTTCTCTGTAAATGAGGTGTAATAATGTCAACTCAATAGCACAGATGAATTGCTAGAATTACTTTTCTTTGAAATTTGTGGAGCATCACAAACTTACATGACTACTTCTACTGTAGCCATCTAGTCATGTGTTTTGTAGGAACTTTTTTCTTCATGTTATGGGTTTTAGAAATACGACTATTAAATTGAGCATTAAAAAACCTTCTGTCCTTATAATACAGACATTTATCAAATTGTTCAGTGCCGTCTTTTTCTTTCCCACCAGATGTGCCTTCAAATCTTCCTGAAGCAAAAATATATTTTTTTAAGTTATTCTTTTTTTTAAGTATAGCAGTTGTATACACCTGCCTAACAAGATATACTATATAAGAAAAGTTTTCTCATGGTCCTTTGACAGTAAGGAGCTGACATACTGAAGCCTTGTTTCCATGATTTTGTACTGTCCCTGTACAGTAGCTGTGGAGCACTTTCCCTGCTCTCCTGTATGTCTCTCTTCCTTTCCTGTATCTTCTGCTCCTTCCTCTAACTGCTGGCAGGGCAGGAGTCAGCAAGTGCATCCCAGCAGCCGCAGCCTGTTGCATGCAGTGGGCGAGCAGCTTGGCTAGTAAGTCCATGTGCCGGTTGGCCAGCTGCCGGAATGGACAGAGCATGAGCTGGTAGTTGACACCTATCTCACGTTTAGGATGGGTAATTTAGGGAGGCACTCTCTCCTACCCAATTTGCATTCATTTCTTAGCACTTCAGCATTGTTGAGATTTACTTAACCAGCAGGTTGAAGGCCTTGAGACAATATATGCCTCCATTCCTTGAGCTTCATTTCCTTAAAGATAGATATGCACACGTATATGTGAAGCTACCTTTCCTTTGAGAAATGTTTGAACTTGAAAATGAAAGATTTTGGAACTACTTATTTTAAGTATTTTGGAAATACTGTCTTATCTCCCCCCACTCCCCACATATAGTGATTTTGATTAAAGCTGATGTAAAGTAAGTTTTGAAAACCACATTTTTATGCTAAGGAATATAAAGCTTGCAGTAGAGGGTGGTTAGAGAATTAACTATGAGAAAGTTTCCATTGTTTCAGGAAGCTTTTCAATAAAGAAGTTGCTTTTAATTGTAGCGAACTGTTCTGTGGTTATATATTAAAATGCATTGCTTTGGTTTGCCATTGGTGAATGTAACGTGAATTCAAAATATGTCTATTTTGAGATCTCCGAATGAAGGCTTCTTCAGAAGCAAAGCTCTGAAGGTAGAGGATTCTTCTTGACTGCCAAACATTTACTGCCTGTGACAAGTAAGCCTGCACCGGTCACTAGATGCAGCTGGGGAAAGAGAAGAATCTCAGAGCCCTGAATACTTCATCAGTTATGTTGAATTGTTTGTGTAATTGGATCCTGTGACGATCCAGCTCCACCCTTGCCCTGAACACTCCGTTCCTGCCAGAACAGCTCTGCACACAAATGATGTATTATAGATTGTCGGTAGAGATGGTCCCCATGGAAAGCATTAATTGAAGACACACTAGTTATTTCCTAAGTGTGCTCCAGGAGCACTATCCTGTTGTGCTCTCTTTTCAGTCTTGTCAGAATATGTCCAGGCTGATGTTCCAAACAGTCGGTGACTCAGAACAAACCAAGTACAAGAATATTATGGAAGAACAGAACAACTGCTGCAGCATTTGTGAGTGAGAGAATCAGTCTGGCCACCTTTAATAATTTTCTTTTTTTGCATCACTGGAGAGCTTATCGTAAAACTTAACTATTACGTTTGTCAAGATGATGGAGCTGACTTTATGTGGCATAGAGCAAGATTAGCTCTCCAAGATTAGATCTCAGCAAGATTAGATCTCCAAGAATGGTTAGATGAAATAATACACAAGTAATTAGTGCCAGTCCTGAAAACCTGGTGTTCCCCCTCCCCCCACCCCGCCCCCCCTCTTGCTCCTGAATAGTATTATCTGCTCATAGGAAATACAGATTCTAGTGACCCTGTCTATCATAAAGAAGCTACATTTCCAGGTAAGCCTGACAGTTTCAGGAATGCTTTCACAAAGTGCTTACAGTGTAAGCTATTGATTCAGAGAACAGTAGGGCTGGGACGGATGGACATTTCTGGAAAATGTGGTCCTCTGAGCTGGAAATAAATTCTTCCATTCGATGCTGGATTGAAGGACAGCAGTTGGTTATATGCAGTGTTGCAGCTGATCTTAAATGACCAGCTGTCTGATGATATTTCCTAATCTTCCTCTCAGAAAAGAAGGGCATATTGCTCAATATTTTTGGTAAATGGCTGTATGATTCTCAGCTTCCTTACCGCTAAATACATTTTTGAGTCTGGCTATAATAAGAAGTCCTTGCATTGCTGTCGGTGGGCTTGTCGTCTTGATTGGTAATTTCCTAGAGAAGCTAAGGACTCATTTATTTGGGAATAGTTCTTGTCACTGAACTTCAAGAGCTCTGCTGAGTGCTTTAAATATTTGGCCAGTTGTTTCAGTGTGAAAATAGGAGCTGAACATTTGAAGGTTTTGGCGTGTTTCATCAAGTTACAGTAAGAGGCATACACAAAACAAAACCTTCCACTGAACTTACTTCTTTACATAGTCAATAAAACAGAATATTACAGAGAAATTGTATTATGCAATGATAGTATTTTCCTCAACTTTTTTTTTTTTTTGTGAGAGGAGAGCAGGGGGAAAAAGGTTTGAGTTCTCAGATGGCTGGATTTGGTTTTGGTTTTTGTTGCATCTAGAGCATAAGCTTTTTAAGTCACCTGTGTAAGTTAGATAGGCAGCCCAAGGCTTATTTATATACAATACTGTGTTCTTTTTGTGCAAAGCAGACGTAACCAAAAAGTAATGAAAAAAACTTGGTATTAAAAGCACTCTTAAGGTAACCAAAATATTTTACAATATTGATAATTGCAGAGCAGCTTTTTAACACGCTGCTCATCTGCCTGCCACAATTTTTCAGCCCACTGTTTGTTTTGCCAAAATGGAGCTGACAATGGAAAAATATTTCAGTTAACCGCCCATTTCTTTCATCATGCTAAAGTTTTTCAGCTGTGGAAATATGGTAGAAACTTCCCTGAATGGTGTAGAATGTAAATGACAATGCTAGAGTTCTTCCATGCAGGGATCCTGATGAAACACTGCTGTTCAAACATTGTAAAGAAATTGCTGCCATATGTTGTGGATATCGGATATCTTTGCCAGCTGTAAATTAGTGAAAACCCTGTGTTCTATTACATTAATTGCAGATATTTCTTCTTAAGGATAGCATTTGTTAATATATTTATAGTCCATTTGTTTTAATAAATACTAATTTTACTTCAGTGTTTGTCTGAACAGCCAGACTTGAATGGGTTATAGATCTGCTGTGTTCTTCCCTTTTAAATTGCACGTTGTAGCTGTCAACCTTGTGTTAACATTATTTAAGAGAAGATGTGGTCCGTGTACGTGTGTGTGGGTTTTGGTGATTTGTTTTTCTTTTTTTTTCTTTTTTTTTTTTTTTTCCCACTCTAAAAATTCTGGTGTATTTCTTTAAGCTAAGATAATTTAAACTTTTTTTAGTGCCATGGACATCTATAACTGTGTGTGTATATATATATGTGTATATATTTAACATGAAGTAAAGAACGTTTGCACTTAGTAATTTTATTCCACCTTCACTAAGCAATACTGGTTGCCCTCTTCCAATGTATTCTAATAGATTCTTTTAGGAATACATAAATCTGAGAGAATTTACTGCCTGGATTTGCTGTATGTCCTGTTATCACTGCTGTGGCTGATGCATGGTGATGTTTCCCTTTCATTCAATACAGAACAACAGTTTTGCTGTTGTTATTATTTCTTCATAAATACTAGTCTCTCAGAATTCCTTGTACCTGTTCTGTGCAAATATTTAGCCTCCTTTCTTGTTTCATTTGCCATTTTTTTGGCAGTTCTTTTTTCCCCTGTGAAGTAAAATGATATTCTTGTATTTGTAATTGTTAAATTAAACAGATTAATATGAAGGTCCAGTCACTGTAACTGGGGGATGAAAGTAACCTCTCCAGAGAAGGCAAGAGATTAGTATTTGTGTGGGTAGTGCAGCTTATAGCACAGTACTGACTGTCTTTCTCAAATTGGAAAAATTACCTCTACGTGTAAGATATTTACAGTGGTCCTGCCTGGATACAGAGTTAGGGTTCTGGCTTCAAGCAGCTGGGTTTAATAAGCTTTCCATCCAAAAAAGAGGCTGATTGTTATGAACCGTAGGTCAGAACTTGGTTACTGAAGTTACCTCTTGAAAATGAAAACTTGTGTAGGTAGCTGATAACCAGATTCTGCCATAGCTTGGTGGAAGCTTGTAGTAGATAAGGATTTGAAGAACTGAGCCTTCTTTTTAACCAGTATGGGAGAGACTTCTTGTTCCTGGAGCCCACCCAAGCAGTTTATAAATGCCTTTCTTTATAGAAGTTGAAGTTGTAAATTCTTAATGATGTATTTCTCTCCTTAAACCATTTTTTGGTATATGAGCTGCCCTGCTGAGAACAATCAAAGCTAAAACCCCAATTTTCTTAGTTTCTGCTAGTAATTGTATTTTGGTTTTCATGTTGCTTTGTACCAACTAGCACCTGTTACAATTACACAGGTTATAAGGGACACATGACACTGTATCTATGCAATATATTGCATAATGCTTAAGGATAACTATTGATGTTGCAGGTATGCAATTAATAGCTCTAAGAAAGTCACTGAAAAGTAATTTTCCACGGAAAGCACCGAAGTTAAAAGAAAAAATGCAGGAACTTGTTTGCAATTGGATCTTGATGTGTCACTCTGGTCTTTAAGTAGGGCTGCTATAAATTTTCACCAGTGTATCTTGGCTTTGTGGAATGACCTGTATTTCCTGAGTCTCAAACACAAGTTCAGGTTCTTCTGATGCGTAGCGAGCTGTGTGGTTCAGTTTCCGTAAATTAGGTGCCAAGGCCCATAAACTATATATTTAAGTTCCTTTTAACACTTCTGTTTAGCTAGACACTGTGAAACTTGTGCTTTGTAAACTAAACCCCGTTTGTTTTTCCTTTCTTGATCTCAATGAATCTGAATGTCCTCTGCGTGTGACCTCTGTAACAGATATCATTCATCTTAACAATACCTAATACCTTGAAAAATGTCTTGAACAATTTAAGTTTAGATCAACTAGCTTTTTAATTAGCTGATCACAGATGCACTGGGCTGTATCCATTTTTCTCAATTATACTTATATACTAATTTCAGTAATTTTACATGTTTCAGTCTACAGAATAAGCTGGCTTTTCTTTACATATTTTACAGATTTATTTTTATTAATTAGGCCATATTCACTGCAGAGGTTGCTGGACATGAAGGACAAGCTTTGTTGGAAGTGTTTGGCATTTGCTTTACTGTTTTCCCATTGCAGTCAATTGGCATGTCTACAAAGCAAAATGAAGGTGAAAGTGTAGACATACTTTTTGCTGCTAATGTTACCCCTGCTAGCTGGAATTTCAAGGTTCTGCTTGCAATCATATTGCAACCCCGAGAGCTAGATGCACTGCAGTTTTTCCACTGCAGTTGGACCATTTGTGCTGTTCAGTTTAAGGCTGTTCCTCAGATTTTACAAGCAAACTTTTGCTTTGGAGGGATAAACTTATTCAGTACTGAAATACTAGTAACTTAATAAGGATATGTGACTGTTAGCACTTTGTGAAAAATATCTTTTCAGGTGCCAGCTGTGTTGCTTCAGGTCCAGTGCTCAGAAAGTGCTTGTAGTTTTAAACTTAAAGTTGGCATATTACTTTCAGAAGAGTGTTACTCCATGTGCATTAGAAAACAGTTGTTATTAAATAGCTGAAAGTATTTGTGTGATACAGTCAGAAAACAGCATGATGTGTTTGTAGTACAGCCTGCTTTTGCCACATTAAGTTCATGTCTGGGTTTCTGATAAATCACCTTAATACATGAATGCGCAAGAAAATACCATAGAATAGTTTAAATAGCTGTGTTCTTTCTGTATAAGAAGGTATAGTGTGTTATTAAATTTATCTACACTACATCTTGGTTAAGATGCTCCACTGATCTAATTGGAATGCAAAGTTACAGCTACAGAAAATTTCAACTGGGGAAGTGCCTCCATCTGCCTTTCTTACCTAGAAGAATTACTGCATTGTTACTCAAAGGTGATAAACACCACGTTTAGGAGTTTTCAGCCAACTGGCTTCTAAACTCTTGACCCAATTTGAGTCTTCATCACATTTGAGACTCCCTCATAGGGCTCTCTGTGAAACAGTTTTGTTTACTTTTTAGGTAGTTGTATCTTTTCTGTATGTCAGAGACATTTTTGGGGTTTTGGGTTTTTTTTTTGGGGGGGGCAAGGTGAGCATTTTTATCCTTTTTTTAGAAAAAAGAAACAAGTATGGACGTAATAGAAGGTGTTCTGAACTGTGTTCAGATTTGACGTGAGCATGGGCTGGGCACCAGTGCTTTTAGATAGAACGTCTTTGTGGTAGGAGATCTCAGGCAAACGTGCCCATGTTTAGGAGACTTTGTTACTCTTCCCCCCTCCTTGTTTTTAAAACTGAGTGTTATGTGTATACCCAGAGATGTGGTAAATATTTTGTATACCTTCCCTAAATATTAGTGGATAGCTTTTGTTTTTAATTTGAAATTAAGCATAGAGGAAGAGCTTGATCTAGCTATTTTGGATAGCTACCTTACTAGGACATCCTGTAAAAGATCTTTAAAAGTAATGGTGCAGCTTCCTTGGTAATATTTTTAGGCTTGAAAATACATAATTTATTGGAGAATAAAATCTTCTGAGTTTTGACTTCCGCCCCTGCCCCCCCCCCAAAAAAAAAAATAAAAAAAATTGTATTTTTTGGGGAATGGAGTATGGAAAAGGTGATATGATTTAATGAAGTTTGTGATATATAATTATGTTACAATATCAGGAGGCGGAATAGATACATTTGACAGACGTTTGCTGTCTTGGTCAGTAGGATTTGGCTGTTGACTTACATTGGTTTCCCCCATAAACAGCCAAGTTGCAGCAAGGTATCGGGAAGGTATTTGTCTTGTGTTCAGTGGCTGGAAAAGAGCAGATGAATAGAAAAATGTACATATATGCTTACGTTATACATATCTTCTTATGTATAGTGGGTATGTACATGCACACATCCAGATGACTAATTCTTCGTCTGATCTTTCCATTTTTATCTTCTACAGGAGACGGAAGGAGAGGAGAAGGCTGGTGCCATATCAAAAAAAGGAAACTCTAAAATGTTCACTCATTCTGAAATAAATCTGCCTGTTATTTTACAGTAGAATACCAAATAGTGAAAAAAAAATGCCAGTGTGTCTTTATGGAGATATCAACAATTTTTTCTGTAAGATTTACAGAAGGAAAAATATTCCGTGCTGGTTTTGATGCAGTGAAAAAGTGAATAATGTGGGGAAACTGTGCAAGGGTCTTGTTACTTTGCTGCTTGATATTTTTAGAAAGTCTCCTGCTCATATATAACTAAGCTACTGCCATTTCACATTAGGTTAATAAGTAATAAGTAATTGTAACGAAGGATAAGGAGGCTGAGAGGTAATGATTAAAATGTGGTCGGTGCTGTCTCTATCGCACAGATGAATAGCAATATTAGTTTAAAACCCCAGGTTCCTGGAGGACATGACTCTCTCCCTCCGCCACCAGTGTCGTATTTTCTTGTCTTGGGTCACTTCATTATTAGTGACTCTGACTTGTTACTAATTCAAATTCATGTGTCTAAGAACATGGAGTTCAATAAAAAGAAAACAGTTATTGCCATATGCAGATTCCTCCTAGGTAGATGAGATTTCCCTGGCAGAAATGATGCGTTTCCAGTTAAGGGTGTCAAAAGCATCTGGCCTAGGCAGTAGAATTTCTTGCATGTGCCAGTTAATAGTAGCTTTCTAAGGAAAGCAAATATTAATGGAACAATATGCTGTGAAGATAAGGTAGCGATGGCATTTGTAGGAGTAGCTCCATGAAGGAAACGGCTTCTGCCACTTTGCTGGAAATGCACTAGTGACATTTGAGCTGGTATTACTGGGTTGAAACAGTTTCTGTTGTGTGTTGATGAGTATATGCATAGGGGTAATTTGGGATTTAGTTTTTGCTGAAATGTCACTAAACTAAATATACGTTGGTTTTACTTGGATGAATCAGCGTTGCCTCATAAAGGAGAAGTGGGACTATTTAAATGAAAAAGTCCTGGTATGAGTAGTGACATTGTATATGTGTGTAGAGAACTGAAGACCTCTGGCACAGATGGGTTGAAAGTATTCTTTGATGCCTTAAAGAGGTTGAGGATGTATCAGTTGTCCTGCTCCATATACCCTTGTTGTTTCCACATTATCATGGTGAATCCAGTAATCCATCAAAATTACTTAGATCGAACAATTCTAACAGTTTTGTAACCATCCTTTAGATTGTTATAACCATGGCCATTTTGTCATCGGCTTTTCAATTCCAGAGCCAGTGCCCATCATTTATCTGCATAAGTAAAACCAATGGTAAGCACATTTCTGCCAGAGTGAGACTGATAATGGTTTCTGTTAAAGTCTTTTTAATGATTCAATTTGAAGCAGTGATTTCCAGAGGAAGGAAATTCCATTTGTTAGGGGTCTTTTACTGTAGTTCTTTTTATGAAAAATGTACCAGAGAATAAAACCCATAATTTCTTCTTTTTTCATTTTCTCAGGCTTGCAAAATAACTGCATATGAAATACCAATGTGTCATTATGCCCCACTTCCAAAAAGAAAAGCTTTGTTTGTGGAATAAAATGATGTAACTGCAGGGTACTACAGCCTCTTTTCTGTTCTAAGAAAATTATGGGTCTCCAGGTACTGCATAAATTAACTGACATTGCTTACATGGTTTTAATCATGTCTGAGGTTCCACATTACCTCAAATGGGAGAACAGTGGCTGAAATGACTCCTCCTATATAGAGCTTTACCACCCTGCTACTACAGTAATTATACCTGTGCTCGAGCACAGGACTAAGCATCGTGAATTTGCGTCTGAAGCATTTACTGTTCATTTGAGTTCACACGGGTGGCAAATGATTTTCCAGTGCTGGCAATCCAGCTCCACAGTTCCTCTTCTGTCTCCATACTGAACTGGTGGCAGGTTTTCCTGATACTACTTTTTAGTTCTGTACAAGTGTATAAAGTGTGGTTTGTGTTTTTGTTTTTGTTTTTTTTTTTAAAAAAAAAAGAGGGGGAGGGGGGTGGAATCAGAAGTGTTAATGAGGAGCTTATGTTCACGTGATGAGTAATGTTATTTAAAAAACATGTAATTTCTGCACTTCAGGAAACAGAATGCAGGCAGTTGCCCAAACTTGTCAGTAAACAGGGCATGATTGGAAATTCTTAGGCTGCAGTAAATTAAGTCCCAAGTATTTTTTGCTTTTTGGCTTGTTCTTTTTTTAAAATCTGCTGCTGTGGACAAATGTGGATCACCAACATCCTTATCTTGAATGCTGGCCTTGCTTTAGAGGACCCATGCCTAGACTGGCGTCATGATTTAAGTGACTAGTGTGAGATTTTGTATAGGCATACTCCAGCCAGTTTAAGATGATACGTTTTTATAAAATGGGCAATGGCCACATGATAGCTCTGTATGTTTGAAAATTTAATGATTCTGGTAGAGTTTTGCACTGAGTATCTTACATGGGTAGACTATCTCATTAAACACATCTCTGCTTGCTTTAAAAACCTGGGCAAATTGCATAATGTTCAGTTCCAGAAACTGCAACAGCCTCTTTTCCAGCAGCTGAAAGCTGGTGGCAGGGTCTGGGGGATTAGTGACACTGCTCTTCACCCTCCCCCAGGGCCAGCGGTTGGCTCTCTGTGGTGGCACAGACCACACTGGAAGCCTTAGAGTGTATGAAGGGAACTTCTGATCAGCATGGCTAATCCCTACGTTTAAAGACACTGCAATGCTTTAAAGAATTTCAGATTTTTTGTGGTACTCTGGTCTTCTCAGTGCACTGGGGCAGGTAATTTAATCCTAATTTCAGACCCACATATACAAGACAGAGCAAAGTCTTTCCCTTCCTAGGGGGCTGGATTCTTGATAGCGATCTGTATGCAAGTTGTCATGCTTTGAGGTGTCTGAAAGAAATCTGTCTTTAGATGTATCATGGCGTGTCTTCTCAAATCTACTTTAATATTTGTAGATATCTCCCAAGTAAAACCTCAGAGGGTCATTGCTTTCCAGTTGTGACAGTCATAATTATTTGTAAAATGGTGTGTAAAAAGCTCACTGGATTTTTGAGACATGTTTCTTAGCAGACTGGGTAATGCAGTCCTAGTGGTCCCTTTTAGTCTGAAATGCTATAGCTTGCTCTCAGCTGATCACCTGTTAAAATTTCTCTTTTCCGAAGCCACAGTTTACCTTGCCCTTTGAGATAGAAAAACTTTTAGGTCAGGAACTCGGCAGACCACGCAGTTAAGACAGTCGCTGATCCTCATGACTGGTTGCTACTGGAAAACAAATCTGTCACTTCTAGAGCTGCTTGTAAATGGGAGGGAGTGGTTGTGGTGAAGAAGTACTTCTTAGCTGATTTCCCACACATGAGGGAACAGGCTGTCATCTTTTGTGCATGACTATTACTCTTCACATTTTTGTATTTATGGCATCCACAGAAAATTCTTAGAAATGTTTCAAATCTTGATTTCTTGAATCCCTAGGATGATTCCTAGGCTGATGAGCATTCAGTACTTTGTGATGGCTAATGCAACTTTACTGATAAATAATCTTGTTGTTTGGTTGTTTTGTTTTTTTCTGTAGTCAAAATATGGCAAAAGGAATTTCAGCAAAAAATGGAGGGGAGAAAGTTGTCTACTTCCCACCTTGAGTGAGAATTGTGCCATTGGGAAAAAAAAAATTAAGTCAAGGGAAAGGTTACCAAAGGAAAGCAAACTTGTTTCTGCACTGTCCTACTTCTTGCATTTTATGTCTTAGAAGTTATAAATTATTTAGCTCCCTGCATTGCTTTGAACATTATATAAAGGTAAATTTTATGTGGGAAATTCCCAAAATCTGCATGCCATGAATGTTTGAAAAATGAACAAAGATGCAGAGTTTTGCAGCCCCTCACCCCTCAAAATATTTTTTTCCAGGTTCAAAGCCACAAAGTGCTGCCCTCCCTCTTTCTCTGTTGAACAGCTGCTTCTCAGACTGCTCATTGTGTCTTCTCATATCTGCTTTCAGGATTGCCGATATCTCCCAAGTAAAACTAATAGGTTCATTGCTTTTCATTTGTGACAGTGTGACAGCATATTGTCACCTCTAGTCACATCTTGTTCTACGTTCTGGACACTTCTTGTTGGTTCTTTGTCACACTCAGCCTTCTGCTGGGCATAGCAACTTTTTGCAGTTAATTTCCTTTGGGTTTTGTGGTTCTTAATTTGGTAGCTGTTCTCTGAACCCTGACCTCTTTTTTTTTTTTTTTTCTTTTTTCTTCCCTTGCTGAATTTGGCACTGTTAGGACTCCCAGTGCTTCCCCATGCCTCATCAGTGCCCATTTGCAATGTTAGGCTAAGTGATGTAGCACTATCTCTTTTTGACTTTCCTATTCGTGCACCCTGTGTGTTACCTCTTGGATAGTAGGCTACTTGATAGCAGAACCATTGCACAGTGACCCACAAAGCTTCTGTCCTTAATAATGCAGTGTTGAGGTTTTAAAGGTGTTACTGGTAATTCACCCAAAAAATAATAGGGAATCCAATTATCTGTGCTTTGCTTGAGTGTATCGCGTGAGGTCAGCTGTGGTTTTGGGACTTTTTCTGATTTGAAACAGATTTTTCTGGTTGTGCATTAACACGGCACCATCCTTGGCTTTCCTGCTTTATCACTCTTTTTGTGGATTAAATGTTTTGTTTTCCGCTGCCTCACAGGTTCTGGGTTTCTTTCCTGTGTTTAATGCTGCAGAGCCTTTTGCCCTCAGTTTGCCAGTTCTCTCAGTTGTGTAGCAAGAGGATACGTGTGTGCATGAGTGTACCAATATGTGCAGTGTGCAATTTGTTGAAAATGCTTACAAGTAACTTTGATGTGAAAAGACCATTCATATGTTTCATAGAACAAATTGCTATTCTCCCACATATCAATAAACTGTCTTTCTTCCTGTACTGTGATAATTAATAAATAAGACATGACAGGGCATGAATTGTGTTGAATTAATTTATACCTGCTAGGTTGTTAGCTATGAATCTGACATCTGAATGCAGTCCATGCATGCATTAACAAGATTCTTGTAGAAGCCTAGCAGTCTAAGATTATAAAATATAGACACATATACACGTTTTTATAATTTTTATTTTTAATAGCTACATACACACACACACACACACAAACCTGAATTGGAAGTAACTGGGGTAGTTACTGATGAGACTTCCATGGCTTGTTTTACTCTGAAAGTTCTGTGGAAGGTTTGTAGGGTCTCATCTAGTCAGTACAATTTTCAGCTCCATAATGAAATGAGCAATTTACAGTCACAGCTCAGAATTATTACTAGAGAGTCATGCCTCTAGATTTCTTCTGCCTGTTTTATAGCAAGAAATATTTTGGTGGCCTGCGCTATTGCTGACAGCTTTGTTGTGAGCTTTCTAATGGCAATAAAAAAAGCCCCTCCAGCACAGCAGCTAATTCAAGATTTATGAAGCATGTGGAATTCTTCTTGCTTGAAAACTAAACGTGTACATAATCGGGAAGCAGAGTCTGAATACAGGGAAATCGAGGAGGGCATTGCCCCTTATTCTGCCCCAGTGCACCATAAACCCCCTGCGGTTACGAGAGCCATGCCACAAAAGTTGAAGCTTTTCCATTCTAGTAAATGATTTTCAATCATATGTGTAAACACTGAAAAGGCATGAAGGAGGTAGAATATATATCTTCCCTAAAATTTTTTCTGTCAGTGTCTTTCTCCAATGCTGTTGTAGGTCTTGTATGTTTTCTCTTGTCTTTTCTTGCCATTACGTCTGTCTTTATAATTTACTTCCTAATATGTTTTTTTATATTGTCTTACTTGGTGCTTTTAAATCATATGTTTATGATTTATCATGAATTTATCATAAATCATAACCAATCAATTCAGATTGGTTTGTGGATAATTAGGCCTTTCAAAAGTGTTAAAGTTAAGATTCCAACTCTCATTTTGAAGATTCCGGCTCAACTGTAAGCTTTGGAAGCTTCACCTCAAAATCTTTACCAAGGCTGATGCTTAAAAATTGTTTTTGTGTATGGCAAAACTAGTGAAATCCGACTTCATAAGCACCGGTTTCCTCAACCTCTGACTATTTGTCCTTAGTTTGCTTGGGCAAATTACAGTACGTGTTAAAAATTACGTGTTAAATACCGTTTTTTATTGCACTGGATGAACCAGCGCGTAAAAGCAGTTTGACCAGATGGCTGCTCCGTCTTGCAGTGGGTAAGGGGTTGAGCTACAATTGCCTGCAGCAAGCACCTGACCTGGAGACAACTTCAAGTTCAACAGTGGAAGTTTGTCTGAAGTACGAAACTAGAAATATGGTGGGAATCACTAATGTGAAAAATAGTTCGTTGTTCTATGACCTTTATCACTATAACCAGTTGTACTTTCGGTTTCTTTCTGCTCTCTCCCAGGGGCATATTTTGTTCCTTTCAGGGCTTTTGGAGGATTTTCGTCTCTTCTTTTGCTGGCAGAAAGCTTCCTATAAAAGCTGGGAGAAAAGGTTTTTGCCTTGTGGAGATGGGAAAAATGTGTAGTCCTGCAGACAGCAGTGGTTATTTCTGCTGAGTTTACTGAACCTGGCATCTGTTACAGGTTAATTTTGAGTGTTGGACTCCATGAACTTAAATGGTTCAGTCCTGTATTATCTTGCCATGTTCTAATAATGCCAAAGCAGATGAAGGTGCAGACAGGTTTTTCCAGGCTGCATAGACTAAAATTGCTGTTAACCTTACCCATCTATTTTAGAGTATTGCCTTTTAATTTCCTTCAGTTTTGCTTCCAATATGCCCAATTCTCCTTCAGTCTACCTTAGGCCTTTCTTAATTTTTAATAATGATGACTAGAAGGATGCATTACTTGATAAACAATTTTATTAAAAAAAACTGTGTGTCTGTTGCCCAAGCTTCTGGTGTGAAGCTTTCAAAACTCTTTCACAACCTTATAGGCATCAGAGGTAGAGTATGTCGCTCACCATCTGACACATAGGTTCCCTGACTACCAAAAGCTTGGGGCTTTTTGTAAACCCAAAGAACCTCAGCACTGACAAAGGCTCAGCAGCACTGCATCTAGCGTACACCTCAGTGCTCCTCTGTGAAGGGTGTAATACGTTTTGGGGCGTGTGTAGCAGCGAAAGTACTTCATGCTTCAGTCTTGTATGGCTGAAGGAGCAGCATGTGTGTGTGGTGTTTTTCCTGCATCCTTGGGGTTGGGGTTCCCTCCTCTGACCCCTAAATTCAAATCCACTTCTCACCTTTGGTAAGGACCAACAAATTATCTTGTGTTGTATCTTGCTCTCTCTCTTCTTGGAGACATATATATATATATATATATATATTGAAAGATCTACCTATAAGGTCCTACAAGAAACTGGAGTGGGCACGACTGAGTCCTAGAAAGTTTCAAAACTTTAGTCTTAAGGTGTGGGATGCAACAATAGTTGTAGTGTTGTCAGTGCCCTAGGTTTGCATTGGGTTATAAAATGGATAAAGCTTCCTGAGTCTAAGCAGTGAGCTGCTCAATAAAACCCCAAACCAACGATAGGAAGACCTTCATCACTATCACTAGCTGTGTTTTAAAATGCAACCAAGCACCATTTCACTGGATTATTTTTTAAAGGATGTGTTATCCATCTTCAGGGCAAGCTCCAGCCTGTGCATGGAAGGAGTTCTTCAAGGCTTAGTGTACTATTTGGACATGCAGACTTTTTTTAGCATTTTCTGCAAGTTGGCTCAGGCAGCCATCTGCCAAGTGTCATGACCTTCTGAGTCCCATTTTAGGTGCCAAGCTTTATCTGTGAATTAGGTACAACCCTAATGTGAACTGCTTTTGGCTTAAAAAATCAGATACTGAAGCAGCGCTCTGTCTTTTAAATTTCTTTGTCAGATCTGTGTCTCTGCATGAACAGTTACGTTGCTGGGAGTAGCATATGTCTGCGAACCAGGGACACGTGTTCCTGGCCGTGGTGACGACTCTTACCTTGGGCTGTGTGTGGGAAGACATGAATGAAGTGTTGTTAGTCACTAGCATGTAAGATTTAGCATATCATTGTAAGGCAAAATCAGAAGGCAAGAATGCTTTTTGATGCATGGATTGGTAGGATAATAAGGGAGCACAGACATAATTTATTAATTTGTTAAGGCAGCATGTTCCACAGCTCAGTCATCAGGACAAACTTGAATTTTTCCCCTGTGTTAGTCCTGTGTCATTTCAATTTCAGTCATGAGGATATAGAATCACAATCGATAACTGTAACTTGGATCAACGCATAGTATTTTCTATGGATTTTTCTGGTGCAGTATCAGGATGAGAAATTGTAAATGTGTGTAGAGTGAGTTTAAAGTATTTGGCTGCCACTTTCAAGTGTGGCACACTACCATTTGGTTACAGAATTAAGGGGAATTTCTAAAATACCCTACAAGGCATTTGAATTTGGAATACAAGTAACTTTAACCATGTTATGTTTGTGTTGTAGACTGGTTTTGAGTTTTAATTTATAAACACTTAAACATCTCAAAGCTTACTAAAACTTCTATTCATTTCTGTTTAGGAAGAATATGTATAAAAACACACTGAAAAACGTTTCTGTGCACAGCTAAGCAGGCAACTTAAAATATGAAAGCAAAAGGGATATTGCCTCTTAAATATGAGTGTAATAGATGGGATTTGAGGCAATTCTTTAAGCTATGTACATGACTATGCAGATAATTCATATTTTAATATTGATGTAAAACACTTTCACCCAAAAATATGTATAGGAAAAAAAGAAATTGACCACTAAAGATGTATGTAAAGAGAAAAATTTAAATGATATTTTGAAAGTGACATGCCAGCTATGATCTACCCTGACAGCTTTTCTTTTAAAATTTGAAAACTGGAAATAATAAAATCAGATTACAAGAAAAACTATTATGTACTGTAGTAACATACAAAATATTATTTAGATGAGTACAAGTCTTTTGTTGCTAATACATGTCAAATTCAATAATACATGGAAATGTATTGAGCAGTCATACTGCAGAGAATAAGAGATTGAAACCTGACTTAGTTTTGAAAGCAGCCCTACCTACTTTTGCATAAACTGCTATGGAGGGACACCTCCAGGAGCAGTGTTTTGTACCTTTTCCTCCTGCATTCCTCTCTGGTTGGCATGGGGTCCGCTGAAATAACTGTACAGAGAAAAATATTTGTCAATTGTAACAGATGTTCACTCATCTTGTACAAGATGTCTAGGTTGCATAAACCTAAGCTTTGAATGCTACGTGGGGGAGTAAGAGGACTTCAGCACAGCTGGTGCAGGGGCTCAGGTGCAGGATACTTTGTAGTGCTGCAGTTTCTCTCCTTCCATCTTCCTTTTCCCTGTTCACTTTGGATTGCATCAGTACCTGTTGTTGTGCTTTGCATGTGCAAGATATTTCAGTGAACATACATGCAACTTCAAATGCACCATGTGAGTGTGTATGTGCTTTAGGGTTTTATATGAGCCTTAGTAGAAAGATGCCTTGCTTTTGCATATCACTGGTGTGCACAAAAGCTTTCAGATGCACAAATGGAAGGGAAGTGAGGGTTAAGGTAAATTTTAAAACCAGAAGTTTGTATCATAGCTTGTGCTGTGCAAAAAGTAAAACAATTTTCTACCAGCTGTCACTTCTTATGCTTGCCTATGCAGTCAGGGACCCAAAGAAAAAAATTGTCATGGTATTTATGGGATTAGAATTCAATATCACAAAAGTGTGTGTGTTTGAGGAAGTTGGACAACATGACTCTCCAATTTTCATTTATGTGGAAATTGTAAATATTTCATAGTTGTCGTAAATTTAAGAAAAAGAGATTTTCGTGGCTGAATGTTACTATTAAATTGTTCTGTTGTTTTCAGTACTTGAACATTTTCCTCTATTATTCATTAAAAAATTAGATAGAACCTATTTCTCTACTATGATTTTTTTTTTTTCTGGCAATAAAGGCTGTTCTAATAAGCAGTGAGCCATTCTGTTCTTCAGTCTGATTGGCTTCTTAACAGGTATTTAATGTTTGGTCACTGCCTAGCTTTAGGGTACCTAAGCAGTAAAGGGGTACACAGGTAACGCAGGAGATACTAGTGGATGTGGGTGAAATGTTTTCCTGTGACTGCAGTTTGCCGGGAGATTGCTGGCATGCTGCAGGGCAGCAGAGCGAGTTGATGTCCCTGTGGGGTTCCCATGACTGTTTCAAACAGATGGTTAAATTTTGACTTTTGCTTTTAGGTAAAAGTTCAATTCCACTGCTAATCTGGCATCTCAAATCTCCCATCTATTATGTTTCTTCCCCCAGTCTTGCTCTACATAGAGAAACTGAGCGAGCTTTAGGGGTCAGCACTTCACTCCAGACTGACTGAGGACTTTTTCCCCTCCTGCTTTTTGAGTTGGCTTTATTTAAATTGTCAGTACCTTCAGCCTGCCTGTGTGGTATCTTGCTGAAAAACTTGGAGGAGATTCTCCATTTACTACCTTTGACTGATTTTTAGCTATTCTATGTCCTTGCCATCTTCCCTTTTCCTCTCTGGGGACTTGACTGAATGTAGAAGAGGTGGAGCAGAAAAGTAGTGGATGACTGTGTATGCCTGAGCAGCATGTGATTAGATTTAGGCAGTCTCTGCTTGAAGAAGGTCTAGCAGTGGCCAAACCACTGAGTTGGTATGGGAAATCGTGCTACTGACAGCTGCTGAATTCCCTTGAACTTGGAATTCACAAGGGTTGTATTCAGGTTGATGTCGGTGTAATCTAAGAGCCACATGAGCTTTCTGTCTAAAGCTCTGATTCACAAATTTATTTTTAATGCACACTTAAGTTCACTTTGGTCTAGTAAATCATCAGTGTGTCATGCTTTGGGCTCCCAGGTCTTATGTTCATACCTATTTGCTTTTCTAAATTAGGATGAGGTGGTGTATGACCAGTGAACTGAAAGGGCAGATGAAATTTGAAAGCTTTTACTTATGTGCTACAGGGAGAAAGTAATGAGGTGTTCTGCCTGAAACCAGATTAATTTAAATGTGTCAAATTGTTCTACAGAAATTTCTTATCAAAATAGCAGTGAGGTGAGTTTTACAACATCTCTGATCAGTACAAGTTAGCCTTAACAAAACCGTGTTTTTTCCTTCTACTCCAGGTTAAATGCTATTTTTGTTACTAAACAGAATTATTTGTTATTAAATATTCTACTTATGTCTATATGACACATTACTTTTGTATCATATAGAAAATGATGTTTGAGCGCACATTTCATTGCCATGGTTCATGTGGTAAGACATGTGTATTTTAGCACCACAATGCAAGCTACATTTAGTAGAAGTGACCATGGAACATGCTTTAATTTCTGGAGTATTTTGTACAAACTTACAGCTCAGTATGAAGAATAGACCATTATATCGCTCCTGGCCAGGTAGGAATGTGTTAAGAGTATCTGATTGTCTGGCAGCTAGGAACAACCCCTGGTAACTTTTACCATAGGAGTTCAGAAGGGTTTCTAAGCTTGGAGTAATGCTCTGATTTTTCAGAAGCTGGAGAAAACTGAAGTAAGGAGAAGAAGGAAACCGTGAATAATAAAATGAGTTTGTCCAGGAAACCTTAATCCAAAAGGAAGGAGTCAGTGAAGTAGCCACATCCTTGTTGCTAGTTGATACAGCACGGAATGCATTGCAGGGGGTGTTAGTACTGGGTGGGAGTGAAGGGAGACGCATGCCAGAACGGAGGGCAATGCTGTACCCAAATACCTCTGTAAAGGGAAGGACATTTTGTGACTACAGCTGTCTTGTCTAGTATGTTTGGGTTGGTTTTTTGGGTTTTTTGGGTTTGGTTTTTTTTTGTTTGTTTGTTTGCTTTTTAATTTATTTTTGAGGCAGGAGGAAATGGGTGATAGTTCTGATTTGTGTCATTTCTGAGAGGCATTGCTGTGTTTGGGACATGCAGGTGAAGGAAGGTGAGGAGACCCTGTCAATAGAATTGGTTAGGACAGATGGAGAAATGCATAGAAGGAAATTATCATAACAGTGGTGAAAGATGTGTACACCACCCTCTAGCACGAAAGTGCTAACTAACATGAAGAGTAAGCAAGCTAAGAGCAACGGCGGTATGTTGTGTATAACATAAGATAGCGACTGGCTTGCTTTTGCAGGCTATCCAAGTAATGTCTTGGGGCTCTGGTGGGAGATTCTGCTTTTAGGAGTCTTTTGTGGTTTCATCACTCTTGAAACAATGTTCTAGTAAGTTTCAAATACAGGTGGTGCTGATCTCTCATTTACTCTGAAAGTTGGTTTACAATATGCAATCTAAACCACAAAAAAATTAAATTGTGGCAATTATAGAGGCATTATGTATTTTACAGTGCAGTAAAAAGAAATCAAATCATAATGGGTTTGTTTGTGTACTTTCAGAATAGGAACAAAATTATTTCAGAATACTGATTTTTGATAGAGAACAATGAGCCCCATTTATTTGTAAGTAATTGTACCAGTTTTGATGGTGTCTTTCATTGTTCTGATTTTGCCAGTGCGTTTGTTTTTCCTTTTCTTCTTTCTTTTTAGCTTATCTCCAATTCAGAATATTCAGGCAAGAGTTTCAACTGATATAAATAGGCGAAATTCTTTGAAAATGGTGAAGTCATTTCTTCATTTAAATCTGCAAGGAGCTGACTATCCTCACTTTTAGCTAAAGCAATAGCATTCTGCTTTTTAAATTAAATAATTGCTTCCGAAAACTTGAAAAGAATGTGACAGCAGTTGTTGAACCAGTCATGTGGAGTCAGGCAGAATTTGTAGCTTACATCTATCACTAATAGAAGTTACAAGCACAGAGCAAAAAGAGAATGTAGTGGTACTGTCAGGAATTTATGAAGAGCTGTATTCTTTTGTTTTTATGCACACCCTGGTGTGAGGCAGACAGATACCAATGTTAGTAGCTGAATATTTTAGGAGGAGGGATGTGTTTGTGTGTGTATCTGGGAAAATGTTATGTAGCTGTGATATAGTATTACCTGAGCCTGGGTATGTGAACAGTATAGCTTTGTGAGATTTGAGAAACAGTCTGAGGAAAAACAGCTTGAGAAAAAGAGTGAGACATAATGAATATGTGAATAGTTTTCTATTAGTTGAAATTCAGTTTATAAAGTTTACTACGTGTTCTTTAGCTCCATTTTTCTTAAATCATGTCAGCAAACATGAACACATATGAGGTAGTACCTATCCGTGAAGTTGCTTGGTATTTCTCAGTTTGAGAAGTGCCTCTGTTATTGTTTATAGCTTTACTGTACTTTAAGAAGTGAAATTCTAATGTTAGATATCTAATTCAGATTCATTTCTGGCTCTGTATATTTTTTCATTTTTCATCAGTAGAAGACAAAAGTGAAAGAAAACTGCATGGGTGCAGCCGTGTTAAAGAATAACTTGCCAGTTCTTTTTATCAAGTTCTGTAACATACTTGAACAGTAGAGATGGGTCTAGGCAGGGTAGTCCCCCTTGTGTCAGGGATGTGAGGAAAATATACCTATTTTGAAATATTTTGTCTTCTAAAAGCAATGCTTTTTGCTCATGATAGACTTCTAAGAGATTTTTAGGAGATAAAACCTAAGATTTTTGCTTTATTGAGCATGGTCTGCAGCAGTCGGTACAAACTGCACATACATCCTTTTAATTCCTGAAAATATTTAAGCAGGCTTTCTTGAACCCAGTTTGGTATTCAACTGACCTTGCCTCATAATAGTTGTTTTAATCTCTACCTCTTTTCTAGTAATTATTAGTAAATAAATATTAGAACATTTGCTTTTTGTCCACTGCTGAACACTAAGCTGACGTTTAGTGGGAATGATCATAAAGCATACAAGATCTACCACCTGCATGGTACAGTAGAGCCCATTATTTTGTATGAGAAATGAGGATTTATTATTTTTTTCCTAAAGTGCATTTACTTTTGTTTTCCTATGTTGGATTTCATCTGCATTTTACTGCCCAGTTATTCAGTACTGTCAGATCCTCCTACAGCTAACACACACACATTTAGCTTTGCCAGTGTTTTGTACATTGAAACTTCAATGTCCAAACAGGGAGTGTATGTTCAGGAAAGATCTGAAGGTTAAAATCTCTTGATGAAGTCATACTCCAGAGACTCTGGAATATCAAAAATAAGAAAAAGACTCAGTTATGGTTTAATTTAGCTGAATTGAAGAAAACAGAATTGAAACAACTGGTAATTAAATTGGCTTTAGGGATGTGGGGGTTGGTGTTTTTGTTTGGGTTTTTTTTGTTTTCTTAGGGAGTTAATTTCTTAACAAAAACTCAATGTAGTAAAGTAAAATTAAAAATAGCCAAAATAATAACTGTTTTGCTCAGTATGTTGGAGGAACTATTCTACTATGTTCTTGAAATAACAGGTTTGTTTCATACTACAAGGACTAGTGAGATATTGACCATCAAAACAAAGTCAAGAATGAACACTGGAGTTTTTCCTGTTTCCTTCATGCTTTTGTACCTTCCTTTTCAATTTTATCTACCTACAGGATAGTTTTTGAAGGCACAAGCAACTTAGTATAGTACTAACCATAAAGCGAGGCTTCTGATCTGCAGGTAGCTTCTGCCCTTGCAAAATTTGTTCTAGCTTGAACCGCGTTTGTCTTGAAGCCTGAGTACCTGAGAAGCAACACCCTCAGCCTTTAGCATACCCACCAGAAACCCAGGTTGATTTTTGATGTTTTCTTCAGAACCTTTCAGAGAAATCTGCCAGAATTATCCATCTCTAGCTCTGTTTAGTAGGAAAGAATCACAAAGTGGGGCTCTAAACACTGGGAAAAAATGTGAGAATTGAAAATCGGTATTGAAGGTAAACTAAAAAACCCCATATTGTTAAGGGAATAATAGTGTATTGCTGGTTGTCTGGGAAGCACAAGAATACTGAACAGCTCTTTTTATTTAAGAGACTTTTTCCCTGAGATATAAAATTCTTTGTTCTTGCTCTTTAGAGGTGTTTCTTCACTGTCAAATCTGTAGGGTTCTTACTGATTTAGCTTATTCATGGAAGTACTTAGTTGAAAATAAATAGGCACAATAATAATGACTATTATGGCAAAAGAAGTTTCCAAATGTAGAGAGAAAACACTATTTTTCCAGACTTTGTCACTGGATGTAGAACCTCACAGTGGTTTCTCAGTCTCTCTTACAGCACAGCTTTTCAGCAATATCCATAATATATGACATTAAGTATTAATATGGGCTTTTATGCTCCAAGGACATTGCATGTTAGTAACCAATACATTATCCATGTATTTTTGTTCTTCCTGCTCCACCTCACGCTTACTGGTAGGTGTTGCATGTTCATGTTACTGAAGAGACGTTAGGTAAATTATTCACAGCCAAGTATGCCCTGACAGTTTCAATATCTTTTGAAAACCAGTTGTTATGAATAGATAAACTCCTGATGTATAACTCTTCAAATTTAAGCAATAGAGCACACAGTAGGAGTCCTAATGCTGTATCCTATAGGTCTTGTTGTGCCTTTGCTCCTTAAGATCAGAGCAGTGACCTTTTCTGTCACTTTTCTGTACCTTTTGTGTACACCACACTGCAGGACAAAGATGCTATTCTGGTCACTCTTAAGTCTGGCATATGTTTTTATTTTTTCACTGCCCGTCTAGCTAAAATATTTTACATTTTTAAAGCTCCTCTCATAAGATTGTAGTTTGTTCTTCTGAGATGCTCAAAATCTTTTTTTCTTTATATAGTGCTATGCACTGAACTGCCAAACAACTTCTGTGAGGCACTGAGTGACTTGCATTAATTTAGTTGGCCAATGAGTTGAGCCACGAAGATAGAAACTTTGGCAGCTTAGGTCCTCCCAATGAAGTCTGCCTGACCCTTAGGTTATGCACAAATGTGTGGTAAAAGAAAAGGAGTTGTCTGAGGTAGCTTGCCTGTGCTCAGTGAAGCAACATGCAGAAAATTAAACCATTCGGATCATTATTTTGAAAGTTCACGTGGCAGATGATTTACTGTATCTCCTAATTTACTCTGTGGAGAGAACAAGGAGCTGAATCCAGGGAAAGAGGCATCAACCCCTTTTCATAACCAGAATTCCTGTTTTCAGGGTTGAGTGATAAGCTGCTGCTTTGAAGTCTTGAATGTAAATTTGTGAAAAATTTTCAATAATCTACTGAACAGACATTTCTGGTTGTATACTTGATCCATCATGGTGATACCTGTGATGTGTGGAGGATAAAGCTCGCGTTTTGAGAAAAGAATATTCAAATGAGAGTTGACAGAAATTGAGAACTATATAAAGGTAAAACAAGCAAAAAAACCTTCCAAGTATATGTCAAGAGTGTTTTCAGCATGTCCAAAAAATTGATTAACAGCAGCGTGGAGCAAAATTCTTTGGTCAAAATGATCTTCATTAAAACAAAAAGGCAAATTCAACTTTTTGTAAATTTGAGTTTAATAAACTAGTGTTCTAAAACCAGAAATTCTTTCTTAAACAGCATCACCTTTGCTTACTTTTTAAATTCATTTTTAAGACGCATGATGTTCAAATCAAAGAGTACAAAATTATAGTTTGTGCCAAGCATAAAGATCATAAAAATCTGGTTTAGATTAGCCTGAGACAAATATTTTTCTGTATTTTTTTGGTTTTGGGTTTTTTTTGGGGTATCATAAAGAAGCTGAGTAAATGATTTTCTCCATTTTTAAACGGATTGTTGTTTAAAGTGCCAGGGATCAGAATTTCAGTGTGTTGAGTTACATAAACATTGAACCAAGAGATGATATCTTCCCCAAAGAACTTACCAATTACTGTTTCAGTCGAAGCCTTGAATGATTCATGCTTCAGATTTGATTTTAGTAGTCCGGTATATTTAGTATTATATGTTAAACTCATTTCTCTCTGTGGGGAAATGCATTTTAGCTGAGGGCAGCTGGTACCTTGAGATCTTCAATTTCCATAGACAGCAGACAAGATGTTGCTTGCAAATACTGTCAGAAAGAAGTCTACCTCTACATACAAAATGTGCTGTACTTGTAAAACAGTAGTTGCAAATGGTTACTTTCTCTCATGGGAAAGAACAATGTTGACAATATATTGACGGCATTTCAGTAATTTCTTTCTTGGCAGTGCTTACTTTCTTTGGGCAAGAAATGACTGTTGATTTATATACTCATACAATTAACTTCATACTTAATATATCTTATCTTGGAGGCTGACATTCTGTGGAAGTAGCCTTTAAAATAATACTGTCATTTAAACGGTCAGCAGAAAAGTCATTAATTATAGATCCCATTTTAGACCTCATTTAATTTATTATTTGGTAGTTAGTTATTTTTGCCCCTGGCTAGAAGAGAATGACTGAATTCACTCATTCTGCAGTTTTCTGGCCTTGTAATAGCACAGAATTATTAAACACTACAATGGTTTTTGTGTGTGGAAGGACTAATGGATTTATTATTTCCTTTTTGCTGTCCACAAGCAGTTTGTGGCTTTTCTTTGTTTTTATGTTTAGTAATTAGCAGCTGTTGAAATACTTCACATGTGCAGCTTCTTAACTGATAGCTGTAATCTGGAATTTCTGGAGGTAGTGATTCCTTTTTGTTTTGTAATGAAACCTGTCACATGCCCATGCAACTTTGGTGTGTTTGAGATGGTACGGAATTATCGAAATAGGCAGCCCTTTGCAGGAGACATATAATACTTTCTGTTTCTTTATATCTATCTCTGTGACATCTGATGTATAACCGCTGGCCTTTAAGTTGATGCTGTTTGAAATGAATGGGAAAGCTGACAGCCTTTTGTCCAGGCAGGTGGAAAACTCAGGGGGATCTTGCTGAATCTCTTTCATTTCCATCCTGTTTTCCAGATGTAAGGAAGACCTTACAATTGAAATAAAATAAAATATTAGCTTGCTTGTGCTCTCCTCCTTCAGATCTCAACAGGAATGGTTTATTTACCTTGGGAAATGCTGGAAACATCTGGTCCTCTGTCCCTGAATATTTGCTATTTCTTTTGTATTACTCAGCACAAGCTTCATATTACTGCTTGTACTTCTGGTTTGCTGCTTTATTCTTTCTTGTAAGACTTCAACTTTAAGTGTGGAAAGAGGTTTAAAGTGGAATTGTGGTAGGAGAAAGTTGTGCAAAGCTCACAGAGGGTGGCATGTGAGATACTGACAAGCTAGTACACTCAAACTTTTCTGTTTACTCCTTAAATTAGAGAGGAAGTTGTATTTGTTCAGGTTTTGGGGGCAGCTGACTTCAAAAGTGTTGTGGATTTGTCCCAGTGTCTGAAGGAGAGGCAAGAGTGAGGAATGTGCAGCTTTGTAAGCAAAAGATAATGTCTGGGAGTTCAGCTCTTCAGGTGCTGTGCTTCAGGTCGCTTCTCTAGTTACTGTTCTCATTCCTTTTCTTCTTCTCCCTCAGTCTCTGCTCCTCCTCTGAAGCTTCCTTCCTTTTAATGCCTGAAAAAACTTGGCATTGGTTATGACATTTTTGTGCTGTTCTGGTGACCTCTACTAATGTGTCACTTTCTGGGGCTTCCTTTGCATCAGTCTGCATGTGCCGTTTGTCCCTTTGGTCTTCTGGAAGGTCTTACTGTCATTTGTCTCTAATAGTACAAGGAACTTAAACAGTGGAGCCCTGTTTATGGCCTGGGCACTTTGAGAATGTAAAAAGCCCCATTTTCTGATGCATGGTGGGCTGCTTCATAAGAAAAAAAACACCTTATAGGACACAGAGCAAACCTGCTTTGACTTGTACAAATCCCCTGGTACTGATAGCAATCAAAGGAAGGGGAGGAGAACAGGGCTTTTGGAGGATGGTTTATATTCAAAGGCCTTTTTGAACACTAAATATAAAGAAGAGAAAAACTAGATTTAGGATTATGTATTAGGATTTCCTAAGGTTAAACACAATCAGTAAAATAGTGGCTTAAATTGGAGTTCATGTCTTGATTTTCCTTTTAATGGATGTAGTTCATGTTCACTGACTGAGTAAATGAAGATTAATGAGCCCTGGAAAATAAGTTAATTTACTCATAAAGTGGAATTACCTTATGATGAAACCATCATAAAAAGTGTTTATGGACTGTATACAATATGCTTCAATCTGTGTCGTGAATCTTGTCCTGGAGATCTGCAGCATGTCTTTTTGAGGGAATAACAGTTGATGAACATCCAAGGCAACCAGACTGATACTTTAATGTAGAAGAAAATACATGGCTGACGAAAACAGTGTGACAGTCTGCAATAATGAATTTTACTCTGCAATTGGGCAAAGCCTCACAAAGCTGGAGGAACAGAGATTTCTGTAGTTTTCTGAAACTTTAAAGGTAATAATAGTACTTGAAGATACATATGCAGAAAGGTGCCTGGCTGAACAAGAACAGTTAGACCTTTATAAATTTTTGTTTGCTTTTGAAATAGAAGACAAAAGGTAGTGCCAAAATCAAAATAAATATACAAGGGGTGAGTGCAGGTAATTGCAGCAATGCATGCTCATGCTTGAATAAAGATCAAGCTCAGGACTGAAGCACAGAAGTGTTCTGCAGTTGAAACTTGTTAAAGAGTCTGTTTGTGCACCTTTATTGTAAGTGGTTTTGGTTGTTTGTTTGGGTTTTTTTTTAGTTTTATTTTGTGTGAAATGTATGCTGTTATCTAAATCTGCTGCTTTCCACCGAAAACACGCTGCATTAACCCCTACAGAAACCCAACACAGAAACCTCAGGCCCTGTGGTGTGAGGGAAGGTGAAGCTCCAAGACTGAAGGTGGCTTTTGGTTACAAAGGGGATACACCTCATTCTTTTTGCAACTGCATGGGATAATTCTTTGGCAGTTTGTTGGCATTAGACACGCGATCACTTTTGTTTTTATGAAGATTTTGCAAAATATAGTTATATAACCATCTATTAAACAAAATCATTTGGCTGATCCATCCCTTTCCTGGCAGGTCTTCGTGTCATTCGTAATGTTCAATATTCCATAGGATATTATTAGGCCAGTTAACATTCACCCTTAGCCAGTGTCCGGAAGATACAAGGCATGTAGAGATGTTGATACTTTCAGTGACTAGTCTGATACTTTCCACAAGTAGAAATCCCTGTATTTGACTGTTGTCTACTTTGTACAGTGTAGCTAAGGAATAAACTGGGGTTTTTTTGTGTTGCAGATTTAATACGTGAAACTTTGTAGCAGCTGTTCTTTTGCCTTTTCAAGGAGTACTTTGAATGTTTAGCCATTTATCCCCAAATAGCAATAGTTCTTATTTTCTTTAATCCAAGAAATAAATATACTTGTGAAAAACTTGTCTCTGTTTTGGCAAGCTACTCGGTATTGTCTGTCCTGGCTGTATGACTGCTTATGTCTGTCCATGTCTGCTCTGTTCCAGCTTTCCTAGTCTGATGAGGGTGGAACTGTGAGGCTGTACTGGGGTCACTGGGGAGCCCCCCAGATGATTCTCAGTGGAACTGTGTGAACCAGAGTGACATGGAAAGCTCCTCCATGAATACTGTGACTGCATACGTGGCTAGCATAAAAAGCAAAGGGTGTGATGAAAATAAGGTATCAGTTCATCTACCACATAACCAGTCAGCTTCTAAATGTTTAAAAGCAGTGGTATAGCTTTTCCCCTGTCCCCTGCCTTCAGCTTCATTTTTATTTTTTTTCTCCAAGTGGTCTTGAAGATATGGAGAAGTACTGTCCAGGTTTTGTTACTGCCAGAGCTCCCTCTCTCATGTGATGCACTTGCTACTGATAAAATACCTTTTCTAAAAAGTTTGTTTCATTTTGGTTTCATTTCTGGATGTATTCAGCGGGGTAGTGTTTTCATCAGCTAGGACAGTACCTAGTGGGCCAGTAACTTTCCCATAATACACACCTGCAGGAGGAGGGGTCCTGGGTTTTTACAGCAAGGTTTTGGATAGTTCCTTACGTTTCTTGATGCTCTGTTTCTTGCTGTGGTTAGATTTGCAGCTGAACTTACCTGCTGCATGAAGTTGCTCCTAGCCCCTCTCCAGCCCGTCTTCTCCACTGTCAAATTTTTTGAAATTTTTATTTAAAATAAAACACTAGCCTGTACTGCAGTCTGACCTAGCTGCTGCACAGCTCCTTCCTTCTGCTCTCAAAGGCCTGTGTTGTGACTCCTCCTGCGAGGGTTTTTATGCCGACTTGTCACAGGTTTGTGCCCCACCTGTGCACAGGTACAGAAAGGTGCGTCGTGGCGTGTTTGAAGCGAGCTCCCCGTATGAGACACCCAGGCACTCATTTGATGTAGGACTGTCCAGTCGGTGGTGGCTGAGGCACGTGCTGTTCTCGGGAAGCTACAAATGAGCTGCTCCAGGGGTCTGTCATGCGACTTACCCTAGTGCTGTGGGGATGCCATGCCTGCTAATACACAGCTGCAAGACAAAGTGGTCCTAAGTTATCCTGAGACCAGCCAGTGTGCCCAGCCCCCTCCACTCCAGCTACAGAGTACTGGGAACCCTTAGGTACCTACTGTCCTCTTAGGTGTGGGGTTTTTTAGAGCATCTCCTACCCACAGGTCTCCTTGGCACACAGCAATTGCTTGTGATTGCGTCACACAAAGGTTTTTGCATGTGGATAGTAGAGACTGGATGACTGAACACCTTGGCTAACTTACTAAGTGTAACACGTGTGGATCAGGAAGACTTCCAATACAAATAGATGTTTATGAAGAGTGATTTATTGTAATTTTTTTTTTTTTTGCTTTTAACAGCTACTGTTAAGCAGTAGTGGTTTTCATTAGCAAACTACTTCTTTCAGCTCCAAAGCACTGTAATTACTTCCTGCTATAATCCTTTCTATTGTTTGGAATTCCTAATTACAACACATCTCTAGGAGCAAAAGGTTTCTGGAAAGACTTGAATGGAAGAATCCTATAAAAGTTGATACATACATCTCTGCAGTGAGTTATATTTGTTTGTTGCAATTTATGAGTGTTTTTACCAGAACAGCTATGGAAAAATGTTCTGTAACAGTTATTTACTGCATTTGGGGGACAAATAAAACCATTAGAGTTTTGCTAATTTTCATTCATTTTGTTTTTATTTGTAACCCTTTGAAATATAAGTAATGCTATCTCAGCTTCCTCAGTCAGATTCAAAAGGACTTTTCAGTCTATGTTGCTTACAGAAATGGGCAGTAAACTTCTGTCTTCTGGGGAATCTTTCTTACTTTGACCTCAGTAAAAGAAAAATTCTTTCTAAAATTAAGCCACCACCTGTTAAGCGACATGGTGTAGCACTAAGAAAGTCTGAAGTATCTATAAGATTGTCAATAATAAATACATTTTTAAAGCAGAAAAAATATATTGCTAAAATTCAGCTACAGTAAAATATTGCTGCAGAAATCAAACGAGAAACATCTTCATGTTTGGGGTTTTTTATGCCAAGGGGAGATGGTAAGTGTGGTGTGTTTTGATTCCTGTTCATTGTCTAGAGGTAGAACTGGCCAAGGCATGGTTAGAGGGCTTGGGGAGAAGTGAAGAAACACTTCTGCTGAAGAGACTGTAGCTTTTGCTGGGAAGGTCTTCCCAAGCCAGACAGGCATTTCAGCTGTTTGCCAACAAAGAAATACTTTGTTGCATGCAGGGAAGAGTAAAACCATTTCTTTTATGAATCTGTTCCAGACTTCACGTTTGAGTCTCATGCCAGCATGGCTCTGTTGCAGCACTCCCAAAACTAGCCAACTGCAACAAGGGCTTTTACCATCACATACCAAGTTAACTTCAGTAAGTAGTTAACACCCCTTGCCCTAGCACAGCCACCAATCCCCCACAAGGTTTCTAAGGTCTATCTACTGTTCACACAATTTCTTCACACTTTTCAGGCTAATCCCTCAGCTTCTCACCTCTGCTACCTTCTCCTTATCTCTCTTCATCCAGGGCACAGCCTCTCTCCTCTTCTTCTGGCCCTCTTCTTCATGCAGTCCTTAGAGCTATTTAACTGCTTCGCAGGAACCAGCCACAGCTGCACCTTACCCACATCAGCCAGCCCGCCGCCCCTGAAGCCAGCCCACAGCGGTATATTGTTAATTAACATGCCTTCATTCCTCTACATCAGGGGTCCTCAAACTTTTTAACTGGGGGCCGGCACAGATGAAGTGGCAGGGAGTCATCTGCAGCTGCTTGGTTTCCCCCCCAACTCCTGGGGGGGGGGTGTGTGTGTGTGTGTCTGTAAATACCAGGGGCTGGATTGAGGACCCTGGGGGGCCGTATCTGGGCTGTAGTTTGAGGACCCCTGCTCTACATGGTTCTGGGAGCAACACTGAGCTACCTGGGCACGAGAGATTTCTAGCAGGAGTTTTGGGCTTTGTGGCTGGAGTAGAAATTTAATGTTTGTGCTAGGGCATGCGTGAGCCCAGACAAGCTACAATAGATTAAGATGAGCGGTTGCTTCCATGCTGAGCAGTAAATAACCGAAATGGGACATAAGGGCACATAAAGTCTTTGTAACTGACTTTGATTGCATTATCTGTTCTTTCTACCACCACTCTTATTTCTGGCAGCAATATTTTTCCTATTGGGGATTTTTCATCTATTTAAGAGGTCTTTGTATAGTTGTATTGCTACAATGAGCTCAACTTATTTCAGGTTTGCATATTCACCATTTCTGTAATTATTTTGTAAGATCTTGCATAGGGGCAAAATGCATAAATGAGTCATTGCTGGCAAATGGATTTTCCAATTTTCAAAACAGTCGTGCTTACTTCACTGCCTGCCTGCTGTTTGGAAGGAGAGCCTTGTTTCACAAACATAACCAAGTTTGAGATCAAGCCTGTTTAAGGTAAAGGACAAACTGAGATATATTTGTTGTGATGAAACTTGTGATAATGCTCTGAACCTAAGGACGCTATAGCTTGAATTAAGGAAGTCTTCTTTAGCCTGAGAAATCTTTTCCTAATTTTCTGGCAAAGTTAGGTCAGGTTATTAAGTTTGAAGTCATTGTTGTTCAGAACTTTTTTCTTTTCCAACTACACATTTTTTTTTTATTTTACTGCAGTTGAGTCTTACATACATTTTTGCTACAGGGTTTCATACTCATAAATGGGCTTGGATATTTTTTTTTAATGCTTAGCATTTGAATACAACCTTTACACTAAAAATTGGACTTTCAAGATGTCATACTGTACTGTTTATTTTAAAAAACCCAGTTACCGGCATCTTTAGTTTTCAGAACAACATGTTCTATCCTTTCTTGTCATCGTTACAGACATAATATTTATGTAATATCTTCCCTAAATAAAGGGCAATCAACAGTTTTACTCGTTTGTTAGGCAGCCGTGTTACTGGTAGTTTTTTGTACCCTCAATCCTGACATGTTACTTAAAAATTCAAATCCAGATTTCCTCAAAGTGTGGAAATTGTTCAGGTCTGCAGAGGCACTTCACCTCTGAATGGGAAGCTTATGCTTCAAGCTAAACCCTGCACTTTTAGTGCATGACTAAGTAAAGAGATTTCAAATTGTTTGCAGATTGCAGCACTGAAAACATTTGAACTGCATTGCTTTGGTATCAGTCTGTTGTGTTAAGAGAGAGCATATGGCCAGATCACGCAGCCCCCTTGGCTACTGCGAACACTGGCACCCAGCAGATTTCTGATCAGAAGTGTCTAATATCCACACATGCCTTTGATGACTCGGTCAGGATTCCCACTCCTCTTCCTGACAGCTGGGGTAACAGGGTATCCAAATAACATATATGCCTGTGGAAATGTTGGGGTTTTTGGTTTAAAAGAAGACATGCAGTCATAAGGCTGTTTGTGAGGCGCAACATATTCTAGCTTAATGTTTGCAAACATAATAGCTGTTATCTTAAAAATGTGGACAAATTTTAGGTATTTTTTTTAAAATGGTTTTGAACTTAGCCTGATAGTGTTACTAACATAAGTTTCTGACAACACTAACAATTTGCCTTATGCACAAATTTTGATTACAGCTACTATATCCAACAGTATGAGGACTGTATATTCTAATGTAATCCAAATTTTAATTCAGTCTTATGGTAATGCTACAGTGATAATTTTCTTCATAGTCTAGCATCTACACTTGTCATTTGCTGCACCACAGAAAACATCTGAGTTACACTTGAGTAGATTTTGCTGTTTTGTGCTAGGTTTTTTGGTTTGGTTTTGGTTTTTTGGGTTTTTTTGTGGTTTTGTTTTGTTTTGGGGTTGGTTTTTTTTTTCCTTTTTGGCAGTGGTGTAGTTAAAAAAAAATTGCCATTACTGTACAGGTATGGTAAAGAACTGATTTCTTTGCAATTAAAAATATTGCTTTTGCAAAATTATTCTGATGTGTCTCATAGCATGTGGAGGAAAATTGTTCTTGAAATAAGAAAACCTTATCATTTGGCTTTGTCATAAAATTCTTAAAGACTATCCCACCCCAAGAGTTGAAAGATTCACATTTATATCTTTTTGTGCCATCTTAACTTTGAAGAGAATAACTGGCTCAGTCTCTGAACAGGTGGAATGAACAGGATGAGAGCACTTTATGAATTCATTATTTTTTCTTATTCATTGCATTTCATTGATGATATTTCAAAATACAGTAAATAATTGTAATTACAGTTACAGGGAAATTATCTAAAATACAGATAAAGAATTATTTCAAACACAGTCTACCAGTTCAAAGTCTCGTGGTAATGACTATGAGACTATATTTAAAAAAAAAAAAAAAGGGGGAGGAGGGGAACCTATTTTCTTCAGTCTTTCTGACTCCTAGTTATTGCAGAGAAAAATAAGTGAAATAGTAAGTTGCTGTCTCTTCTTGTGAAGTTGCTGGTTTCTGCTGCCAGGAATCTGTATCACTGCCATTAGATTTTTCTTTTTTTATATTCCTTTTCTCTCTGTAATTTTTTGTCATGGATATGCTCTTATTACCAGCACAATAAGAGCACCACATATGTATTAAAGTTGGTAATGTTACTATGAGAGGTACTGGTTACCAGGGATCTGGCAAAATATAGTTTGTGATCTCACAGGCCAGAGACTGTTTTAGTGTTAAACTAATACTATGCAGGGAGGAAGACAGTTGTCGGTGTATTACCTGTTTCAAACAGTGAGTAGACAGGAGTACATAGCTGGTTTGTGTAAGGATGGAGTTCTGAGAGCAAACCGCAGGGCTTTGGTGTCCCAGCTTCCTGGTGAGTCAGACGCTTTGCAGAACTGGTGGCTGGTGTAGATCCAGCACGGTCAGTAGGCAGGCTGCTGCTCTCCTTCCCTCTGAAAAATGGCACTGCTTTGGTCCCCATTTCTTTGCCTGCCAGCCAGGGCTGCATTTTAAATGGGCTGCTTTTAAATGGCTCACTTTCCTGTGGGAGCCGTGTTCCTTTTCCTCTTGAAACTTTCATGCTTCATGTCTCATGGCAGATGCTGTGAAGCTAAAATTCAGGTGGTGGTTTAAGTTAACCTGGCCTTTATGAAGGACAGCATGGGGAAAGAGCTTCTGAAAATCAGAAGGAAAGGGCATTGAAAGGTAAAAGGAATAGAATCTGTTGTGTGTTCAGCTCCAGAGGTGGTTTCTTGTGGAGCAAAACCCTACAGGTAGGGAGGAGGAAGGAGTAAACAGGTTTGAATTGATTTTGAGAGAGACGGCAATGCTGCAGGGAGCAGCTAGAGCCCTACCAAGGGTTAAAGGCGTGATGTCAGAAGCTGATCTTTTGTTAAACAGTCTTATTTTGAACACAGGAAACTGAGGTCATGGAAGAAGAGGAACATGTATTCCCATGAGATCATGCTTTGGTGAGAGGCTGTTGAATTAAGCTGATGTGTTGCACAAGAAAAAGCTCTAATCCACCTCTTGTATGTGTGCTCAAAACCAAACAAATGTAAAGCAGTTTTCTTTGTGCGTTATTTATAGCCGCTAGTCCTTGCAACACACTGTTCCTCTGTGATAACCTTAGGCTGCACTTTGGCTTTTCAGACTCTTAGGAGTTCTCTGGAACAAGCTTTCTTCTATATCAGCTCTTTACTTTGGTTGCTGGCACGCTATGCACCATGTCAGTCTCAGACCACTGAACTCTGCCACTGTGCTGCAGGTAAAATGGACATTTTGTGGAGCAGACTTTAAGCCTGCAAGTGACTGGAGGCTGTTCTGAGGCTTATTATTTCTATTAGTATGTGTTTTACGGTGACCAAGATAGCAATCTTTTTGGATGAAGTGGAAAACAAACTTATTTCATGGACAATGTAAGAGAAGGTGGAGTATGAGAGCAGAAGGACTCCATGTTTCTGTCTGAAAATGCCAGTGAAGTAGAAGACTGATGACAAAACAGCAGAAGTAGTTTGGGTAGTTCATCTGCTCACCTTTCCATGTGGTCCAGCTCAGTAAACAGGCTGAGTGCTGAAAGTTGTTCAAACAGTTGCTATGATATGCCTAATCCATTGGCTTTTCCTTCCCTTCACCCTCATTTACTGATGACCAGCTATGATTTGGAGGGGTTTTCCAGGTAATTGCTGCAATCATTAAATGGCATAGCAAAATAAGACCATATTAGTGTTCAGCTGAAATGGGGAAAACCCTTATAACACAGCATAGCAGCTCTCATGTAGGTTAGTTGCCCTCATTAACAGGTAAGTCCTGTCCCCCAAAAGTGATCCTTACCATGCATGTTAGAGATTTTATTTCAGATTGGAAAAAAATCAGACTTCATTACAAACTCCTAATTTTATTGTATAATGCTTCGAGTTTGTATTGATTCACCGTACAGTTAGGAAGTTGCTCCCCACTTGGCAAATTCATTGTGGTCTTGTCATTTGATGTGTTTAGAGAATGTTTTGAGACCTGGTCACACTCTCTTGTTAGTTGTCTTGCTCATTGTCTTTTTTTTTTTTTTTTTTTAATTTATTCATTATAAAGATCCATGCATTGATTTGAGAATAAACCACATACTAGTTTTTTAGAGTTTGGGTTGTTTGGGTTTTTTTGGTTTTTTTTTTCATTCAAAGCATGTGGTTGGGTTCTTCTGAGCATTCGGTTAAATCTCAAGATGTGTATCTACTCAGTCACTGACTGACTGGTGCTGTTTAACCAGGTGTTATAAGTAATGCAGACCCTGTACGTGTTACTGTTTGTGGTCTGCTGAATATTCTCACAAACGGTACTTGTCTAACAGCAGAAATTACTGAGGTTTCTGTGAATCAGAGATCAACAAAAATGATGCAGATCTGTGTCAATGGGATTTTTTGCAAAATTTATCAGCCTTAAAACACTTACTGGTGTTCCTGCTGTGTTCAGTGCCCAGATCCACTCTGTTTCATTCTCATGTTGAATCTGTAGGATTGTAGCAGGTAGCCAGATACTTCCAAACAGACAGAACCAGGTTATAAAAAATTTCAAGAACTATTGCATGATCTCCTTGATGCAGAGTGTTCCTCTTGGTCAAAATGTTATTCCTAAGTTGCTCAAAAGGGAGGTTAATTACTCTTTTTGTTATACAGCCTAGTTATGTTTCACAGCAATTGCAGATTGTATCAGCCTGAAGCATAGTGTAAACATGTTCCCTGAGATAATATGACACAGGTAAAAGCCATCACGTTAATAAATTCAGCTTCCATTTTTCTGGAGGTTTTTTGGTGGCATGGATTAAAATGCTCAAGTTTGTAACTTTTTGATATTACACAAGTTTTTTAAGATTTTTTTGTCTTTCACATGTTTTACTGGAAGTTTTAATTGCAAGGCAATAGACTAATTTTAATATAATCAGCAAGTGATTGTTAGACTTTGGTATTAAATTAGGTTGAGGTAAAGGAGAAACTGAAACTGTGGTTTAACTTCTTGAGATTCATAAGATGTTCCCTGGCTGTTGTATTGGGGTAAAAGGCATACACTAGTTCCCAGTTCACCATCTCTGTACCTCCACTATCATATATCATATATTTTTAAAGACTTCTCCAGATAGGAATACTTCCTTCAAAACAAAACCCCATTGTTTCTGCATTTAGGGACCAACTTGCTTACAGTGATTTCGAGCCCATCTCCTCAGTTCATATGGTGTAATTTAAGACCACTTAGACTCAAGTCTTTAGATGATTAAAATTACTACATCTAACAATTGATTACTACTGAAGAGGCTACGCACCAAGAAACAATAAGTTGCTCTCGGTGAAATCATGTGAAATTTAGATCTTAGCACTTGAGTAAATGAAAAATGTCTTCAGAGGATCTGGGGGGGGTCACAGAGTCATAGGTAGGATTGGGGAAGAAGTTACAGGAGCTGAAGAAAATGAAAGCCAAATGTTTTTAAGGAATGAAGATATAGATCCACATCAGAAATAACATAGTAGAACTAACTAGCAGAGTGCATACAAGGTAACAATCCAATTAGAAGCAAAGCATTGGCTCCGTGTGAGGAAAAGTTGGGACTTAATGTCCTGAGGAAAAATACAAACAAGCAGAATGGGACAGCAGTGTAGTTTACACTTACTGCGCAGGTAACCCGGATCTAAGGCTATTTTTCTGTTTCCTAAATATCATAAAATGACCCAGACTAAGAAGGTGAAATTGGAAGGCAAAGTTACCTGCATGTGAGCGCTGTCTGAGGGCTGACTGACTCCCCTCCTGTGCGTCCTCGGGCTGGCAGGTACATCACTGGGGGGCTGTGAGTTCCCTTGGAAGGCAAGTTTTCCCTCACCTAACTTGAATTACTGAGGAAAAAATCACAAAGTGTCTCAGAGAGCAAAGCTGTGGGATGTGCCCAGCCCTGGAGATGAACACAGGAACAGTGAGAGCACAACGTATATATGTGACCTGCGAGGGGCAAAGCTTTGCCCTAGTTTCCTTTGCTTATACCTAGATGCCATTTTCCAAAGCGAAGGATTAAGGATATGGGAAATAAACTGCTGTTGGGTCACTGAGGGTTTCAGAATCCCTGTGATGTTTTGAAAATAACGTTGGAAACATATTAATATTCCTTAATCCTTTTCTTGTGCAAAAGGGGACATCCTCATACACTTTTTTGCATAACAAAAATGTTTAGAAGATAAAATTGTTTGGTTTTCCTATATTGAATTATTACTTTAGAAGTACTGTGAAGATAAAAACAAAGACTATTAATTAAATTCTAAGTCAATGAAAAGAAACCAAGATAATAGTTTCATGTGATATCTATAATAGAGCTGTCTCTTCCCTGTTTTAGAAAAATATTGAGCCTGAGATAGAAGGTAAAATCCCAACAAAGGGTGTCCCCTGCATTTTATGAGAAACTGTCATAGTGTCTCTGATTGGCATATTTTTTCTATTCAAGCAGCCACATTTAGCTGTGCCTTATCCATACCAATAGAAAAGATTTATATTCTGGAACAAATCTAGGAACTGACAGTTATTTCATATGGTACTTATGGGTATCTTTACCCATAATGGCAAATATATATTAAATCTTGAAGGCATATTATCCTTTGATGCGTGCTTAGTTCCTATTACTATTAATGGGATTTAAATATGTTGAAAGAAGAAAATATTCTCTGGCGTGCCATTTTGCAGACCACAGTTTTTAAATGCCTGGCTTTATGGAGGTGGCTTTTCTGTTTTGACCAATAGTGAAGAACTTTTGCAGCATTATACATGCATGCATTTTGAAATACCAGCCAGAAATAATTGTTTACTAGAAGATAATGTTGCAGTCATGGCATTTTCTGTAATGAATGTACAAAGTGTAAAGCCTTACCAGCGGAGGATGTGCAGGGAATTCACACAGTATCCCTGAGCACTACCACCATCAAACAGGAGCTTCAAACCTTTCTCATCAGTGTTTTTATTCAAAGCTCTCCCTCAGGGAAGTCATGGAAGGAGGGAGAGAGGGAGAAAGACTTTTCTCAGTCCTTGTTCTGGCTGCCTCCTTGGATTTTGCTTTTAATCTCGTTGCTTCTCTTTGATGCAGATACATAGGCAGTTCCACCAAACAAACCCGAGAGAAGCCCTTCGCCAGCTGCCTTCTGAGTCTGCTTTCTGTTTGGGCCTCTAGCACGTATCAGTGCTGAGTGCAGGGGGTAGGGGGGGGGGGGGGGGGGGCATTTTTTCAGCAGTCTAGTTTCAAACAGGAGGTTAATGGCTTTCTTCCATTTCTCAGAAGTGAAATGGAGAACACAAATTTCAGTGTGATGTACTTGGACTGTGGCAGTACAGTCTTACAATCCTTGTTCCTCCATCCCTTTAGGTGCTTATCATTAGCAATTCTTTTTTTTTTTAATAATGAAGTCTGTTACATTTTATGTTGCTAAATATTACCTGTGTCACCTAAGGCTCAGCTTTCATCCAAACAGAGTTCAGTTGTCAAGTTTGAGCTACAGTTTGTTCCACACTTCTTGCAAGTATTTGTCTAGGCATGTGTTGTACAGTGCGGTACTTGCAGTACTGTGTTTTGTGATGTATTGTGTTAATATATTACCTTGGTTACGGTTAATATTTAAAGTGAAAAAGTTTGGGGTTTTGTTGTTCTGAAATGTATGAGTTAATTTTGAAAATGTAGTCATTTGAACCTTTATTGAGCTGTCTTGGGAAGCTGTATTGCAAGTTATTGCATGTATATGATCAGGAAACGTAGTAATTCACTGTATCTTTTCAGATAAGTCTGCTTACAGAGATTGGGGGTGTTTTCACACAAAAAATGAGTATGGCATCTTTGTTACTTTGTTTTTGTTAATGAAAACTCACAAGCCTGTGTAGAAATATTTTTCTAGAGTAAACAGCTAGTAATGGCAGAGAGAAGGAAGAAGTTACAACCAAGATCCAGTGGGATTCAGGAGGCAAGATCTGTATATATTCTAGACCCCTTGGAGAAATTAAATCACTAAACGCTTGTTTTAATTCAGTCTTGATACCTTAATACTTTGTCCCACACTTCTCTGGCAGCTTTTGAAAAGTGGTAGTTTAAACTCAGCAATTATTTGTGGCAGTGTCCTTTTCATCAATAAAGAGTGAGAATTTACAAAATTTACCTGTGGGATTGCAACTAAAGCTTTGAGGGGTGTTTGCATTGCGAACCAACGCTGAAGTTGCAAATTGTGAGTAAGGTTTCTTGGTATTTCATTCAAACTAGTTACTCGCAGACCAATATCAGCGTAGCCATAAGTAGCATGGAGCTTACGCCAGATAGTTTCTTCAGAGTCTTGTGGACCATACTGAGTCTCACTCTTTCATGCTCTGCACAGTTGTGAAAACACTTGTTAGCTGGCTAAAGAGATAGCCAGCATCTCTGGTAAAGCTTTAAGCGTGCTTTTAAAACAAAATATAGACATACCTCAAGACAGATCGTGTGCTTACCCCTGCATCTACAGGGTCGGAACGTTTTCTTCTCCTTTCCCTAATTTTAAAGTTCCATTAATTATACAAACCGATTGAATAAAACTTTCTGGAATAATGTATGGAGATTTGTCTCCCTCTACCTTTTAGGTGTGATTATGTCTCCAGAGTCTTATGTGCAGTGGCCCCAGTCTGGGATATCTTTTAGATGTTCTCCCTCCCTTGGCAAGTATTTTCTGTAATTTTCTGGGCTTTTGGGGAGATAACTTGAAAAGTTCTCAGTACTGGGTAATTTAAGGTTTTTCATCCTGCCCACCTGGACATGGAGATCTTGGACTGTCTGCAGTTGCCTCATGCATTTCATCGTTTATGATCTCAGTTTGCCAACGCCTTACTGTCACAGCCTGTGACCTGTGGACTGGACCTCAAGCCAGACTTCTTGTGCTGTATAAAATGCCCAACCCCAAACAGAGCTTTCACCATGCAGATTTCTTTGCCTTGAAGCATATCCCATTCTTCAGGGGCTGCCTTGAATTATTTGAACTCATTTGGTTTGTTCCTCAGGACTGTAAGCTCCTGTAATTTAAAATATATGTAACACAGTTATCTGCCTTGTATTTAAAGGGAAAATACAAATTTACCATCAAACGGCTCATTTAACATTTTAGCAGGAAAAATACATGTTCAGTTTGAAAATAATTCTGTTGTGATCAGCAACTAATATTTAATGACATCCACCTGCACAACCTGATTCAACAAACAGCATTGCAACAGAACTTGTTTTCTGAACTGGACTCACTACAACCATACAGTTCTAGTTTGTTTTTCAACAATATAGAGTCTTTTAAAATACCATGTCAAAAATAAATACACCTTTTCATTTTCCCCCTACTGGCTCTCTGTCTCAGGAGCAAGTCAGGCATGTCACCTGTATCAGCTTGAATCTCTGACTGAACTCCCAATCTATGCTACAGTTGCTGGCTCAAGTTTGGAAAAACGGTGGAAAAACTAGTGCTCGGAGGTTAATTTTTATTCCTCCAGAGTGCAGTATTTTCAAACTATGAGGAAAATACCTTTTAGGGAAGTTCTGAAAAATGCTGTGTCTTGGGAGGAGGGAATGCAATATATTGAGATAATAATAAGCTGGAAAAATGGCAGCATCTTGTAAGATATGAGATCCAACAGGAGTCTTGAAATCATTTATTTCAAGAGCAAATTTATCATCAGTTTGAAGATACTACTGTGGCATACATGAAGGTGGAAAAAGCGATTTTGGGAAGTGAGCATGGACTTTTAAAATAGGCAGACTTAGAGCTAGAGGTGAAAATCTGGGAGGGAATGAATTAAAGTTCCTTTGTTTTGTGTTATAAATAACCATCTGCACAAAGCTGTGCCGCTGAGGACGCTTTCCTTGGCTTACCTGCCTTGCTTGCCTACTATGGGAAGATCACCAACACTATTTGTTATGTGTGTACTGGAATATTACAATAGCATTGTTGTTAGTAAAGACACATTACATATCCCTGACCCCTTGGGAGGAGATACATGCTTAGAAGAGCTACATAATCTATGAAATTTTGTTTGATGTGGACACCATTTTCTTGGTTGTCCTTGTTGGAAGGAAATGGATGATTCAAAAAGGTAGAGAAAAGGGGACTGACTTGACATAATCTTGCAGATTATGTCAACATCTGAAGTGTGAATTTAGAGGGAATGTAGTCGCAACTTTAAGCCTAAAGCCATCTGTATACTGAACAGGCCCAAAGGGGCCCAGTGGCTGACTCGACAGCTCCAAGATGCAGGAGCTGTAGCTGTGCCATGAGAATCCATTTAGTGCTTGACCTTTTCCCCCGTGTCCCTTTTTGGAGAGCTCTGCAGCCTTTCAAACCAGTCGCATGAAGTCCAGCTACCTCTTACACAGGTGAGGTGCTTGTAATGGGACAGGCTGGTGCGAACACTTTGCATGTGGCTTGGTGGATTGTGGTGTTGCTGAAGGGGGAGATTGCTGGATGGGAATAGCTGTTTTAGCAAGAGGTGTTATGGCTGTATTTGCTGTAAAGATAACTGAAAATAAACATTTTTGGAAATGCAAAGGTTTTGCTCCTACTCCTAAACCTGTTGTTTCCTTATAGAATTAAATATCTGTATTAAATACTTTCAGCCTTATAAGCAATAAAGATCCTGGAAAATTACTTCTGCTCCTTTTTAGTGTCAGTGAGAGACTTCATGAAGAGCGGCGTTCACATGTAAGTATTTCAATACAGTGCTCAACAGCCTGTCTGGGAAAAGCTATGGATCACAAAGTTTATTGTCTACCTGTTGTAAATTTAGGCTCTTTCCTGTCTCTCTTTCCAGTAGATCTCTGACCTTTTTGTTTCTATGGAAGTTAGTTCTGTATTCAAATTGATCTGAGGGAGAGGGGTGATGGTGTTGGTGTAGGTATTTGCTGCTTTTATTTTTTTTTAATTTTTTTTTTAATTTAGGCAGTGGTTTAAAGTGGTTTTAAAACACTTGAGGCTCGCTCTCCCATGAAATATTTTATGGGAAGGTATAATAGAAGCTTCCTCTTCTGCACCATCTGTTTTAATGTAAACTCAAAGGGACAGTTTTACACTATGCTCAGAAGATAATGCTACACGGACAAAATACATAGTGCTATTTCATCTATTGGAAACAAAGCTGCAATAACTTTTCTTAATTGGGGTGATTTCCAGTCTTTCTACTTGGTAGTAGAATGATGGTATAAATAATGATGGAGTGCCCTTCGGGTACACTTTCTCTAAGTAACATACTCTGTGCTTTCATTCCTTAAGGAATCCATATGTTTGAAAAATAAAACCTGTCTCTTCAGCTGATTTTTATACCTCAAGCTGCCCAGGAAATAAAGAAAACTCAGTGCTGAGAGTCTGAAATATGTATTTTAATGATACATCCTGGAAGGCGTTCCCAGCACGTGGAGCACACTTGTTGGAGTCCTTAACGTGGGTTTGAACGCTGCAGTATGAGCAGTGACAGAGGTGTTGCCTGACTGGTTCTGTGCTTCAGCTTTAAAGCAATTTCTGTGTTCTTTGTGGCAGGGACTTTATATGATACCCAGTATAATGGACCTACAGAGTATAAATAGCCCACCTCATCTTTCTAGGCGTGCTACAAAACTGATTTGACTTTGAGAAAAAGTGGTCTTTGAACACAAGAGAATAAGGAAAGTTAAGAATTTAGGGAAGACAAATTGAATAGGTGAGTGTTTGTCACGGAGAGAACTTGAGCAACCCCGTTTCGTGTCTGAAGTCGTCAGATGAGCCTGAACTTCCCTACAACTAAGTACATATTTTTTCTTATTTATACACACAGTCCCAATCAGTATAGCAGTAGGGTAGTTGAGATGTTGCATTTTGAGGTAGGTAAGGTATGAGGCCAAAGCTTTTGAAGAAAGAGTGCATTTTTTAGGAGGTATAGGGATACAATTAATTTTGTAACCCTAGCAATTTAGTTTGCCATCAAGCAGAAATACTTGATTTCCTTTTTGTGGCATTTTGTCTGCTTTTTCGTGTCAAAAGGAGTTGCCATTTATGCTGCATTAGGTAAACTGCTAACAATTACTTCCTATATTCTGTTAACATATTTTCATTTGAAAAAATTCTGTCAATTATATATCAGCTCTGAAGTCATGTGCATTATCTTGGACTTTAGTTCTTTGTTCTTTGCACAATATCTTTATCTCCACTGTATGTTATTCACTAAATTAAAAGTATTTGGGTTGATGAACATGATTCTGAATTTTTTTGCTTTGAAAATACACAACCAAGATCTAATAGGAGAGTAAACATGCTGTATAATATCATTACTATAAATGGAAATATCCCTAAGGTCTGAAATAAAATATATTTGTGATTTGGGTACCTGTAGAGGAATGGAGGCAGTGGGTTGATCAACATTGATAACATGCAGCTGCGGTCTTGCTGCCACGGCAGTGGGTTGGTTGACATGGGTGATGTGCAGCTGTAGCTCGTTCCTGCTTTAGTAGTTAAATAGTAGGAAGAGGGGGTTGGATGGAGGAGGAGTAGTGGTTTGGCCTCTGGAGGAAGGAGCAACAGCATGGACAGTAGAGTCTGACCAACGGTGAAGACCTTGTTGAAGCTTATGAGCCTGCTTGTGCTGTGACAGGTACCTACAGTATGTGTGGGCACGTATAGGCGAGAAACATCCAGAAAGTCAGTTTTTAAAGAACTGATGTGCTGCATCATTCATTCATGTTATAAGTTGGTGTGTAGAAGTTTTGGATCTGTCAATTCATATAAATTATGAATGGCTTTGCAGAGTGTAACAAATATGTTTTGGCAATGGTGAGCATGAAGTGGTTTAAAAAAAAAAAAGAGAATGTATTTTCTGTTAAGTGTTCTGACTTTCCCTTAGTGTACTTATTTTCACTTTACTACCAGTTGAATGCTAACTCTGCCTGTGTGTTCTTTAATCAAGTGCCTAAATAAGGGAACAGGTACTTAGGTTCCCAGATTCTCTCTTCAGCTGATACAGTATTATGTTTTAATGATATATATTCAAATTCTCTGATTGTATATGTTGTCTTTTTGTGGTCATTTAGCCATCTGCATTCCAGAACTCATTTAATATTTCTTGATGGACAGGTGTCAAGTTAAGTCTTAAATGTATTTTCTGATAGCTAATCTGCAGCCTCACTTGGCAGCTTGCTACTGCGTTGTGTTCTTTTTACTGCCTGTAGGCTTGTGGTTCAATGATTAATGTTCCCTTAACTTCTGAAAGAGAAACACATTTGCTTGTTTTGTATATACTTGGGGTACAATTGTTCTGATATAATTATTGAAGACCCCCTTGCTTATTTCTAGCTAAAAGTCATGGGTTTTTTCCATGTTCTGTTCTGAGGCATTTGGCTGTACCTGATTCTGTTCTTACTAGCAGTGCCTTTTTTCTCTAGCATTGTTTTTCTGCATCTCATGGACTCAATATTCTTTCTTTGTTTTCCTTTGCTTTCTGAGATTTTCCCCAGTGTGGTTTGTTCATTTCCAACCCTTAATTTCTAGCAGACTATATTAGTGGTATCTTGGGATTTTTCTATAGATAGCGGTGCTGTTTTCACTTTTGTAGGTGTGGGTTTCATCAACACAATAATGAGAACATTTAGCAAATGCGCCCCGGTGCAATATGGTTGTGTGATAAAGACATTTGGTAAATACCTAAATCCTACCAGGTAGTTTAGAAGATACTTGGCCTAAAACAAGGCAGGATCAAGACACAATGGGTTTTCAGAAAAGTGAGTTCCAGCACTTAATTTCAGTTCTTGAAAAGCACTGCCTTTTTTGAATGAGTCAGGAGCAGCCTAGTTTTAAGCTAGATTTTCCCTTGGCTGTTCACAATTCCAGGTGACTTTAAACATAGCCTATGCATGTACCTTTAGCAATACCGCATTTCAGGCTCTGCTTTGCTGTTTGTGAAGTTTTCCTCAGGCTGAAATTGTTGCAGGTCTTTGTGTGATAGCCCAGGGCAGGAGAAAGCAGCAGGGAACAGACACTTTCAAAGTGATGGCTTGGACCAGTTGTTGCTTCATCATTGTGTGTTATACTTAGGACTTGCTTCTCCTGAGCTAACTTAAATAAGGTGTGATGCAGCCTTAGTGTGCCCTATGTAACATATAGTCATCAATGTCTCCTGTGTGCACAACCTCTCTGCAGGCTCGGCTTGCTGGAGCGCAGGTGGTATGGGGAACAGGGTAGAAATCCTGCGTGAGGACAGGTTTTCCTATTTTGGTTGTGGACAGTTCTGGGTCAGGAAATAAGTAATTGTACATTCAGTGTACTTAGAACTTTTTGTTGCTGTTAGGCTTCTTTTTTTTTGAGGGAAGAACAGAAAATACAGAGGCTATGATTATTTTTTTTTAAAACGGATCTGGAAATTGCCTCGAGTGATTATAGCCATTAGTGAACTGTAGCAAGAAGGACTTGAGTCCTTTTTTTTTTAAAAAAAAAAAAAGAGGAGGCTGGAAAAGGGATAAAAAGCTGTCTGAGTTTATTAAACATAAATCTCTGTAGATGAACCTGAAAAGTAGCTTTGAGAAGCTTTTTTTTTCTTGAGGCATGGGAAATCTTGGGGATTTAAAACAGTCTGGAGCTAAGTACTGCATAGATCGTAATTAGCTGAACTGAAGAAATTGTGATTTGATATTGATTTGGGATGGTAAAGAGAAGGCTAAAGGAAAGCTGTCAATGGGCTGTGTTAGGAGGGGGAAAAACCCCAGTGTATGTAGGACTGGAGGGAAACTCTGCTTAACGTTTCCATTTAAGACTTTGGCACCAAAAATGAGTGAGTGATGACACACAGAAGGTGTTTCTGAAGTGGGAAGGGATGAAAGTAAAATATAGGAAGAACTTGATAGTAAGGGTAAAGTAGTAAAAATGGGATGTAATTAAACGGCATGGTATTACAGGTCAGACAATTAGTAATGTGGAAACTCCTCAGCTGGAAGCAATGGAAGTGAAAAGCTTGGGAATATTAGTTTACACATTGCTGCCTTGATGTGATGAGATACTCTCCTAGCAGGTGTTGAACAAGCTGTTCTTGTGCAGGGAAGGGAGCAGGTGTCGTGGCCTGGGCGAGGAGCACTGGTGGGTGTTCCCTTGGGTTACCCTGTGCAGGTCTGGTTGTGCCTAAGGGTGAACTCAAACTGGAGTGAGGGAAAGCAGGGCTGCTAGGAAGCTGGGGAAACGGGGCAATGTTATCACTGATGCTTCAAAAACATAACTATTACTGGCTGGTCAAAATGCATAACTGATTGGTATTGAAGCTGGCCAGTGATCTTGCTAAAACTGCCTGTCCTTCTTTTCCTTCATGCAGATGTCTGTGTTGGGGTGCAGTAAGGGACCAGGTACTAAGGTCAGGAAGTTGGGAGCCAGCAGAGTGTGGTAACGCAGCCGTCTGGCAGGGCCCCACCAGCGGGGGCCAAGGGGCAGCCCTGGAGGCGGCAGCCAGCTTCAGCTGAGGGTCTCCATTGCTGGGCAGGTCTGTGGGGGGGGGGCAGGTCTGAGGCCAGGCTGGGAGGTCAGGGTCAGTACCAGGGTCAGATATACCCCAGCAGCTGCCAAGCCGGTCAGTGGTGACAAGGCAGGTGTGAAGAGAGGCCAGGATGCCAGTCTGAAGCAGGGTCTGGTTCAGCGGGGTCCCTGGCCAGGCAGGGCCATGGCTGCGATGCTGCTGCAGCATGGCACTGGGGGTCCCAGGTGAGTGCGGCGTAAGAAGGCACAGACTCCGGTTGTGGTGCAACCAGAGCCACTCCATTGCACAGAGAAGCTCATATTTATCTCTCTGAGCCCGGGTACAAATTCCAGCCGTATGTACCGCCAGGCTCAGGGCAGAAACCATTCATGCAGTTACATATAGCTATATATCACTACACCATGCAGACACCTATATGCTACTAGATAACCGTGTTTATCTTTCTTACTTTCCTTCACGATATCCAGCTGTTCTCTCATCTCCTGCCAGGTCAGACATTCTCCATCCTCCTCTCCTACACCATTCTCTATTCTCCTGTCCCACGCTGGAGTCTCAGGTGAGAGCCTCCATTTAAAAGCAGCTCCTAAGAGAAGGGTAGCCCTCGAGAAGGCTTCTTCACAACAGCTTTTTTTCAAGAGTGTTCCTGCCGATGTGGGGCCCCGAGCCCAGGCAGGCGGACTCCCAAAAGCCAGGGGAATGCATGCAGGGGACTGGTGCTGCAAGTCTGTCTTAAAAGAAGTCTTCCTTGACCTCTCCGTGTTATGGTATCTGGTGCATTTACAGCTGTCCCTTGGCTTAGGCAAGTGGCCAAGATTCACCCAGAGGAGTGATGCGTAGGGAGTGCTGGCAAACCCATCCACTTAAATGTTCCCACATAAGGCTGCTACATGAAAGTGTCCTTCAGAAATACTGCCTTGTCAGGGCCTGGCAGCATCCCCCACCACCCTTTGGAGGTCTGGCTGCTGGGGGATACAGGGCCAGCTTTGCTATGGCACAGCTGCAGGACCTTGAGAGGTCTCAGTGGATGCCTCCCTTGCTGAGGAGATGATTTAGAGGTTGGGTCCTCACTTTTGGTGTCTCCTTGAGCTGCCATGCCTGTGCCTGGGAGGCATGCTGTTGGTCCAGACGCTGATCTGCACATCTGACTCCCCAACTGACTTTGGACTTGCCTTGTTCCTTGGCTGTTGGCTGACCTCAGTTACCATCACTGGACCAGCCTGCCCTTGTGTCTCTGACGCTGCCTTTCACTTTTAACTTGAGCTTCTTGCTGTATCAGTTTTGGGGTGTCATCAGGAGGCAGGCCAGACGTTTTTGGTGTCAGGATAGAAAGACAAGAAAACTTTGATTTACATCCTCTACATGTCATTTCATGTACTATCCCCTTCTGATAACTCTCCCTTCTAAAATAAATCATTTTAATTTGTTTTCATGCTCTCTTTTTGTGAGGTTCTTTCCACCTTCCTTCTCAAGACAATCAGTCTCTCAGCTGTTGACCTCAGCAGTGATTGCCAGATTTAACATACGGAAATTTTTATGTGATTACAAAGCAAAACAGCTGTGCTGGATTTTGGGGGGAGAAGGTATAAATCTTGACTTTTTAATGTCTAAGTCTAATACATAATAGAAGACTTGGGACAGGTCAAGGAGAGACTTCGCTTTGTCTGTGGACTAGATGACTTATCTGTAGTACATAAATCTGATAGTTTACAGCTTGTTGCTTAGGTTTTGTGGGTGGTTTTTTGTTTGTTTGTTTGTTTTTTCTTTAATCCCTTCTATCTCGTGCATTCCCTGAGTAAGATTCTTGCTTAGTTGCATGACCTGCCATTCAACTTTGTACTTAACAAAAATCCTTCACAACCACCCACCCCCACCCCACCCCTATCATATTACTGTCTTTTCTTTTATTTAAAGGTTTAACCTGTCTGGTTTAGCCCCGGCAAAACCAGTACTGTCACTTTTCCAGTTATCTAAGTTTTAGTTGATGCTTGTTTCTATTCTGTCTTAATAGTACAAGAAAATAAACAACAGTTTAGAAAACCCTGACCTTGTTTTGTAAAACTGGGAGGTTGAGTTGTTCAAGAGTGAGGCTGGACAAAAGAGCAGAGATACTTTGCACTGGAGAAATTTACTCAGCCTGGAAAAAAAAATTAGATGACCTGTTGTGATTGCACTACCACATTGTATTCAATTATGCCACAGTGATCAAAACAAACTTCCACTTGGTCTTCTTCAGGTGGATCAACTATTATCACACCAGTCAGGAGAGGAACATGAGGAAGAGCTGGCTGTTTTCTTCACATTTATAACCCACTTGGGGGGAAGAAGGGAAGGAAAATCCTTGCAAATCGCTTCACATCCGGGGGGGGGGGGGGGGGGGGAACCCAAACACCATGTTTTGGGGTTCATTTATAACAGCAAGAGTTAAATTTAGAAGCCAATTCTTTGCCTGAATGGACGTTCAGAAGAAAAGCCACTGCGTTCCCACAGCTGCCAATGTGTTTTGTGACCGTGTCAAGGTCTGAGCAAGGAAAGGTTTGGGGCACTTCTTGTTGTGTGGCCTTAACTTAGTAAAATCAGACAATTTAGTACATGTGCTTGGGATTGCCATTCTCCTGTATGCTGTACTTCTTCCTGTTGCACTCTGCTCTTGGGAATGTATGCTTACCGGGGATTTCAGTCAGCAAGGCAAACTTCAGGTATTTCTTTCTAGAAACCTAAAGCAGTGTAGTAACTATCGGTGTCACTAAATTCGCTAAGTGTTTAATTCCTGGTTTAATGAATATAATATTTGGTTTTTATCAACATCTTTTTATTCTTACCTAATTGAGAACCTAAAGGTTTTACAGGATGGGTACCAGCTACAGTAATTTTTATTCTGTTATACAAAAGGTGCTTTCAATTTGCATTTTAACTCCAGTTCTGCTTTAACACCGATAATGTGCAAAGCCCAGTGATATTATTACACTTTGACACTGAATTACCAGATAAATGACTTGTCAGAGTTCATTTATGTTTCTGAACGTTTGGCAAAGAGTGACAGCTGCATAGAGCTTATAATTCAGTGATGTATTATCTCAATGAAATAAAGTAGCTTCCCCTGAAAAATATATGCAAAACAAAATCTTGGGGGTCTAGATAAGGTGGGTTTTGATTCAAAATGAGATTCTGTGCCAAATAAGAGGATTAGTTCTAGAAGTCAGATAATGCCAGAGGAAAGGAGATACAATGACTTGTCTCCTTTTGAGTAAAGAGCAGAATTTTGGATGAACGTCAGGCACCTGCACTGGAAAAAGTTTTCTACCCTTTAAAATGGAAAAAGAACTAGGTTATTGATATTGTTTAAATTCAGTTTAGAGTATTCTGGTTTCCATTTTTTTTATATGCGTGATCTCTGCACTCTGCCAATCAAAGTGATGTGACTTTTTCAAAATACCTGAGAAAAATTGAGGATAGCAAGTAATTTAAAAACACCTGATAACATACTGATGCAAAATAAAACCTCTGTATTTCGAATTCAATCTCTTAAATGTGGGGGAGATGTGTTTGTGTTAACTTCCAGAAAAAAAGAAGAGTAGCAGAAACTAAAGCAGACCCTGCTGCCTCTCCTGGTCCTTCTGGCTTCATTTCTTCTATTGGCCCAGGATTATTTGCCAAAACTGCTATGTGCAATGCACATCGGGATTTTAACATTTCTTGACTTTGCCCCTTGTGAGATGGAAAAAATGAACTAAGCTGTCCTTGTTCCCTTTCTGCCAGTACTAAATGTAACGGGAGGTCAAGTTGCAGCTGCCAGTGCTGGAGGGCAGCCCTGCTGCTGTGATGTGTGGCTGTGGGTCAGACCCAGGTAGGCAAGAGTGAGGGGGACCTTCTCTCCCTTCACCAGCTCCAGTGGGGCCAAGTACCTGTCTGAGCTAGACCTGCTGCCTTGGTCTGCTGTCTCAGGCCCACCTCATCACCAGGGTCTTTCCTGGTAATCCGTGGGCTGCTGGCCAGCCCTGGCTGCCATTGCTGGACCTGTTACAGGAGGATTGAATACAGGATAAGTTTAATCTTAAGAATTTAGAAGCAGTCATGCATCCTAGGTTGGAACAGTATGTGTTAAGGTACCTTCATTGTTTGAAACTAATCTTTGTATACTTGTAAGCAATAAATTCAGGTTCTAACAAGGGTAAGCCTGAAGGATGAAGGAAAACCAGCCCAAGACCATTGATTCCAGGCCAAGAAAGAGTAAGAGACTGAGACAACCTGATTTAAGACCATATATAGGGGCTACAAAGGAGAACTCTAGCCAACTGAATAAAGGAGCGGGCAAATTTGCAGACCTGCCAGACCACTGAAGACCCCCACTTTGGACAACTGGACATGCACAAGGGGGAAGGCAAATATTATAAATAGTCTTGGGTAATCTCATTGATATGTATGCATTTCCCAGGAAATTTGTTAAATACGTATACATGGTCTGCATGAAAGTGCTACCTAAGAGAAGGAAGCTATGTGTGTTAGGTGGAGCGATCCCCTACGCATCCAGCACTGCGATAAAGAATGCCTGCTTCTTAACGCTACATTGGTGTTAAGGAGTTTCATATTCCCAGTCTTGGTGACAGACCTGCTCTCCCTTTTTTGGTCCAGTACAGCTGCTGCCCTGCTGGGCTCCCAGATCTGTGACCTCTGCAGAGCAAGCAGCCTGTGCTGCCTCTGACCGTCAGGTCCTAGCTGGTCTCCTTTATGGTGGTCGTTGGTTTACCTTTATTGTCCTTTCTGGATGTTGCAGCTGTCATCTGAAATAAAATATGAAAAGGTTTCTTTTTGGCTTATTTATTCCAGCCTAGTAGTGCAACAGAATGAAATGGTACTACCAATGTTGTTAAACTTTTAGATGCCATTCCCCATCCCTTAGGATGGGAGAATAGTGCTGCTGATGTTTTTTTAACTACTCGCCCCCCCAGTTGCAAACTCACGTTAATATCATCTTTTACTTCTTTACCTACTATAAATGCTCTTCTAATGCCGGATTGCCAGACGGTATTATTGTCTGATTACTGGATATTCAGCCTGAACTATTTTAATTTGCCAAAAGAATTTTATAATTATGTATATTCATCAGTTCAATTCATGAAGGACAATGTGTGGCATACAGGAAATTAGAGCTCCTGAGATAAGAAACTCTCCCACCCTACACCTAGCAACTGTGTAATTAGAAGTGCTCATTTAGTGGATCAGTTCTCAATTAGCCGTTAAGTGTAAGTATTTGAGTTAGATATGTTCCTTTGTCTAACGTGACTGAACATAATTTAACTAGAGTATGTGGGATGTGGGCTACTGAAGGCAAACTGACAGATGACACTTCTTGTAAATTGTATTTCTGAATATGAAACTTTGTACGTGTAGTCCATGTTTATTCTGAAAGGGAGCTGGAAAGTAAGTAGCAGAGCTAGGACTATATAACATTCTGTAGGGAATACTTCCAGGGATGTGCTGTACAGTTTCAATTCATTATAATGAGGTTTTGTTGTAATAAATACACATAGTAAATTGCATAGGAGGTATCAGACAGGATTGATGGTGGCTATAATGAAGTTCTGTTTATGGATAGGTACATAAAAAGGATCAGATACTGTCAGTGCCTAATTCAGGTACCCTGCTGTTAAAAGAAAATATGTCTCAAAGAGTCTGACCACTGGAAAAAAAGGAGTCCACAGTATAAACCTGTTTGTGTGTGCATGATGTAGGTTTTCTGTCTGTTTGGGTTTTTTTACCCTCTTACTGTACTGGGTTATTTTGTTAATATTGCCACTATCTGGCAGAGCCTGACATTAGCTGTTTTAGTATTTTAAACTGTAACACTTGCTAATACCTTGTACTTGACTACTTTCAGTCTTGATTTCTAAATATTCTGAACACCAAATAAATGTCATTGGTGGAAAGCTGAGCTTTACTGATACAGAAGCAGTTCTGCAAAGGAGGCTAGAGGGTGAATTTATAACACGCTCATGACTGTCGTTTTGTTTGGGGTGTCTTTTTGTAGAGAATAGTAAAGGTAGTGTTTACTGAAGGTAATAGGATGGGTACAATCTTTTCAGCTTTAGGAGAACTTGAGCACCACTGGTCTATAAAATTGGAGGTTTGTTTAAAGGTAAACACGTGAGGGTTGAACAGCTGGTGCTGTAGACTGCCCTCAAGCAAATCAGACTGATTTGGGGTGATGTGGGTTGCCTTGTTCCTTGCTTGCAGGCTCCTTCTTGCAGTTCAGGCAGGTCCAAAGACATTAATTTAGACTTCTCTTATAATCCTTATTGTCCTTGGGGATGTGTACTAATCTTTTATAGCTGTCTGGTTGCTAATCTATTAATCTTATTTGTAAACGTGTTAAATATTGGACTGCGCCTTATCCATAGCAACCTTATCACAAAATTCAGGCAACACCAGGTATAACATGAAGTGTTGGGTAATGCATTTAACGGGCAAAATCAGCACCTGTGTTGCTATTGCATATGTATGATTTTTTTAGAATTTTCAATGTCAGTTTCAAATGTTAAAACAGATGTTTATGTCCATGAGATCAGCTTTCAGACCTACAGTGAGAAAGTCCATCTTAGAAAATGCAGCAAACCATTCTATCCCCTCTCCTCTTGTTACCAGTGTTCCGCTGTTTATACCACCTGCTTTTTCTCTCTGATATTTTTGACTTTTAGTATAATCAAACTAAACCTACCACAGCTCTTCTCAGTTGGAAAATGCTGCTTCTGTTTAAGAAGTAAAAAGCCGATTCCTACTCCCCAGTTATATGAATTGACCTAGCAAGAGATACCTCCTTACTTCAGACAGAGGTACTCATCGTAGGTGAAGAGTAATGAATACAACAGTAAGTTATACATTCACACTGTGTCTTTCTCTGCATGACACCAGACTTTCAGGGTGAAATCAAGTGAGCCTGAGGCAGCAGGAGTGTGCCTGGTGTTCTGGGGGTCAGTAAATCTTGAGGCAGGTTGCTTGGTGGCACTCAATGCCTCCAGTCGTAGGGTGTGCGTGGCAACAGTTCAGACTCATCTCTTACGGCGATGATATTAGATTGCCTCGCCTAATACAAGGACGATGCATTTCTCATCTAGAGCTATGTAATAGCAAGGGAGGGTTTGTGATGTACAAAAATACATGGGCATTTTGGTTCGATACACTTTTTGATAAAAAAACTGAATTGCATGAAAGGATGTAATGCCTGAGGTACTGTTTAAATCTTGGAATTATGCCCAGTTACGTTCTTTGCTCCAAACCCCCCCTCATCACTTAGTTTAAACCCAAGATTTTAAAGTAGGGGTTTTTTTCCACATTCTTTTCATACCATAGATATAAAGCAGAATAATTAAGCTTTTTACTGGTCATTTGCTCTTGTTTTGCACAGATCTATTTTGGCTAAGTGGCTTTCAAGTGTATATAAAGAATGATAAGATAAGCTTTTTCTTGAGCACTTAACCTATAAACCATTTGTCTGTGAAATGTAATGTTGGTTTCCCATAAACCTCTTTTAAAACTCACTGATTGCTTAAAAGCAGTAGGATAAAGTAGGGCACAGTGTAATATTCCTAAATAGGCTTGTCAGCGCTGTAGGAAATGTGATAATTTTGAAATCGGACCTTCAGTTCTGCTTATTTGTGTTTTTCATTAACATGTCCAAAGACACGTTCTGTTGTATTGGGGCTGGGGATACAGGTAAGGTTTATGCTCATCTTTACATGATTAATAACCCTCTCGCTCTCTGTTTCCGTTATGACTCCTCTTGGAAGCCTTCTATATGATTTTTCTTCTCTTGCTTTGTTTCTGTGGCCTTGTGGGTGTAGGTATACATCTCTCCACTGTTGTCCACAGAGTAATTTCCTTTCTTCTTCCTGCGGCATGTTCTAGTATATAGTCATACTGATTTCGTATTAGAAAGTAAATGTTGTTTCATGTACATGAACACTAGTTCAAAAACTGTATTTTCATTATAAACAAACACATCATAATCAGTTTAACTGTTCTTTTTGCACATGGAATATTTGAGACTAGATAGCAATTCCAATTTATTAGATTTGTTTGAAGTCATCTTGCTTGCCAAATTATTTAGTGATTTGAATAGGACTTCTGAAAGATCTGGTTTGCAAGTCCCAGATTTTTCTCGCAATCTGGGGATAGTTTAGTAATAAATGTGGCACATATTAATTCTGTTTGTAAAAAAAAAAAAAAAAAAAAAAAAAGATAAATTGGTGAAAACCCAATGAAAAAGGAATGCAAAAAGGATGAAATGGCATTATCTTTAAACCCATGGGGTACTTGCATCATTTTTCACTATACAACTCAAATAATTAAGAGGTTTGTTGCGTGGTTGTGCAAAGCAAGGATGGATTGCTTTTCCCTTGGGACTATTCCTTTGTGTAATTGCCCATCAACAGGGCTAAGCCATAGTATCTGGATGTCATCATGTAAATGCTGTTTTCCATCTGGGTGTTGATGACACAAGATGTTTCATTGTAAAATTGTGCCTTTCCATGTTCACCTGTTTTAGTTACTCTCTTTCAATCTGTGTGAGGTGTCATGCTTTTAAAGAGTAATTCAGAGAGTGTATGTCAAAACTTTTTTTATTATTATTCCCAGAATACGTCACTACGTGGAAGGGTGGAAGCATATGGTTATGTAGCCTTTATGAACATGTAGCTTAAGAGTTCTTTTGTGATAAATCTGATTCATGGCACTTAGAGAATTGTGGGCATGTTGCAGCCCCCTGTACTGAAGGTCACCCTTCAGACAACTCTGAATCTTGTAAGACGGCAGAGGCAAGCTGGAGTCCCACGCCTCTGGCTCTAACCTCGTTGGGAGCCCTGTTCCAGTACTGCTCGTCCAGGCTTGCATGTCTGGCTTGGCAAATTGGAGTCAGGTTCAAAAGAGACTGAACATTTGAAAACAATAGTTATCTATAACTTTCCTCACAGGCTACAGAATGTTTATCAAGGATGAAAGTTACCGATATGCATATTTTAGAAAGCAGTTAGTCAGGTACCTGGGCTTAAGAGTAAGAAGTCTGTAACATGTAACAGCTAAGAGAGACGCAGTTTTCAATTCATCTGAAAATGTATGGTAATTCTGCGACCTTCATTATGGCAATTTCACCACGGGGGAAAATCTCTCATTTTATGAGCATTGACATGCTTTGATTAAAATTATAAACATAATCTTATATTATAAACATAACATATATAAACAAAATTATAAAGAAGTGATTTTTTTTCCACATTAAAAGCATGTGGAGAATCTGCAGGGGGGTTGAGGACCTTTTTTAATAGATGAATAAACCTTTTTTTACTAGAACTTCTTAATGAAGATGTTATATCTTAAGTCTAAAAATTAACTTGAACTCTAGTTACCTTTACACTTGCCAGAAAAGCATATAGACTTCAGCTTCCACAAAACAAGTTCTTGTGTACTTGAAAGTATAGAGACAACTTTTTTTCCCTATGACTTGAGAGCAGGGTTGGATCCTCACAGAAGAATCTCAAAGGTGAGATCAGTTAATGTCTGGGTAGGTTTTAATCCCTGATTTAGTAAGCGTGGTATGATGTAAATGTCTGCCTGTGTCTTTCTGAATTGCACATCACTGTCCTCCTTGGTTTGACTTCATCTAACTTTATTTTTCTGGGGAGTATTTGGCTTCTGGAGGTGGCTTATGTACTTGAATGTATTGTATGTACTGAATAAATTAGTTAAACAGCAGTCCTAATACAGTAGTGTTACCTTCTTGCAGTTTATAAGCTAGTGCAAAAGGACTAAATTTTCAGTTGTTACACAGAGTGGTGAAGAGAGGCTAAGATTTTTTAGGAGCTGCCGCTGTTTAATGAGGAATGAAGGAACAGAAGCTGGCATTCTGAGGAGCGGGGCTGCTGCTAGTGACTGCATTGACAATGATTTTACAATCGGGTGTATTTTTTCCCTTGCCCAATAAAAAAAAAATTTGAGTCACTCAAATTTAGAGGATAATATTTTTGTCAATAAAATTTTAAACTTTAAATTTGCAGTAGAAAAGTCTACAGTTCAGACTTGATCATTCCAGAAAATCTTGTGAGTTTTTTTCAGATTACTGTAGGCAGATAAGTTGTAATGATGCATTGCAGTTCTTGGCCACAAAAGCTGTCAGTAAACAAATCTGAAGTGCTGAATTTTAAAAAAATAAAATAAATAAAATCTTTCCTACATTAATGTATATTGGTCACTTGTATGCCTGTAATAGGCACACAGTCATGCTATATGGCCAACATTTGATAATGGTATGTATTTTGAATTTTAAAAATTAGTAACAAAAAGCAATGTTTCTCAGTTTCTAAAATCTAGCACTGATACATCCCCTTCTAAGCTGATACTGATATGGAGAAATAATGTGAAATGGGGATAATGGACATGGATTGTGATTGTATGTGTCTGCTTAAGGAATGTGGGTATGGTGACTAGTCATGGGTGCGGTGACAACCACAGTTTTGAGGAGATGCCTGCCCCTCTTCCTCTAACAAAGGGGAGACGGGGAGACACCTGCCCCTCTTCGTCTAACAAAGGGGCTATTTAAAAGAGAATAAGAAAAGATGAGAGACATTCAAATGCTATCTAGAGGGAGGGAGTGCTAAGTCTCCTTGCTGGAAAAGATTGGGTGGTCACAATCACCTGAAGAAGATCGGGTGGTCACAAGGACATGAATCACCTACAAACCTGCAAGACCACCACATTCCAGGAAACGGACTGATAAGCTAATTAACATACGAAGCGGGGTTTAGGTAACGAATATGTATAGGCGTTAATTGAATATTCATTTGTTCATTGTATAAATGTGAGATGGTTCGTCACTTCGGGTATGCACGCTTGTGGAGGAGCGATCCCCCGTGCATCTGCGCGCAATAAACATACCTACTTTATAACTTTCGAGTTATAGAGTCTAATTCCGCACGTCAATACACTCTTGCAAAACACTCACTTAATTATAACTGCATTTTGATTAGAATGGCATTATTTTCTCTCTTTCCAAATGAGGACTTCCTGAAAATATTCAAGTAGTATCTTGGGGAGAAAGACGAAACAAATCCAGAGCAGTTGAGGGAAGCTGGGAAACACATTGCATTTTTTACCCTCTCTGCAGTAGTTGTGCCACTGGCTAAAAGGAATTTTGAGCATCAGGTAATCCAAGTGTAATGGCCTGTGATTTCTGGCTTCCCAGTAACATAGTTGAAGCTATGGAATGATGCCAAAATGACACAGAGTAACTGCTCAGAGATGAATTTTGTCTTTAAGCAGCAAAGGTATTTATTTTGTGCAACGTTGGGAAGCTAGCCGATTTGTACCAGACAAACTAGCTCCAAAGTTTTCAGTGAAAAGTTAGGTATTTTATACAGTTTTTGAGAGAGGTTACAGCTTTACATACGTATTCATTTGATTTTGACACTTAATCATTCTATTTGTAAGTAATAGGTGGGATCTAGGTGGAGTAAACCTTTCAACTTTCTTTGTTCAATGATTTCTTGACCCATGGTCTCCTTATCTCCTTCAGGTGCCCACCTTACCTTTTCTAATTATTCAGAGTACATTCCTTTAACATCGTCAGTGGGACCTTTTTTAATTTTTCAGAGTACATTCTTTTCTCAACACAAACAGAGCATTGTACCAAACTCATCCTGACTAATCTTTTTAAGACCTTGCTCTGTTTCAGGACCTCTAGAGATCTGAGATCCAGAAGAGAAGTAGGTGGAGTCAGTAGTGGAAGGGGTAAATTAAAGGCAACTGAAAGACCTAGCATCAACTTTGAAAACTTCCTTGCATAGGAAAACAGAGAAAATGTGAATCTGGAGAAAGAAAAGCAGGAGAGTGAAGGACTTGCAACTTAGTGTGGATCTGTGGAAACTTGATATTTTTCTAAAACTTACCCATCTTGATTCCGGGATGCAAGGTATGGATCTATCAACTGTTCAAGAGCAGAAAGGAAAACATAAAAGATCTAAGCCCCTGAATACATCAATTCCTTGGATAGATGGCTATTATGATAAAACTTAGAGTGAAGTCAGAGAAGTGGGAAGAGTTTGATAACCAAAGAACTCCCATCTGTCCATGAGAAAGGTGAGGTGGGATTACTTCCATGGTTCAGTAAGAGAAATTTTGGAGATGTTTAAAACTTGGAGAATTATTAATGGTGGAGCTCTGTCTCTGGAGAAATACAGCCTGTCCCATAGCTGACTATTCTAGTAAGTGGGTTTTTTTCCACACCTCCAGGTCACCTTCCACACCTTTGAAATCCTACCAAATAATTGATATCTATAAAATGTAGGAAGAAAAAACATGGAAATAGATGGACACTCTTTACGCTATGACTAAGGTAGTTTTAACTTGTTATTGCAGAGTCTTGAACAGATCACGTTGCTTTGAACAAAGTACTTGGCTGGATTCGGGCTAATAGTTAAGCGAAGGGCTTTTAATGGCTATAGCAAAAATATCAAAGTACAGCCTGATTTTAAAATAATTAAAAATAACACCCCCTCAAATTAGTTTTTAGTGTTTGGTAGTACCTACCATTAAAGAAGTCTAATCCTGTCATGTTTAGAACTTTAAAGTCTTCACAGGTATGCTGATGGATTAGATAACTGTCATTATTCCAAGCTAATGAACAATGGCTTTGCTATTAAAGCTCACTGGGATGGCGTACGTGTTACTGTGGCCACAGCCGAATGCTTCCCGTCCTGACTCTGTCTGGTGCCTGGCCAGAATGCACAGGGAGAAACTGAGGTCACACGGATGACTCCAATCACCCTGCTCTTATTATTTAGAAATTGTGCTCTCTTGAATAAAACACCATAAACTATCAACTATACGGGTGTACTGTGTGTGCATTTGACATGTTGTTTTCCTCTTTAAGGGTGTCAGAAAAGCATAGATTTGTATGAAAAAGAAAGTTGGTTTTTACTGGAAAAAACACTGAAGCTTGCAGGCAAAACACCTAGTAGTTTCTGATGCTATGTGCCTTTTTCTTTTTCTTTGCAACGGTAAGCTTTGACTCAACATTTTAAAAATCACCCTCCCCATACTAAAGATCCACTTTCCTTGAATGATTCCTATGACACTTTCCTGAATGCTAACAATGACTCCATCATTGTAGATAATTTTAGTTATTTTTCCATTTTCATTTATTAACATTGAATTTCACTTGATGTTTTGTCACTCAGTATGAGATACTTCCATGCTTTGTAGTCAGCTGTAGGTTTGACTACTGCAAAATACTTGGTGTGATGCACAGCTTGCTATAAATCTCTGTTTTCCAGGCCATAAATCTCTGTTTAAGATGCTGATGCATCCCACTGACAGCCACACTCTGGTTCAGATGGGCAATGATTAACGCAACATTTGGTGTCTTACTCTGTGCTGCACCAAGGGAGACACTGACCCTTCCTAGAAGGACTTGATGTCTTTTGAGGGCTGCTACTGAAAATGTGTGTTTTCTTGTGGTTGGTTTTTTGGAGGTTTAAATTATTTGGTTTTGAAAGTGCAAAAACACCTGTTCATCCAAACTTGTGTACTTTTTCAAAGAATGCAAGTTTGTGAAGTAGTTTGTTTGAACAAAAGGCATGTGTTTATTTCAAAAAATATTTAATAGTGGCTTAGACTGGATACTGGGAAAAATTTCTTCACCGAAAGGGTTGTCAAGCACTGGAATAGGCTGCCCAGGAAAGTGTCCGAGTCACTATCCCTGGAGATATTTAAAAGATTGCAGGCGTGGCACTTAGGGACATGGTTTAGTGGTGGAGGTGGCAGTGTTAGGTTAATGGATGGAATCAGTCTTAAAGGTCTTTTCCAACTTAAATGCTTCTGTGATTCTCTTATCATTTTTGCTCTGTTTTTACCAGAACAAACCAGACTTCTCTGTAGTTCTGTGAATCGCCTTGTGTATTAACCTTTATAAAGATTAGAATTGTTATATTTTTTTCCTTTTTTGCAGGATGCAAGTGGTAGGAGATGTAACTGTTAAGAGTCTAGCATATTGATGTTGTAGTTCTGTTACAACCTCTGATTGAATTATCATCTGCTTCAGAAAGTCTGTTGCAGTTCAATATTTTTGTTTGTTTAAAATCATGTCTATTGAGCTTCAGTTGGAGTAAGTTTGTCAATAATTGACTTAGAGTGTGGACCTCCCATCTTTTTCTGTAGTGAATAGAAACGCAACGAATTTAGTTAGGCTTTCAGCAACAATTTCGGCTTATTTTTGGTGATCTGTGTGCTCCGCTGACTCTGATAAGCTTCTTGCTTTTAATGCACCTGAAAAGCTTTTCTCACCTAGCTCATTATTTACATGAACATGTTATTTTTTAATTTAATGTTTTTTCCTTTTCAGTTTCCTCATACAAAAGCTTGCTCTGCTAATGTATTAGTCTCTCCTTTGCATGGCTGTTTGGCTGTGCCGTCATTTTCCTTTGGTGTTTTTTGGATAGTGTTTATTTTATAGAGTGTCTATAAACTGTGTCAATTCTGCTCACAGAAATTTATTCTTTTAGGTAATGTTTCATTTTGACTACACTGTTTATATAAACCCCCCTATGTATAGCTTATGGATACAGTTTACAGATAGTCTAGTTTAAAATATTACTCTAGTAATTTGCAGTACTGTTGTCTCTGCTGCAGAGATAATGTGACTATTGCTGCCAGCATTACAGAGTGGCTACAATAATTGCCATGTAATACTACCACCACCCCCACCCCCCCCCCCCCATTTCTGTAAGAGTAGTGGAATTAAAGAAATAGTAGGGTTTCCCCCCTTTCTGGACATGGTAATCAATAGTGTTTCTAGTATGCTGTATTTGACTTTGACAGGAAAAGTATCAGTTGAACTGTATATACGGCAACTGAAATCAAACATTAAATAAAACCCTCAGAAAGTACTAATACCTAAGAATGAGAATACAACCAAGCAGTCCAGAAGACATTATCTTCCAAGAATGAGGTAAAAGCAGTAATAAATAGTGAGGAAGTATAAAGTATAATTTTTAAAAAACAAGGAGGCAAACCAATAACCAAACCCCTAGTGTCATGGTTTAGCCCTGACCGGCAACCCAGCCCCACGCAGCCACTCGCTCGCTGCCCCTCGCCCGGAGGAATGGGAAGGAACGTAAAACTCAAGGGCTGAGATAAGAACAATGTAATAGGCAAAGCAAAAGCCGCGCACGCAAGCAAAGCAAAGCAAACCCAGGGATTCGTTCCCCACTCCCCACGGGCAGGCAGGGCTCGGCCATCCCCGGGACAGCGGGGCTCGGGCATGTGTAACGGTGACTCGGGAAGACAAATGCCATAATGCCAGATGTCCCCAACTTCCTTCTTCCCCCAGTTTATATAGCCAGCATGACGTCCCGTGGTATACAACACCTCTTTGGCCAGTTTGGGTCACCTGTCCTGACTGTATCCCCTCCCAGCTCCCCGTGCCCTCCCCAGCCCTCTGGCTGGCAGGGCTCAAGGAACTGAAAAGTCCTTGGCTTAGTATAAACATCACCCGGCAACAACTAAAACCATCAGTGTGTTATCAGCATCTTTCTCACATCACAGCCAAAACACAGCCCTGTACTAACTACTAAGAAGAAAATTAACTCTGTCCCAGCTGAACCCAGGACCCCTAGTCAGACATGTCCCAGGCCGAAATGACTCGGTGGCGCAGCATTCTCCTGGGTTTATAAACAAACCGGCCTGCCGAGAGGCCTTCATAACAGCTGTGTTGTTAGGCCCTGTTGGCAAAACCCAGCAACTTTGCTACATCAAAGCTGAACTTCAAATACCTGATGGTTTACCGAGCCTTGCACCCCTCCAGGCAGCAGGACAGCCTACAGAACTAGCTGTTGTCCAGCGTGTAAATACTTGGGGTTTAGCCTATGCAAAGGTTACAATGCAAGAATCAAATTGCAGAATTTTGTTTTGACAAATGCAGTTTTTGTCAGTTAAAAATCGGTGCTTTCACCTGGGCAAAACTGGTGTAGATTGATATGCAAATGAAACTCTTTACCCCGTTTGTCCTGTAGTTTCTTTTCTGTTTGTTTCTTTCCTTGTTTGTAGAAGGTTTCAGATTAATATCTACGGTTCATTCAGCAAGGAAAGTGTGTGGATTTTCTTTCTTTTTGAAAAGAAATTGCTGTCTGTCAGTGCCATGCCCCCTAAAGACAGAGGCTTATCTGTGAAACCTCCTTACAATTATTGTATAATGAATTCCAACCAGTTCATTAAAAGTGAAAATCACCAAAGAGACCTTTTAGGGCTAATCATGTATGCTGTATGGTCCGGTGTAAGTACAGTGTAATCTGAGCAGGCAGATAAGACCTTGTCTCTGTAGTAATATTTTACTATTGTTCAAAGTGTTAAATAAAAACAGTCTGAACATAGAATTTTATATAACTCTTATAAAGCTACATTGGATGAAGAGTTTCATTCTTGATTTCCGTAAAATTAACTCTTGTCGATAAGTCCATCTGCCTGACCCAGTGAAGTGTTTGGTTGTCTACATACCTCATCATATTTGGCAAGTTGAATAAAACTTGCAAGAAAATTGTACGTTGTGTGGGTTTTACTACTTATGGTGGAAGTTGGCATAATTGTTTTCTAAATTAAAATAATTTCCCAGATTGTAAACTATTAATTAAAATTGTCACCATCATATTTACATGCTGCTTTCTGTAAATAACCAAAGAACAGGACTTTCTGTTCAGGCTGCTCATAAAACTTAGAGCCCATGAGCTTACAGGTATTGGGCTGAAATGCTTAATCTCTCAGAGAACATTCACAGTGCCCAACTTGAGATACTACTCTGACTTAACTTGTCTCCTTACCTCCTGTGTTTCAGACGGTAAGAAAAGTTGTGTTGCCCTCTTGAAAATTTTTTGTATGCTGAAAGTTACATTTCCATGATAATCTTATCATGGCCAAAAGAAGGAACAATAAGATGGTTTAATCTTTGTTCCTGGTAGAGAGATGGTTTTGTGGTACTTTTTTTTTTTTTTTTTTTTTTTTTGAATGTGGAGACTGGAATTTCAAAGATGCGTGCAAAAGCTATGGGGGAAAGCAATATAACTGACTATGAAACAACTTACTAAAATCCAAGATGAATGGCTACTACAGTGAATTTAGTATTTGCGCTCACTTCTAGTTCTAAACTGATTTCAACCATGCAGGAAAATGAACTGCACACCACTGCTGACATGTCAGTCAAAATGTTTGTTCAAGAAACTTATTTGTATTGAAAATTAATAAAACCTAAAAGAATATTTTGCCCAATGTAGACGTGTTTTTCAAAGTCTCTTACAAAGGAACTTTTCATTGTTATTTTGCCATGAGGAAAAAAAAAATATGGCTTTCTGCTGAAAACTGAAATATTTGCAAACAAATGCTAGGTTGGTGCCTAATGGAAACTAGCTAGTGCTGCAGGCCTGAGCCCTGGTTTGCACCCAGGCTTGCTCTGTCTGCGCTTTGTCACTGTGTCCCGTTTCCTCACACAGGCGGTGGACCTGGTCAAGTTGCAAAGCAAACGCTAACTTTCTTCTATGGTGCAAAAAAGCAGATTAGAAAATGTGGATTTGAAGAATCAAACCCAAAACTTTTGATGAAGTACAGCAAGGACCAAATATCTTGCCTGAAAATGGAAGTATTTTTTTTTCCAGTGGGTAAGAAGGGGATTTTTTTTTTTTCCTCTTGAACATTTTCAAGAAGGTGGAGATGCACAAGAGCTGTGATGGCACATAATTTATAAGTTGCTATTAACAGAAATGGTTATGTTTCAATCTGTTATGCTTTGGTGACCCTGTCCCCGAAATAGTAGCAGATATATATTGGCACAGGGATGATGAGGATGACTTTTAAAAAAAAAAAATAAAATCATAAAATGCTATTACACATCTCATTACTGAGAAGCAAGGGTAATAAGCTGCTGTTCTGCTTCACATAACCATGTTAGTTCATTCAGGTACTGAAGCTAACTTGGGCATCTGTCATGCAGTATTAAAGATTACTACTGTTTTGAAAAAGTAATAGGTAAATAAAATAGTATTGCTGTGACAGGGGAGGCAAACCAAGCATCTTTCTTCTCAATGGAAAGTGAATAGGTGACATGCTGTTTAAAGGAACTGATATGTGACTTGTTAAAAGGAAGTGCTATTCTATTTTTATATGTGGTTTGCCCTTACTATTCTTAACTTGCTGATGGCTTTATGTAAATGTGGCTGCCCTAACGGGTGTGCCAGCGCTATCAGACCCTTGTGTGTCGGAACAAAGGTTTGCATCTTCAGCAATGTTCATTTGTAGCTATTGCTGTTGCTGCTAGAAGTAGAGATGGGCATGTGAGGTCCCCTCAGTGACCACCTCCGCTCTTGAAATGTGTCTCCTGAGAGAAGGACCCTGCTTGTGAGGTTTGGCTGTTTCTGCATTGACTAATTTTAGTGCGGACTTCCCAGAGCCTGCTTCTCCATCAACCAGGATGTCTGACTACCTGTCACCTTGTGATCAGATGCCACTTCCATGCAATATATCACAAACTCAATTTGATGTGGTGTATTATTGACTGAACAGTATGCCAAGAACTCTGTCTGGTTCTGCAGATAAATATGATAGCAACTCACACTTTACGTGTTGTCCAGTGGATTACTTGTCTTTTATCACTTGATAATCAGTTGCACTTAATGCTCATGAATACCTGCCTGGCTTGTGAGTGCTCTAGCTCATGGGTTCAATCAGCTGGCACATCTCGTGGTGCACAGCACCTGGGCCTTCCCAGCAGTCTTAAGGACAGTAGTAATCTTTCAATAAAGACTTGGTAATGCTGTAAACAACTCTATAGCATCTTGGGATATCATTCAGGCTGAGGGTGTGTTTTTGTTTCCTTAGTAACATGCTTTTTTGGAATCCAGTGATTGACAGAAAACCCATATCAGCCTAGCTAGAGATGTTTGTCAATAAATTGATATTATCTATGATATGATTACAAGGCTGATTGTCAAGCAACAACTGTTTGTTCCTACCCTGCTTATGAGGCTGGAGCTGCCTTTCATCAGTTTCAATCAGCTCTCTGTATTGAGTGGCAAGGTATGAGATCAAATGTTGCTGCTCTGGAACACTGGCACGGAAAGTAAATTAAGGTTGGGATGAGATGTGATTGTAATTTGTGCAAGAAAAGTCATTCTGATGAGGCAAACAGAAGTAATGTTTTGGTTTTTTTCCAGAAACTTCCTAAGGCATTCACTTCAGAGGTGACAACTGAAACATCAGAACAGCTTACTGTACCTGCTGTGGTATTTTGGGATCTCTTGGCTCAAGACATACTTTGATGACAATTGCCTGGACTATTAGTTTTGACCAAGGCTGGAGATACGCTTGAAGCTGTTGTCTACAGCATATGCAGTGCAAAATGAGAGAAAATAAGAAAACTGAGGGGAGGGGGAATACATCACAAACTTCAGTGTATATCATAGATGTTACTTATTTAGGTTAGATTTCATTCTAGAATACATAAAACAAAAAAACCCACAAAAGTGTATTTTCAGATTAAATATAGATTGGCTCAGTGCCAACAGCGACAGACAAGTGCATCAGCTTACTGTTGCTTGATGCTGTTGAAAGCATAAGGTGAGTCAAAAATACTTCCGCCATGTCAATAATTAAAACATCCTTGTTTATGTGGGAACAAAAGCTTTTTTAAAAGCATCTTTAACAGAGATAGTTAGAAATCAAACTCTTAACTGCCAAGCATTAGGAGACTCCATCTACGTGAAGGTTTGTTTTGCTTTACTGTGGATGCTTTGTGTTGCTCCAGAGGCAGCTGGCTCTGACCACAGCTGGAGGCAGCATTCTGAACAGGATAGGCTTGTGCCGTCATCTGCTAAGGACGAGCATCATGCTTCCTCTATGCTTCTGACTGCATAACTTCTGTACACAGGCACCACCTTCCCCCTCCCCATTCCAGATTTTTAGGGGCTTGTAGTATGTTTTTATTAATGTATTTTTAAAAAAATTATTTCTTGCCAGTGTTTTTCAGAAGTAATAGCTGAATAGCAAGGTCTGAGCAGAACGAGTACTTCTGGAACTGAACTGAAATAGGCGCTACTGCTTGTTGGGATGGGACAGGGGAGCGTACCTATTGGAGCATAAATTCCAGGTAGTGTTTTGCTTAATAATTTTTTTTATTATATCACGGAATAATGACAATACTCTAGCTTAAAGTGGATCTCTTCTTGTCGCTCAGGAATTCAATATGCCAGCTCTGGGGTAAATTTATACCCATTTTTTCTCATGTCAACAGAACCCTACATCCAGGAATCCTTTTGACTGTTCCCAGTGCTGTTTAATTAATTTATAATTGGTATCTAAATATGATATCTCCACCTTCATTTTGAAAATAAGTATCCTTCTTGTTCTGACTTGTGAAATGGGTTTATATTCTTGCAGTTCTGGTAGGTCTTATTTTATCTTTTTCCTCTTGAATAAATTCTCCTACACAGGTCACTGGAATTGAGAGCCTGTATGAAAACTGTTCACATCAATACATACTACAGTGGGAATAATTTTCTTACCTCTTCCGGAAATTTTTTAAATCATGCATAGTTTATGGCATTTTCACAGATGTATGTTTATGCTGTGGAGTAACATTGCTCTTGAGTAAACAACAAACTTTTCTCCAGCTCGGATTATATAACAGAAATGCATGTTTTCAGTCTCCAAGTAACTTGTAAATACCTTTGCAAGATTTAGTGCTTTATATTCTAATTCTTTATTATTCCAGTCTTCATCTCCTTCATGATTAACATTCCAGTCCTTACTTTGAGTGTTCCTCCCAGTTTTGTTTTTCAAGAAATTTCATTGTGGCTCTTGTCCTGTGTGCCTAGGCAATTTGTGAATATGCTAAATAACGTCAAGTACTTAAAGAACTTCACTAGGTGGCTTCTAGCATTATGAATCTTCAAAGCAGCATGTCATTATTTCTTCTTTAACTTATTTGCTGTTCATTTTAAGGATCTTGTGCTAATAATACATAACTTACATTTCAATGGTGAACTTCTCTTAGGAGATAGGTTCTTTTTGAAAGAAACATGTAAGTTTAGAGCCTGGACTGCAGAGGCTTTGTCTGAAACACTAAGTATTGTCCTATTTTTACACCCCTAGACAACCCCCCGTGTTTTTTTTCTTCAAATTTTGTTTTTAAAGCTTTTTTGGCTACTTAAAATCAGATTGCCAGCCTGACTCGTGCTACCTGCCCTGTTCCTACCTACTTTCTTGCATTCTTGGTGTTATTTTAGGGTGATGCTATGTTTCACTAAATTTATTAAAAAATAATCTTTGGTCTACAACTGTATGTGCTGTTGTGTCTGTGTTTGTGATTTTGGAGTTGTCTGATCAGTGTGGTGTGTGTTAGTTTTGCTTGCACATCAGTTTTTGCAGTTGCTTACTTCTATACTTTTCCTTCCTGTCCCCATTTGACTTTCTTCCATGTTCAACATCGTCTGCTGTTGTAAATATATACAAAGTGTTATATTGTCTAGCTATGTTATTTTTAACTGATCCTGCTTCATCATTGCTCATGTTTACTTACCATTTTTTATGGATGAATGATTTTCTGGCTTCATTTTTAATGCAGAGTCTAACTCCGTCTGACTGCGTGCAATTCTTGCTCTATTTGTACTTTTAATCTTTAAGACACAATATTCTTTGGTAAGTCCTTTTCCCTGTTACTTTTTAAGACCTCTGCATATCCAAGTGTTCCGCTAGTTTTCCATTTCACAAGTGGAGAAGTACTTGCTTGGGACACCTGTTCCAGGCAGTACTTTGACCTTTTTGTCTTAACGAAATCCAGAGTTTCCTCAGTGCTCTGAAGTTCCTAGTCCATTTGATACAGTTTTTCTACCTTTATCCAGGTTTCCCTTTTTGAAACAGAGATTCTTAATGCAGTTTGTTGGGGTTTTTTTTATGCTTCCATTGAAGTTGAATGAATCAAATAGTAATCATTCCAGCTGTAGTTATTCTGTACAATGCTTTTCAATTTTTAACTTTTGGAAAGTAATGAAGTCATTAAGAGTAAGGACAGTAACATTAGCAGTTCAAAACACTACTTTTCAGGAAACGCTTTCAAGAAAACGTCCTAGTATGTCAACAATAATTCAAAAGGTTGACTTTATTCTGTACATCGCTATCAGACACTGAATGTTTTGGGTGTTATGAGAACTATTTTGAAAACAGAAAATACATATTTTTCATATTGTGCCCTATTTCTTAAGGTTTTTTTGGTAAGCAATCATATAATTAGACTTATTGGAAATCCATAGGTAGTAATTGTCCTGGTTTTGGCTGGGATAGAGTTAATTTTCTTCTTAGGTGATGCAGTGCTGTGTTTTGGTTTTGGTGTGAGAACAGTGTTGATGGCATGCTGATGGGTTTGGTTGTTGGTAGGTAATGTCTATGCCAAGTCAAGGACTTTTCAGGTTCTCAGGCCCTGCCAGCCAGAGGGCTGGGGGCGTGCTGGACGCTGGGAGGGGACACAGACAGGACAAGTGACTCAAGCTAGCCAAAGGGATATTCCATACCACTGAATGTCATGCTGAGTATATAAACTGGGGGGGGGGGGGGGGAAAGAAGGGGGGGGGGGATGTTTGGTGTTATGGTGTTTGTCTTCCCAAGTCACCATTATGAGTGATGGAGCCCTGGGGATGGCCCAGCCCCTGCCTGCCCATGGGAAACGGTGAATGAATTCCTTGTTTTGCTTTGCTTGCATGTGCGGCTTTTGCTTTACCTATTAAGCTGTCTTTTGTCTCAGCCCAGGAGTTTTCTCGCTTTTAGTCTTCCAGTTCTCTCCCTGATCTTGCTGTGGGGGGAGTGGGTGGGTGGCTGAGTGGTGCTTGGTTGTTGGATGGGGTTAAACCATGACAGTAATGAAATAATTAAAAATTTGTAAAAGTTACGGTGGAAACAAATTGTGAACTAAATTTCATTCTGACTGTAACCACTGAAATGGGGTCAAGCTCACTTCAGTTTACCACATTTCATGGGGGATTCTTTTTCTAAGTAGTAAGTCCTGGAGGGCCTAGGACTGAGAAGACGTGAATGAATGCCGCTTAGCACCTCGTTCAGTGGCTGGAATGAAATGCCTTTTGCCGTGCAAAGTCATCTCTTGCTCCTGGACTTTGACTCAAATCCTCTTGTTTGTTCAGCTTTCAAAATGCGGAAGGCAAACCTGTATGATCAAAGTGCACACATCAGCACAGTGTGGTTTTCATGTGTTTTTATACTTTAATTCCTGACCTTCCTCCTTGTAAATGACTTCTATTTTTTTAGAAAAAAAAAAGTAATAATGGAAGGCTGTCTAAGAGAGCAATGGGTAACGTTGCCTTCTGTGTGTTTGGGAGCTGAAAAATCCCCAAATGCCTGAGCAGCAGCAGCAGCAGGGAATTTCCCCGGTGAATTCATATGTCGTGCTTATGTTTTTTAATGGCAAAACAAATAAGTCTACGAAAATGTTAGACAAGATTTCAATTTTAAGTACTGATATCTGGATGACTATGTTAAACTTTGTAAGAATGGGTTGTCACCTCTGATGTCTCCTTGATGATTCTTTATCCTGTCAATAAAGATAAATTGCAGTTTCTCCTGGTACTTCTGAGATTGCTGTTGGAATCTGTTATGCTAAGCCACCTAGTGCATTCAAATTGGGCCTGGTTTTCAATGATGTTCACAGGACAGACTTTTTACTTTCCCTACACAGCTTAAAGTTTATCTTTCTCCCTGTTCTTCATTCTGTCTTTCTGATATTTGTGAGATAGGTTGACCTGAAAAGGCAAGACTAACAAGAACCTAGTCATGACCATAGGTTATGGCTGAAGGTTGGTGAGGAAATGAGGATGTCTTACCATTGCTGATGTCTTCCATGCCTACAGTGCTCATCTGTTGGGTGGATTCTTCAACAAGCTTCCATGTTTATTTAGACACAGCATCCTCCTCTTGTGTTCTGGAAGACCAGGAAAACATCATCTGTCCTATGTTGGTGGGAACTGGTGTTTCACTCGCACCAGAGAGAGGGCAATTTTTTGCCATGAAGTAAACTGGTGTATAAAGAATGAATCGTACGTGCTAGGTGTGTGGAAGAACTGCAGTACGACAGTGGGCAGGGCTTTTGTCCTTTTAATCTTGTGAGGTCTTTGTAATATTAACATAATATTTAGTGAATCATTGTGATGGGAAAAATACTGACAGTCTTATTAAAATCACTATCAGGTCACCCTCTATGACTTCAGGGTACTAAAGTGAAGTGCAGGTTTCATGTAACTTTTTTTTCTGATATTGTTTGCATGTGTCATGGATAGAGTTATAAAAGAGAAAAGTTAGTTCACCAGTAGGAGTTAAAAAAAAAAAAGAAAAAAGCCAAGAGCACAGAATAATATTCTTTTAATTTACAGTCTATGTAAGAATTGTTAGAAATGTTGTCTTCCACTGAATAAGAGTTGACAATATTCAAACATCAATTTCCTAACATGGGAAGGGTCAAAGGTGTGGTTCAGGACCTGCTTCTACAAGCTTAGTCCAAGCTAACAGTAACCTGTTGCAAAACTGAGAATATGAGGATGTCCACCAAGCATTTAGGCTTTCTGTTGTTTGAATTATTGAGCTTAACTCATGTGTCCATTTTTCTCTGGTAACCATTAATTAGGTTTAATGCTTTGGATTCTATTTGGAGATCTTGTTTCAGTGCTCATCAGCTGGTTCAATAACTTAAAGGATTGAACATCTAGATGCAGTTTAGGATCGGACCATGTGTGGGGTTTGATGTTACCAAAAATACATAGATTTTTCCTTAATTTCTTGCCTCCTGTTGTATCAAGTGGGAGTTTGAAGAGCTTTATTCGGTTGTGTTATTTCAGTATCATATTTGAGACTGGAGATGAGCCAAAGGCTGTGGGGCTTTTTTGGGTGTGTGGGGTTTTTTTGTGTAGTATATAACTTGCGGGAGTGGATCATCATCTTTCCTTGTTTCTCTATTCTCAAAGCAAAAATACCTCACAGAATTCTCGAGTCCACCTGCCCTGCTCAAGCAGGATGGCCAGGACTTTGTCCAGTCTCCAAGGGTGGAGACTCTGCAACCACTCCTGTTTCAGTGTTTGGCCACCCTCAGAGTAAAAATGTGTTTTCCTGTGTTTAGATTGAATTTCCTGGGTTTTAATTTGTGCTCGTTGCTTCTTCTCCTGTCATTGGGCACCACTGAGGTGAGTGTGGCTTCTACTTCATTCCCTGCCCAGTGTTTGTACACATGGATAAGATCCCCTGATCCTGCTCTTCTTCAGGCTGAGTAGTCCCATTTCTTTCAACCTCTCCTCATAAGACAGATGCTTCAGACACTGCATCATCTCTGTGGCCCTGCACTGGGCTTGCTACGCTGTGCCCATCTCCCTCTTGTCCTGTGTAGCCCAGAGTGGGCAGCACACTCCCGGGGTGTCCCACTGGTACTGGGTACAGGGGAGGGATGACTTTCTTCTGCCTGGAGTCAAGAAAGAGAAAGAATGTGGGGAATCATATTTGGTGGGGGTGGGGATTAAAAAAAAAAGCATACATGTAGATGTATGTGAGAATCCAGCTATTTCAGGACTTGGACAAATCATTTTGTCATCTCATTACCCATTTAAAAATAAAATAAATAAAAAAAATAAAAAGGGAGGTATTACCCTAACGTTTTATGATTGACTTTATTGTGCTACTTCCTCTGAAATGCCTGTTCTCTCAGAATTTTTAATCCATTTATCCCTGCAGCATTTTTGTGTGAAAGATACATTAAGTGTATCCTGAGACTGCGTAATGATTCCAGATGGATTACTAAAGGCATGCAGTAAGCCTGTTTCATGGGGAAGCAGGGCTGGCTAATCAGTTTCTTTAAAACTCATTCAGTAACCCCCGAAGTTTCACTTGCCCTTGGGCACCTGTATGTGACCTCCTGGAGAAACTTCCATGTGTTGTGTATTCTGCACGTGGTAATATGTCAGCAGCTTCAGCTTTAGTGGCTGACAATGTAACCTCTTTTAAATAAAAATGAAAACTGATTTTCATTTAACAAGTATATCATGTTCTTAAAGAAAAAAAGCAATGTAAAATTATTTCATTCCTAGTGCTACAACTACACAAACAGCATCTTGAACTGTATAACTGGCCATATTGCCTGCACACTGGCGATTTTTATTTTATAGTGTAACATTTGCAGTTTTCGTGCTGAATTTCAAAGCTCATAGTCTACCAGGTCCCCAAGCTGCTCACCTGAGCCATGCAAGCGTTTGTAATATTTAATCTTCTATTTTGAGCCAGCAAAGTTCTGGATTTTTTTTTTTTAATTTTTGATATTTTTTTTTAGGGAGGAACTTTATTTGCTTTATTGTTGCTAACTGCATTTTGATGACTGGAGAACACTTAAATACTGCTCGGTTTGCAAACTGTTATGGAGGGGAGGAGTTGCTGTGGGTAGCATTTCCTGATCACTTCATGTGTTGCAGTCGAACGCTGGAGCTGGCCCCCTTGCTGCCTGCTTATCTGTTACCTATCGCAGCAATCATTTACACTTCGTACTGTGGAAATCTAACGAATCCTTAGCGCGTGTGTCTGGGCCGTGCACAGCTGGTGTAACAGAAAATTAAGTTGCCCATACACTAAACCAAATGATTGATAGCCAAGGTTTTCACCTAGCAAAGTGCAGTTTTCTTACATAATTACAAGAATTTTATGCAGCACTAAATCTATTCCCTGACTAAGAATTGAAGGGTTGTTCTGACTGAGTTATGAAAGAAATTATAAACTAATTTGTGGAAACAACATCTGTTGTACACAGGCAAAAAAAAGCTCTTAGAGGAAAGAAAGAGAATTTATTTCCCTCTGTTCGCAGCTACTTATAAGACAAAAGGAGAAAACCCGGGGTATTACAGTCAGTAGTTCTTGTACAACACATGTTTATGTACACAATCTCATTTGCTGAAAAACAAGGGGTTTTGTTTTTAGATGTGCCCAGGGACATCAAATATGTCTTGAGTGAGACACAATGAGTGGGAATTTATTTCCATGTCTGTTTGGCACATGGTCTTGTTGAGCTTGTGAGATCTTTGTCATTAATGTCACAGAATTGAGACAAGGTTACTCAGTAATTAACGCTGCCAGAGAGTAGAACTAAAGTGGTGAAGACTGCTTGAGTTCTGGTAATATGCCTCCCCACTTCTGTGCGGTCTGATGTTGTCTGTAGTGGATTCTAGTCCAGCGCTTTATGCGGAAGAAAATGCTTTTCCATCTGCGTTATCTAACATTTGTTCACTTTTGGCAAGGTTGAATGCAATAAAAATGTAATTCCCACATTGCTTAGTAATGTGGTCTTTTTTTTTTTGTGTGTGTGTGTGGTTTTTTTAAATGTATTGCATATTTTGCATTGTCACCTGCCTTGCTGGGACTTGCAAATAGCTAGCAAAAAAAAAGAGTATGGAAAATTACAACCTGCACTTTTACATGGCTTAAACAGTTATTTCCAAAGACAATATGGTATGACGGTGAGAAACTTTGCATATGCGTTGTCCTAGTGTGTGAGGGCAGGTTCTGTGTATGCATCTTACTTACACAAAGAAAATATGAAGGATATTGGAGGTCAGTTATCAGTCCTGGCTGATTTAAAGATAGATGGGTTTTGTTGCAACTATGAGTGATGTTTATATTTACAATGGAAATGTACCCTTTGAGATGGTGCAAAAAAAATCACCATCAGGCTTTGAGGAATACTGGATGAGAGGGGCAAAGTAAAGGGAAGAGTCAAAGGTGGCAATTGTGCTACAAACCCAAGTGATGGATGTTTGCTGGTTTTTAAAAAAAGATTTTTATTGGCTGTGCCAGCAATGAAAATATTCAAGTTTACAAGGGAAAATGAATTCATTTTTGGCCTTGTGAAAGTGAAACTGTGTTGAAGCATCAAAAAAGATACTGAATGAAGGGGGAAACTGTTGCATAATTTAGCCAAGGTGCAGAAGTACCAAAAGTGTAGGTGGAACAAGAGCAAGGGGATCAGGGGTAATGGGTGCAGCCGTGACTCAGGAGCACTAAGTTGGTACAAGTACTTATCTTTAGACTTGTCTTTGCTGCTTTTCTTTTACAGCTATTATCTGGACCATTTATTTGAACACTATTTTGCTCTGCAAATGTTTATGTCTACTGTTCCACCATTAATTACGCAAGTAAATGTCATCATTTTCATATAAGTTTTGTGTGCTGAGGTACTGTTATTACTAGTGGTAAATGAACTAAATTATAGTTTGCTTTAGAAAGTAAAAACCCCAAACTTTAAAAGTGATACTATCCCTCCAAATGCCAGCCTGATACAGATTCCAGTGTTAGAAACGAGGAAATTAAGTCAAGAGAAGCTGAGGAACTGTTGTATTCTGTGGCATCTTGTCTCATCTGCTAGCAAAGCAGTCTCATCTAGGGAAATAGTGAAAAGTTCTCCATATGTTGTTGTTCTTATTAGCAGTAATAGTTTTTAAAGGAAAAAATACATTAAATAATTTTGATTTCTTATTTTCTTTTCCTCTGGTCAAACAGCTGCCTTCAGAAATTTTATCATTAGAAGTTTACTGCTTGCAGTTCTTCTCAAGGTTAGTTCTCCCTTCATTCTTCTGACTTCTGTGAAGACAATTTAGATAAGTACAGTCAGCTTGAGAAAGCTCTGCACTTTTACAAGAATCCTGTACAGAAAAATATACTTTGGCAGAGAGTACAATTGCTGCCTACCTGCAGTAAGAATGTCTACAGTTCAGCAACATAGTAAATTACTTCTTTAATACTCTAATGTATTTGACGTGATTCCCCCCCCCCGCCCCCCCCAGTCTCTGAAATAAATATTCAAAGAGCTGGGGGGGGACACTCTACAGTGTCTTTCCCTCTCTCTATTTCTTTCAGATGTTGTGTGTATGTACTGTTCTGACTGAGAAGCTGTGAGTGCTACCATAACATGGAAAGTGTCTTTTTTATGGAAAAGGCAACTTCCAAAAGGTTTCCTGTACCAGCTCTATGCTAGCTGCATCCACAGGTGGAGTGGTAGGGGATTAGCCAGCTGTAATATGCAGGTCTTGTTCAGCTGTGCAGGTAGTGCAGCTCTCCAGTGCTGGGTAACACCACTTCTCCAAATTGCCAGTCTGTAGGATAGGAAGAAAAAAAGTTAAATGCTACTTACCGCAGGAGTAATACTGTTTTACCTTCTTTCTAGCAAGCTGGAGGAGAGGGTGTTACTGAGCAATGGCACTAGGTGCTGAAATAAGAATACTCCAACAAGATTTTGCATAAGGGTCACTACATCACTTTAATAAAAATGAACCAAAACCCCAACTGAAAACGCTTACTGACGTGGTGAAGAAAGCTAAAGGCCTTTCACCATAACTCGTTCTGCGCAAGGATGCTACGTGTGGTGCTCGGAGAGGCTGCCACAGTGCAGCTGCCTGTGCCACCCTTGGCTGTGGCTGGCTGCCGCGGGTGTGGGGGCTGTACTAGGAACTCTCGCTTTTGCTTTTTAGACTGCGGCTAATGCTGAGAAAACTGTCCTTTTGTCCTCTGATGCTCTGAGAAACATGTGCATGCTTGAGCTTGCAACTGTAAGATGAAGTTTGGGTTTCTGTTTCTCAGATGACTTGGGAAGGTGTGTGGGCAGCAGAAGCAGCGTAGCCTGGTTTGTTATGGGTCAGCCATGCTGCAGCAGGTCAGGTGGTCAGAGGCAGATTATCTTGGTCAAAACAAAAAAAGCTTGAAATGCAGAACATGTTTACTTGCACGACTGTCAATAGCAACATAGATACACTTCCATTTTAGTAAGGTAGATTATATTTGCTGATTGACGTGGTACTAACAATCCAGGTCCTAGAAGAAGCCTTAATTTTTGACTGAAGAGAATAAAATATTTACTATGTTTAAAAATAATATATAATTATATAACCATATAATGTTACATTTATAAAATTTATAAGCAATTTATGTTTCTCCACCATTCTGTTTTTGCAGTTAACTGTCCAGGTGCACAGCTTCAAATGTTATGTAGTGGCCTGTTAATGTTTAATTTCTAGTTGGACATTGGGAAATGTAGGAATCTTCTGTGTTTAACTCTGCAGCACTGTTGTAACTGTCATCTTCTTGAGTGTTTCTGTTCCAGATCTTAACATAGCTGTAAGAAGAGAGATAAGTATACTATTTTTCAGTTTTATGTATGTTGGAATATCCTAAACTAAGGAACTAAAAGAATAAGGAATAAAAGTTCTAAAATACTTTTAATATACATAAATTCATAATTCCTGTGAAGAATCCATATATGAGGTATATAATCCAGTGAGAGTTGTGCATTAATCCTTTGGAATTTGCCCGATATTTAAATGAACAAGCACACCAGTGCCCAGTGCGAGCCTTCTTTTACTGCTGTAGCGCCACAGTGATCTTATAGACTGCACGGGGAGGGGGGAAAAAAGACCCTCCGTCCTGGTCTAATATCCTCCTACAACTACTTCTGTTATTTTTACTCTTACACAATATATTCATGTAAGATCCTAGTGCTCGAGCAGTAAATATTAATTCTGTAGTAAAAATGATACAATTTGCATGCCTACCACTACCTTTTATTGAATAGCTGCAAAGACTGAACATCTAAATATTGCAATATTCTTTAATGTAGAACTGTCAGATACTGATATGAAACTATATTACACTGTAGTTTTTCCACTGTACTTTCTGTTCAAAGAAATTCATACAGTTAAAATGAGTTACAATAGGTTCTTTATCTCCCACAAATTCAAGGCATAACGTTTTAGTGTGAGGAATATGGAATAATTGGTTTACGCTCTGAATTATGTAAATGCCATGTCTAAAAGGTACAATAATTAAGGACCAGACTACCTATGCTTTAAAAAAAAATATAAAAAAAATATCTGTGTTAAGTTTCAGTATTAATTCAGCTTGGTAGTAAGAGAAGAGGCACTGTGACCAGATCAGCAGCCAGTGGTGTGTAAGGAGCCAACGGGTCAGGATCTTGCAAATCTTTCCTCCCCAACCTCCGAAAGGGGGTTTGCATTTATGTCAGGGGGGGCTTGTGGCACAAGCCTACTCCTGATCTGCGTGTCTGGTGGAGCTGGATGGCAGGTCCCACTGGTGCTGGGAACCCCAAGCTGGCCGGAGGAAAGGGTGCTGGAAGGGAAGGGGAGAACCCTGCCAGAGCCAGGGCTCTGCACACAGCGCTGCACTCCTTCCACACTGATACATTTGTCAATGGTCCATTTCTCCTTTGTTATTTACAAACACGTTTTATGGACCTTTTGCATTTTAGAGAGGAACATCTGCAACCTCAAGTACCCTGCTGTATTTTAGAACATTAGTAATATGAGAAACGAGTATTCTTAGAGATGCTAATAAAACTGTTCTAACTATTGCAATATTCCTCCCTGCAATTTTTGACCAAAATCTAGTAGCAGGGAAAACATTGTCATTTCTTTTCACGAACGTAATTCTCTGTAATACGTGATCAGTAGGTTTCATTTTAGAAGCCAGTGGTTTTGATTTGCTAGTGAAAGGACTTATAAGTCAAGCATAGTCCCTCTTCAAGGGTGGAAAAATCCCCACCTTTCAAAAGATTCAGCATGAGGAAAAGAGACTGAACTTTCTTTCAGTGGGACTGTTGTTCTTCAACCAGAACCAGTCTGTTTGCTCTTCTCATCGCCCTGGTGCAGTTCTTCAGGAGCAGGCAGAATTTAAACTCATCCCTTCCAAAGGACTGTTCTTGATAGGAATAGGTGAACTCTCGCCGGATAAGTTCAGTTAAAATAAATTGCAAGCTTTGGCATTTCCAGTGCTTCCCCACCTGGAAAAGAAAAAAAAAAGAAGAAAAAAAAAAAGTCTGTGATCCATAGCTGATGCAAGTATTTTTTCTTTATTGCTCTTCACAGGGAATTAAAAGTTCAGGAAGAACAGTGAAAGTGAGATTCAAGCCTCTTTCATAAAAGGTTGTATGTTGCTATTATTTGTTGCTATGTACCCAACTCTTACTTGTTATATTTTTCTTTTGAAATATTTACTTTGGGTTTTTACAGTGAGGTGTGTACCTTCATCATTATTTCAGAAGTATCTATTTTTCTTTAACTTGAAACCCCGTTTTCACCCAGAAAAGTTTGTTGGAAACTTTCTGGTGAATTTGAGGAAAGTTTCATGCCTGCCAGAAGTCCACCTGGCTCTGGACTGCAACCTGGAATACAGATTCACTGAGGACATCAGCATTCCCTGTATGCGCATCCTTGACTACCACATCTGATTCCCAGTTAGTGTGAAGCAAGCAATGCCTTGCCTAATTCATGGCATTTCTTAAAGAGCTGGCTATACCTTTAACAGCATTAGAAAGAAATCCGAGACATGATTTTAAAGTATCATTTGCCGTACAGTGTAAAAGCTATTTTTTTTCACTATTCCATTGAAAATCTGCAGGTTTTCCTACTGCTAAAACCACCAGGGCCCAGAAAATGAGTTTTAAAAAAGTCCCGTTATATCCATTTTGCGTTTCTGAATTTTCATGCTGCCTGCTTTCAGACACTTTTTTTCAGTCTGCAGTTGTAATAGATTTGTAAATTTAAAACTAAGATACCTGCATAAAATACAGTCTCCAAGAGGGATAGTACTAAGAATACAAACCATTTGGACTGGGTCCGTTGTTGAATATTACTAAGAAATGAAATCAGCCTTCAACCTGCAGGCAGAACCTCATCAGGGCAAAACCACTCCCAGGCTGCCCAGAGGAATAGTTTGGGGTTTTGTCTGAGTGATGGTGTGAGTTGTGCCCCTTCCCTTCACTGAAGGGCAAGATTTATTTGGAGGGAAATCTAGTTAAAGAGGGCATTGATATGCATTTCTAATCTCCTTCCCAAACATCAGTACGATTGTGAACTTTGTCATCTTTTTAACTGAAAGAACCGGGAACCCAACCCAGATTCCTGCTGTGGCACTCAGGTGTGCGCAGGTGATGCTCCAGGAGCAATCTTGGTTAGAGGGGAAACAGAAAAAACGAAAAGACCAGGGACCATTGACACAGGAGAATTCTCTAAACTGACCTGTGAAGTGTGACTGGATGGTGTTTGTTACCACAGGACGCTCAGTGCCTGGTGGTGTAGGAGGAACTCACTGAAGTCTCTGCCTCTTGCTCTCTGGCTCCTTTGTAGGATCTCCCGGGTGGATTAATTTGGGTGGGAGGGGGAAAGGGGCAAATGTGAACGTGGATTTCAACTTAGAGTTGTATTTTCTTCTTTGTAGGAGGCTCTGAAATGATGAACAGGCAAGCAGGGAAACACATCCATCTGTGTTGGGTGTTAAATTGTTACCAGCTCAGCTGGTAACCTCTTTCTTGTCCCCTTGTCATCTTTGTCCCTCCAGCCTCCAAGTCTGTCTCCTGTTAGAACTTTTTTTTTTCTTGCAGATAAATAACAAGTTACTTAATGCTTTTGGAACTTTTTTTTACTAAAACCTGTAATACCTGACTCAAATCTAAATTCTTTAGGTGTTGCTTAGATATGCAAATCGTTAGTTTTATTGTGAGTGTGTACAGGACTACACATGGATAATTGAGAAAATCTGTTGTAAATTTAGTATTGGTACTCATCAATATATAGTAATGGTGTATAAAATCTTAAGAGCATCCCATTCACAACTTACATTCACTTCTTTCATCTTACCCTTTACTGTAGTAGTTCCACACAGAAGGAAAATGTTTGCTGCCTTTGTATGTTGTGTTGATGGTTACACTGTTATTGATTTCTTTTTTTTTTTTAAAAAAAAACAAAACACCAAAAAACTAGTAGGTTGATTTTAATGCCTATTTTGTTAGTACTTACCTATACGTTAAAACTCCAGAAGTTTCTTGAAAAGATTAAGGGCTCAGTCTTGCAAATCTTTACTTACATGGTAAGTTTTATTTAATTCGGTAATAGGGCCTTACTCTGTGGAGAAGGAGCCACTCATTTGGGGTCTGTGCTTTCAGTGAGCTTAAAATATGTTTGAGAATTACCGTGCTGAATCATTTTCTAATTTAGCAGACAGGAAAACCTTCAAATGTCTGAGAAAGAGACCTTCCAAGGATTTTGATGGTGATAAAGTATAGAAGTGGCCATGGTCTCTTGTGAGACAGCATCATGTTGAAGGGCAAAGGGAGAATGGAAATTCTGCTGAAGCAGCAAGAGAGAATTCTTCAGGGAAATGATAGGACGTTTTGATTAAACCAGTTGAAGAACAAATTTCTCTTGTTAAGGGAGGTTGGGGGGAATTGATTCAGCTCAGTGGTGTCCTCCCTCCTCCCTTCAGCTTCTTGGAGTAACTGAAGTTTATAAAGGGGTTTTAATTTTCTTCCCAGATTTATGTGTGTGTAACCTAATTAAGCATTACCTGTATGCTGCATTTAGCAATAGCTTATATTCAGAAAGGGTGGTGGGATTTTTAGCTAACAATGGTGTAAGAAATTTTCTGCATAATGCTCTTCTACTTTATAACATCCATCATCAATACTGCTAATGCTCTGTTTGAGAACTATATTTAAAAAAAAAAAATAAAAATTGGGACGATGGTTATGTTAAAACTTGTTTCTTCTGTTGGAATAATGGGATGTCCCAAACAAAACTGATGTGTCACAGTGCTAGGCAGTCTGTCCATGAACTGGAATGATGGTTTTCCCTGAAATGTGCGAGAGGGTCTTTTCCCATAGGACGCTGGCATTTAAGAAATGTCATATTGGATCAGGTCAGTGTAATATTTTGAAAGGTGTCATGGAGTAATGTTTTGTCTTCTCCTGCTGCAGCAAATAAATCTTGTCTGCTAAAATCTAAGAATAGTAGGGGCAAGCTGTGCAGCATCTCAAATGTTATGTTACACCATCTCTGTGTGAGCAGAGATGCCAGTTCTAAGTGGGAATGGAAATAAACAGGCAAAATGATTTTATGTTTGGTACTGACCAAACTGCAAACACCCGTTTGCATTTAACTTTTTCCTCCATTATTATTACTTAGTGACTACTGGTTTTCTTTGTCCCAGGAGCTGATACATCTACCTCCAGGACAGGTGGTTTATTAATAAAGATTATATTTTATTTGACTTCAGTAATAGTTCATAAAACAACTCAAAGTGATTTAGAAATATTTATTAAACTTTGAAGCTTCCAGCTATGAAAATTCTCACTGTTATATTGGTGGAATCATTGAAATGCATCTAATACTTGGGGTTTAATAGATCATATAGTGCAAATAAAAACTCAAAATGCAGGTGAAGACAAAATAATAAGCAATAATAAGTTTGATGTTGCTTTTTCATCATGCTATGTGAGAAAATCTAGTAGTTTTGGAGGGGTAAGTGAACATTTAAACAAGACCCCATTTGTTTAAGTCTTACAAGTCCAAGTCCCTCCAGATTAAATGTAGAAACTGATACTCAGTTAGAAGTTTTCCATATATTGGATACAAAGCCTGAAATTAGACAGTAATCAGGCTTCAGCAGAGAAGAGTTAACTTCCTTCACTTTCTTGTCTCCTGTTCTTCTCCAGTCCCATTTTGTAAGGCAGTTTAGTCTTACAATTAAAGCAGTAGTCAAAGACTCACAAATCTTGATTTTTAATTCAGTTCTACCAGAGATTAAGTGCAATGCTGAGTGACTATGTAATCCTCTTTTAAAAAGAAATTCTCTGATGGTGTTCCACAATTATGCCAATGATGGTTGTCTGGTTTCTGTATTGTCTGGGTTTTTTTTTTCTTTGCTTAAATTTGACTCTCATCACTGTAAATAAAGTCTCAAATTACAGTCTGACTTATTTAGATCTTCTTATGAAACTTCTATTTTTCTCTCTTTCTGATAAAAACATATAGCAATCATAAACATATTGATGACATTTGGAAGAAACTGTCTTTTCTAAGCAGAAAACATCTTTCCACAACATCCTTGTAATTCAAACACAGGAGTAGTAAATATTTTAAATAACTTCATTTCTAGAAAGGAGCTTAACAGAAGTAGTATTGTGAACAGGAAAAACAAGTTATGGATCTGTTTGGTGTTTTTTTTTTTTCTTTTTGTGCATGTGTGTATATATATATGTAAAAATCTAGGTAGTAGGATAGAAGTATTCTTAACCTCAGTTCATGGTCAAGTTTCTTCATCTTCTTTACATAATCAATGTGATGTGAAGCATGGAATTTATACTGTAGCTTAGGGATTTGCTAAAATATTTGACTTTTTCCTTTCCTGAGAGCTACCATATATACATAAAATGTGTATGTGAACATACGTATGGGTGTCTCAACATTAGAGATAAATTTGTAAGGAAAAATAATTGTTTGATAGAAGGATATATGGAGATGAGCAAATGTTACGATATCAGTTGGATGTGAAAGTGTATAAGACTTGTGCTGTCCGTCTTCTATTGAGCATTGAGTATTTCATGCATTGGTTAAGTCAATTCAGAGACTTTAGTGTTTGATGCATTACCTTTTCCCTTTGGAAAATTACCACCAGTAATAAGTACTTTTAGTGCTGACAAACAGCACGTTTAAAGGCAGTGGTCATTGTAGCATCACAAGATGTGCAGGGAAAGAAGAAAAATGTAATCACATTTTTTTAGCGAAAGTCTTCTGTTGTCTTCACTGTTCTACTCGGTGAAGTTGGTTACGTATTTTACTTGCTTAGAGCAAATGTGGATCAGCCCCAGGAGGAAAGCAATGGACCCAGAATCGTTTTGGTGGTAACAGTTCCTATCCGGAGCACAGCTGAGGCTCTCAGTGCGGAGCTATTTCATCATGTTTACTGTGGCAGCTCGCCACAGGCAACCCAATGTAAAGGTTATTGTATTTGAGGAGTTAATATTGTTAAAGCCCTTGGAAGATTAGTGAAGTGCTATCTAAAGGTTAAACAGTGTTATGATGGGAAAGAGTAATGCAAATGGCATTCCCTTGCTTCTCCTACTGTTACTTTCTCTGCTTCACCTGTGACAGGGTGTGTTGTAGGTGTGTGGGTTACAGTCCCTGCCGGAGGCCACGAGTAGGTAAGATGTCAGGTAACCTGCCTCTCCTTTGTGCTGCTTGGAGAGCACTGACTGTGTCACATGGCTAAGCATATGGTCCCTGGTATATCGCCCGTGTCTGAAAAGGGCCTTGTGATGCCTTAATTATCATTTCTTGGGTTACAGGAGTGGGTTCCCCTTTCCACTGTCTTTGTGGTGGGCTCTCGTTTGAGAAGGAAGAAAAAACCCTTTTGGCCTCAGTGATGCTGCGTTGTCAGGGCTCGCGCGCTGTCCCTCTGGGAGGCGGGGTCTGGCTGTGCTCATCCCCCAGTAGCACCTATAGCACCAGCCCTGGGAAGCATCAGCCGTGGAAGTTCTCTCATGGGGCTTTGATTGATGGTGTCAAATCTGAGCGTCTGGTGAGGGTGAGAGCCCTGAGGGACTGCACCCTTGAGCATCCACTTCTGTGATTTTCCCCTCCTTTTTCCTTTCCCTTTACTGCTGAGACTCCACTGAACTTTGTCGTAATCAAGACGTTTTTGACTGAGGGCTGTAGGGATGAGTAACAAATAGAAAAGAAATAAAAAAACCAAGGTCTGCAGTTTTTTCTGTCGCACAGTTGCTGTATAATATTGTATGGTTTTATGATGTGACCGCCCCTGAGCTCCAAAAGAGCTCTTCCTGCATTATAAGGTGCTACAGTATTTCTTACAAGTGGAATGAAAAATGGATGCTTTGCAGATGGAGGGATGTGACTAATGGTGGAAGATGTTGATCTAGCTGGAAATTGTTACGTAAGGTTTCAAGATTTCAAGAACTGACTTCTTCCAACTAGGAAGCTAAAAGTTGAGAAATATTCTTCACGAAGGCAAATTCTACAATAATTATCTTAAGGATTGGTCATGGTTATTTTTACAGTATTTCCCTTTTATAAAGGGAAATTTATAAATAAGGAAAAAAATGTTTGTTCCGAAACATCAGGTTTGGGAGCTTGGCACTGTGAGTACAGTTTCCAATTTTATTACAAAAACAGTAGAAGTGGAAATAGGGCTTGTTTTTCTTTTAGACTAGTTCTATTAAAGTTTCTCTGATTAGCGCTAATGATAGCTACTCAATGGTAATGATGATAACTATATAGCTGATTTTTATTACAATAGAGCATACAGATTTCAATTAAGATAGGGGGACCATCTCCCTGTTTTAGGTCCTTCCTCTGTAGGAAGCATTTTTTCCTTTACATACTTAACTGGTGAAGGATGGAAAGGGAACAGTCATGGACATTAATTGATACTTCAAAGGTTTTACAGCAGGTCAGCAATTAAATAAAACATATTTTGAATAATGATACAGATTTCTGTCTACATTAGACCACATAACTCTGCCAAATGTGCCTGCAAGACTACCAGAAACATACTTAATGCACTGAATCAATGAATTGATGTAGTCATGATTTGTTTTTAAATCATTATTCCAAATGAGGCACAATTCCGTGGGCAATTCTTTCTGTATTTAATAATGTTCTAAGCAGCTGTTGTGATACCCTTTGCTGCACATTGCTATTCTGATGCACAGCTTTGGACGTAATAAAACACTGAATTTCCAGGAGAGAAAAAGAAAATCAACACAGCACTTCAAGCCATTTCATGTTTTGTTCTACTGTAAATTCAAAGTATGCTCGCTTCTTCCATCAGAGTGGTTATTGTGGGTGGTTAAAAATGTAGCCAAGTATAGAAAGCCATTCTTCCCCCACCAAACTGGCATTTTCTCTTTCTTTATCTACGATCCCACTTCCCTCTGCATTACTTTGCTTTGAGTGCCAGTATGCATGTTAACCAGAGCTGTATGTCCTCATATTTGAGGGGTGGGGGGTACAGGGGGAAAAGGAAGGCTTTTATGTTATTGTTTTCTAAATATTATGTTGTTGTGTAATTTAACCTGATTTCAGACGTTCTCCTGAGTGCTAGTAATGAAAACTGTTATAATTTGCAATAAAGTCAATGGCATGGGTTTTTTTTACAAATTATTAGTGTTTAAAATTCTTTTAATGAGAACTTAATGAGTGAGTAGCAAGAAACTGCATAATGAAAACAGTGCCAGGCAGCATTTTTATTGTAGCAAAGTAATCTCTGAGAAGAACAAGATTCAGCGTGGGAAGAAATGTATATATTTTCTCAGTAGCTGATGACCTCTAGACCTCTACTGGAATGAGAGTTTAGCAAACAGTAAGTAGATATTGCACCTGATAAGAAGAATAAGAGATGGGGAAAATATCAATAGCAGTTAAAAGTAATTGGGCCCCAGAACAGTCATTTTAGTGTATTTGATATAAAAATACTCCTTCATATTTTGAGTGCTTGAAATTTAGTAATATCCAGAAACAACCAGAGGATTTGAATCTGTGTATCTGGACTTAAGAAATACTGCTAACTCTTTCATAACTCTTGAACTCTGGGTAAAAGTAATCTGAAGATTCTTGGAAAAGTGTGCCTCAGACAAAAATGTGGTGACATCCACTGAATTCTTTTGTCAGCTGTGCAGTTACTGTAGGTTGTTACTGTCTAGAGCTCTATAATGATGAACGTAGCTGTGCTTATACTCAGTTTTCAGCTCACTGACGTTTAATGTGTCCATCCTTTGTACATTAGTCAAGAACTTGTTGCATGGGTGACTAATGAGATCTAGACAGTGACAGAAAAAAGTGGAACTGAATGTAGCTTGGAATAACTAAGGTAGGCACAGTGATAACTAAGGTAGGCACTTGTGCTTTCATCAAGTAGCAGTAAAACCTCAGACTATAACATTCTTGAACCAATCTGACGAGGATAGACAGAAACCTCTGGGTAACTATTTCTTACATTGAATAATTTAATAATTTTAAAATTAGAATGGAGCTGGTATTTCTAAAAAACCCTGACACCGCATTTCTGGTGCTAGAAGATGTGCAGCTAAAATGCAGAAATAATTTAAAGTGAAGTTTATGCACACATGTATACGTGTGTGTGTGTTTGAGCTTCTACTTCATGGTGTATCAAAAAGTACAGAATATTGTACCAAATATTACATTCAAATAATGGATATCTTTCTCACAATAGTCTTGCCCTGAAATTCTTACCCCTTGCTGCTGAGCAGTGATACCATCACAGGAGACCTTGATAGTAGTGGCTGCATGCACAGGGCTCTGGGTGAAGGTGGAGGTGATGGGGTTGTGTTCTCTGCAGTTGGCCCAGAGAGGGATAAAAGCTTAGGTAGAAGTGTGTGCATCCTGTGGGTGAACACCTGGCTGTGCAGCTGATGTCGCAGTCAGAGGTCTGGCTTCTGTAACTAAAGGACCCTCTGAGTAATGAGGGCTGCTGCAGAGGCAGGGTCTGTCTGACAAAGCGAGGCAAAAGCATCTTTGCCAACGGGCTTGTTAACCTAGTGAGTAGAGCCTTGAACTCTCCTCAAGAGATTGAGGGCTGTTCCTTTGCAAAGGTGATTAGCAAGTCTAAGATTGAAGGTACTCTGCTGTGTTTATGACTTTCAGATACAAAAGGATGGTTAGGGATGTAAAGGCTGCCGACAGCTTTGGCTACAGCAACCATGAGGTGGTGCAACTTATGAGAATGAGAAAAGTGAGCAAGGTGAATAGCAGGATTGCAGCCCTCAGCTTTGAGACATTACCCAAGTAAGGAGAGATTGAATTCCGAGAGCCAAAGCTCAGCCAGATTTCCTGTTAGAGGTTTCCCATCAGCGAGGATGATCAGCGACGCATATTATATGCATTTACTAGTGTCGTCTTGTCAGGAGTTGGTGCTGGAGCTAATAATGTTTAACAAGTAAGGTGGGACAAAGTGCACCTTCAGTAACACTGAACATAGCACCAAACTGGGAGCAGTGGTGAATACACTGGAGAACAGGGCTGCTATTCAGAAGGATCTCAACAGGCTGGAAAAGAGTTGATGGGAATCTCATGTGGAGGAGGTTGAACAGGCTGGCTCAGTGTGCCCTTATGATGGAGGCGGCCAACTACATCCTGGGCTGTATTTGCAAGAGCAACAGGAGTGTGGTCCTCTGTCCTGTTTTGGCTCCCCAGTGCAAGACTGACAGTGACACACTACGGTAAGTCTGTGGGTGGACAAGAAATATGGTCGTGGTGCTGGAGTGGTTGATGTTTTAGTAGGGTCTGAGAGCACTGGGTTTATTCAGTCTTCAGAAGAGAAAACAGAAGGAAGATCTTGTGGCTGTCTACATGTGCCTGAATGGAGGATATAGAAAAGACAGTCGTCATTTTTTTTTTATTTTTTTTTTATGATGCACGGTAGAAGGAAAAGAGACAATGGACATGATTTACAGGAAAGACAATTTCAGTCAGATACAAAGGGGGAAAACAAAAAAAAAAGACATCATGAGACCAGTCAAGTACTGGAACAGATTGACCAGAGAGGTTGTGGTGTCTCTGTTCTTGATGATACTTAAAACTTGCCTGGAGGAGACTCTGATCAGTCTGATCTAAGTTTGCTGTGTTTTGAGTAGGGAGGTGGTCCAGGTGATGATAGGAGGCCCCTTCCAACATAAATTAATCTACGAGTCTGTAAATTTATCAGGCTTTCTCTTGTTGATAGGTTAAAGGAGGCTTACAATAGTAGATAAGCCTCAGCACCGCAGTTCCTAAATTCTCTGCATTTGCCACTGAGCGATTTGCATTAGTTTATGCTTTGGATTATCAATTTGTAAAATGTTCTGCAAATAAAGCTTACCCACAGGGAGACCCTGAGATTTAATCAATGTTTGTCAAATGCTTTGGAGTTCTCTAAGGGAGTATATTATTTCTATGTTTCCCGTAAAGGTTCTTTTAATTTATTATATGGATATATACAGTGATTTTCCATATTTCCCAGTTTATGAATACAGTAATGACAGATGGGCCTTTTTTCGTGACAAAATCTTGAAGTGGTTTACATGTGAGTTGTTGACAAAGATTGCGCTTAATTTGTACTGCAAAAGAAAAGATGGTAATGAGCATATGTATGTGTGTTTTAAGGGCTGTTGCATTATATATTCAGCTACTGGTGTAGACAAACACTTTTGGCATGATGATTCTAATTCAAGCATATGAAGAACAGAAGGAGCAGCCATGAATTTCAGGTTAAGCAAACTCTGGAGTGAAGTCACAAATACTTTTCTGCTGCTCTTCAAGTTTAAGTCTTGGTATTTTTTCATTTAAATATCAGTTTGTTTAACAACTGCAGGACTGAGTGTGTGTTTGGAATTTAGTAAGACACTTGCCCTTACCGTGAATTGAAAACAGTTATTTAAAAAGTAATGGCATCTTATCTGCAGTTTTTCACTGACAGCACTTGTCCAGGTGGCACATAAGTGTAGGTGTAATTGCTACGGCACTCTCCATTATGGTAAAAGCGGCAAATAGTTGGCTCAGTCTCGCACACATTAGCTGTGTTTCATGGGGAGGGTTTGGGGGGGGTGTGTGTGTATAGCAGATGATTTCTTGAGAGCGCTGTAAAGACCACCTGGTACAAGCTGAGTTTGAATGCTGCAGGCATCTCTGCACTGCGGTAGTGGTGAGAACGTTGACAGGTTGAAAGAAACTCTGAGAAGAGACCGGCAAGGACTGATTTGTGAAAACAGATTAGATAACTGGGTAGTGGTTCTACTGCTTGGCTAAATGATGGCAGTGGGCCCAGCCAAATTAAATGGCACCTGTCACATGAAGTGCTCACAAATGTCACAAAGGGGACAACAGTGCACAGTTAAGGGAGGGAGAAAACCAATGTCCTGGTTTCAGCTGGGATAGAGTTAACTTTCTTCTTAATAGCTCGTGCAGGGCTATGTTTTGGATTTGGTGTGAGAACGGTCTCGATGGCACGCTGATCGTTGTTGGTAGGTAATGTCAAGTCAAGGACTTTTCAGGTTCTCAGGCCCTGCCAGGGAGAGGGCTGGAGGGGCATGGGGAATTGGGAGGGACGCAGCCAGGACAGGTGACCCAAACTGGCCAAAGAGGTATTCCATACCATTGAACATCATGCTGGGTATATAAACTGGGGGAAGAAGAAAGGGGGGGGGGGAGGGGCGGGGACACGACATCTGGCATTATGGCATTTGTCTTCCCAAGTAAGTTACACATGCTGGAGCCCTGCTGTCCCGGGGATGGCCGAGCCCCTGCCTGCCCGTGAGGAGTGGGGAACGAATCCCTGGTTTTGATTTGCTTGCATGCATGGCTTTTGCTTTACCTATTAAACTGTCTTTACCTCAACCCAGGAGTTTTCTCGCTTTTAGTCTTCCAGTTCTCTCTCCCCGACCCTGCTGCGGGGGCGGTGAGCAAGCGGCTACGCAGGGCTTGGTTGCCAGCCTTGATTAAACCACAACAACCAAATTGCTTGTAAACGTTGAAGCAGTAATGAATGGGTAGACGTAAGGCGACATGGTTAGTAATTGTGATAGAAAACTGAATTAAAATAAATTTGCTGGACTTTGACGTTTTTCATTAATGTTGTTCCTTATAGATTTAGTAGAAATGGCAGATTCCCTGTAACCTCAGCCCTTTGCAACCGTAGTGTAAGCTGGGATTGTGAAATTCAGCTCACCTAATTTAGGCATCAAAAGCTTGTATATTTATTTCTGGACTGATCGTACTTCCTTTGTATTCTCTGGAAACAAGTGGTCCTGTTTAGGCTGCAACTCACTTGTATCCTTTTTAGATGTTAAGATTTGATAAATTGTGCCTGAGATGCTCTTGACTCTGCTGAAGTGATTTCTGCCAAACTGCAGAAGCAGCTGGTGTGGCTAGCTCCAATGCAGATATCCATGTTTATCCAGATAAATTTCAGTATTAGTCATAGTCTTGTGACAATAAAAATTAGAAACTTGTTTCAAAGCTCATGATTAATTCTGACACTCTGCCCTAACGAGAAACTATATTTTAGTACTATGTTGTGGAGGATACAGAACTGAGTGTTTGCAGCTTGGCGTTATTCTGTTTTAGCGTAGTGATGCATTTAAATAACTTTAAATCTTGCCAGGCTATCTATAGCTAACAACTGATGTAGATTAATTAGGAGTCTGGAGGTCTGCATGTCCAGAAAGAATAGCGGTTTCCTACTCTCTGCTTAAAAGAAATGAGATTTTAATCAGGAGGTTGTCTCCTTTATGCCTGTTTGTGGCCCAGGCAGATGGTGCACTAATCATCCTTACAAATAAAGTGTATTGAGTATAAATAATCTAAAAAACAAGGACTTGCAGGAGATAATTCATTAGTCCTCTAGTTATACTGCAAGAAATGCTTCCTCCTGCCACCCTGTGATTCTGTCTGGGAGACAGAGTGGTTGGATGAGCTGCTTTGTCTTGATCTGACAAGCTGGATTTGGGTTTTACAAATAGTTTCATTCTTGCTCTAAGTAGGCATGTATATCATATACGTACTTCCATTGTTTACGTTCAAATTAAGATCAATCTTTCTTGATTTTTTTATTCTTTCCTTGCAATGGCATTGGATTTTTTTTTTTTTTTTTCTAAAAAGAAGAGCTGTATTTCACCAGAAAGAGACTGTATTTGACCAAGGAATATCTTAGAGGAGAAGGCTGGACAAGACTCTCTTGATTTGCATCCATTTAAAGGGATAAGGAGAGGAATTTCCATACCTTCTGATAGCACTTGAGGTCCTAAAATACATTAGATGTTTTAATCTTACTTCTTTCAAACTTAGGTTATTAAATTTGTAACAGATACATTGTACAAATATAAACAACATATTTTGGATTTTGCAAGATCATTCTCCCAGGTTCTTAAGATAAAAAGGCAGACCTATCAATATACTCATTAGACCTGTGGTAGTAAGAGAAACCCAGCTAAACCTTGTAGGCTAGCTGTGCCTTGGGTTACTGAGGAAAGCAGGAAAACAAAACAAAACTGAAAAAAAACTGTCCCACCTATACCTGTTTGAATCTGGGAATAAAGTCTAATATGACCTTCTAATGTGATGACCCATTTGGTCTATGCGTGAGAGTAAGATAAACAATCTGTGTCAAAAAAAACCAAACACCTCCAAACAACAGGACCCCAAACCCAAACAAAACCAGTACATGGACTGCCATGGAAATGGAAAGGTGTGTGTGTAAGTCAAGGAAGAACTAAAACTAAATTCCCTTTGCAACAACTGGCCTGTGCTCTGAAGCATTTTTTTGGTCATAAATATCCTTAATGCGCAGCTGTAGGTGTTAGCTCATGCAAGTGAAGCTAGCCTCAAATTTCTGCTGGTCTCAGAGGGATGGGGCTGAAGAAGACAAATTTCAAGCACAAAATGAATGGCTGTGACACCCAGCCCACATTTCTCTCCACCCTTATATCCGCGTTAACTAAGATGCTGGAAGAAACACTTTAAAGCATATGTTTTTGAAGTGCACCCACTATCCTGAATATTTACCTATATGTTACCACTGGAACATTTCAGGCTTCACACTTGTTTAGGTGTGAAGTTAAGGATTTGTGTGCAGGGTGGGAGAGTTGGGGACCTGGCACAGAGTGGTGCCTGCTCTGTGAGCCAGCAGTCAGCCCGAGCTGACAGTTCCCTCCAGGGGGTCACACGAACAGGCAGCCATGAACACACTGTACATGGGGTGATATAGATCTTTCTGAGGCTGTTCATGCTTTCAGTCTCCACAGCACCCTGTGACAGAGAATTCCATGACTTAGAAGTGTGCTCACTTGAAACGTTGCTCCCTCTTGGTGCGTTGACTGGAAATGCTCCAGCACTCGCTTACAAAAACAGGTGGAATGTATCTAACTGGTCTTTCACTCTCAAGCCTCGATGGATGCTTTTCAAAGGCACAAGGGTCTGCTACTTTCCAGATGGGATAGATGTGATAGCTCTTTTGTTGAGCTCTTCTCTTTCTTGAGCAGTTGGTGATTTAGAAATCTTTCTAATGGATGTGGATTTTGAATGGCTGCCCGCTGATGTGAATTAAACAGTGCCTAGTACTTGGAATGCTTTGACAATGATAATTAAGAATTTAAGTGAGGGTCGGTGATTGTCACCGAGTCATGAAGGGTCTGAATGGAATGGTCTGGATGCTTTCTTACTTATAAAAAGTTCAGACTATTTTAATGTACTTGGTTTTGTATTGTATTTGTTTATCAGTTCCTTTCTGTTTATTTCCTAAGGGGTCATTTTGTTAATACATATCACTGATGGAAATGCATAAAACAAAAACCCCAATCTATAGTGTTACCAAATCTCTGTAGTTAATTAAAGGAGGGAATGAATGCAGGGCACAGAAGAAGGTGACTGGATGCCTCAGGCTCAGCCTGCTGCTGTTAGCACTGATTCTGAAAATAACATTGAATTTGTTAGTGAAGTACACAGAGCCTACCGCCAGTGATAAGGTCAATGAACTTTGCTACTGTCAATCTATATAAGCTGAAAAAAAATCCCAATTTAAGAAGTACAGGTACCCTGTTGATGCCCTCAGCAGGCTACACGTTTTGAGTAATATATCACTGGATCAACACCACTTGACTTTCAAGGTGCTGAAACTCAATTTGTTTGCAGTGCCACGAACTCAAGTACAGTGTAGAACTATGCAGCTCAGTGGTATAAAAAAAACAAAACCCACCCAAACCAAAACTGTAAAAACAGACTTTGTGGAAGAAGTTAGGTGATAATGTGACATGTGCATGGCTGCTTCAGTCATGCCTAAATCAAAATGTCTTAACCAAATAAATTAATATCCTACTTCTTGGGCTTGCTTTTTGCCCTCCTCTTCAGGAGTTTCATACCTAAATGCTGTTTTGTCACCTGGTTTGGAAGAGTTAGAAAGAACTTTTAGAATATTTGGGGACCTGGCGCACACTGGCAGCCAGCATGACGTTCTGCATGGCCCAGCCCCAGGGCTCCAGTGCTGTTGGTTGGGTTCCAGGTTTCTTGCTCTGGGAGTGTATCTCCCCTCAAAGGTGTGTTGAAGCTAAGTTAAAATGTGCAAGGTAGATGATATTCACTGATGGAAACTGTTAATAGCATGAGAAATAGAACAAAACCTGATGAGAAAGCCATGTTTTAAGGTGGTACTGTGAAATTTTAAAAGTCCTGAGTATCTAAAAAAAAGATACCTTTCTGAGTTGAGCTGGTGAACATTTACTAGTATTTTAGCAGGAAAGAAGGACCAAAATAACCCAGGCTTTTCTAACCACAATCATCTGCCATCCTATTATTCACCAATGACTCTGCAGACTGGTTGAGGTGAAATGAGATAAAAGTTCAGCCCTTTTGGACAGTGCTGGGAAAAAGTAACGGCTCAATATAAACCTGGTCAATCGTATTAGAAATAGCCCAAATGTGATACTTCAAGTGAAAACTTTCTGGAAAAATGTAAAGCCTTGGTTCCACATACCTCTAATTTTTGGATTTCAGCTAAACACCAAACTCTGTTCTGAGTTATTTGATGATAAAATCTCCTAGAAACTTCTCGCCCTTCAGGTTCTCAACTAAGATTATCTAGCTGGACATCTCTGATACTCTTAAGTCAGCATCATTCAAACTGTCAAAACCTGATTAGATGACCACTTTTGCCAGATCTATCACTCTATTTTTCTAAAACCCAGCATTTGGAATTTGGAAGAAGAGGAATTTGGAAGGTGAGGAGGAGGTAGAGATGGCTGTACTGAACCCTGGAGTGCAAGGTTGAACTGGGGATGGCTGTTGTGGTCCATGGGAGTAGCGAAGACTTTGGATAATGAAGGAATGGGGAAACCCCTGTTCTCAAAATCACTCCCCTCCTTTCCCTTCAACCTTATCCCTGCGCCCCACTAAACCACCTCACAACTCAGACGTGTTCTGCTGTTACTGCAAAATTACATTGCAGGTGCATTGCTAGGGAACTTTTGTAGTTGTATTGCTGTTTCAGTTTCTTCAGTGCTGCTTTATGACTAGATAGATCTAACAGTAGAAATAAAATAAATATATCCATGCACTATCTTACTGATGAGAGAATAGTTACCTGTCTTTTAGGCATTGTGCGACTGCTGTTCTGTGATCTTCCATCTCTCTTCTCATGAATCCTCAGTGGAAGGAAATCACAGCGTGAGTAGCAAACTGTCTTTAAATTGTTGACACAGGCTTAAAAGTAATGTCTGCAAGAGGATAACCTGGAACAGAAATAGGACAATTGCTTTAGAAAGCATCTTTCTTTGGCATGTAGAAATTCTTTTTCGTTCGGGTTTTCTTCAGCTACAACTTCATGGGCACAAGAGTTTTTCAAACAAAACTCATTTGCTTAAATCATCAAGCTACTTTTCTGTAAAGATGAAATAATGGAAAGGATGACACATTTATTACCTGATTATCTTACATAAAATGTTTTTATATAATAATACTGCAGTTTAAAAACCCTGATTAAAGACACTCAATGAAATATCAAGTCTCTTATTATTGATAACAACTCTAAATTATGTCATAAAAAAGGACATTTGTTAGAACTGTCTTTCTAATTCGATTCTGAATTCATATACAGGATTCAGAAGTGCATCATTTTGAGGAGGAATGTTTGTGTTTGTAGCAATCTTTTTTTGCCAGAGAGCCTTGTGCACTGTATAATGCATTTCCCTTGTAAAGCCAGGGTACATGAATGAGGGTGTTTTACTGCAGTGGAATAATGATATAGTGACAAAAAGTGGATGGGATGCTCCAAAAAGGTTCCCCACTGCTAAATGAGAGTAATATCACTCAGCAAAGACAGCCCTTCCTGAATTTTGTTGTTTGTTTATATTGCAACATTTTAGACTCTGCAAATTGATAAGAAAAAGGCTTCATTGTGGTTTGGTTTTTTTGTGTCATATTGCTAAAATGACTGTGTAATCATGGGTTATTATGATAGAAGGGTTTTGTAAACTTCGTATTGTGTTAAGATGACTTGGAACAGAAGGAGAAAAATGCACAAGGCAGGAGTACATTATGGTGACAAACAGTGCACCCAAAGAACATGACGAGTGGGGAAGATGAGTGTCCTTTTGCCTAATAACAGAGAATCAACTTTTTTTCTTGTGTGTATTCAGAACACAATCATGACAGAAGTTATCTAGAGCTGACAAGGCCTATGCATCTAAAGTTATCGCACAATGCCGGGAACAGGTATTCCAATTTAAGTTGCAGTGGAATGATATATCAAGGGAAACTCTCTGTTGAAAACTGTCTAAGGAGAAAGAGGGAACAAGACTGACCTGGACAGACATTTAAGATGAGAAGGTCTAAACTTTCTGTAATGAGCTCCCCAAAAAGATCAGAAAGATTGTAAATGCAAAAAGATAAGTTTTAAATAAATAAAAATAATTGATTTGGGATGGGGATGGGAAGGTTGGTGCGGAGGGAGGTTGAATAAAAAGAAAACAAAGTTTCAAGGTAAAACATAAGTTATTTGAAGGACTTTTGCCCCACCTGGAGTATCCTTGCAACTGTACTCTTGCATCCCAGCTTGGTTCCAGGTTGGTGAAAACCAGGGTTTGCTGCTTTCTGGATTGCAACAAATTCTGTCTCTCATCCCGCCATGTTCTTTCCATCAGGCAGCTTCTCCTGCCCCAGGTGGGGTTTGCTGCCCTTGAGGGAAGAAGCAGTCTCCTTCCTCCACGTCCCGTCCTCCCTAGGGAACCCTGACATGCAAACTGAGAATAGATAAATGGGATGCTGACCTGCGTGCTCGGAGAGAGGGAGCTGGGTCTGATCTGCAGTGGCTCCCCCGGCAGCAGAGGGGTGTTTTGGTCTTCTCTTACTGAAGGACATGCTGGCTAACAGGAGGAGCAACAAAGAGGTGCTCGGCTGGTTTTCTCTGGCCACGTGAGACCGTGGGGTTACCTGGGCCGTCTTGGCTGCAGAGGAAATGCTGCAGCCACTCAGAGGATCATTCAGTATGTGGTTGGAGTATGCTTTAATGCTTTAAAACATTATCAGGTGGCAAAAATACATACTTTTCTTCCCAATGGAGTAACTATGAGTTATTAACAACTTCCCTTTAATAAGGAAGCCTAATGACAGTTACAAGGAGTCCCATTGTCTCAAGTCCAAGAGGATGCTGGCAGGCTCCTGGGGTGCCTCTCACCAACCCAAATTTAGGAGGCTCTGGAGAGCTGGAACAAATACTTCTCAGATGATGGCCAGGCTGGGCCTGGCAGAGACTGTCCCCAGTACCTGCAGATGGGTGGCTCCTCTGGCAGGTGACAGTACTCCTGCAGCGAGCCTGGCAGTTTCCCCAGTGACGTATTTTCATCGCAGTGACTGCATGTTGTGCGCTGCCCTTAAACGAGTGTACGTGCCTGCTGTTGTCAGAGTGTGTCTTTGATTTCATAATCTCTAGTCTGCCAGGATGGGCTTGGGGAGTTGCTCTGATATGAAATGAGCTTTGTTTAACTAGCCATGCCTAATTGCAAATCAGTCACTGCAGGATTTCTTCAGGAGCAGACACTGTAAACCACTTTGAAAATACGAGAACAAGGTGTAAAGGTAGAAGTGCCGGAGACCTGTGCGGCTGCCCTGTCACACAGGGACATTTTGTGATGTCCCTTTGCCATTGCCTCTCAGCTTTGGCACCACCTGCACGTCCCACTGGACTGATGCATGGTGTGGGATGGGGGAGGCACTGATGGACTTCCACAGAGGAGATACCCACAGCTGCTGATGGAGAAAGCCGAGGTTTTACTAATGACGGCTCTGTGAATTAAGGGAAGTGAAGCAAAGGCAGCTGCTCCCTTGGTGGACAGAGCCCTAAAGTATTTTAATGAATGAAGAGAAATGTCCTGAGAGCTTTAGAAGGGAAAAGGTCTCAAGTTGAGTCATAGAAACAGGGTCACCCAGGCCAAAGAACGGGAAGGGTTCAGTCCCTCCAGCACGTACCAGTTAAATTGGTTGAACTAAGCTGGCATCTTCCTCTGGAGGAGGGATGTTGGAAACAAACCAATTAGCCAATGTGACAGTGGTGGACTGTTGATCAGGCTGCTATGCTTTTGGCCAGGTGAAATGATTTAAGGGATTTAGAGGAGGAAGAGGCTGAACTGAGACCTCACGTAGCTGTACCTGCTTGTCTATTTTTGTTTTTACAGCAAAATGACTCACTCAGTTTTCATTACAGCAATAGTCTATTGAGAATACACTTATCCGTAAATCACAGCTTTCATTTTACATAGCTAGATTTAATTGACAAATCTAGTGAAACTGTTAGGCATCGTACATACGGTAGCTGATGTTTAGAGTAGGATTTGTAAAGGGAAAGGGAATGGGACCCATGAATACATGGCTGCTGTTTGGGAAGTGACTTCTGAGTCCTTGACTTAGAGCAATTGTCCAGGTGAAACAAGAAGGGGGCTGTGGAGGACCCCCGTGCTGTGACTGCCGCTGAAATGAGCTGTTCTTTGGCTGTATCCTGCTTCTGCTGGACTCGGGAGTCCTCTGCTTTGTCCCAGGGTCTTCTGCTTGGACTTTAAGGAAGGAGAAGGCCTTTGTACTCTTAAACCTCTGTTCTGCTTTGGCTGAAGTAACCGCGTGTCTCTCTTGCACAGAAATGCCATGTACTAACAATACAAATATGATGTAGTGTTTGAAGGCTGTGGTGTTACTAAATTGAATGCATGGAAAATGGCAATTTTACTACGTTATCTTCTGCTTTTGAGTCACTATTGAACTTCATAGCCTTTTACTTACTACTTAAATAACAATAAACTATAATAGCGGAGCAAGTGTAGCAATAATATTTGAAGGAGATGACTTAATAGACAATGAATTTGAATATGAATTCTTTTGCTATTATACTTTGGAGCTAGCCCTGGAGAGCTACTGATGGAAATTTGTAAGGTCATGACTGACTTGATGGTGTAGTTATAAATTCCTGCTGAACATTAAACACATTGCTATTCTTCTCATCTCTGTTTGGTCATTAAGGAAACTGAAGAACATCACGTGGTGTCAGAAGTGTGGAGTGAGAATGAATTTGGGAAGACTTCAGAAAAGGTCACAGAAAATAAAGGGAAGGGGAAGAAAAACAAAGAGTAATTGTAGCAGCTCAAAGCTTTCTTACACAGGTTTTATAAATAGATGTCTTATGTTCACTTTTTAGAAGAGTTTATTGCATATCTTGTATACCAGGAAAGCAGATGTATGCCCTTGACCCAGAGATTGTACTGGAATTTGGGATCATTTAAGACACATTAAATATATAAACATATTGTCAATTAGTTATTGTTGACAGAAGAAGTCATAAGTGTCAGTTATGTGGGCTAAACTGAGTTGTAGCAAACAGTATGTTCTGGTAGGCAAATACTAGTACAAAGTACCAGTTGTACTTGTTATGCTTCTCAAGTGCAAAATTTAGTCTCCTGTCCTGCCCTTCTTAGTTGTCTTTTCTGTCAGAGCTCTCCATTTCATACATCCTCTACCCCTGTTTTTCTAGTTGTTCATGCTTTCTTCTGGTATCTAACTCCTCTTTCCCATCTCGACTCAGCTTCTTAACCCAGGCTTTTTGACAGGGTGGTTTCAGTGGTGTTGTCTAGTACTGACTTTCCATCTGTCCTGCCACCTTCTCCCTATCCTGCCAGTTCCCAGTCCTGGTTGCTTTGCAATTACTGTCCTTTGCCAACCACAACATTCTTCCAGTTTCCCTTTTCCAGTTCCCATCAGTTTTCAGTCCCGGTCATGTCCCTCTTTCCACTTTGTGTCATAGATTATCTTGTCTCCTTCTAAAGTGTGTCAGAAGCGTTATTATCTCTACATTTACATTAGATGTCTTTTTAAGATGTGTTGACTTGGCACCGGCAGAGATTACCAGAAGATCAGGAAAACAGTTTCAGGATAGGGGTATGTGCATGTGGCTTGAGCCTCCTTCCACTGCAACAGCAGAGACACGGTAAGCCATTTCTGTTAAATGTTGGCTCCAGCATCCAAGTTTTTCAGATAAACAATGGCCAAAATGTAACTGAGGCAAAACAAAGTGCCTGACAATATTACAGGCAGACTCAGACACAAGCTAGGTTAATTTTTCATTCCAGAGTCCTTCACATTCTCTCCTTACAGAGACAAGATGGTGTGACTCTTTGTCCTAGACTACAGGTTGTTTCTCTTCTGTAAATGTGCAAATGTTGCTTTGTTTTACTAGGAGTCATCTCTTCCACTTAACTGGTTAGTAAATAACTTCTTCACTGAGGTCAGAACCTTCCTTCCTTCCCTCAGTAAAGATTTCTTTTTTCCTATGAACCTTACCTTTTATATCAGTCTCTGCATTAAAAGCCTTTGTTATATGAGAGTCTAAACACTACAGCTGTATGTAGCTTATGGCTGAGTCTTGACTTGTCCGGGACATTTGGGTGGTAACAGGTTTGAGGTGACGCCCACCTCTTCCTTTATAGGCGCCTTATAACCTGTTCCCAGACTTGTGAGGAATTTACGTGGTACTTTGTATTACTAAATCACACTCAACTCAAACTCGCCAGTTTTCAGGGTTACCTAGTGAAACTGGGTCTTACCTATTCTTCTGTGCTTTAAAATGTGACGAAGTTAAGTGATGGGATGATGATTTGTAAATTGACATTTTTACTAGATTAGCTATTATTGAAATTGAGTAAGGACATGGTTGGTTAATGGTCAGGAATAACTTACAGCTGTTCATTCCTGTATTGGTTTTCTTGTCACACATGATCTGCTTAATTAGTATCTTCACATTTTAAGAATTATGAATGGTGACACTGAAGGCAACTTGCTTCAAAAAAATAACACGTTAAAACTGTACTGTGTTGCCGTGTGGTTATAACTAGCATACAGGCTGCTTGCTTTAGCGGCAGGTGTGAGGATTCATTTATTTATTTAATTTTTAATAGTGACCTTTTCCCACCAGGGCATGTGCTAAATGGCAGCCAGCTATGCGTAAGAAAACAATTATGCCTGGCAGTTCAACTGTTCACGTGTTCACGAGGTCTTTGAGGTCTTTAATTTTTCCTGGTATTTAATTTGAACTGTGCACTGGAAAGGAACCAGCTTCTTAGAAACAAGCATACAAATGTTTTTTTTGGAATTCAGACCTGAAAATAATGATGAGTGACTGTTTTAAAATTATATGGTGTCTATAGAGATGGCTATATTATGATTGATCAAACATATTATTACATGTCTGAGAAATTATTGTTATTTATTTTCAATTTTAGAATTGATTTAGTAGCATTTGGTAAGTTATCTTGAGGAAACATTTTTTTAAAAGGCATGTGTATAAAATAGGCATTAAACCTCCTTTAAAAGTGAACAGGAATTGGGCACTTATTTCTTTGCCTTTCCCCCTGCTCACAGCCGGTGATTATACAAGAGATGCATGCTCAGAATTAGTCTTAATTATTATTTGCTTCTCTGTTGCTGTTGATCCACGGTCATCCCTCTAAAAAGATTAACTCTGCTTGGGGAGATGGAGAGATGAAACTACTTGTGACAAATTTAATTGCTGTTTACCATAAGCTGGAAAAGGACAGAGATACATTGGTGCTTATAGTGTTATAAAACCAGTCTAGGACACGATAATGCAATTGTAAGTGTTCTAGAGACACATCTGCATCCTTGTTCAGTACGCTGGCCCCTGGTGTTTTCTTAGAAGGTCTGTTGGTGGTTCCTAAGCATGTGCTTTTGTTAATTCTTGAATCAGGTCTTGAAATAATAATTTTCACACATTTGGCATTGGTTACATGCTGTACCACCCATATCTTAACTATTTTGTATAGAAAAATGAACGCACTGTCACATGCTGGTTGCTGTTGTACCGAGCGTGTGTTTTGTGTGTGTGTGTGTGTTGGGGGTGGTCTCTCCTTTGTGCTGAGCAGCTGCCAATGACCAAGTACTGAAACCTGTCTGTGACATTTCTTTCCAGAGAAAAGCTCACTGCATCTCAGAGTGGAGGTTTCCTTCAGAGATTCAGGAGGGCTTGGAAAGGAATTTGCTTCCTGATGATGGGTGAGGTTTTATGGAGGTTGTTTCTTTGTTTTTCAGGGAAGAAAAGGGGCAGGAGGTGATTTAGAAGAGCTTTTCTGGTTTTCTTCCAGGAGCTACAAAAACGCAATATATTTCTTTGTAAGGAGAAAAGACTACTGCGATTTTATTTGTGGTACCACTACATAAAATCGACTAATGGGTTTTAGTGTAATCCCAGAAATGTTTTGAGATGGATTCCTTACAGTTCCCGTTTATAAAAAAAGTCAAAGCTATATCTCAGCAGGACTTTCTAATTCTTTGCATGGCTGAGATCAGTTTTATCTGTTCTTCTCATTTACATTGGGATTTAGGCTTGTTGTTAATTTAGTAGGGTCAGAAATCCTGTTGTTGTGAAATCCTTGGCTTTACGGATGAGCAGCTCAAGTAATAAAAGGCTTTTTAAATTTGTCATGGATACGTTTTCTTTTCAGAAGTGCCCTGATTTTGCACGCACTAACTTTTAAACATTTAATTGTTCTAGTTTCATGACATTTGCGTTAGAAAGAAACAAACTGCTCATATACTTGCCTGTAAACACAGGCTTTAACTGTTCTGTTTGAATAGGGATATTCAGTACTTTGCCAATGGGAATGTTGCTGTGTAATAGCATAAATTTAACAGCTGTTAAAAGTAGTTTGGTGTGTTAGTTTTTTTCCTTCGGGTCCTATGATTTTTAAACAAACCATGTCATTTGTAGCTCCTGGCCAATATTTCTTTGTCAGTTAGAACACTACCGAAAAAAAAGTAGTCAGTATCAGACCTGATTGGGAACCCATTTTTAATTAAGGTAGATAAAACAACCAATAAAACCTTGCTTTACAAAAAACCACCAAATACACACTTTTCAGTTTTCTGTGGTTTTTTTTTTTTTTTCCCCAGTCGTATCCCTTGCAGAGTAAATGCATGATTTCCCCACTTAAGCTTAAGAGGTAGAAGCATTGTGAAAATGCAGCATCCACAAGTGCAAAAACAACTTCTGATAAAACATCTTAGCGATGCATTTTCATTTGGCTTTGTATCACAGCAGTTGTTTTTGCTGTTTTTTTCTTTCAAGTGGGGCATTTCTATAATTAAAATAGTACCTTGCAATATATAGCTCTATCTGCAGTAGACTGAAGTATGCCTATGTCCTGTTGCATGGGGTTGATGTAATGGAGTACAAAAAATGTACCACATTGGTGGATATGTTTAGTAAAATATTTTCAATTGTGAAGCATGAAGGAGCAATAGAGGATTAGTTTTTTCAATGTATTAGTCTGCACAAAGACTATCAAGGTTCTTGTCAATTGTTACCTATTGAAACTAGCCCCAAAAAGGCTTTCTCATGATTTTAAGAACAAATTGACCTCTCCTTTTTTTCCTTTTTTATTTTCATTGTGTAAAAACTCAGAGTAATGCCTCAGTGTAGGAGACTGGATATTTTTCTGAAAAACATTCACAAGAAATTAATAGTAGATAACGAAATTGTAGAATTTATCCTCCTCCTTCCTCCTTGTGACCCCTCTGCAAATGCACATTCTTGCAGAAGCATGTGCAGTATTGGAAATGTTCTTACTGCTGATGACTAAGAAACTGAGTGTAATGGCCTTCAGAGCACTTCTGCTTGCACAGAAATATTCAGTGATCAGAATTAGGTGGTATGCAATGGCGTACCGTACTGCTAGTTCTCAGGATATCCAACATATAGAACAGCCTCCGGTCCCTCTCTAGAAAAACTTCAGTAGATTTTGTACAGAGTTGCTGTATTCTGTTCCAGCCAGAGAGACTGAGTTCCTGAGCTTCCTTTTTTTGTTTCACCTTGTACAAATAGAAAACATTTGGAGTTATTTAATTAGAAAACTTGACTTCAGTCATGTAATCTAAATCTGTGTACTTGGGCTAGCTTTAGGTGCTTGCTTACCTCCCACTGTTTCTAGCTGTGCTAGAGCTGAGCACTTAAAAGATAAAGATTTTGGATTTGAGTTGATGGTGCCAGATTTCAGGTAATGCCTATATGCCTGCCCCGATTCTGAAGGCTAAGTGTCCTTTACTAACTAACACTTTCATCAGTGAAATAAAACATGGTTTTTTCCAGTTCTCAGCTGAGCTCCGCATAAACTGTGCTACTGTGATGGACAGTTTTCCATTGTAAACGAATTGTAGCAAGTGGCCGTTCTTATATTAGGATGGAGATGAGCTTCATGAGTGGCCACCCATTGATTATGTTGTGTTCTAGTTGTTGGGGAGAAATGATAAGCAGCAGCAAGACTGATCAAATACTTTTTTTTTTTTTGTTTCTCTACCAGAATTACTGGGAACTCTTTTATTTATATGTAGTTATATAGCTAAAAATATACATACATTTCTTCTTGCGTGTGTAGTTATGTATTTTGTATTTCTAGTACACATAGCAGAATAACAGAATTTCAGTCTGAGATTTTTCCTCTGCAATTTCTCTTTTGTTTGTTTTATTATAAATTCTCCATATATGTGAAGATTTCTTTCTTTCTGCATTTTGCAGTTTTCACCACAGTGGAGTATGAAGTGTACTTGGAGTATCTTTATTACAAACAAGCAACGTAATTTGGCATCTGAGCTATTTTATGTTGCATCCTGAGAAGCTGACATGTCCCTTTCCTTACTGTCCTTGGATTATTGCTGCCTTTGCTTTCTGTCACTGAATGGATTGTGAAAAGTTGCTTTTCCTGCGATGGATGCAGCCTGTTGTGCTGTTTTTAACTGATTTTTAGTTCCAGACCAGTGGGCTGGGTTTCCCAGTTAGGTACAGAAAAATGCCAGCTGACCACAAGAAGAGACTCTGCTCAGCAGAACAAATCGTGTTCAGTTGCAGTAGATAGTGAAACATATGGAAATGGCTTTGCAGTTGCCTCCGTGTAAACCCTAGCTGTGAATGGTTCTTAAAGACATTGCCCTCTCATGCTCCCCAAATCACGCAAGCCCATCAACCAGCAGCTTCTTAGGAGTCCCCTGCTTCTCTGTGACCTGACATTTGCTTTCCTTTGATGTAGAGGACCTGGCCTTTTCCCCAGCTTTTCCTGTATTATAAAATACAATATAACATTAAGTGGGAGAAGCAATGAAGCCCGTCATTTCATGGAAGGCTCAGCAGATGCGTGTGCCTGAGCCCTGTGAACGAACAGCATGGAAGGACTCTCCAAAATACACCACAGTGGGTCAAATGTTTCCAGAACTTGCCTTGCTGTGGAAAACTTCCTTTGAAAGGAAGTTTTGGGGTAAATACCTGAGCAATTTCTTGTCTTGCAGAGACAGGTTGCTAGGGCTGGTGTAGTTCTCATAAAGCACGAATGGGCACCACATCGGCTACCCGCAGGAAAATGGAGCGCTCCAACTTCTGTGCCCTTACATAACTTTAGTCAGAACCCAGCAAATTTAATAGAGTGACTTGATCAAAATGGATAACCCTTAGATCAAGCCTTAGTGTACGCCTGGTGTCCTGTGCTTTTAGCCAGTCAATAAATTCTTTTTTTTTTCCCTGTACATCTGTTGAATTCACAAGCTCACATTAGCAACTCCTTTCAGAGAGTGTTGGCAATATGAACAAATACACCAAACTTTTTGGAGTTTGTGATAAGGGTGAGTTTGAAATTTCAGGTGTCTGGAGTACAGGGCTTCAACACAGTAAGACCTGGCTTTACAACTGTAGAATTGTTCAGTATCCCCTAAATTGTGTCTTACTATCCAAGTTTGGGGTTTTTTGCTTGTTGAAAATGAGGTATTCAAACCCTGTATCAATACAATTCTGGTTGTCTTTGTCCTTAATACAATTTTAGGTCTATCAGGGTTGATATTTTATGGCAGAGATTGATAGTCTTTAATCTTTCCTAAGCCTTTGCTGCTTGAAGACCACTGTGATTCCACTTGCCAGTCTTACAGCCATCTAGATATAAATGGTTTATAAGCCCAATTTTTGCCTGTCTTTTTTTTTTTTAAGCTTTTCTAATTAATCTAAATGTCATGGGGAGAGGTGGGGGGGGCATGTTGGCAAAGAAAATCTTGGAAGAAGATTATATCAAACACATGTCTATTCACCCTCGGCTAGCAGATAATGCCGCCTGCACTAATCCTCAGCCCTCTCCTTTAAGTTGACTTTGCCTTTGATTTCTAAGGCAGCTGACCCTGGCCCAGTCCTGTCAGCGGCAGTTCAGAGGGGCTCTCACAACAGCGGGGCCTCTGATCTGACAGGTCGATTGGCTGCGAGGGAGGATTTAACGTGGAAAAGATCTCCCTAACAGGGGCTAAAGCCCCTTCCCCGGCAGCTTGTGGCTGCGCTCTGGGGCGGGGGGGTTGAATATGCAGGGGGGCAACAAGGGGCTCCTCTTGCCTAATAAGCCCAGCTATGGAAACAACTATATTTAATTTAAAAGCTGTTAAGTGGAGGTCAATTGCCAATAATTGTCCTAATTAAAAACAAATACTGAAACGATATTACAAGTCCAGCCTGGACTCTATTGAAGTAAGATAATTAGAAGATAGAACCATCAATTAAAATCTACAGGGAAGAAGCTGATGCGGTTAGAGGGACGAGCTAGATTAAAAACAACAAAAAAAATCAACTAAAAATGTGGATGGTAATTTCCATAACTCCTTTTTTAGCATGAAACCTTTATTTTAAAAGCAGATGCTGTCACTTGCAATAAGCTGGAATGTCATGTTAATTTAACAGCCATAAAGTAGGTAGGAAGCTAATTTGGAAATATATAGATTGATCTATGCTGAAGCTTGCTTTAATTAGAGTCGCTGAAGCAACATGTTAGCACAGACCGTGTTCGCGATGACAGAGCCATGTAGTCTTCCTCCTGAAAATATTTAAAGTACGATGGTGTAGGCAGCTGTATTCCTGTACGAACTTCAGCTCTTAAGTAATTAACCTTTTGGACTGTACTGCAAAGTAAATGCCTTTACTGTGTGGGATCGGGCTGCCTTGAATCTACTACTTCAGCAAAATAGGTAAAACACTGCTGTGCAAAGCAAAGGTTTAGAATTATAATTACCAGTGGAATGCCTGTCTGAACTATTCAAGTTGTACAGACAGTTTGCTGCCGAGGTTTTAGTTGCTGGCAACAATTTTAAGAGAGCATGAATTTCTTTGCTAGAAGGTAGGAGAAGCTTAAAATAGTTTTCTGTATTTCTAAACAAACAAAAAAAAAATATCCCAGAAGTCAACTAGTCTAACTAAAAAGTGTGTGTAGCAGACAGTAATACATTTCTGGCACCACCTATGGAGTGTAAATTCTCACCTAGCATGGCCAAATATATACTTTGGAGCTGTTTCTGTTTATGACTTTGTTAGAGAAGCTAGCAAAAAAGCATGCTCATTCTTCCCAAAGTGAATACATATAGAGAGTGAGTTTCTCGGTGATTCTTCTGAACATAATAATCAAAAGCACACCTTAAATCACCTGTGTCTTATGATCACAAATATAAAGAATCTTATGGCATCCGGTTTTCTGTAAAGCATCTTCTGATCTAGCAGCTAATGAGAAAGGAGTGTGTCAGTCTCTGAAAAGTATGGAATATTCGTAAAATTCATTCAAGCAGTATTATATATTCAGATATATGCAGATATAAAAAGATAACCAATGGAAATGATAGACTAGTGATTTTTGCACATAATGGAATAAGGGAAATTATACTGTTTCCTGGCTCACAGTTTGTGGGCTGTGGTGTTTCAGTGCTGCCCGAGGAATTTCTGCAGCTGGGATTTGCCATGTCTCGCTCTCCTGAGGATACCGTGATGTCTGATGAGAAGGGACACGCTTCAGCTTTCCCTGGCATCGGGGTGTTGTCGAGTTGTTTTCTTTTCAGCAGGACATTTACATCTGCAATCAGCTGGTTAGTACGCATTCATTAGAACGAGTTTTATGAGTAGAAGAGGTGTTTCAAACTTCTACACTAAGACAATTATAAAACAGCAAAATAGTTACAATACTTTAGTTTTGTACTTGGCTGGATCGGCACATGCTGAAGACAGTGGGCATTGCTGGAACCAACGAGATTTCTATTAAGCCACACCCCCCACCCCCCCAGAAAAAAGGAATATCAACCTACCTACCTATGGAGCCAGAGGAAAGGCAGCAAAAGAAGTGTGAGTAAATACAGAGGGTAGAGAGTCTGCTGTTTCTTGTGCGACCACAATGAGTATGAAATTAAACAAAGGCAAACAGGAGCTTTTGTTTTACCTTCAGAATTAATCGTAAAAAAAGTCCTCCACAAATAGTTTAGTTTTACATGATTTTTAAAAAATAAAGTAGGTAAAGCATAAGATAAACACAAGTGTTATTAGTAAAGCTGAAGTAGGAAAATGACTTGACAAATAGGAAACTGTGCCTGCTAATGGCATTGAGCCTCCTTCATCTTGCTGAAATTCATGAGCATGTTAGAAAATGTAGCTGAAAGTAAGTTTTTAATAGTTCTAGAAATGTCTACCAATTATACTGTACCTCGAAAAGTAGGAAAAAAGAGGGGGAGGAGGACAGTAAGGCATTATTGCCTTGGGAAATGTCTAGGGGTTATCTTCCATGTGACATCAAAACTCATGTAGTAATGAACTGCAGAGGAAAAAAAACAACCACCGAAAGTCCTGCTAAGTGCACTCTCTTTTCTGTAATTTTGGGATTTGATAATTTTGGAAGTCATGCTGCTCTGCCACTCAGGATAACTTTCCATATCTCAAGCAGTATCCTTTTCCCATCACGCTGCCGTGTCAACTGAGCTGCTGAGTTCCAAAGCTCCTTGAGAGATGAATCAAAATTTATGTTGCTATATTTTAGCCTGTTTGAGAAGAATAGCTTCTGATACTGTACTCTAAGTAAAATTAAAACTGGGAGTTAAACCAAGGTATATCCACAACTTTCTAGACACCTAGATAATTTTAAAGATACTCTTAAAACAAATGTAGCTGGCTCACATTCAGCCCAATCTTTTTTCCTAATTTCTGGTGGCTTACTTATGTTGAATTCTTTTGGTCATGCTGGGTTAGATAAACAAGCCTTTCATCAATTCCTTTTTTTTCCCCCCAGTGCAGTGGAAACAAAGGATTTCTCATGTTAATTCCTTTTTGGAATATGTAATGCCAGTGTATTTGGCAGAATGTTATACAGAGTTACAGTAGAAATCGGTAGTGAAATGAAGCATAAGGAGGCAAAGAGCAGCCAGTTCTAACCTTGCAATGGTTGTAGCACACTCAAACTGAAATACTCAGACATGGAAAATATTTTATTGAACATAATCTAAATTTGTCAGGGCAATTTGAAGTGACAGCAGTATTTAGGGGTTTAAATAATCCCAGTGTTATTGTAACTGATTACCATCAGGATAAAAATTGAAGTGTAATTTGTTAGATACTCCCTTTGGCTTTCCTTTATATCTCTCTCTGCTTTGTAAATATATTGACTTTTATGACCATGCTAACTTTTATGGCTTAAAAGTTGTCTTTGTTTCCTTTGTAGTAATTACAGCAGCTCCTTAGCTGCTGACAAGATTTAGGCTTTGAGATAACTCTGCCACCTGAAGCTGTGGTTTTTAGTAACTGTTTTCTCCCTGCCACTCTCAGGCTTTTGCTCCAAGATGCAAAGGTGACTAGTATATTACTGCTCGTTTCCCGAATAAATGATTAGGCAATATATTCATCAAAGTTGACAGAACATAACTAATGGGTCCTGAGATTTTCCGAGTCATAAATGTTCTGTTTTTCATGGAGTCTCGCTAAAAACAAAAGTTTGTTTTAGCATTTTCTCTTACTGCGGTATTTGTTCTGTTCTCTGTAAAGATTCTGTATTTAAAAATTCTTTAGAAAAGAGGACACACAGCTTTGCGTTCTCTGTATTTACCATTAAAAAAATATCATTACAGATAGTCAAACAATTTTAATGGTTTCCCCTTGTGGTATTCTTCAGCTGGCTGTATTTTGTGTGTAACACTGAGCTGCAGAGTGACTTCCCTGTCCTATCCATCTTCACTGATTCATTTTGCAGAATTTTATATTCTCTCAGTCATAAGTTAAAATAATGCTTAGGCATTCATATTCCCCTAATAATGGAGTGCATGCTTATAACAGGGCTGTGACCATCGTTTTTACTGCATCCTGATGAGAGTGCAGCAGGTATGGGGACAGTCCTCATCGTTGCAGATAAAAGGCACTACTGCTCTCTCTGCTTTGGAGGAAGATGAGATAAGGGGGAGAAGATTTGTTTTTTGGTTTTGGGTTTTTGGTTTTTTTTCTCCCCCCTGTAACTCTTGCAGCAAAATAGGTAGGGTAGGTTATTATTAACATTTCCATTTTATAAGTAGCAAGACATGGTAATGCCTTGGGACGTGCAGGTGTATTAAACTGTGTTCCTTAGGTGTGACATCCTCTGGGGAAGGAAAATTTTGCCTCTAAGGCTATGCTCCAAAACTCTCACCCCCATTGGCAATGGCATAAATATGAGATGCATTATGCTATGTAGCTAACAGGAGATGAGAGCTGTTTTGTTTCCAATCCCAAGGGGAGAACTGCTTGTGTGCTGCTTTCCATGTAGCCTTGGTTAGATGTGGTGAGCTTTCAGCAGAGTCCAGTGTTGCAGAAGCATGCCTTACAAAATCCCTTCAGTCAAAGATAAGGACCATGTGTCTAACAGCATTTTGAGATGCAACTGAACACACTCCTTGGATGTCTGGCAGGGCACTGATCACGCCTTTATTTTGCATTTGAATTCAGGGGGATGGGTGCAGTATTTTTGTCTGAGGACTGTTGTGGTTTAAACCCAGCTGGCGGCTAAGCACCACATGGCTGCTTGCTCACTGCACTCATCACCCCTCCAGCGGGATGGTGGGGAGAATCGGATAAAAGTTAAAACTTATGGGCTGAGATAAAAAAAAATAATAATTGAAATAAAATATAATAATAATAACTATTGTAATGAGGAGAGAGGAATTAAAAACAACCCCAGCAACAAGTGATGCACAATACAATTGCTCACCACCTGCTGACCAATGCCCAGCCAGCCCCCAAGCAGTGATCCCCAGGCCCTGGCCAAGCCCCCCAGTTTATACACTGAGCATGATGTTCTATGCTATGGAACATCCCCTTGGCCAGTTCGGGTCAGCTGTCCTGGCTCTGCTCCCTCCCAGCTTCTTGGCAGAGCCTGGGAACCTGAAAAGTCCTGGATTTAGAGTAAATGTTATTTGGCAACAACTAAACCATCAGCGTGTTCTCAACATTACTCTCATACTAAATCCAAACCACAGCGCTGCACCAGCTACCAGCAAGCAAATTAACTCTGTCCCAGCCAAAACCAGGACAAGGAAAAATGCATAGTCAAGAGCAAGTGACAGGTCTTCCCCTGGGTAGGAGTGCTACTGAGCACTCAGCAGAGTGCTCAAGACAGGAAATCCTCTCTGGAACAAGGAGGAATAGCAGAAAATGCAGCTTAAAAGACCATAATTTTGTAAACTTCAACATCTTTGTCTCAAAGGCAAAAATTCAATATTCTACCTGAAGCAGTAACCTATGTGTTAGCATTTTTTGCTACCTTAAAGCTGTACTGCCTTTCTGATATTAAAAGACCCAACAAATTAAACCAGAATGCGGACCAGTAAGATAACACTTTTCACAGCCTCTATAGTTTTTAAAATATTTAACACAGAATATGGATTAATAATTAAAATAAACTGTTTTGGGTGGAAGGCGTTTGTGCTTGACCTTTTTGGGAAAGCTCTACTATTGCAGTAGCATTGTATTGCTGTTGCATATTGTATTTTCCTGTAAAGCACAGGGAACACCGTGTGGTATCCATGAAAGTAAACACTTCAGCAGTTGCCCTGTATTTCCAGTTGCTGCACTCTTCTTACGTGTGCTCCCTAGCTGGTACTAATGTTAAATCATTAATTTACATCCTTCTGTGTCAGGCACCCCCGCAGCAACTAACGTGCACCAAACTGCCAATAGCTTGTCATAGTATCAGCGTTGGGAGCGGTCACCCCAGAGCTAAATGATCCTTGGGCGGTACTGACATCAGTAGGAGTAATCACCATTTCCATTATCAGCTTTCCATGACACATAAATCTCAGCATAAATCTCTTCCCTGCTTCACCCTGTTGTGGTCCTGAAGGACTGGTGTAAGCTGGCAGCCAAACTGCCGCTTGGTTAGGAGAGAAAGGAGGGGAAACTGCTAAAGGAAGAAGTTGCCATGCTTTTTTAAAATACAATTTAAATTATTATTATTTTTTTTAAACTAGTTGATGTGTGCCATGCTCTCTGTCATACAGTACTTTCCATACAGGATATACATACAGCCTATGGATTTAAGAAATCTCCCTCATACAAACAGTGAAAAAAAGAGCAACGAAAAAAGCCACCCAGTATAATTCCTCGCATGCCATAAAGTAAATACTTTTGATGAACAAAAAAGGCTCTAGACTTTTACAGAGCGGTGGTTAACAATAGTGCAACAGTGATACTCTTCAGCACGCAAATGGATACACTTTCAAATACACAGTATAATTGTTGAGTACATGCCCTTTGGGACGGGGGGTGTAACTACTGCAGAACAGGATTAGAATATGAAATAAGAAAGACCATTTTATCCCTTGCAAAGTGAAGCAGAAGAGCGCTGCCTACAGATTAGCTACAGATTGTCTGCTGCTCTTAATAGAAAATACACTATTAGGTTCTCATCCAAAGAATAACCACAGGGATCTGGGGTGACGTTACATATATGTGAAAACACATGCATATTATCTGCTGCGGATGCCAGTGTCTTCATGGCCTTTAATAAAAAGTACTTTTTATTCTTCAAATGAAATCATCAGGTGCAGCTGTTGCATTGTGTCACAGTAGATGTGACGTTACCTTACCTACGGCTAGCATGCCCATTGCCTGCAGCCAGGGGTATCTTGGAGTTGCTCATGTAGCAGCACGTTGCTGCCGGAGCTGGGAGATATTTGTCCTTCCTGCTTCAGGGTTGTTCCTGACTAAATCTGTGGAGCTGGCAGAGCTCCATGCGATCCGGTGGTGGGGGATGCGTATGGCCAAATGCTTACGCAGACGAGGCTGTTCATGCACTGTGTGTGTATGAAGAAGCAGCGTGTATGGTTAGAAGTTGAGCAGTTTTTAATTGTTTGATGTACTGTGCCTGAGGGATGATGAAAAATGCCATCTGGATGGCATGCTGTCAGTCAGGGTGGGCAGCTCTAGATCACCTCTTACAGGAACGGAAAAAAAAGCAAAGATTGTGATTGTTTTGCACTTTTTAAGGTTCTTATATTTATTTTTTTAATATCTTATTAAATACAGCCCTTCTTAAATGGAACAAAAATGTTTATCGAATTCACACAAGTTTAAAAGCTTCAGTAGACTTTAAAAAACAGGTTTGGTACCTAACAGGACCATGATACGTTTTTTCAGACGGACAGTATCTGAGATCTGTAATTGAATATATATTGCCACTGCCTATGGCAGGGGGTTGGAACTAGGTGATCTTTAGGGTCCCTTGCAACCCAAACCATTCTGTGAATCTGTGATATTTATTACATTTGTTCAGAAATGTGCACATCATCGCGGAAATCTTAACCCAAGGGACCTAGGTGCTATCAGGGTCTTAACTCCACTGAATGCATCAGTAAACTAGGGCAGAAATGGACTGATCCTGTGTGTTGGACAGACTGAGACAGAAAGGCACCAGGAAAAGGTAGGCAGATATAAGGAAGAAAACCAAATTCTTTTTACTAGCTCTTTGCTGTTGTCTCCTTTACCTAAACTTCTGTAACTAACAGGACAAAACTACTTTCCATAGTTAAGGAGCATCTTTCAGGGCAAAGCTGTCAGTAACCTGAGAACAAGCCATGAATGAATTTCCAGAGGAGGCACTGCTGCCATCTCATCTCCAGTACATGTTACACCTACAGCACAGCCACCAACAATCTTGGGAATTAAGCTACCCTATTATATGATCTGTTGACCCTTTATAATCTCATAATGAAACTTTGGACAGATTGTACAGGTTGTAGCAGCATATTTGGTTGTGTGGTTGTTTTTTGGGGGTTTTTTTGTTTGTTTTTTGTTTTTTTGTGTGGGCGTAGAGTTGGTTGTTGGTGCTGTCAAAATAGGTGGCAGTTGATGCCCACCACAACAGAGGAGGTGGTGACAGTAATGCCGCCTGTGTATGTATCCAAAATTACTTTTCCTTTTTCATCTTATCAAATGGAAACGGCCAGCATCAGTTCAAAGCTATTTTCTCAAGTATTAATTTGTGATAAACTAAATGTACTCCTTTCTCTTTTGTGCCCAGTATGATATAAATTAAGAATACTAATATCACTTATAATGAGGATACATTGCCTTTTCTGTTCTTAAGAATGGTATTGAAACACCAAGCAGTAATAGGGGAGTTACCCATTTTGGGAGAGTGAATGAACATCGTAACCAGATGTTCAAGACAAAAAATAAAAAAAAATAAAACAATAAAAAGCCTAAAGAAATGGGGTATAAACCTGCCTTGTGCAGGTGCTTTCCTAGGAGAAAACAATTTTGATAACATCATGAATTACAGAAATAGTAACAGGTGAATCTAACACCCTGGGTTTATCTAGCAATAGCTTGGCAAGATTAAGAGAAGACATGAAATTCTTAGCTGATATACAGGGGTCCAACTATTTGTTTGATACAGCTGTTCATCATCTCCCCTGAGAGCTGATCTCCTGTGGGGGCTCTGGTTTGGGGTTGGTGGGTGGTATTTTTTTTGGCTGAGCGTGTTCAATAGCTTCTTAGTTGTTTTAGGCAAATATGTGGGTAAAGGTTTTAATTATGGTTAAAGTCTTAAAAGAACATCCAATTCCTTTGGGGATTTGGAGGGTGATTTGTTTGGGTTTGGTTTGTTTTGTTTTTAATAAAGGCAATTAAACTAACACGGAAAATGTTAATTGTCAATATAATATAATGATTAAATACACTAGCACAGGCTTCTTGATAAAACTCTACAGTAGTGCAGCCGTAGTTACTTTTCGCTTACGTGACTGCCACTGTGATTGATTTGAAATGTATATGTTTAGGGTTCTCTCTCACACCTTCCAAGTGTTTCTGTAAGTGCTTTTTAAAGCTTGGTTTGGCAATGTACAGCAGAGCTGAGCTTCATCCTGTAAAGATGTCAGTGCATGAGTATCTAATACATATGAGCGGTTCCACTGACGCAATGGCTTGTGCAGTGGATGAGACCTTTCCTCAGCGGCCTGGAGCGAATGGCTACTGAAAAAAATACAGCTTCTCTGTGGATTTAAGTGGGCCACAGATGGTGTCCTCTGTGCACCTTCTTTTCCCACATAGCTTCTCTCAGTAGCTGAAGACTAATGTTTTGCCATGTTAGATCTTGACAGGGTGCCCTTGCTCCCTTCTGGGTTTGCCTTCACGCAGGTTGTGGTACAGCCCTATTTGGATGAATTATTCAATGAATCTTAATGATTCTACTTTTGGAAGTCATATCTCACTTTTCAAGACCCTATTTGGATATAATTAGGTAGCAGCAGTCTATTTATTGCTATTAAGAAATAGGAGAAATCAACAACAAAAAGTGTGTTTCAAATTATTTCAGTAGTCTCCCACTGAGGTGCATGCCTGCTTTAAGAAAAGAAAAAAGCGATGTGCTGCACCCATAATGTCACACAACAAAAAGGGCATGAATGTCAATTAAGTGAAGTGACTGCACTGAGAATATTCAGAGGGGCATTTCTAGAAATGCCAGCTACCAAGTTGTGAAAGCTCATGTTCAGCAGAGTTACCTTTGTCATAGGCACCAGGAGCCACAGAGCTTGGATGATTTTCAGCTGGGCAAGCTATCTCAGTTTTAGTCACTGACACCTATGGCATGTTAGAGTTGGACAGAAATAAGCAATGGTGATTTTGCTATGATGGGGTTAAGGGAGAGGAAAAAATAACCTTTGGCTTCTGCATGTTGAAAACACCAGTTCTCATTCATGAGAATGAATTTTCAGTCATGAGTTAAACAAGCAGTGATTCCACATGAGTAAGAGATTAGAATCAGGTACTAACAAGTGACACTAATATGAACATTCATGAAGTTTGCGATAATTCACTGCCTGTACATGGTTGATATGTTGTTGGTGCGATTGATTTAAAGCTGATTCTACGACTCATTTAAAGTCACTGTGAATTACAGTGTTAGAGAGGTGAATAGTCAATATGACCTTTTGAATGATGATGAGAAGAAAAAAAAAGCCTGGTATAATCTTATTAGAAGAAGTCAAATGATTTGGAAAGTGACAGAAAGCTAATCAGCCCTGGGGATTACTGTAAGGCTTTGGTGATTAACATGGTGCTTTTTTTTTTTTTTTTTTTTTTTTTCTTTAGGGTTTCCTTAGCCCGTTCCATTGTTACAGCAGAAATAGAAAATGTGTACCATTTAACCTAGTCAGTCACTTGAGACCAGTCTTACTATTTGTAACTGGATTTGTATCATCCTATTAGAATATCTGTCAACAACATATAAATATGGTTCCTTTCAGTTTACTTTCCTGTTAACTATGCTCTTAAGCCACAAAAAAGTCACACTGCAGTACAGAGTGAAAGAACCAATTGTTTATGGACTGGAATGGAAGATAGTGAAAAACTGTCTGTCAAGGGAGCAAATTACAAGAGGTTTCACTTTGTTCGTATGTGACTTCAGCTCCTTAGTCACTGGATAATAGTTTTAGGACAAAGTTTTGATTATAGGAAATAAGAGGTTGAAATAGGAAAATGTGCATGATGATTCTCACTCAGATTCCACCCAGAAGACAGACTGTATGAGCTTTTAATCCTAAAGGGAGAAGGTACTTACTGCAGATTGGGGAGATGTGTAGTACTACCGTACAGGCTCATCCCAGCCCTTGAGGCTTAGCTTTGAGGCAGCTGGATTCAGGTGAACTCTCAGGGCAGGACTGAAACAGGAGCTCATTGTGCAGGTATTTAGGGCAATCCTCAAGTATGGTAGGAAAGGGGTATTTCACAGTGTAGCATATTTACAATGAGATTTTTGGGGAAATACAGAGCAACAGTTCATTTAATTGAAAACAAGAGGAAAAGCCTATGTTAGAAGGATAGGGGGCCATGCTTTGATGTAGTCTAGCTGTGATGAATAACAAGAAATAGTCTGTAATAAAATAGTCCAGAAGGTACTGAGTTTCAACACAGGTTTTTTGAGTTGTCTGTAGAGGCTGTGTAGACATTTTTTATAACTTTTTTTTTTTTTTAAAAAAAATCAGAATACAGGCTGAAATTTTGAACCATAAGATGCCATCATCAAGTATAAGGTAAGCGTGATTGATTTCTCACGGCTTATTTTAGACCACCTTTCCTCTAAAATGTGGTTTTATTCTGCACGTTTCAATTTTTTGACCAGTAATGTGGCACAGCTACTGATGAGTTCTTGAACACTTCAAGCACTGAGTGTTTTAAAGAGATATAAACACTCTTAGCATCTTTGGACCTTAAGTCCTAAATGCCTATCTGTTTGTATTGCTTCTATAACTTGCTTTACCATAATATGGGATACTCCAAATTGTTAATGAATACATCTTTATAACACCCTTGAAAAGAACGCGAGAATGTGTGTGATAGAATAAATAACTGAGCCTGGATTTAGAAGGCTTTTACAGTAACGCCCGTACAATCCAGCTTCTCCATAAACTGAGCCACTCAGAATCTGTGAGTTTGTTTTACATGAACATCCATAATATATGTTAACATGGTGATATTTTAATATTAGCCTTTAAAATGCGCTAGGTGTGAAACGTGCAAAATCAGGGAGTCTCTGACAATCCGTAGACCAAAAAATCAGCCCCTGGGTGGCAGAAAATTCTTCATATTGTTTGATTACCAAAAAGAAGGATTACACCACCAGTGTCTTGTTGATGATGGGTATTGTACTACTGAGAATTCAGACCTGCCTGAGCACTCACTGTTAGGTGAAAAGGACTTTGCTGAATACTTCAGCTATCCCATCAGATCCAAGGATGTTCTGATGGCCTCCATTTCACGATTCCTGACCTTTTTACCTTCACCTTCCTGTTTCTCTTCAGGGAGGCAATGTTTCTCATCCCTGTTATAGCTTATTTCTAGTTTTGTTCTGAAGCTTGTTCTTGATCTGTGTAAGACCTGCTCGGCTCTGCTACCCGTTCAAATGATCAAGATGATTCAAGATGGATTTTACTCCTGCAGAGGCCACAGTAATTAGGCCTGCATTAGTGAATTATGGTTATACTGATTGGTCCTGAGTTTATTCTGGCTGCATTGTAGAAATCACCTGTATTGAATGGGTTTGGGTTAGGTTTGGTTGGGGTTTTTTTCCAGTTAAGTTGCCTGATGGAAAAGGGCCTGGGGGTGATGGTCAGCAGCTGGCTGAATATGAGCCAGCAGTGTGCCCAGGTGGCCCAGAAGGCCAACAGCATCCTGGCTTGGATCAGAGGTTGTATGGCCAGCAGGACCAGGCAGGGATCACCCCCCTGTACTGGTGAGGCCGCACCTCAGACATGTTCAGCTCTGGGCCCTCCCTACAAGACAGACATGGAGGTGTTGGAACGTGTCCAGAGATGGGCAACGGAGCTGGGGAAGGGTCTGGAGAGCCAGCCTGAAGGGGGGTGGCTGAGGGAGCTGGGGGTGTTCAGCCTGGAGGGGAGGAGGCTCAGGGGAGACCTCATGGCTCCCTGCAACTGCCTGACAGGGGCTGTAGCCGCGGGGGGGGGGGGGGGGGTTGTCGGTCTCTTTCTCCCAGGTAACCAGCAATAGGCCGAGAGGAAACAGCCTCAAGTTGTGTAAGGGAAGGTTTAGACTGGATGTTAGGAAATAATATCTTCACTGAAAATGTTACTGAATGTCGGAACAGGCTGCCCAGGGAGGTGGTTGCATCACCTACCCTGGAGGTATTTAAAAGATGTGTAGGGGTGGCACTTGGGGACATTGTTTAGTGGTGAGCGTGGCTGTGTTAGGTTTACAGTTGGACTCGATCTTAAAGGCCTTTTCTAACCTAAATGATTCTATTGAAATTCTCATTTATGAATGTTTTATGCATTGCTGAGGGAGGGAATCAGATGCTTTTTTTTTGTCCATGTAGCACCACAAATATTAATGAGCTTCCAGTTGCTTTTAGAACCTGCTTTGTACAATACCTAGTGCTATCAGCACCTATTGCTAAGCTCCTTCTGCAGTTTTGCACTGTTGAATGCAGAAATTCCCTAACCCAATGGTGAGAGTATGTTGCTTGTATTCATTAGAGGTGTCCACCAGTGTGGTCTTTGGTGGGATGGAGGCCTTGTTTTGTTTTCCCCTCTTTTTTTTTTTTTTCCTTTGGTCAATATGAGGAAAGAAAGAGCACATCTGAGTACAGAGCATGAATCAGAACATACGGTCATAACAACAAAAAATAAAGAGCACTAGATGGTATCCTGAAGACAGCAGAGCGTTATGAGGTTGAGCTGAGACATAATCTGGATTCAAGCTCCCCAGCATTTATGTACTTGATCTTGTTAGCAGGCATCATAAATCACCATGAAAAACATGGAATTAAGGGAGGGCTGCCTGGAGATAAAAAAATGGATTTGTTGAAGAAGGTAAAAGTGAAAACCCAAGCCTCTGACTGGAATAAGGTTCAACTTTGCATGTACTATATTACTTCACGCATTTAAAGAAAACCCCAAACCCACAGTTTTTCTGTAAATTTAAATGGTATTTTTACTGAGCTGGAATTGGCATTCTTAATGAAACTCAAACTCATTAACCAACAAATGAAATCCCAGCATTTTAAATCTACTCCATTGAATTCTGTCTCTTGAGAGAATCCTTAGTGCTTTTGTAAAGGGCCAGGAGTTTAGAATTTGAGGTCTTCATATGAAGAGAGTGAGGTCAGGCTGAGATCAGGCTGGGATTCTGCTGGAGTTTGAGAGTGCTATCCATGACAAGCTTTCTTTAGGACCTTTGCTTCAAAACATCACAGAAAAATGGATCACAGTTGTATCACTTACCAATGCTGAAAGAATGGCTGAGTAAGAGACATGCTGTGTGCTCATCTCTGCAGCCTCAGTTGCCAGAAAGGATTCCTGTGGGGCCGTGTTCATTCTTTGTCATGTAAGACTTGAAAAATATAATATAGCTGACAAAAGTAATTTTTAGTACTTTATGTTTTAGAATTTATCAGACTATGCCACATTTTCCTTACGGGCTTGGTACACATGGTGATAAGAGAGGAGAACGAGAAAGCAACAAAGGAATTTTAACATTAAAAATACACAGCTCGTGCACTGGACTGTTTTTGAATGTATTTGATGACTAAACATTCCTGTTCTGTCTTTTGGATGTTAATTGGGTTTGCTACAGGTTGTATGACATGCATTTATCCAGGGAACATCAGTTACAACACAAAAAGCAATAGTGAAAAATACAGAGTAATTATGCCTCTATGCCTTCCTTAACAAGCTGAATCTAAATTGAATTGCAAGTTCTGTAGCACGAAGAAAATTCTCTAATCCTTTCTGGTAGGGAAAATGAAGTAATTGAGTATTGTTTATAAACATAAATACTTTAAACGGCAACAGAAACAGCCCTTTGTTGATTTTGATACTTAAACCAACATATCTTACTTTAACCTATGCTTATAGGTATTAATATGACACAGTCTTTTTTTTTTGCTGGTATAACAGCATTGTATGATATCGACTCTGAAGGTTAAATTAAAATCTGACAGTTGTTTAGGGGACTAAGTTACTTAGCTCCTTGAAAAGAAATGTGCAAGCACTTTCACAGGTTGTTTTTTATTTTTTTTTATTTTTTTTTTAATTTTATTATTATGTTAGGGATTTTCTTGACAAAGATCTTTAAATTACTGTTTTCCCCATCTTCCCCTAGGTTCTTGTGTATCCCCCCACCCCCCGCCAACACACATCTTCAGAAACTGCACATTAAAAACTTCACAAAGGCATTCATCTGAAGATAGAATAATTTTTAAATAAATCATTCAGAAGTTAAAGAGGTATTTGCCTTTCTCACGCACTTTTGTTGTTTGCCTCAAAGGCCAATAGAATTATTGATTTTTGTAGAGAAAAAGAAACCTCTTTGAAGATTCGGTCTGACCTTCTGCATAATGTAAGTCGTATAATTTAACTCTGGGAATTGAGCAATCATCCCTTCTATTGGACCCAGTTACTCGTGGTAAAGCTTCAACTTATCCTTTAGAAACACAATCTTTCATTGCTTTGTAAAACCAATCAGAAAAGTAGCCAGGTTCTACTTCCTTTAATAAACTGGTCTAATGAGTTAATTATGCATAATACTTGAGAAGTTGCATCAAACCCTACTGTGGAGCTTTCTGCAGTTAGCTGTGCACTTTAAGGGTCTTGCATTGGGGGGTCTCTTCTGGTTTGAACACCAGCGCTCTCTTTAGTACTTGCTAGACAAAGCATGAAGAGACAGTTGTTTAACCTGATTTTATCTATACGCTGTACTGCCATTCTCAGAAAGGCTCTTGGTTTATCATAATCCGGACAGCCTGCAGATGGACCTGGAGGAAGCCTGCCAGCAGCACGAGCCCCTGTCATAAACTTCACTGATTTCCTTTTGGTCCTCTTTGTAAGTTTGACAAGACAGATGTGTCAGCGAGTGACTGCAGAGCTGCAGAGTCAGTAGCTCTGGAGGAGCACGCTGTGTGGGCTACCTGAAACTGGAAAACTTTTCTGATGTTCTGAAATATCCAGCTATTGTTCTGAAAAATTCCAATTTTTTTCTGAAATCAAAGGAAACTTTATTTTGGAATATAAATTTTTTTCATTGCCCTAGCTTATTATTTTGAAGTATAAAGTATTCAGATGAGTGCCAAACCCAGAACCGAGGTTTATAATTTTATAGTTATCCATGCTTCTGGCTTCTTCTGAAACCTTCTGACAGCCCAAAGTTGGGGGACACCATCCTTCTAGGGTGAGCATGAGCTGCCCTTTCTGATGTGGATGGTGGATGGGATGTCTTTAAGCTATGCAAAAGCTGAAATTGGGAAAGAATAATTAATTTATCAAAGAACAAGGAGCTGTGCTGAAGAAACAGACCCATCGCTGTAACCCATTATAGGGCTGCTCTTGAGTTGTACTGGGAAACTTACAGAGCTGTAGGATTCTGAGTAACAGCAGATATCAAGGAAGAGCCCAGACCAATCCAAACCCACAGCTCAAGGAATAGCCCAAACCCAGGGTGGCTGCAATCTGTCCTGTACAAGAGTTAAGAAATATAAAAAATTCTGACATCTAAAATATATAACCTTTGGCCTTTCCTTGAGTTGCATGAGTATCCATGCTGTCCGCTGTGAACAAGGAGGCTGGTTGGGGGAAGCTCTGTTTCCAGGCTTGGGTCCAGCTACCTCCATAAAAAAACCCCAAACACCAAAGTCTTCTGTGAGGTGGAATTGTCTTTCTCTCGACACAACCCTAGTTTGTGCTTTTTAAATACTAAGGTTGCTGTAAGCCAGTTAAGGAAATGGCAGTCACAGATGCATGCTCTGACACAGTAGAGGTCAGGCCCTTGGATGTGAGAATGTGAGAAATGGGCTGGTTTATGTTGGAGTTAAAAATTACTTTGCTGTAGAACCAAGGAGGCTGAGGGCATGTTAACGATATATTAGGCTGTGTGTGAAACGCATCATTGGATATGGCTGGGAGTGGCTGCTGACTTGTTCATCCCCCCTGATTATTTTCATTTAATTTTTTGAGATTACATTGATAGTAAATATACTTGTTCACCGTAGTTTAAATAAAAATCAGTCTTACATAGTAAGAGGCAGAGGTAGTTTTCATTCTGGGTGAAATTGCTATGTAGAAATGTGCCCAAACTAACACAGGGTATAAAGCGAAGACAGACACAACTTTTGTATCATAAACCCCTGGATTTTTTTCTTTTACGTGAAAATTATAAATGCTCCTGTCTTTATTTCCAGTGTAAATTCAGGTTGATTGATCTCTTGGATTCAAAAGACTGTGTACCTCTCCACTTCTACATGTGGAGGACAACAGGACCTAGGTTTTTTTTTTTTTACACGTTAGGCCACTGCTGCTGTCATTTTTACATTACTCCTAACTTTTCCAATGAATTTGGACAGGGATTGGATTCTAAAATGAGATTTCATTCTCTACTGCTTAATAGTTAAAATTTTTATTATAGTGTGTGAGCCTTTTATCTTAAAGGAAAATTTTCAATGTTAATGGCGTCTGTTTATCTGTAAATTCATCCCCCCAGTGCTTATGTTCTGTAACAACTCCATGTAGAAGAGGTCACTTCCTAATGGAAGCTCTGTGGGGGATCAATAACTGCATCAGTCCAAATCATTTTTAAATGATGGCAAAAATAACTGGCAAAAACATAATTTGTTACGAAGGACAGCTGTCACTAAAATGCAGTCATTTTAAATAAAGTAGGGCTGAAATGTATACTTCGTTTCTTTTACAAGTCAAAGCACTTGTTTGCTTAAAAATGTACATCTTCTTGAACCTGACTACGATCCAAACTATTCATAAGGGTTTAAGTTGTTATCTTCTCACTGGAAAATAGATTTGGAAAATATTTAAAAACTGTGTTAATCTTGTGTGTTCCCAAGCATGCCTGCGGAGTCCTCAGGTGAGTTTTCCAGGGAAGCCGATCATGTAATCAGTGGGATTACTTCAGTTAAAAAGCAGATTACTTTGTAGTACTGGTCCTTAACCATCTTCATGTTGTGGTTAGTTACTTTGGAGAAATCCTTTACAGTAAGTAGCTGAAGGAGGCACTAACCATCTGAAGGACCGTGAGTTCCTGGAAAAGTCTTTTCAACGTGACAGGTGTGTCCTCGGTTTACCCCATGATGGACCAACATGACAAGGGAATTAGACTGACAGCTGAAACTGGCAGATAACAGAACAAGCCACGTGTGCAGAAAAATGTAAGACAAAGATGAAAATCAAGATTTTTCCAAGAGAAAAGGGTGAAATCACTTGCAGTGCAAAATGCAGATTACTGATCAAGGCAGATACAAGCAGCTCTGTTCATGTCAATATGAGTAAAGGACTGATAGCAAAGAACTGACCTCCAGTGAAGAGCTGGCCATAAGTGTCTAACATGACAAGATCGCAGAGATCTGTGCAGTCTTAAAATGGCATGTACCATGTGCTGTGCTCCACATGTTGTTAAGCAGCTGCAGAAATGCATGTTAAGTTTTAAAAATAAATCATGGTTAGTAGTTCACTAAGTGGTATTTGCTTTGCATTTAGTTTGGTTTTCAGGGAGTTTGGTATTGGTGTGAGCACCACTTACACCACAGTTTTAGTTTTATGGCATTTCAGCTGTGTACTGATGGTGTGTCCTATTCAAAGCTTGAAATGCTCAGCAATGTGGATAAGCATCTCGTGCTTTGCTAAAAATCAAACTGGTTTTGAAATTAAATAAATAAACCAGTGGGAGAAAAAAGCTTTATTTTCTTAGCATTTATTTTTTCTCACTTCTTCGTTGTATATTTGCAAAATAGGATCAGTGGGACACCTTTCCCTTCTCTGTGTAGAAAGCTTTATACCAAATGCTGTTCTTGCAAGTTTTTGAGCTCGCCTCTGTGGATCAGACAAGGTCAGGATAAGCACGCATGCTTTTAAGTACTTTTATCTGAATGGAAAATCTAGACCATATTAAGATTTCCCATTACTAGTTAAAAAAGGGTTTTAGCTTAGATGTGCAACTCCGCATTGCTGGGTTTAGGCACTGGCTTGGCAGTCAGAGCAGGAAATGCTTCTGCCGAGTTTATCTTTTTGCAAAACAAAAGTGGAAAGGCCAGTTGGAACACAAAGTGAGACAGGCCTTTCTGCATTTTTGTGCTGAATTTTGATATTGGATCTAAGCAGCTGAAAGTCTAATGACCATCCTGTTTGTAAGAATAGGACATCTTTGACAGAAGCCTGCACGTATTTAAAAACAGGATGGATGCTCCATACCTGGAGAGGTTCAGAACTTAACTGTGCCAGATGGTGAGCAATGTGACCTGGCTTTGAAGATAGCCCTGCTTTGAGCAGGCTGTTGGGCTGGAAATCTCCAGACATCCCTCCTAACCAAAACATTTTTAGGTTTCTGTGTGGAGGAGAGAGGGTACAAAGGCAACATCAGTTATCAGCTGGATGGGTGTCCCATGCTTAATTGTGGTCACATGGGTATGCCAGCTGCAAGTTTAACTTCTCAATACATGCCATGATTTCCATAATGTTTGTTTCTTCCTTCATTGATGTCACTGATGCAAGATTAGGAAGTACAAGGAAAAGCTGTAGGGAAGACCTCACTCTGTACCAGTGACCATCAGCAACCCATGAATTCTGTATGTAGGAAAAAGTCCATCTGGGCTAGGTAAGGAAAAAAATGGTGTACCAGAATGTTATATATGGCGGTTGCCCCACTTAAGTCATAAGAACTACATAAGGGACTGGATGTTTGTCCTAGGTCTCTCTGAAGAAGCAAGCCCCAATGTTTACCAGATTACCAGGGCCTCAAATGTGGTTAGGAAAAAATGCCGTTGAAGGAATCTGTGGAGGGACACACTGCCTATGCCCCTTGGTGCCATAAAAAAAAAAAAAAAGGCAGGTTATTCGCTTCTAATATATTATCACAACAAACAAATTGTTTTTGCAGTTACTTGTGTTTTCATTCAGGCAAAATTATAGTGGAAATCCCCATGATAATGAGTATGACATGCACATTAATACAAAATGAATTCATCATGATAAGTATTACTACAGCAGATTCCAAATGAATTAATAATGACAGGATAGTCAAAACAAAGTGGAATCACACTTAGTTAAAGGCATAACATGCTGTTAATGACACCATTAAACAGGGGCTAGAAAGCATTAGAAGTTTGTTGTGGGAGAATATTGTCGTCTTGGGTACATAGTGCTTGTTTCTGTGGTTGGATGTCAATTGACACGGTTGGAAAAAGTTATTTATTGGCCAAGAGAAAGTTTTCCCTTTTACACCAAACAAAACAATTCTATTTTGTTATGACCATTTAAAAATAATCTTTAGTGAAAACTTGGTAAATTATTCAGCCTGAAAAAACAAGGCATTTCACATGGACAGTTTTAAGTAATCTGGTTGTTTTGGTTTTGTTCTAGGCTTTTTTTTTTTTTTTTGACAGAGGAAGAGGAATAGATGTGAATGTGTAGATTTTATTTCTTTTTGATTCTGCATTTTTCACAGAAAATATTCAGGAAGATAAAAAAAGTTAATTATGCAGCTTCACAGCTGCATAACGCCATAGAAAATTTTTCATTATCTGTCTTTAAGGTTACTTTCTTATTTTAATTATATACTTGATGTAATCATGGAAAAGCAGGTTTAATGAATGAGTTAGATAACTTGAATTTTAATAATCCTTAAAATACTTAACTTTCTTCTCACCAAGTAGTCTTCTGCACTGTCCTATGCAAAAGTTTTTCTTTACTATAAAGTTAATTCTAATTCTCTGGGGGGAAAAAAAAAAAAAAAAGAAAGAAATAACAATAGCACAACATGTATGAGCTGTGAATTCAGGTGTGCATAAACTAAAATAGCATCTAGCAGTATTAGTATAGTGTTTTCATTAATCTGATTACCAGACACAGCTAAAAAAGATTTAGGAAGTCTTCTTGTTTTCTTACCTAGAGCTACTGGTTTTATAACTAATCCAAAAAACTGTCTTACTCTTACTTAAAATTCTTCTTTTGATCATAATTGTACATAGTACATAGAAATACATGTTTCTAGCTAGAAGAAAAAACAGCAACTTTTTCCCCGTTAACTTACTTGCACCAAATTTTATATGTTTAATGATGTAACAGTTTTTTATTTAGCAGAAAACACCAAGTAATGAGTTCTTTCATGAAAATGCTTCAGTTTCTTCTGAGTGAAACACTTAGATTTTGCTCAGAAACAAGTTCAGTTTTAAAATTATGCTTTCTTTTTTGCTAAATGAAAATGGAAGTGGAAGCCAGATTTTCAGTTTGTCTGAAGAATATTTCTTTTTTTTCTGAGCCATTACTTCAGAAGATTCAAGTTTTTCATTTTCAGTTTCAAATCTGACATTTCAAATTCCTTAATGGAATGAAATTTAATCTTCTCCTTTCTCCTACCTGTTGTTTAAGGGAGGGAAAAAGTAATCCTTTATCTGTTCAATTTGTTGTGTTTCAGTGCTATTGAGGGACCATTCTTCCTCTATTATGAGACATGACAAATAGGAGCATCTCCACTCCATTTGTCTTTTTTATAACATTCATTACTCTGTAAAATTCTAGTGTGTCCTCTCTTATTTGTCTCATCTAGAAACATCTCAATCTTAGCATGCTCATTTCATATGGGGGAAGTCCTCTCATGCCTCTAATCGTTTCTGTCATCCATCAGTGAACCCTTTGTACCCTAGAAGGAATGGAACAGACAGAAGGTGACCAAATTAAAAATTCCAAGAAATGTACAGCACAAGAGCATTTAATATGCCAGCATTAAAAACATCTTTTTCTACCCTCTGGTACACTAACATCCAAGAGGATATTTCTGGATTTATAAGCTTGCTTATAAAGCATAGTAAACCAACTCAAAGAATATACAAGCTCATTAGAAATATTGCTGGTTAATGATCACATTCACTACCTCTCCCAAAATAACACGGTTTTAGGAAAATGCTTTTCTTTTCTCACAGTTTTGATTATGAGCCCTTTCCTTTCAGAAAGTTTTATCAGTAGCTATATACAAACCCATACTACGGTAGCCATCCCGCAGCACTCTGAAATTAGTGCAGTTAGTTTTACTGCATGGTTCAGGAAATCAGAATGAGAGGCTGAGCTGTACTGAGGGAAAACAATGCTCAAAAATACCTGTATTTTCTAGTACAGCTGAGGTTAATTTTTTTCCTTTATGATTTTTTAATGTGGTGAGAATACCTGCTTCCCACAGCCTTTGCTTCTCAACTGATGGCAAACTGTTATCACCCGTGATAACAGATAATAGAATGATTGTCCTCTACTGAAGGTAAACTATTACAGTTGGGTAGCTATGATCATCAAATGTGCTAAAATTCTGTTTTTCTTCTATATCCAGTTTTCACACTACCCTGTGTATGTTTTTAATTCTGAACACAGGATGAGTTGGTAATTCCTGTTGCTAAGGTGTGTTCTGGGTCTTGAATTCTTGTTTGAAAGGTTCAACAAACTAAAAAAGTGAAGTTGACCAAGAAGACTGGAAATGATAAAGTAAATGGATGTAATTTGTGACCAAGTAATAGTAAGTAATCTGCGTATATGTATATGTGAAAACTAAAGCCTTCACATTCTACAGAATGGTTGAGGTTGGAAGGCTCCTCTGGAGACCATCTGGTCCAATTGCCCTGCTCAAGCAGGGTCACCTACAGCTGGTTGTTCAGGACTATGTCCAAATGGCTTTTGTGAGCATCTCCAAGGATGGAGACTCCACAGCCTCTCTGGGCAACCTGTGCCATGCGGGTATATTCTTCTTAGACCCCGATCACTAACTGTTGGAAGAAAGCCTCACATTTCTGCATGAGTGGATTTGGGCGAGTGTATGTTCTTGCTTTTCTTATCCTTACTGTTCTCCTATTTTTGTTGCAATTCTGAGTGTCTTACATCCCCAGTTAGACCTTAATTATGTGGGAACACAGCCCTTTGGAGTTTCTACCAAATTAAGGTTATGTAAAAATAGTTTTATAGGATTTCACAGTTGAGATATAGACTTTTCTATTTGAAGTGCTTGGTCTAATGTCTTCTCTAAAAAAAAATATGATTGTGTAGATGTATTACTGATCATAATATATTTAAGGCAATTTGCAAAATAGTTCACAAAAAAAATGCCAAATAACTTATGTATGGTGTGCTGAAGTGTCCTTAACAGAACCAGGTGTAGGACTCTGCTAAAGTGTTACAAACGTGTGCCTTTTTCTTGTCGTGCCTTGTAAGATTCCAGCCCTCCGAACTTCACATTCCAAACTTCTTTAGAGCAGTAGTTGCCCTCAGGCAGAGATGTCTATCCTATGAGATCCATGGCAGGAGAGTGAGTCTGGTTTGAAGTATTTTTCAATGATCCTTGTGACAGAGAACAGGTTGAGGGTCAGAAGAATCATTTTGGTAGCAGCATCAGTTCAATCTCAGCAACTATCAGCAACAGGGAAGGTATCATGGGTAAAGATATTGACTGAGAATGAGCTCCTGTTACAAGAAAAATTAATCATGCCCACAGTCAGCTTCCTGACTTTTTCCAGTGAAAAAATAAGTAAGGTAGCTTATGTTACTATTGGAGGTTATGATATCGAAGCTAAAAATGAAGAAAAAGTCAAACCCATACTTTGGACTGTCATCCTACTGCTTGTTCTGCGTGGGAATGTCTCTGGGATGGCAGGTGATGCTGAAACCAGAGGAGTGCTGAGTAGCTACTGTGATTCAGCTACAGAATTAGAGCCAAGATGCATGTGTTCTTTTCTTGGAAACAATTCATAATAGTGAATTGGTCAGTGTGCAGGATCCAACTTCATATTCCTTAAAACTGCTTGGTTGGGGATTTTTTGTTGGCCTTTTTTTTGTTTTTAGGTGAGATCTTGTACCATAATCCTGAAGAGGCAGGTTTATGTATGTGTTTAAATTCAATATACAAATACTTCCACTGAATGCATTTTTTTGTCAGTAAGAGGTGCATAAATCATTCTTAGGAAGGGTAGGAATCAGGAAACAGTTAGGGAATAGGTGAGCTCTGCCTTTTTCTGCCTGGTTGTTGTAGATGGCAAGCGGGCTCACATGGAAGAGTTTGAGCACTCTCCTGTTTGGACAGAGGAGGCTTCACTGGAGCTAAGGGATATCTGGAAAACATGCTTGCAAAGGTGCAACCTGTAACGCTGTCATAGGAAGCACCGATGTGTTAAATGGGATGGGCTAAGGCTTCCTTGAGATGTCTGGGGTGTCTCTGCTTGACGATGGAAATTTGCCTATTGATACAGCACTAGCTGGGCACCCAGCCAGGTGGCAGGGCTGAAGGCCAAGCTACTAACCAGAGGCAGAACTGGCATTGCTGTCCTGTCCTTCAAGGATAGCACAACAGTCACACAGTCGTACTTGTCGCTCAGGTTTTTGCCAAATTTTGGCCAGCAGAATTGAGCTTCCTGTTCCATCATTCCCATCTCTCAGTGCTTCACAGCATCCATCAGTCTCCTTTACTTTCAGCTGCCCCTCAAAATAGTAAGCAAAAAGAAAGGCTGAGCAGCTGTGAACCCTCTCTCTCCAGATTTGTTTTCACAACTGCACTTCAAAAGAAGTGCAAATGTTCAGCTTTGTTGTTGCAAAATAGCAATTTGCAGTAAAGCTGCAGAATAATCACTTTTGAAATGGAAACCAGTGGGATCCAAATTGGTGGTTCTGACTGCAAAACTGCTTGTAGGAGAATTTTTCATTCTCTGCTGAGTTTGCATACTGGAGCTAATTAACATTTTTAAAAAAGTAATTAAAGGTAATCTTCATGAATGCTCGTTACAGTAAACTCATCTTTTAACTCATGTAAGTAATTCTTGTTCAGGCAAATCATTTGTGTGACCTCCCTGATACTCACAGGCATAGGTTGTGTAACGAGGCCCTAAACGTGCATTAACAAGACCTTGTCTATATGCATACCTTAATGTTGCAGGGCAGTAGAACCAAATGATACTTTCTCTATTTCTGTGCGATATAAAATGTATCCCTGTAACTCTGGTGAGACTATCAGAAGAAAGTGAACTTTATGATTTCTTTAAGAGGTTATGGTAGGAATTTGATGAGTAATGGCTGTGTCCATGTTAACAATTAATTAAATGCTGTAGGGGAAGGTCAATAGATTAAGGGGTTTTTTTTGCTGAAATCCGTGAAACCCCTTCACGTGCATTCCAGGGAGTTTAGTGTAAGTTTTGTCTGGTTCCCTGGGTCAGACATCCCCCGCCAGAGCTGTCTGAGTTCTCCAGAATATGAGGACTTTGTTTAGACCATTACATCTCCTGGAGGGAGGAGTACATTTGGTGCTTATCAGTTAGCACGCTCTGGAGCTGCCTGATGAACTGAAGCAACATGTGGTTAGCAAAGGCAATCAAAGAATTGACTCAAAACCCACACGGCTGCTACTAACCACATTACAAATCCAAATCCAGCCAGCAGAGTAGGCCTTGAGTAGGCAGAAAAGAAAAGCAGCTCTGGGAGTAGGGGATCAATGTCCTAGTGGATTAAGTCTGAAAGAAATATTGTCTGTTTGCCACACAGTAGAAGTAAAGCTATTAAGCTCTTTGTCACGCCTATAAACAGTGAAGGCCTGGTCCCCTGTGTAGCACTAATAAATGGACAGATTGAGGAATGATGATGCACTGATGTGACGGTTTGTCTGTAAATTCAGTTGAGATGACATCAGAGAATCTCTTTGTCTTGTTTTGTTGCATCCCAGATTGACAGCTTGCTCCAGATTCACTTGCTGGGAAGGTGGATAGCATACGTTGGGGCAGGGGGACTTTAAATAATTTGGGTTTGTAAATATTGTATGTTTTTTCCATATTTGGATTTTCTAGAGGCAAATACCTCTTGGTTGTATACCACTGCATACCTCTGCAGTGTATGTAACTACTGTATAAAAAAATGAAATAAAGGAACTTCAACGAAGTGGATAACCACTACTGTATTAATCATAACTAATTTCTCTGAAGCTGATGAAAGAATCAGTCCTTTAAAAAAGGAGCCTCATTATCTTGTGGATATGTTGCTGGTGTGAGTTGAACTGCCAGAACCAAGTTTAATTTCAGTTACTTCTTTTACTATCGGTAGCATTAGTTTATCTCTTTTCCACCAGTGTATTGTAGATGTAACTAAACCTGTATCCTGAGGTAGCCGGTCAATTTGCCTCTTGCTAAGGGAGCTCAGTTTTGTTCCCCTGTAATGCGAGTCCTATTGAGGAAGACAAATATTAAGAAGAAATGTATTGATTTAAATAGAAAGACATATGTTTGAAGCCAGTTTAAGGCAATCTTTTAAAAAGAAAACCAAAACTAAACACAACACAAGCTTCTTTTGTTTTGCACAACAAGGAAATTCATCCCTTTAAAAATAAATACTAAGTAGCAAGGAGGGCTGTTTCAAGAATCTCTTTTTCTTCAGGAAATGTCAGAGGAATCCTGGATCCCATTTATTCATGCAGTGAATTCACGTTGTGAAATAAAATCCTTAGTGATGCTGAAGCTCTATTTTAGGATACATTCCTTCCTTCCTGCCTTCCTTCCCTCTAAAAAGTTCTCCATTCATATTTTCCTTGCAAACACATGCCAATTTGAAAAGGAAAATCTAAGAAATCCTATATAATATAGTTGTATGTCTAAACAGATTAAAATTTAAAGTGAAAGAACATGAATGATGATCATGATTTTAAATATACTCCATTTTATTTTAGTGTTTTATAAACATTTGAGTTCATTGTTTATAGCCGATGTAAATATTGAAAAGAAATGTAGCCATCAGGTTGTAATATAAAGCTTATTAAACACAGGATGTTCCAACCTGAGCTAAACTTATTTGTTCATTGATGTTTTTGTTGGTTATGTTATGTAGCTGTATGTATACAGTATGTTTGTGAAAACCTATACTTTCTTACAACAAATTCCAGTCAACTATTTTGGGACTTCTATGAAATGCTTTCCATGCTATTATCTTTTCTTTTTTCTTTTCTCTTTATTTGTTTTTGTTTATTGGCTCATGATAGCAAACCAGTAATGCTCAAGAAGATTATCGCTGCAGTGGCTTCTAACTAAATGTCCTGCCATGTCAGAGAAGGGAGCAGTTTAAAAGACAGTAACCTCAAAGACAGCTTTCGTCCTGGCACTCATAACCTTAAAATAAGCTTGTCTAACCAAAGCATCCTATGGGAGGAAGAAAACATAAGCATTGCCGAAAACATTAATTTACTTTATTTCCAAAATAGTCTCAAGAAAAATCACAGAAATGTGGAGCTTGGGAATTCAATTCCTTTTGAACAAGCAAGCGAACAAAAAATCTTGGAGGAGTTTGGGATATTTTATATTCAAAGTCTGCTATTCAGTCTTTCTGGAATCAAGCTTAGTTTTACTCTTGAATGTTTGTACTCTGACCAGATTAGGAATCATTGTGTACATAGCCTTGTGTTAAAGAAACTCATTATCTCAGAATGGATAATCTGAATTATTTACCGTTATTATGTTGTTTGTGTCTGGAGGCTATATTTATCGAGGAAATTTGACTTCTATTTAACAAAGTACTCAAGGAATCAGTAAATACAGTTTAGGAACGAGCTATGATTTTCAAGCGAATCAACAAGCTTCAGTCACTGGCCAGTGCCATGTGTAGTTTTGCTTTGCTTTCTAGTACTGGTATGGAAGATGTCAGAAGTGGTTGCTCTTACTGTTTGTTACTTTGTACGTGGTGGATGTAGGGTAGTGTGTAATCATTTGAGACTTGCTATGAAATGTTTATAATACAAACACAGATTATAAATTAATTATGAACTTTCCTTATAATAAACTTACCAAGTATAAACTTGCCTTACAGTCACCAAGATTCTTTCTAGCCAACAATCACACTGATCACGTAACTTCTAGTAAGCTAGTTGGCAGTGAGCACGGAGAAAGCACAGAGCAATTTTTATCTTTTCATTTTCTTTTTAATTGGTTTTCTGCTAAAAGCAGTTTGGGTGGTTGTTAGTTACATGTGTTGCTACATTATATTCGCTAGCCTCCTTGGAGAACATCAGACTAATTAGAAACCCTGAGCTCTCATTTGTAATTTATAATCTGGCAACAGAATCAAAGAAATTAAAAAAGTACTAGGAGCAGACCTCTATGACACAGGCCAAGGCAGTACTTCTTTACAGAAAGGTCAATATCATTGAGAGGCTGAGATATTATAGGTCTACCTAACTTGACACTCAAGCATCAGTAACGGTAATGAGTTTCTCAGTCTGCACTCAAGAGAGTCTAAAATTAACCCCATATCATCTTCAAACTTGACCTCAATCACAGCAATTAATTAACAGGCACTGAAAGAACTTTAACAAATGAGATGAGTGAAAGGACTCTGAAGGCAGCAAGAGACACTTTTATTTTACATTTTAGCACATTCTTTCTTTTTCCTAGTACTGTTTGGAAACTATATTTTTGGTGAAGTCCTGCAAGAACACATTATTAAGACTAAATCTTCGACCTAATATAGACTTGAGACCTGGATGTTAGTATGTAACTCAATTATGTCCTGTGTTAGTTTTCTTTTTTGTGGAAAATGATATATCTGTACTTGTAAAGCGTAGGAGGCATCTGCTGGAACACATGCAAACACACACAGAGTTGAAGGCAATCAACAGTGGCATCAGCTTTACTGTTGCATTTTGCCAAACTACACCCATTTAACAACAAAATCCTTCCTGAATAAAACTGTTGCTTAACTACAAGGCTCGTTTGCTTTCTGGTGTCTCTCCTGAGAAACTGCCAGCCAACTTGCCTGTTAATTCTGACCTGTGATGGTGGTATTTCTGACTGTCACCCTGCCAGAAATGCAGCTGAGACCTGCAAATTCATCACATGAGGACCAATGACAAGTCAGTGCAAAAAATCTCTAGGTTTTGCTTGGTACTTCTTGTTGGCCGAGGTACAAATGTCACAAAACAAAAGGGAAGTTTTTGACAAAATTGACAAAAACTCCACTTTCTGACAACAAACAAACAACAACAATAAAAAAAACCACCCCCCAAAACACCCCTTTGCTGTTGGAATGCCTTTTGACAGATTTCCTAATACAAAAATTTGTTTGTTTGTTTGTTTGTTTTGTGGTGACATTTTCTAAATGAAATATAGTATTTTCTAGATTTTCTTCAATTCTTTTTCTCTGGCATAGGCTAAATAGGTTTATTTGGGTTGGGTTTTGTTTCTTTGTTAAAAAAAAAAAAAGTTAACATTGTTTGTTAAGAAAAAAAATATTCCAATGAATTGTAAATGCTTTTTTTGGCTTAGAGGTACTTTGATTTTCCAGCCTGGACTTCCCCTTTGAAATTTAAAAGATTTTAACTAGATGGAAAAGTTTTTTTCCACACAGAAATACACAGACCCAAACATCCATTAAGCATGAGGCAATTCAGATCTGTTCTCAAGATGTATAAATGAGGCTTGTCACTAGAGGGAAGGAAATAACTTCTTTTTTCATCTTGCTTAAACCATGTCAAATTCAAGAAGGGTCGTAACTATCAGTTTTTCTGTAATGATGCTCCAGTTCAGTTATACCAACTGTGCAAACTCTCTTCCTAAATCAAAGCTCAAATGGGTAATTTTTGACAACAGTCAAACTTTTTTGTCCATTTGTAGATCTGCCAGGCAGTGGGAATCAGTACACAGTACTACTAGAACTTCAAAACCCATGATTTTCTCAAAACCGCTTTTCACAGTTTCTTTCTTCTTGTTTTCTTGGCCAAATTTCTAAGTGTAGTGGCATCACCAGTGAGTTTGTAACAATTGCTAAATATAAAGGCTTTATTTTTCAGTATAAAGATCTAGAGCACAATTCTGAAAGTGTTCTGTATTCAAGGCAAATTTTCCTCACTTCAGCTATTGAAATAATTGGAAACATGCATTATTTATAGTTCAATGCATAGACAAATACCTTGAAGATCAACATCTTGTGTATACTTTGTTTCTCCAAGATCATCTATAAATGATGATTGTTTTCACTAGTTTATGAATTTCAGACACTTTACCTGCTTCACAAATTCTTAAGAACTTGTGCTTAAGAAACCTCGTGTAATTACAGGATATTCTTGGACTATCTGGACAAACTAGAAAAGTGTATTACTCCCCATTAATGTCACAGTTTTGTACAAAATTGATTTAGTTAAAAATATGCAATATTTTGTTTATATTTAGGGGGGTTTATTCCCTGTGTTTGTTAGTTACGCTTCTAAATTCATGTGTTTTAACAGTATTGGGAAGTCAATTAATAGAGAAGAAATAGGAATGCTGTACAAAATAGCTGGAAGGTAACACACATATATTTATTTGAATGATTAAAGAAAATATGCTCTCAGAAAAAAAAGGACACTGGAATTTTTTTTTGAGGAAATATAGTTTATCTTACAAATTCAAAATTCAGTGAAGCAATCTGCCTGTATTGGAAGTCCTCTGTTGATGAAATGGATGCTGTGCTTTATGAAGAATGTTGTCTACTTCTGTAAATATCTAGGACATACATTGAGCTTGGGGGTACGAAAACAAAGCAATTCAGATTCTTCAGTGCTAAGTCGTATGTATGCCTTAATGGTGCTTTCTAGACAATGACAGCCTCAAAGCAATGCAATCAAAGAGAAAATATTTCATTCTTTTGCTGGAGTTAACATTTCATGAGTTATCTGGAATTGCTTACCAAAAAGAAAGAACCTTGATTACCAGAGGTAGACAATGCAGTATTTTTCAGCCAGTGTAAATCTAACAGAGCAGCCAGGGATGATGGATCAACACATTTGTATAAAAAAAACTATTAAAAAAACCTGAAGTGGAAGTGCTTCAGGTCCTAGGATTTTAGCTGGTAAATGGAAAACTCCTGACATTTTTGTATTGCATATTCTACAGTGTTAAAATTAATCAAAACCACATTTTCTGTTCCAAGTAAAATTACATTTTATATGTATTGCTACTCTTCTGGTTCATTCTTTATGATTTAGCAGTGGCTTTAAGCTACCCTCTTTTCATTGAGCCTTAGATATGACAGTGATCTTATTCACATAACATTGTACCTGTGCTCCTTCATGCCCTCCCATTAAAAAAGTCATACTGAAGCCATTCGTGCTACGCAGGTGATCTCGCAGACAAGTCGCCTATTCTTGTGCTATTTCTGTTTGTGCAGTTGTGTGAGGGTGACTGAGAAGAGACACATCTCTGTCTGGGCTAATTAGCTACTGAGAAATTATAGCTTCTTATTAACAGAGAAGCCAACAATAGCCGTTTACAGAAGTCACTATTCGCTCTTTAGTATGGCCCTTGAGCAGAGTGGACTGAAATGCTGTATAGTCTCCCTACCTCAAGCCCTTAGCAGCATGGGACAGTGTACTGAAATTTTGTCTCAGAGGGTAAATAAGGCACTGCTGGGGATTAACTTCAGAGACACTAAGGAGGAATGAAGCGAGGACAAACGACTGATTGGATAATCTGCCTGAATTCTGGGTAAGAGAAAAAGAAATCAAACAAACAAAAAAAACGAAAATTGGACAGACAGATTTAGACTGTTTCTTTAAAACATTGAAGATGTGACAGTCACAAAATAAACTAGTGGAAGAATTAGCTATTTAAATTACACCCTGCTTGGGAAAACAATGCTATAAATATTTTTTCATAGGTTTGCGGTAGAGCTATTGCTTGTGCAGATTAATTGTTATGGCTTTGTTTAGGATTTCCACTTCTTTTAATGATCTGCGTTAGTGTTTTGTGTGGTTGACTACCCCAGAAAATTAGGAGTCCATTGGTGTATAGATTAAGTTATGTAGATTTGAAATGTTGGACATGCACGGGAAATTCATTCAGGGAATAGAATTTATTTTCAGAATACTGCTGAACGAAGTGTAGGAAGATAGGTTAAAAGCAAAGTAAGTTTATTTTCCTTTTCCAGGTAATTCAAATTTTGTGGTGACTGTGGTGAAGAGTATGGCTAGTTTTAGACCTTTTACTGGTTGTTGCATTCAGTGTCATCTTAATTCATGAAACCTCTGGGGTATTTTCATAACAGCAGATATGCTTTTCATGTTAATATTTTAACCTAAGCACAACTTTGAAATAATAATAAGAAAAAAATATTTTTCTGTTAAGCTGATAATTCTATCAGCTATAAAGTTGGACAGATGTTCATCTGTCTTGATCGTGTCCAAGAACAGTGTAACATTTTGATGAGCTAAGCGGTATGTATTTTCAACAGGTTTGAGGTGAAAGGATAGTAAACGGTCCCATGACTGACTCGGTCTTTTATTTTGCTAACCACGCATCTTCTTTTTAAGTCAAAGTATGTGCAAGGAATGGAACAAAAATGCAGCTGAGGCCAAAGTACTTTCAATCTTTAGAAAATCCTCCATTTGTTCCAGTGGGCTTTGAAGAGTATCTTATTGCACATCAAATAAACCTTTTAAGACTCACTATAATCTAAAGAAGAGTTACTGCTGTCTAGTCTAAGCCTGTTGTGTTTAGAACGTCTTCTATTTCACTGGAGAATTTCTCCAAAATACAGAGCACATCTACTTAATGAGATACACTGTCATTCTTGCAGAGGATGTACACTTCGCTGCAGCAGGACAAAGATGAATGCAGGAATTATTGCAATAGCTTTCTGAGCATATTACACTAAAAGAAACAGGATTGTTGTGGGGATACACTGGCAATCAAGTACTCGTCATTGTTGATTGCTTTAATACTTGGAGGAGTTATGTGGCCATCAGGGAATGAGCAACTCCGCTACTAGGTTTCTCTATGTGATACATATGGCTTTACCTTAAGATCCAGTTGTGTAGTTTGACAGAATGGAAGCTTGAAGCTTTGGATCCTGAAAGCCTCTGATCAGTTGTCGACGAACTCTTGTCAGTCTCAGTTCATTAGCAGTTCTGTTTGACATGAGAGTTTTCAAAATGGCTACGTTTTTATGGCTGTAAGTGCTTCCACCTGACCAGCTCAATACCTAAATCCCACTTAAACCAAATCAGGAATCTGACGTTACGTGCTGCTCTGCAGGGATCCTTGACAAGTCCTCATGAGCATCATACCTTTGGAGTGAGTTGAATGTGTGCAATCACTACTGTGCAGTTGTAGTTGTTCTGTATGAAGTTGCTGCAGCAGGCAGAGTGAGGAAGTTTGCCATGCTTTATCCTCAAATACAAACTAGAGAAAGTCTGGGGAACAGATTTTCCCCAGATTCCCAGACTTCTCTTTCTTCACACATCTTCAGTTCTTTTCAGCAATGTGTCATAACTTCACTGAGAGGTGCATACAGGTAGCTCTTTCAACTTTGTGCATTGCCTGGTGGTAAATATTCTTGTAGAAAGCTTAGAGACATTGATTTAATCTCCTTCAGGCTGAGAAAGGCATTGGGTTGCAGTTTTCTAGTGCCTGGACAAATGTTTTTCATTATGAGGTATTATTTAAGTGGTAATTACTCTTTTTTTCAGGTTGCAATCAAAAAATGGCTTAATTTGGGCTTTGGGTACTGAGTGTGCAGTTGTATCTCCACTGAGGCCCTGTCTCTGTGTTTAGGCTGTAGATGAGGGCAGAATTTCAGGAGTACCCCTGTGCTTGCTTACTGTCTCCTTAGCTGTCAGGGAGTTGGAAAGGAATGCCTTTTTGGGTTGCATAATCCCGTCACATCCTGCAGTGGGAGTATCTGCTTATAACTAGCTCCAGGCTGCTTTATACCTAAACACTAGATGTTAGGGCACCAACATTGCAGCTACCAGAAGTTCTTTACTGGGACAGATGATATCTGCATCATTAACTATGGAAATAGAAATAATGTCATACTTAGGTCTTTGAAGTACTTTCTGAGAGCTTACCTTTTTATATATCCAATAAGTGCTTTATTTTTGGCAAAGGGCAAAGAAATGTTGACATTCAAGTACATCACACAACCTGAGTACGAAGATGGTTATTAGCGGTAAATGATCAGGTTTTGCATTCTTGATACTGTCATTAGGCCACACATCAAATGCATGTTGGTATGAATAGGGAAGTCAACATCTATTTTAAAATGTGGTTTCTGTGCCTGCATCAAGAGACCTTGAGCAAACAGTAGTACTGATAAAATGACACCAACTTTTATCGTATGGTGGATTTTTTTTTCTTCATAACTCCAGTGGTGAAGAAATTTAATCTTTAAATAGAAATGCATCAATAATGCTTTAAATTTTAAATCACAAGAAATATTGATGTGTCATTTTTTTAGTGACCATTTTGTACATTAAATACAAACTTATGTATAGCTGAATGCCATAATATCCTCTCTATTGACTGAATGGTAATTAATTTGAATATTATCCTTACAATCTCTGTGCAATCAATGCAATCTGCATAGGGTATTTAGTGTTGATCCTCTGGCTCACAAAGCTTGTGGTGCTGCTGAAACAGAAAGAAGGTATGGCTAATAGGCTTGCTGGAGCTCCAGTCTTCACTGAGGCTGTATTTCTGCAGCTGAGCTGGAGGTGGTCTCTGAAGGTATTGTGGTGGGTTGACCTTGGCCAGCTGCTGGAGGCCCCCCCAGCTCTGCTCTCGCTTGTTTTTTTTTCTGCAGGACAGGCTGAGAAAATAAAATGGAAAGGTTTGTGGATGGAGATAAGGGCAGGAGCATCACTGACCAACTATTGTCACAGGCAAAGCAGACTTGACTTGAGGAAAATTGATTTTATTTGTTGCCAATTAAAATAGATTTAGAGGGTGAGAAACAGTGACAGAAACTAAGACATGCTCCCCCTCTTTGTCCCTTTTTCCCAGGCTCAACTTTACTCCTTTCTTCCCACCTCCCCATCTCCGGGCAGCACTGGGGGATGTTGAAGGCAGGGTAGGGTCAGGCCATAACACTTCATCTCCTCCACTCCCTATTCCTCACGGTTTTCCCTCTGGGTCCTCCCCACGGGCTGCATTCCTTCCGAATAAACCTGCTCTGGCCTGTGTCCCCCACGGGCCGCAGGGGGATCCCTGCTCGGGGGCCCTGAGCGCCCCCGTCCCTCCTCCTGCCTTCCCCTTGCTGCCTGCAGGGATGTCACACAATCTTCACCTCACGCCTCACTGCCTGGCAGCGTTTTGCCCTTCCTTACACAGGCTGTCCCAAGGGTGCTGCCATGGCAGCTGCGGGGCCCAGCCATGCCCTGTGGCTGGAACCGGTTGGAACTGGCTGTGTCCGGCCAGGGGCAGCCGCGGCCTCTCCTCGCTGAGCCTGCCCCGCCACACCTACCTGCACCCAGGCACCCGTGCCCTGTACAGTTACTAATATTTTAAATCTCACTAAAAGTAGCTAAGCTAGCTACAATTTTAAAGTTGTTTTTTGTGAAAATCCTGGTGAGTCGTTCCTGGTGGACTCTCCTGTTCACAGTGCCCAGGGCAGGTGGTGCAGGTGCAGCGGTGAGCAGTGCCGAGCACCATGTCACCTCACCTCACCTCACCGCTCCTGGGTTTGCTTTATAGCGTTCGAACGGAGCACAGTTTGAGACTGGAATTTTTAAAGGTTGAGCTGCTTGAGAGAAAGTCACTAGTTACGATGTGACCTGTTCCTGGAGATGTTTTGTGAGTGATATGCAAGAAATAATTTAGTTTTCTGCAGCTATTCAGAGGAAAAACTTGATGTCTGACCACAAGCACTGAATGATTGCCATGGCATGAGGTCAAGTACAAGGTGAATACAAATTGTGACTAGAATTTTTTCATCTGCTTACCATTTTTTCTCAGTTCTTCCCTACAAAAAAATATTATTATTCTTCCTTATTTTTGTTTTTAATTGTCAGTATTAGTTATTATTCATTTTTATTATTATTATTCATTATTATTATCATCATAATAATCAAAAGATAGAATGGCTTGCTGCTGCCTTGTGATTGTGGCTGTCTGACACGGGCAGCAGTCTGAAGATACTCTTTTGCTGTAGATGAGAGTATACACGTATGATGATTCATCACATAGATATTCCACTATTTGCAGCTAGGAGAAGTCTGGAGAAGGAGGCTGGAGTTGCTAATGTAGAGAAATATATTGAAAAGACAGAAAGTACTGTCATAATATCTGATTTGTCCTGCAGGAATTGTAGTTCATGCTGGAAGCAGATCATTTAGAAAAAATGTGATGGTGGTTTAGCAACTGCCCCAAACAGACATACAAACGACAACCCCCAGAAAAACAAAAGAAGAGCACTGGACATATTACAGAAATAATGTGTGAAGCTAATGGAAGGATAATGTAATTAAATGCAGATCACTCTTGTGGATCACATATAACTTACATGTGGAAATGTGGAAAGGGTATTAATGTCTGTGGAATCCTGACCCGAACAGACAGAAAGGGAAGGAACGAGTGAAAAAAAAAAAAAAAAAAAGGAAAAGGAAAAAAGAGTAAAAAAATGAAGAGGGGTGAGAACATGAGAACATGTGACATGAAAAGTGAGACAGAACAGGGTAAGAAACCAAATGGCACACTAACTGTGCAGGGGACCATAGCAGACAGCAACATTGAAGGGAGAAAAGGAAGGAGGCAGATGGTGTCTGGAAGGGGGTAGACAGATAATCTTACAACACTTTCCTCCACAGTTCTTAAAAATGGCCAAATTATTCTAAGCCTCTAGATTCCTGAGGTTGTTTTTCCAAACTTTATTTCCATAGAATAAATTATGTTCTGCCTTTTGTGACAGGTGTACAAAAAAGATAACAGCCTACTTCTGTTACAAGCTATTCAATTAGCAGAAGTGGTAGAGAACTGCTCTGGGATCTGAAATTGCCAGTTCAGCTAATGAACCATGTAGGTGTTCAGGTTGGTTCCATGTGACTTGTGTAGGAGAGGGCGTCTTTCTAGCTGTTGCATTTTTTAATTAGAAAATTTCACTAATGAGCATGTTAAAAGGGCATTTAAGTCAAGAATCAAGTTAAGAAATGCCAGCGTCAGAATGTGCCACTGGCATATTTGATGGAGTAGGTCACAGAGTCAGTCTCCACTTTAGCAGGTAGTTGACTCATTAATAGATTATTCTTTGAAGAAAAGTGAGTTTTCAGTTAAAAAAAGTTTAATGTGGTCTTTTAGAATAAATACTATCAAAATTGCAGCAAAATTATTACCATTTTCTGGTTTTGTGACTGCCCTGATACTGACAGCCTTTCTTATTGCCCTTCTGTTTTCTGCAGAAGTTGCGGATCTCCGTGGCTTCCCACCACACCTCTGCTCTTTGCCGGGCTCTCCTTTTTGCTCACCACCGCTCAGATAATATCCTGTATCTGCTTGAATCCTAAAAATGAAGATGAAGGTCTAATGAGAACTGAACAGGTTAAAGGAATCAAGAGACTCAGCACTGAAATTTTAGGATAGACAGTGTATGGGTTGGATTGAACTTTTTATTCTAAATGGGGCATGCTGTAACTCAAGGCATCAGTTTAGATAAGACTCAGAGAAGATGAGAAAAGACTTTTCTGAGTCATGTTTCCAGGCCGGTCTTATTTCATGGGATATTTTGCACATTTGCATCAGTTAATTTCATCAGCTTCATCAGGCATAAAAGAACCCCCACCCCCAGTATGTAGGGCTCCTCCTTTTACTTCCATCTCTCATTTCGGTCACCCCAGGACAGAGCCAGCCTTAGTTCCTCTAAGCCTAAGTTTCCTCTTAGTTCCTACTGCTCTCCACAAAGTTGACTTTATTTTCTTTTATGTGTTATCTTACATTGCAGAACATCAAAAACTGAATCACAGTTTATCTTGGTCTATTTAGTAGTGGCTACCCTACTATAAAACTATTCTTTACAGCATTTTTCAAGCATCTTTTCCAGCACAGACTTAGACTTGGCTCAGATGCTCCTGAAGTAACTATAATCTCTTCTTGCTGTTGATCTGTCCTATACCCCAAAATGGTTTTGGGTAAGCTGTTTCTTCTTCTGAAACAGATTGGATTAATTCAAATGCAATCAAAGTCTTGTCTTCCCATGAGTCAGAGTGTATTTTGTACATCAAGTATTAAGACTGGTTTATACTTAATACTTTATTTCAGTGCCCTGATTCAAACTTCAGTGTAATAAATTTTATCACAAAATCTGGATCCAGTTCTAGTAATGGTATATTGCCTGCTTTTTAAAGTTTATCACCCTGGGCTTCTTTTGTTTGTTTGTTTTTATTGAGCCATGTATTCTAAAGCCCTAAGCAGAAAATAGGTAAGCATATTTGGAAATGATTTAAAATGCAAGATGTAAAAAATGGCTTTATCACTGAACCATGGTAAAACAAAGAACAGTTTCCAAATTATACCCATATTAATATAGTGATTATTATTTCTTCTTTGATTGTAATCAGAAGAGTCTGTCATTTAGGAGATTTCTTTCAGGGAGCATTAGGAAGGCAATAAATACCACCCAAGCATCAGAAAACATCCTTAGCTATCTTTTAGTCATTGCAGTTAACCATTGTATTGTCAGTATCTGTATTGTGTGTGCAGCTTCAGTGGACAAAAAGAACATAATCCACTTTTTCATTATTCAGACCAATAATGCAATGCTGTTCTTTAGAGATACCTTCATAAAACTTTAGTTTCAGACACAAACGGTGTTAGAAGGGTGAGACAGACTTCTGAACTATAGCAGTCTGGTTATAAGAGTATACAACATGGCTCCAATACAAGATTATCTCTAGCATAATGAGAGGGAAGTGTGTATTTTACAAAAGCAAGAAAATGAGAAGTGAATTCTTAACTTCATTATCTCCTCAGTCAGAGATGTTGCCATTAGGTACATCTGAAGGCATGGATCTGCAAAAAGTTTGGGTACTGTACCCTCTAGTCCCATGTGTAGTGTTGCATGTATCCCTGTTTGATAGAGGATTTGGGAGATGCTTCGTGTTGACCCCCGATTGAAAGTGTGCCTTACCTTCTCCCGCTTTTCTGCAGGCCAGGTAAGCAGGAATAATTGCAGCAAGATCCTGTGATTCTTTTACTTCACATAGCCCAGGGAACATCATGCACATGGTAACTGCTCCATTTCTGGCCTCTCCAGGAGCCCCATTCATTTTGCTGCCTGTTTCTGCTTGGGTGCAGCTCCAGTTTCCTCTGTCTCCAGTTCTCTGGGGTGCTCCTGCTCTCCAGGCTCTGACTCTTCCTGCCCTATCATTTGAGGAGTTTAATGATCTGGCAAAGCATAGAAATAATTCAAAATGCTTGTTCTGTAGAGTACCTAGGTGAGGGTATTAAGCTCTGCCTTGAAGGTCTCCCACCTTCTTCTCAAAGTACTGGGAGAAGGGCTAGTGCATCCTTCTTAGTTTCAGCTGCCTTCTGCTCAGACCCAAAGCCTCCAAGGGTTGTTGTGAGATGATACTGAGGCGGCTTTTGAAATCCTACACGTGCTTATGGAGCAGAAGCTGCAGCAGCATGGTGTGGGAAAGATGCCTGTGAGCACCTTGTCTTGCCTCAAGAGGTCCTGTGCACCACCACCACCACCACCAGAGCAGCTCGGGTGACAACTCTGCTGGTGCACATGGGAATGTGTGTGTGAGTGCTTCTCCCTTTCCTTGCAATCTCCCCCAAACAGTTTCAGTACATCATAATTGCTGCGTGTCACACATTTTACATTTACAATCTGTCACCTAGGAGTTCCGTGGCAGATCTTTTGTTCGGAGTTTCATCTTTTAACCAAGCTGTTTCTTTCTGCCTACGAAGTGGGTGCAAAAAGTAGTTGTGGCTTCTGTTTCCATGCATAGACATTTATATAAGCAGCTGATTGTCAAAGGGTAGCAATCTCTGTGCAGTTTTCTTTGGCTCCATGTATAGTCCTTCAGTGTTTCTCCCATCAGAAGCGAGAGATTTCCTTGTCATGTTAAGGGTCACCTTTGGAGGTCAGTCATTTTGATTAAAAAAGAATGTAATAATCAGAGATGCATGTAGTATTTGATTCACCATTCAAAACACTTCAACCCTAATTTAGTACTTAATGTATTGGACAATTTCACTTTCTCATGCAATAGTTTTATGTGACTTTTTTTTTTCTTTTTTACTGTTATTAAGGAGGTAGCAAATAGGTCCCTTCTATTTTTATCTATACAATTTAATTCCTAGACTTGCAAAGGTTTCAGGCTTTGAACGTTGCCATAGTCCAGAATTGAGCTGTAATGTTTAACGGCACATGCATGCCATTCTTTGCAGGGTCACAGCCAAGGCCCACTTTCATCACAACCTGATTGCAGGCAATTTCTTCCAGTCCCATTATTGACTTTTTACAAGGGTGTACCCAGGAATTTATGAGAAAGCCATTTTAAACCATTTGGTCTAGGGAAACTGTATATGAAGTAGTTAGAGGAATAGTGACACAGTTATATACTTTTCTAGTTTATGAGTTTAACATAAGTTGGATACTCTAGTGTTATATCCTGGTTTATGCCAGAATTCTCACCTGAGAGCAAGAAAGGAATCTTGGTATTGTGCTGGGTGCTGCATCTCGTGAAGGTATCCAATGCACAGGTGAAGACAATGTCCCTTGCATTTGGGCAACGTATTGTATCTTTTTCACCATAATTTAATTGTATCCAAGTGGATGGCGACGCCAGTGGATTTACTGTTGCTCTCATTTGTTTGTTTGGAAAGATTTGTGGAAAAGGCAGTTTTGGCTCAGTGTGGCAACAGACATGTGGACCAGCTGTCTTGTACATAAGCACCCACTGATTTGGCTTGGAGAGAAAACTCTGGGACAAAGAAAGAGGTGAGGAAGTGCCAGTCATGGCACTGTGCACACAAGTTGTGGAGAGGGGTAGAAGTGGTGGGAAGGAAGTGTTGCTAGCGAGCACTGAAGTCAGTTTGTGAGTACATGACTGGAATGGTAGCTGGAGTTAGCTGGTAGTCCTACAAAGAGAACATTTTAATTTTACACTTGTGGACTGCCTTTGTGCTGTTTGCCGAATGTATGGCTCCTAAAGTACCATCCAGCTGGCAGCTGCGTGCTGGAACCAAAAATGAAGCCATGATAAGGCTGCTGCATGCATTCCTGTGTGTTCCTTCGCTACGTCTGGTGCCAAGCCTTCCAAAGGAAGGAAAGTTTGGAAACCCTTTTCATCAGGCAAGGCCTGGACAGAAAACCAGAAAAAGAACAAGTAAGGGCCAAATGCAACAGCAAACAGATGGCTGTACCTGGAACCTGTTACCTGGCATCTGAAACTCAGTTTCCTCTGAGCAGGGTAAATCTGTGCAGTACACTCGGGAAGCAGGCAGGCCCACTTGGTACGCTAGATATTTGCACACTGCATTTTGGGTGCTGGGAGGAGATTTAGCAGAGTGAAGCTTCCGTTCCCCAAATATATTCCATCATCTTCCTCTTCGTGGAGATAATAAGGTGGTTGTGCAAGTTTAAAGGGTCACATCCCTGAAAGTTTTGTACAGCATAAAAGCAGTAGGCTGAATTTGCTTCTTGTATTAGTATTGAAAGCATGAGTGTAGATGATCTGTTTTCTCTAGCTTTTTTTTGTCAGAATATTTTCCTTTCAGCTGCAGAGTTAAAAAGCAAACAGCCTGTTGTTCAAAAGCTGTAGTTTTATTTACCTCGTGGCTAAAGTATTTACATTTTCACCAAAGGACAAATGTTTAAAACAGTAAAGACCCTTGTAAGATATGTTTTCTCTTATATATGAAATACTGCAGGTCAATCTTGCACCAATACATAGGGAAAATTAACTAATGGTTAATCAACTAAAAAGTTTAATTAACCTATTAACTAATTAACATTCAACACTTAATTTTCATAAAGGATTTTTTGCAGTATCCATTATTATGATGAAGCTATTTAATGATACACTGAGGAGTACTACTTTCTTAGAAGAACTGATTCATAAGGTAGCCATAATACTGTGGATTTGTAAGCCATACTTTATACCAGAAATATATTTATTTCTGCATATATTCCAAGCAGCTAATTCAGAATTCCCCCTTTTTTCACCTAAACGTAGAACAATATCTTACAAAGATACTGTATTTTTGAAACAAAGAAGGCCGTTGTATGATTGACAATTTCTGGAAAAGTTACATATAAATGTTTCAAATATAGAAGCTGGTTTTTTCTTACCTAAGACAGACCTCTTTGGATGTTCAAAAACAAGATGCAAGCTACAGAAAGATATCAAACACAATCTAAGAGAAATCACTGTACCATATTATTTTGTGTTTTAAAATGAGATGTTTATTTACGTGTGGAACAAAACAGAGGATCCTGTAATTTCCGAAGATGGTCTTTGTTTCCAAAAGCTATCTCCCACTATCTGATTAATCAGCATCTTTTTCCTTTCTCCATGAATTCTTAAAATCTATTCAGACCTTTCTGAGAAAAAACAGCTTACATATTTGAATAGGAAAAACACAAACACGAAGATTTAACACTGCACCCCTACAGCTTTCTGTAAAACTGCAGTCCTAGGAGTGCAATTCAGCTCTGGTTTATGTTCTGAATTTTAGACAGGAAATTCATTTACTAAAATGAAAATAAAACATTTTACTCATAGCAAAGTGAAAATACAATCATGTATCTCAATCTGTGAAGTGTTGCTGGGGCTTTAATCAGAAAGTACTATGTAATAAGCTTAAGTGCATTTCTGCTTATATTTTCCTCATCAGTGCCTCTGATTTAATTTCTGTATTTGATTAAGAAGAACAATGATGTAGGGGCTGGTAATATTCTGCAAAAAAATAAAGGTTGAATATACTTATAATGAAAAACACCTTACTTTTAAAACTTTTACCTGCCCTAGGTATTTAAAATATCATTCTACATTCTCTACTATCACTCTGTCTTAACCTATATTGTATGTAATTTCAGATCTGTATGATTACATTGAAGAAATAGGAAGCAGGTACAATTATTTTGGTTTAAGTAGTTGTTGGCTAAGTTTCTACATTACACTTGCTTGTGCAGCTAAAGATGTGCTTGTCTGAGGGAGGATTTCCAGCATTCAGCAGATAATTAAGGACTTGGTTCTCATTGCTTCAGTGCAAGCCAAATCAATTGAATGCTTGCTTATCCTAATAATCTAAATTTTGTGAATTGAGAATTAAGATTTTAGTGAGAAGCTTATGAAAAGTGTTTTGTACATGTCCACTTTCCATTATGTTACTTATGAAGGCAAGACTCCCTGGATAGCAGAGCACCCTAGATAAGATAGCCATTCCAGAAAATTTAAGGTGATTGTAAATATTGCCTACCAGTAAAAAAATCAATTATCATTCAACTGCCATCTCCTCTTGAGTCCAGACAGGTGTCATGTCTGCCCCATGCTCTCCCATGGTTCACAGCAGGAGCTGTTATACAGAAGGTGGTGCCAGACTGGTGGGCTTGACTTTGCATGGTGTTGCACTTGACTCCTCACCTTTCCGGCTGTGAGCTCCCTGGGATGGCAGGGCACCTACTCAGAAGGGTATTCCCGATTTTCAGGCTGTGGTGCAAAGATGCTTAGTCTGGCTGTGTTTTGGACTAGTTTGGCCTGGCAGAGCTGTAGCATCAGGTCTGTGAGATGATGTGATCATGCTCTTTCCTGAGTTGGGAGCAGCAGGCCACTGTGTTGTGTCACACAGCAGATGGAAACACTGGCGGACCTGAGTTCAGTCCGTATTTCAAAGGCAGAGTAATGCAGCCATGGCTAATTGAGAATTTTAATTTTAGCTGTCATTACAAACCTTAAATATGATTGAGACTTGTGACTCTTTAAGAAAGAAAGAAATTTACTGCTTGACACCATAACCAAACACCCTTGGAGCTGTTGCTGTAGACAGGCTTAGAAGGCACTCTCCACAGAAGAGCTTTGTGAACTTTTCTTGCTACTCAGTGTAATTTTCAAATGCCTGATTTCGTTTGAATTACTGCCCTTCCATCTATTTAGCTAACTACTCTTCACAGGAAATAATTACTATGTCTTTTTTTCTTCCCCAAATTGCTATTACCTTATTGCTGAGTGATAGTCTGGTATTTCTGGTAGCATCTGATTCTAAGGAATACTGGGAAAAATGCATCCATGCATACAAACAAACTTTAAGTTTTTTGTATATAATTTTCTTGCTTGTAAATATAGTTATTTACCTGGCCATTTCACCAAGTGGATCAAAACTGATCAAATATCTACAGACTTTAGTATAAATATCTCCATGGGACTGAGTGGATGAAAAGAATATAATCCAGAGGGCAGTATGCTAGTACCAGCAGCACTTAATTATGACACAGACTTCAAAACCTGTTCTGCAATCAGAACTACTTCTCTGTCTTATGCTACTAGCATTTGTTTCAGGATAATCCAAGAGATTCAAAACAATACACGACCCTGTATTAAAGACGAAAAGGTGGTCAAACTGAAAACATGTAAAGAGTTATCCCTGACATGCAAGTTGCAGTGTGTGATATGGTCAAGTGGTGTGGTTTTGTTGGTTAAAGAGTGGTTCATAGTCGGTAGGGCAGGTGGTTTTTGAAATGTTCATATGTGTATTAAGGAAGAGAGTTCACAAAAAGGAAAAAATCCAGAGCGGCTTTTGATGGCTACTTGGAAACACAAAATGAGACTCCTTCACGGCATGGGGTGACAATTGAGATTGTGGGTTTGTCAGCAGGACATAGCAGTTACCAAACAAGAATATGCTGGCACTCAAATATCATTATTGTATTGTGTTGCTGACAGGCACATCAGGAAACATTCCCAGCTTGATGTCATTTGTAAGTTTAATAAACTTACTTTCTACTCTGTCATCTATGCCACTGCTGAGAATATTGAATAGCACTAGACTGTGAAGGATCCCACTGACACCTTTCTTTGTACATCCTCCCATGTACACCATGTGCAAAGCATGAACGCTGCTAAGAGTTCCTTCAATGTTCCTTCTGCTTTTGCCCATGCAAAATCATCACATCAGTGGCTGAGTACTTCTCATTATAAATCTGACTAATTTTTGTTCATACTTTCAAAGACCCTTGAGAGATAACAGCCATTTTCATCTAACTGTGTTTAAAACTTAAAATGGACACTAGGTGAGAGGAAAATGGTGGTCTCAAGTTGCATCTTTGTGCAATTTATGCTACCATTGTAAATGTACATAGGTATTGGGAGTGCAGAGGTAATTCTGATATGAAGTTGGATGTAAAGCCTTAAAGGTCTTAACAAGATATATGTGAAGGAAATAATACATAGAAATGTATATGTGTGTGTGTACTTTAATAAGGCAAACCTCAGCTTAAACCTTTTTTGCCGTTTTCATTAAACATCTATGATTTCGTGTTTTAAATAAAGAAGAAATGGCTATACTGGGGGGGAACAATGGTTCGAAATGCTCTTTAATTTGGAGCTGTCATGAGGTAGAAATAGAAGCATCATCGTAAATGAAGTCTCTGATAATTGTCAGCAGGCTGGAATCTCAGCTGGCGTAATTCAGAATAAAACTCTAGATGGAATTTGTGTCAGTTTATGTTGTCAGAGACCTCCCTCAAATACTGGAAAAGACCTGAGAGTACTTGTTTTCTCAGCAGGGGAAAACTGTGTTGATTTTATGCTTCTGTAAAAACATACAGATTTCTGTGTAAGTCAGAGTTTTACCATGAATGTATCTGGCTGGGTCAATCTAAGATACACATATTAGGTTTAATATTTGCCAGCATCCATAATGGCAGTATGATTTCATTGCACAGTGAAATAACTGAAATTTCTCAGATACACTAGTTTTCCTGGTGATTAAATGGTGATTTTTTAACACCAACTGTAATTTCAAAATTCACAGCTTTGTGGAAAATAGCTGCTAAATATACATTATGTACAGTAAGTTAAATAAATTTACAGTATTATGGTGAATATACACAGAGAATAGGGACTGCTACAGGAGGTGTATTTAAAAGCACATTATGATGAATAATACATAGTAGTATTGAACGTTTCAGAAACTCATATGCGGCTAGACTTAAGTGAACTCTTTCAAAACCTTCCTCTAAAGAATAAGTCTGTAGTCTTTTCATTGATTTAATAGTTCATGGAACCTCCTAACATTTTTATAAATAACACATCACCTCAATTTCGCTTTCCAATTTTTTCTCATCAGTATAATTTTCACAGCCTGCATGATCTTTGGGAGTAAATTGTTACATTTCAGTCCTTGAGCCAATGAACTATGCTTTTTTCTCCTACTATTATTTTTTTGCCACGCTTATACATCTGTGGCAACTGAATATGTGCTGCCAGTTTTCATACGTTTTTGTAAGACACACTTATGTATCTGTCTGTTTTCCTGAGGGTCTGCTGCATCTAACTTTTTTTATAAACTTTGTAATTTTATCTTCTATTTGTACTTAAAATCTCCAGTTGGGACTGGTACTACTATAGCAGTAACATTTCTGGCTCTCTTGCAAGCAGTTAAAAAAGGAAAAGTTCAGAGCTTATTTAGGGATATATTTCCAGTTAATGTGTGCCGACTTAAGAACTGGGACAATGCCAGAGTTGCTTTGTTTTACCTGAAACCAGCCAGTTCCTTCAGCTCTAGAGCTGCCTCCTTGACTTCAGACAGCTACACCGTCCCTTTCTTGTAGTTGCTTTTCCTTCCCACAGCTGCAGTGAAGCTTACACAGTGCAAAGACATTGCCATCTTCAAGCTGTCAGCTTTGGTTTTTTTCAAGGCATAAATGGCAACAGTTAAAGCTAGAAGCCAAGAGAGAGCTCACATACTGGTGAACAAGACACACAAGGTTATCTGACAATTACAAAAAAACAATCCAGAAACATCTGTCTGTTATGATAAAAGCAACGTTTCTCAGAGCCATCTGTCTGCTTTCAGATTAGCTTTAGACTGTAGAAATAACCTGCCTTTGATTAAGGTGATTGGGTTATTTTTCCTTATTACGCCTGTGAATAAAATTATAGATGGATTTAATACATGTAATGGTTCTAAAAGGGAAATATTTTTGTCTTAGACTAGAAATAATAGAATAGATTCAAGGAGCATTTCAGTTGTGAATCTCTTCTAGGGTTTGGGGATTTTTTTTTCTTTGTTATTTAGGAACATTTTTACTGCCAGATTTGGGAAATAATCAAAACAAATACTATTTCATCAAAATCTCTTTGCTTAGTAGAAATTCAAAATGATCTGGCAGATATTTATTTCCTGCAGTGTTTTTTTGTTATGGTCATTTTGGAGGTTTTGTCCTTGTTGTAGTACTGGTGAATAGGCTGGTTTTTTGAGAAACTATTTTGTCTTGTCTTTACCATTCTGAAGACGGCTAAATGCTTGCACATGTTAGACAAGTGTCTCATTTTATTTACTCCACTGTTCATTGGAGCTGAAGCCATACTGGTCTGTCAAGAGGGTGTGGAGAAGACATTTTCAAACAGAAGCAGCCAACAAGAATGAAAAGTGACAGCAAGTTGGGACTGTTGTCTCCCTGATGCAATGGGAACAGCAGGTATATTTTGTTTCAATTCTAAAAGAATAATGACCCCACTGAGAAGAGTCACTGCTGCTAACTATGCTTGAGAGAAGCCCATAATTTACAAAGATGGTCTCAGCCCCGTCGAGGAGTGGTTCTCTCATACCTGCAGACAAGAGGAATGCAGCAGTGGTCAGCTCCTTCGTGAGTCCTCCCTGGCCTTTTGAAATGATGCTTCTTCAGTAATAGTTTCTGTTGTGTCCCACTGTTCTCAAATGGAGGGGAAGGGAAGAGGCCACAGCTGAGGTCAGGATTTCTCTTATGAGAATTGTGTATGAGCATATTGTTCTGAGTAACAGACAGAGTATTATTAGAAATAATATTTTGATTTTCTGCTTATTGTCTTCAATTTCTTTTAAATTTCCTAAAGACCAAAATATAATTTCTGCTATGGCTATATTACTTTTTTTTCCCAAGGTTCTAAATGACAGATGGAGTTACTGATAAGAATCTTACTTCTAATGAACTGAACTGCACCAGACATGTCCATTTAATACAAACCTTGCCTGCTGTTCTTTTTAAGTCAAAATTTTGCTATTCAGTTTTTTGATAAATTGCACTTAGAAGAATCTTCTATTGTTTAACTGTAAAGCAAGCAAGGTGAGGATTCAATGTCAGCATCATGTAGCTGGTGAATATATTTTTTTTTTTCAAGCCTTCTAGCAAATAGGTTTTTTTTTTCCTGTTATGGTGAAGCTGTTAGGACTGTAGTAAGTTCAGCTCAGTCTAGCAAGTAAATGTTGCTGTACTTTTTCTTTTATTTTTTGTTTTAAAGGACTGTCTGCAAGACAAGAGAGATTAATTTGACCTCAACTCAAGAACTGAAGGTACAATTAGGAATTTTGTAGGATTTCCTTGCAAATGCCAGTTGTTAAATGGTCTATTGAATAATTGGAAGTTGGGACTCGTTCTTTGCAAATATTTTTTTCAGTAATGTTTGAAACAGAGTAATGTCAAAATTTTCTGCATGGTTCTATTGTAGCTGATAGTAAGAGGACATGGTAAGAGAGAATTTAGGTTGGTTTCTGTTTCTGATCCATATCCTATGCGCTCATGCACATGCTCCTAACACAGTGTTTCATAATAGGTTCTAATTTTTTATTTATTATTTATATAGTTTCTTTGTCATGTTAGATATTGCTCCTCCACTTCCCGACTAAATTCATTGTTGTTTCACTTCTCAACAGCGTGAAGTTCTTAAACAGCAGCATAATGTCTGCAAAGTCCCATGTTGACACAAACAAAAAAGGGACAGTCTTCCACCTAAATCAAAGGATGGTGGGTAAATTATACGCGTAGCTGTGAGTGGGGAGAAAAAGTATTGTGCTTCTGAATAAAGTTTTTTTTTCTTTTCTGTGTAGCCCTTTTATAGCCAAAGAGTGCGTCACTGAGTCAGACTGATCTCTAAGTAGGTGCCTTCCAGCACTGTTTATACTTTTCAGAGTCACAGTTCATTACTCTAACAGACACATCACATCATTTTGCATACCCCTTACATACTATTTCCAAGTAAACATCTCCCACTTCCAGGCCCATCTGCACTTTGTTCCAGCCAAGAACAGTGCTTTTGCATGTTAAATTGTCCTGGCTGGATCCATTGACCAGAATGTAGCTCCCTTGCCTACCTTGCATCTGAAATCAAAACCCTGTGGTTGATATCCTTCTGTGCCTTTAAAAAGGAAGGGCTGTTCACAGATTATATATTAAATTGTTGCAAACAGTAATTGAGCCACCAACCTGTGTATTTACTGTAGTTTTCTACTTAAAATAGTCTACTTCAATATGGATTGGTGATAAATGAACTAACTAAAAGGTGTACTTTTAAAGGATCCTCCTTTTTTACTTTTCTCCTGCCAGGCAACTTTTTTAGGAGATTTTTTTCTATTGCTGTATTGTGTTGTATTGGTATTGAGGTAATATGAGGTATTGTGTACAGGGCAGTGGATGGAATATCCACTCTATCGAGCTTTAAATGGAGAATTAGTAAGAGAGAGATTCTGTCCTCAAAAGCTTAACATGTATTAATAAACCAGAGGGTGAAAAGAAAAAGCTGAAGGGTTATTGTTTGCTCTTTAATTAACTTGCCGAAAATCATAAAAAGCCCGTAGTTGGCTAAAAATAATAATCTGGTTTCCCACTTCAGAATCAGTTCATAACCGTAATATTTTTAACCTCTGACCCAACATAGGTTTTAATTTATAATAATAGCTAATTACAAAAGGGGAAAAAAGTGCCTTTTCTTAAAGCTCAAGTAAAATTTGTGAAGGATGATAACAGCTAGATTCAGGAAATGAAACTACTTAATTGAAGATATTCTGGGATAGTATCATTGTCATTGGGTATTTAAGAGATTTTAAGACAGTACCATTGCCATTCAAGTAGGTTAGCTTTGTTTCTTTAATAGGTTTGGAGAATTAATGTAGGATTTTTTCCTTCTCCCTTTCTTAACAAAGAAATAAGTTTGCAGAAAGATTCTTTGAAGCCATCTGGCTTAATCAACTTTGAAGTCCTCCCATAAGGAAGATTTACATGGCTCTTCTTGTTTTAAAGGAATTCAATATGAAGAAAATAATATATGTCTTATTGGCTGGAAACTGTGTAGTAGATTCCCTAAGGTGACTGTCCAGCACAAGATGTCAGAAGTTTTGAGTTCTCCAGGCTGTGAAGGGCTCTGAAGACTGCTTGCAGACTGGGCTGCTTTTTTCACAAAAGAGTTCCAGAGTTGCTTTTGATGGCTTTAATGACATCTCTAGAAAAATAAAATAAAATAAACTTCCCTACATATATGAGGATCAGCTATTCCAACTCTGTCCCTCAGAAGTGATTTATTGCCTCATGTCAAGTTTCAGTCTTGAATGAGGAAAGAGCTGTGCACATTCATTCTGTTGAAATATTTGGACAATTCCCTGAAGAAATTTGATTTTCTGCTGTGACAGAAAAACAAATTCAGTGACTTTTCTTTTTTTTTGTGTGTGTGGAATAGTTATCTGCCAGTTATTGATTTGAAACAAATCAGCAGAAGATCTTACGAGTGTCAGAACCAGAAACAAGAGTTAGCAGGATGGAGGCAGGGATGGGATGGGATGGGATGAGTGAGGAAGCAAGAAGCAGGAGCAAGGTGACAAACCAGAATTATAATCTTTGTGTGTCAAACTGGCCCACCAGAGTCTTAAGGTGGATGACAAAGGAGTTTTACTTGTAATTCAGATAAGGAATTGTTAATTATCAAATTATGTATAGAAAATAGCAACTTGATGGTTATAATTCCACAGCACTTTAGTTAAAGTTGTTTTAGGCCTGTATCTTTTAGACTCATGTAGATATAGGTTGGGAAGCAAGATGATTTTGCAGAGAAAGAATGAAGGATAAATTAATTCTATCTACATTACTCCCAGAAGGAGCTGAGTTATAAAAGTTCGGGTGTTCCCCTTGGGAACGGGCTCTTCCTGGTGAATGCAACCACAGAGTAAGGAAGGTGACCGAATGTGTTCTGAGATGTATATTGAGAAAATACATAATATAAGCAAATTAGCTGAATTTGTGTGTGAGACCTTTTGGTGTGAGGGAGACCTTTTGGATTTAATAATAATGTAACACTTGTAATTTGAGTTGTCTGTTCTGGATGTTGCTGATACCTGCATAAGCAGTTTGCATGAATCTGGCTTTAAGGTAGGGATGGTTTTGAGGTAAACATTAGTAGCAAATAGTTCCTCACCCATTGATGGAGTTGATCATTTTGTGGGGAAAAAACCTGACCATACATAAACACACATACAATTCACCAGCTGCAGAGTTGACCTCAGGCTTTTCTTTATAGACAGTTAATATTTGTCTTCTTTTGCAAAATGTGACAGCTTCAACAGAAATAACAGCGCAACTGACCAGTTTCTTAGTAATGCTCAGCCAGGATGTGAAAGAGCCAGTCAAGCTGCTGCTACAGTATATCCGGAGGTTAGAGGGATGGTGCATAGCAAGTCTTCTCTTGTGAGCCAGAGGATTAGAGAAGACAAGGATTCTCCCTGGCTCCTTTTTCCCATTGAAATATGACAAGTCTTGGAAATCTGGACAAAGGAAGACTCCTCTGTGGGGCAGACCCTCCAACTGCTGTCAGCACCAAATTTCCTAAGCATTTCACAGAGCTGAGACAAACAGGGTCCTTTGTCAGGAGAGCAGAGCAGGTGCCTTGGGTTCCCTCAAGGATGTGCACTGGAAAGCAGTAGTCTTATGAAGGACGTGGCACTGCCTGGTTTCTGGCTAAGTAGACCTGGGAACTGAATCTTTATAGTGACTCTTCTGAAGGAACAGGAATCCTCTCTATAGAAACTTCAGGTCTAATTTTATTTTAACCTTATTTGGAGGAGGCATCCTGGATGCATTTAGTCAGAAACATGATTCTTCATACTTTGTCTGATTGTTTCTTTAGGAATGTGAAGAAGAAAATCAGTGTAATGGGTGTAGCATTGTATTTGCTGGGTGCTTGGAGTGTCCTCTGAATATTCCTTGAATATTCAACTGCTATGTGGCCCTGCCCTGCAAGAATCATAGAATCCTAGAATATCCTAGAATGGAAGGGACCCATAAGGATCAAGTCCAACTCACTGCTCCCTGTAGGACTACCTAAAACTGAACCATATGACTAAGAACACCTTTCAGATGCTCCTTGAACTCTGACAGGCTTGACCACTGACTGACACTCTCTTATTAAAGAACATTTTCCTAATGGCCAAGGTGACTCTTACATCTTGAATAGAGCTATTTTACATGCTGTAGGGGGGGTGGGATGATGTTCCTGCTTAACAACAATGACAGACTGTCTCTGAGTCACCTGCAAGAATGGTGTCTTCCATGGACTGGCAAACCAGAAGACACTGGGGAAACCTTGAATGTTTCTGAAGATAACCAGTTTTTGTCTTCTAGTGTTGTATTTTTGACCTGTTTATTTTAGTTTTTTATTGTCTAATCTCCCATTTCAAGTTTATTTCTTCCTTTTGGGGGGGATTTTATTTTGCTTTGGTTGGAATCTAAATCTACAAAATGTTTGATTTCCTTTGGTGTCTCAGTTAAGTTTCTGCTCCCTAATTCCACAAGCAGAACCTCTACTTAAACAACTCGGTGGCTTTGTATATATGCTGAAGTCAGGCTTTCTCACTTTCTTTTTGCTCAACTCCTCCGCCGAATGTAGGGACAGATGATCACAAAATCACAGCTTTTATGCTAGAGGAGAGGAATGAGGAAAAAGAGATCTAGCAAGGTTTTGTGGGAGAAGAAGGAAAAATAATGTGGAAGGCATTTCTGACTATCTAATCCTTTATCCCATTGCTGGTGTCTTTTAGTTATGTCTTTTTTTTTTTTTTTTAATGGGGGAAAGAAAGATCACTTTGATTTTTCTTGAATTTGTTTCTGATTTTTTAAAAGCTCCTGAAGTTTTATGCCCTCCTTCCACTTGCAGGGAAGTGTCTATGATGAACCTCTCAAAATAAATGGAGCCAGTTTCAAACATGCCCTGCAGAATGAGCCCATAACGTTCATTGTTTAGGACTAGGGATGTGTTCCTCCAGTTTGGTCCATTCTGCCAGGGGAACTTCCTCCAATTTCTTTCCTACTTCCTATTCTGTTATAGTGCTAAATAGCTTATCAAGGACAAGAAGTGCAGTTTCTACTATCTAATTAATGTAGTCAGTAATCTGATGTCTGTTTCAGTGCTTGGGTTCCCAGTAAATTGAAATAACTACTATTCACGCACTGAAAAGATTACAGAATTCCTTACACACAAAATATGCTGTCACTACAACTTTGTTTTCTCCAAGAAAATGTTCCCGTGTAATGCTAGCCAAGTAGAATGGTTTCTTGCTGACCTGCTCCTACATGCTTTAGTACATATGTGCTCTACTATCCTGCTTGTCTTAGTTTCTCCTAGAATAAATTTTGTGCTTTCTTCAGTATGGCCCTTATGGGTGCAAAGTTCCATATTGATGTCCACAGAGACAATTCATTGTCCTTGATTTAAACTATGTTCTTCCTAAATTTTCTTGTTATAATTGTAATGAGCGGCTTAGTAAGCCCAGCTTTTTTCTTGTGACTAGTATTCTGGTTTTTAATACTGGACAAGCAAAAGTGGGTGTGTTCCCTTGCTTGAGCTCTTGTGCTGGTTCCTTTGTACTAAAGTAGGAGGAGGCTGTGGAAGTGTTACACATAACCCAAGCAACCAGAAGACTTTGAAATAAGACTTAGCACTGGATTTCAGATGTCCTGTAAAGTCATACTCTGCAAGCGTTCTGTGATTTGCCCAGAGCAAGTCTGTAAGCTGCAATGTCAGAAACTGCCAAATTCTATTCTTTAGTTTAGAATCACTGCTATTTCGGCTTGTTTATTAGTGTGTACACACTAACACTTTTTGCTGGATATGTGCTTTTTTGGCTGTCTCTTTCATCATCTTTACACTGAGAGGGTGATAGGTATGAAACAGCTGTTGCTGTGGGGTGCAACTGGTAGATATCTATACCTTTTGTTTTAATGATTCTTGCATAGTGTATTATCACTTGCTTGATGACACCCTTCTGTACACAGTGTGCTCTAATTTTTGCAACCAGGTGGCAGTTTGGAAATTTTACTAATACTATTTTTTTTAAAAAAAAAATGTTGGTATCAACCTGTGGCTTTATACCACCATGCAAAACGGGTGCCTAGTAAATCTTCTCACTTCAGTTTCACAAGCTGGTCAGGTTGTACTGTTCGTTCGTGAGACACAGCTGTTTTCTTAGAGGGGCAGAAGTCTCCTCATTTGCACGTGAGGGACACCAGATGCTTATAGCCAAAATAATTGTGAGTAGGTTGATATTGCATGTGTGATCCAGATCAGAACCCTGCAGAGTCTGCTAGCGTGGGAATTTCCTATGCAAAATGTGATGCAGTTGTGGATACGTGGCATTCAAATACTAGAGACATGGAGCAGGCTCGTTATAGGCAAAGTTACGAAGAAACTTCACGGCTACCTGATAGGCACTACTCATGATCTGTTAGAAAAAAATAGCATTGTTTACTACAGGGCATGTTTCTCTCAGTGCTTCAGCTGCCAAGCTGATGGCTGCATTCAGGAGGTCACTGATCATTCAGACACACAAGGGAGAAGTGGCAGTGCAGAAGTGAATGGACAACCAGTGCTTTAATGAAACTATTTTTAGAAAGAATAAGAAAGAATTTAGATGACTAAAAAATTCAGGTGAAAGCAGACGGATTTATGAGTGAAAATGATGTGAAATAATGCAATCAGTAATTTATTAATTTTGTTGTCTTTTGTAATATTGCCTGCTGGTAATAAATTATTTGAAAGTGTTGTGAACTGATAGCTCAACACTGACCAGTCTGAGAGCGCCTAATACCCTTTGAATTTTCTGAGTTCCTCTGCAACTACCTTAAACATGATGGTCCTATAGAAATATTATTTTCAGTATGAAAGTTTTGACCATATTTGCATACTATACAAGTACATAAAAAGTGTGTCATGGTGCTATAGGGGCCAGTGGCTCCCTGAGGCTGCACTGGCTCTGGGCTGGCCCTGAGCCCCCACAGCCAAACCCCCAACAGGAGGGAGGGATGCACTTGCAGCCCATACACCTAGTCCTCTGAAAGCTTAACCTCAAACAACTGCCTCTACAGCAAATCCTGCAAAAGCAGCGTTACACCACTGCAGCATTCTTTCTCAGGTGGTGAGGGCAGAGACAGCCTTCACCCTCCACCTTTAGAGAGATCATGTGGCTCTTGCTTATTCTGCACTATGTCGTAGCATTGCACTTGCTAGACCTGGTGGGACAGCCACATGCAGATGTGCTGGCTCCTTAGTCTGGTTGATTTCAAGGGGCAGGTTTCTCTGAAATGGTGGGTTGAACATTTTTTTTTACTTGAGAGAGAGGCTCAGAGGTATGAAGGGACTTGCTCAAGATCACATGGCAGATAGAAGGGAGGAAGAATCCCAGCCTCCAGCCTTCCTCCTGCCTTGCCTAATGGGCAGCCTATCTCACAGGCGTACCTGCCTCTTGCTAAAAGGAGAGTAAAAGGGTCATTCTCTTATTTAGCAGTGATGAAATAAATTCAATTTTCTATTTAGAAAGTTATCAGGTATCTCCAAAGTATATCAGACTTACAATTACCTGGTTCTGTTTGCTTGATAAGATACAGTGATGTGTTTGCACAAATGGATACAGTGCTGTGAGCAACAGAACTGTTCATATGAAAAAAAATTACTCCCCCAAAACTTCTGTGGAGCTGTTAAGAACCTAGGAAATGCTCATTAAAATATGGTACCACTAGTACCTTTTGAAGTCACCAAAAAATGTGAATTTATTTTCCAGTGAGAAATGCAAGATATATTTTGATAGACAGTCACTAGAAATGGTGTCACAAAAGGAGAGAATCAAAATAAAATGGTTAAGATGCAATTAATTGTTATTTTTCCTGTCGTCCATTCACCTTTGATCTAAGAGAGTTTTTTCCCTAGGGAGGGAAGGAGGTGTGGGAAAGAGATTACTGCACTGAGACCATACTTCTGCTGTTAGTTGCTCTGCAGCTTCATCCAGAAGAGCTTATTCCTGTTTTTCACCCCCTCAGGGCTGACTGCCTTGGGAAGTGTGTTAGATGGGAACCAAACCATGGTCCCTATCTGAATTACACCTCCTGATAAGTTTGCTCACAGATCAGCTGTGGCTCTCCAGAGCCTTAAAATATTCGTATACTTGGTTCAGGACATTGGACTCACTTTTAAAAGACATCTTTTGTAATAGAAAGAAAGGTATTATAAGAAGCCAATATACTTTCTAAGGCCAAGGTAGAGATCCATTTCAGTAATCAGAAGTTAGTATCATAGTTAAATTTGACTACTTGTGTGGAAAGTCTTTGATTACAAGATTTCTGCATTTTAAAACATTTGATGCCATTTAGCAAAGTAAGATAGAATTGTCAAAGACATGTCCGTAAATTGGATAATTTCATGATGATCCGTAAAATAGTTTATTGGAAAATAAAATGTCAAAATGAAATTCTTAATATCAAGGTAAAATTACTTTTCACAGTAGTGGCCATCTATGAAATGTTTCCATCTACATTTTGTGAGTATATTTTTCCTGTATGAGAGACTGGAGAACTCAAGATAAATTTTTTTAAAAAAGCAAAAAGAATATTATTTAATCTCTTTCCATGTTGGGGTGCTAAGCTTTACTGTCACAGGCACAGACACCTTCCTAAACTATATCTAATCTAGTGTTTCCTTAAGTTTACAGCAGCATAGCCAGAAGCATAATTTAGTCCCCTACCAGCAACAAAAGTTTCTGGAGCTCTTGAAATATTTTTGTTCTGCAATTACATTTAGAGCTCCAGAGTTCTAATATATTCTCTCTCTTTTTTTTTTTTTTTTTTTTTACATTTTCCACATTGTCTGGAGACTCTGAAAAATGCTAATGTTAGAATCAATAAATTTAACATAAATTACTTCTGCAAAATTACATTTGTAAATTTACAAAAGAGTGAACTGTAAAGCACCTGCTAGCTGAGGCTAGAGTCTACATGCTGATAAAAAGGCATAAAAGTTGAGCTGATATTTGCCACTGAAAAAACAAGAGATAAAATGTCTTTATTGGTGTCCTAATTTTTGTTCAATTATCAGTCCTGATCTTTGCAAGCAAAGCACTGAAATCTAAAAATACTAATGATTAACTGTACATTTCAATACCCTTGATCCATGTGTCTGTACGAATTTAATCAACCTTAATTGATATAAGCTTGTATGTTATCAAAAGTTGAGTTGCTTGGCTTTAAAATTATAAACACTACCTTTGATTCTGCAGGAAATAGTTTAATAAGTTGTTCAAGACTGCTCAGTCAGAATTCTCCTTCCTTGGTGTAACACTTTACTGGCATGTCCAAACAAATGCAGCAGCACTTCTCTCTTCCTGTTGAGAAACTTCAAAAATATTTCACATCAACCCTCTGTTACTATGAAATGGAATCACAGCTGAATCTCTTAAAAATTTTGGAAGATACTTTTCCAAAACAACTGCTTCAAAACCATTCCTGTCCCTGACAGGTGCCATAAAAAATAAAAGATATGTGATTGGATGCAATGATAAATTTTATTCTGCTCTTAAACATTTCAGACATCCAGCAGAATAATTTAATCTCTTTTACATAAATAATATATTATAAAATTACATTGGGGTATACATAACAAAGAAGTATGCTAAGCATTTTAATATAATTGAAATACATTTGAACAGACTAAAAATATGCTTTTTATATCTTGAAATGTGTATTTCATTTTCTCCAAATGGAAAAGAATTTTTAGAACCCCATTCCTTACTTCTTCAGGCAATTCCTCCATATTGAAAAGCAGAATTTGAAGTCAAGATATTTCAGAGTTTGGACAGGTAGGAATTGTACTATATGGTGCAGTTTGGGGGTCTGAGGGGAACATTAATTCTGTCATGGAAGTATTCTCTGAAATGTGGGGTATGAGGAGAAAATGATTGATGCCAAACATTTTGTGCACAAAGCTTTCCAGGTGTTTGAATTTCTGAGTAGCAGCAGAAATTGAATAATATCAGACGGAGCATAAGCAACCAAATGATGCAGATCTCTTACTCAATATAGGGTGCTACTGGGTGGATTAGTGATTGTCATCTTTTTGTTTTAAATGAGTGCATAGAAGACTCTTATTTAGAGGTTTGTGAAATCAAACAACTTATGATCCGTGTGCTTTGTGTTGTGGGTGAGAAGTAATGTTTAACTGCATTGTAGGTTCCTTAATGTTTTCTTCCGGAGATGATATCAATTCCTTAAAAACAAACACTCTTAAAAGACAATGCAATGAAAATAATCTATGAGAAACTCTTGGGCTATTTGCACAAACCAAGACTGACTTTGCAATATTTATAAAATACATAAGTGGAGCTAAGAAAAGATTGATTAGATTCTAGAAGCTTTTGCTGATCTGTAGCAGCACCTTTTATTTTTCTCAGGGACTGCAAGTACGAATAGTTTTGAACCAGCCAGGTCTGTGCTGCATTTCTCATGCTGTATGCCACGGGGATGGGATCCAGTCTATCCCAAAGGGCCCTCAGCACCCAGCACCTCCTGCTAGATCTTGCGCTGCTAAGAGTGTCAAAACTCTGCCTGGAGGTCTGAGTTACATACTCTTTGAAGGGATGATGGTATGGGGGCAAAGCAGAGAAAGTCCTTCTTGCACTTGGTACTACAGTGAGGAGGTCTTTCTATTCTGCCTCCACCTCCCCACTTACCCTGAAAAACAAACCTGTGTGTGGTGTCTGCTGTACCCTCACCACCCCGGCCCTGACTGGATCACTGATGGAAACCCTCCTTTTTTAAAGCAGAATATCAGCAACATCCTCTCCCCAGGTCTGATGACTTTTCTGAAAATACTAAGTTTTACCAATAAATGATCAGTGTGCCACCTTTACATTTAAGTCCTTTGAAGCACTCTTCTTCTCTCTCTCTTTTAAACTCAGCAAAACCCCTACCTGTACACATGTGAATTAAGATGCACCCGTGTGCAGCTTCTGCGTCTGTGGAGCTGAGGAAGTAGAGGGAAAGGCAGAAACATGGTACAAATCTGATGCGCAGTGTCATGATTTTCTCTAGTTTCTCTTAAAACTGGCTATAACGATATCTTCATCAGCTATTGTTTGTTTGTTTGTTTTCCCTTGAGCATCAGTGTCTGGCTATCATGAACAGAATGGAAGCACTACCTTGCTTCACATAGAGCACTGAAGATCTGGTGGGTGGCAGTGGTTTGTTTCACTTTTGAATGAACTTAAATCCCACCAGTGACTAAAACGGGAAAGCCTTTATATCTGGTGACCAGCTACTCCCACCAAGTAAGCACTAATATATTTAATTTATTTTAAGGTGTGTTTCTTATGTCACTTCTTGGACAAGACTGATAATTAAAAAACAAGACAAACAAACAAAAAATACTCTGTATGACCACAACTCAGTCTGGAACTCAGAAAAATAAATTCCTGTCTAAAGTATTATTTACATCAGTATTATATCAGCAATCACGATGTAATATATTTACATCAGTATTACAATGTGATTCTGATCTATTAAACAGTATTCTGTGACTATTAAAAAGATATTTGTTTTAAACCATATGCCTGTCAATTACTTTAGGTTAATGTCTACAACTGATCATAGATAGGTCACTAGTTATGTCCCCAGATAACATCTCCTGACTGCTACTCAAGCAGGCTCATCTTTCTGTGTGTGTGCATAAGTGTGTGTTTTCATGTATATGAGAGAGAGAGATGGGGAAAAAATGTCTTCATAAAGTTTTACAACGTACCCTAAAAGGTGACCGGCTCTGACTCTGTCAGGCTAAGGGAAGAAACCCATTTATTCACCTGTTTTTGTAAAGTCTGGATTGGTCTTTTATATGTGATAATACCTAATATCCTTTGTAACTGCTCTGTCCATATTGATGGTGCGTTTGGCTTTCTGCAGTGTGAAAAAGGGTTTTTTTTCTCAGCCTGTAAGTATAAAAATCACCTGTATTTTTCACATACTTACCTTTGTTAGCCTTATATATAACTTAGCAAGGCCAAGGCAGTTTCTAAATGAATACTACATACTATGACCGATTATGATCTTTCAATAAATAAGTCCTGCTTGCTTTATACATTCATTTTTTTCTTACATCTTTTTTTTTTCTTTCAAAAAATATGCTTTCCGTCCAGCAACAGCATGCAGAGAAAACTCTGACTTCTGTGTACAGAAATAATTCATTTGTGATTCATGTGCACTCTTTGTCTTGACTGGAAAATGCAGGTTTTGAGTTGAACTTGGGAGAAATGAGTAATTTCCTTTGCTTTATTAGTCCTGAATATAATTTTTTACTGGCTAGAGGAATATCTCCCTTAAATCTCAGTTTGTACATTACCCCATTTTGAAGGGCTTACTTGTGAGTAAGAATATGTCTTTTAATACCTTATCTGATCAATGGGGAAGTCTGTTTTGAAATAATAATTTTGAAAAGATGTTTCCAAAGCTTTTGAAATAATTTGGTATATATTTGTTTGAGCAATAGTGTTTATCTGTATGGAAGACTCTGCAGGTGTAACAGAAACAGGCAAGTGTCATGGTGTAACCCCAGCCAGCAACCGAGTACCACACAGGCGCTTGCTCACGCCCCTGCCCCCCTGCAATGCTCAAGGCCATCTGTTCAATAGGGAAAAAAGGCGAGATGAGATAGCAGAAGACAATCGTTGTGGAGAGTACCTAGGTATGTTTAGTGTGGCCATTGCAGTACATACTTGTGGGGGAAAAGGTAAAACCTGTGAGGTAAGAAGAGTAACAATAACAATAATAATTGTAATGAAGAGGAGAGGGAGAGAGAGGAATAAAACCCAAGGGAAAAAAAAAACATGTGAAGCACATCACAATCACTCACAAACCACTGCCTGGTGACCAGCCAGTCCCCGAGCAGCGATTGGTGGCCCCCGGCCAGCCCCCAACCCCCACCTCACACACACACACCCCACCCTGGACCAGTTTATACACTGAGCATGATGTTCTATGCTATGGAACATCCCCTTGGCCAGTTTGGGTCGGCTGTCCTGGCTCTGCTCCCTCCCAGCTTCTTGTGCCCCTGCTCGCTGGCCGAGCCTGGGAACCTGAAAAGTCCTGGATTTAGAATAAGCCCCACTTAGCAACAACTAAGCCATCAGCGTGTTATCAAAATTGTTCTCATACTAAATCCAAAACATGGCACTGCAGCAGCTATAAGAACAAAATTAACTATGACAGCCAAAACCAGGACAGCAAGAAATGAGTGTGTAAGCCAGCCCCTCCCTTGCACAGGCACTCACAGTATGGTTTTCTCTGTTTACCATAGCATTAGGCGCTGTGCCAGAAACCTTTGGATCCAGAATTATTACAGAGATACTGTTACAAACACCGTGTTGTTTACTTAGGCAAAAAGATCACAGTTTGGTGTCATTTAGTAATGAAGGCTGACATGATTCAGGGGACATGGAGAAACAACTGAGGTCCCATGGAGTATTTGTGCCAGTACTGTCATTCAGGCTAGCCACCACGGCCCTCACAGATGTTAGCTGGCTTTGAGAAAGTCCTTACTCTCCTTTCCTATTTCAGTGCTGAGGTGAAAAGGGCCGTGGCTGGACAGCTGGTATTTCCTAGGTGTAGATGATCTTCAGAGATTCATGATTCTGAACAACTAATTGTAAATTATGAACCCTTGCATAGCATGGAGTAACAGCTAATTTTATCTGACGAGTATTCTGCAATATTTCGCTCCTTTGGCTGCTTCAATGTGACCTCTTTAGCTGTAATGAGTTACATTTATGTGTATAACAGACGACAAGGCAAACAGTTGAAGCATAATAGTCCTGTGAAGCTGCAGAGATTCACAATTGACAATCCCAGTGGAAGCATTAGAGTAATCTCATGGGCACCTGTGGAGGAAGGATTGCTTTAATGGCTGCAAATGCACTGGGAATATGTTAGTAAATTTTATGTGGAATTCTCTTCTAATTCTCTCCTCCATCCCTCTCTCACTCTACATTGTAAGGTAGCAGCAAGTCCTTCAGTGTGGAAAATGTAGTATTTCATTCCACCAAAACAGTCTGCTTGTTTGTCTTCTCAGCAAGCATAATGGCCCGGTACATCTGAAGGATGCTATAGCATTGCTTACCTACATATCTTGATTTATTTATCTTCACAACAAAACCCAGTCCCACTTCAAAACAGTGTTGGTGTCAAGACATAAAAATTAAGCACAACTAGCACTTCTTGCTTGTTTGTCCATGATAGTCTAGCATAGTCTGTACAAGTGCTACTGTCCATGCAGACAAGTAGTTTTGGGTGTAGTCTTTATTCATATTATGATGATGTCAGCTGCCTTTTGTTTTGGTTTCTCAAGTTATATTGGTAGTTTGACCGGGAAGTTGCAGAAGTCGCGAGAGAAATGGACACAGCAGGTAGGTTGCTGTGTTTTGATAATGAAGATTTAGTGGAAAGGGAAGGCATAATAGGGTACATACTCAAAAAGTACTTGTGTACCTTTCTTCTTTTCTGGGGAAAATATGTGCATTTTAGATATCTGCTTACTGTTTTCCCAAACCTTAGCTGCATACAGGCAGAGGAATGATCGACTGAATTGCTAAATGTGCAACTGTCGGTCTATGCGGCACTACCATGCCATCTCCATTGGTTTTGGACAGACATCTGAGGCTGCCCTTGAATTTCTGAAGTGCTGGAAAGAACAGCTGTGTCCCAGCCACTGCCTCACTTGGGTGAAACGGAAGAGCATCCTCTTGAGCTATGGTTACTCCCCTGAACTCTCTCATACCTATGGAATAGTTAGGTAAAATGTGGTCTTTAACAATCCTTCTAAGTGTAGCCAGTCTACAGGTCACTGTAACAGCAAAAGTAAATGCATGTGGTGAGAAAGCAGGTATCTGAGAATAAAGAATTTGGAAGACTTTCTGTCTGTACTAGTTAAACATGCAAATTATTAAGGAAAAATAAAGCAAGTGGGATGAAGTGATTAGAAAAATTGACTGAATTATTACAGCATTTTCATTTGCTACCAAACAGAAATTTCATTCTAGCTCTAGGAGACATATTTTTAACTTGGTTTCTAAGATGAGTTGTGTGTGAATATGCTGTCTGTCTTTCTTTGTCCATCTGTCTGCTACGCCTTTTATGTTCCAAATACATGCTGAACCTGTTGGCTGATTTCCACTTCAATAGAAAGCAGAGATTTAGAGGGTATGAAATTTCATAGATGTTCATGGCTGGGTAGAGACCACTTAGCATTTGTACAGTTCAATACTTGTGGGGAACTTCTCAATACAATATGGGGCACACTGAGATACAGGAATTCAAAGGGACCAGAGAGTGCTGTGTTACAAGGGTCCGAAGGAACTAAGGGAAAAATTGAGTGGAAAGCAAGAAACAGGTACACAAAATTCATAGTAAAAAACCCCTAACTACTCTCATTGTCCACGGAACATGTTTGATGAATACTGGAGTGTAAGCAAGTATCCACAAAGTGACCACACTTTGTATGGTCAAGAAAAACTAAACAGAAGCATTAGCAACCAAGTGCTGTCATAGCCAAGCAAATATGCAGCCATCTTTTTGTGTCAACAACTTGCTGGATATATGATCTGAGTGCCATTGCCTTTTAAATTATTTTCGGCTGCCTTACTGATCTTGAGCAACTATCATCAGCCATCCTGTATAGGTCTTCTTTCCCTCAGTTGCAGCAGTAGGCGCAAGGCTTCCCAGACAGTCAAAGCAATTTAATTCTCCAGAATTGCACCTTTATGCTAGGCAATGGTGTTGAAGTCCTGGTAAGATTGTTTAAAAAAAAAAAAAAAAAAGAAAAAAGTTTAAAGAAACAGCATGAGTTTTCTCCTTCTGGAATACTATCTGTGATCATCCTGGAAGCCAGCCTCAGTGGCCTTTTGGTAAGAAATGCCAACATTAACCTTTTCCTTCACCACCTCATAGCCTTCTCCAAGATTCTATCTTCTGACAAAAGCAACCCTGTGCCCTTCAATATATGCAAGTTTTTTGAGCTCTTGATTTAGCTAATTGTCTGCCTGCACAAGATATGCTCATGTTTTCGTCTGATCTGAAAGAAACTACCTGGGTCTCTGGTTAAAATGCAGTTAAGCAGTAGCAAAAATCTAAAGTTCATTGTGTAATTCAGAGAGTGAATCCAGAGAAATGAAAGGCTGGTAATGCATAATGTGTTCATATCCATAGCAAATACATATCCTATAAGAGGATGCCAGAAAGGAAAATGGAGCAACAAAAGTGAAAAATTGGCACTTGATTCAATGATTTGTCACCTGTTGACAGTTGTGCCTCTTGGCAGAAAAGTTCATTATGAATGATAAGCTGAGAGCTCAAAGCAGGACAGATAGAAGCCTTGAAGATTTGTCCTTGAAGGCTGGTGATGTACAGCATGGTTTCCTTCTTGCTGAAATGGAGGTTAGTGTAGTTTAATATGACTGTTACTCTATTTTAAAATATCTCTGATCAAAAGAATTACAGAATGAAGGATGTTCATCATTAAACCATATTGTGATGATACTGGAAAAGTACAATGCTCTGTAAATATTTTTGCAAGTAAGTGAAGCTTTAGGCACTGAGAACTAATGAAAATCAGAATACCTGATATTGTAAGCCTAATTTTCATAAGGTTTACTTGAGAACAAGAAGTTTATATCAGTTGAAATATTAATCATCATAAAGGTTCATAAGAAAAATGCAGAGCAGACCAGGGTTTATGGAAACATTCATCCAGTAAAGAATTTTACATCATGTGCTCAAGAATCAGGCATTTCTGTTGTCATGTCCCAAGCAGTGGTTTCTGTTGCATCCAACTCCTTTGTTTCCCTCATATATTTTCAGTAAAAACCTTGTATGTGTAAAGTAGAATAGACAACAGCAGGGCAAACGATTCATTGATTACATGTTTTGTTCATGCTCCCCAGGGTGATAAAAGGTGAAGCGATAGCATTTCCCTCCTCCTCACTCCCTTTCAAACAGATAAAGTGTTTTGTATGTGGGACAAGCTATATTTTTTTCTACACCATTAAGTGTGAAAAAGTACTTGGCTTAAGGACTGCCAAGTAAACAACCATTTGACCCTTCATAGGCCTTTCCTTCACAAGAAATGAAGCTTTAAAGAATGTGCTAACCTCGTGATAATCTTCTTTAAAAGGTATTTTAAATCCAAGAGAAACAAGGTAAATCTGTGTGGAAATCCTTACTGCTTTATTTCACCTTTTTGTTTAGTTACCTTATCACCAGTATATATCACTTCAACTGTTTTCTTCCACTGTCCTTGCCCTGCTGCCTTCCTGGATTGGTTGACCTTGAGTAGCTGTCCATCTTCCCTCCTGAGTTTATAAGGACACATTTGTTAACATAGAATTGCTGAAATAGAAGAATAGACTCTGGTTTACATAGCTTGGTGCTGCTGGCTGCAGAAGCAGCTTAATGGGAAGTGCATACAGCATTGCCAAAGTCTGATGTTCTGGTTCTGGGGGCCATCTGATATTTCAGATGAGAGATGGCATCTTCAAAACTTACTGATCCTAATTTATTTCCTGTTGTTCAGCTGTGCTTCCTGTTGTGGGTGCTTCTATGCTGAAAAAGGCTACCCAGTAAAAGTATAATGTTGTCTTTATTATCAGCATTAGGCTCGGTTGTGTATGCCTAGTTATGAAATTTAGTGAAATTCTGTGACAATACCATATGCCTCCCATTCTTCCTGAGTGTTGACAGGTTTCTCACGTGCACTTTATCTGAATGGTGTAGCTACACATAGATGGAGCAGATGGAGTTGCTCTGCTTTTAGTCAGGGAATGTATTTGCTTAGGGAAAACATGCATTTGTTGGGGTTTTTTTGTTTGTTTTTTTTTTTTTTTTGAGGGGGAGGATGTTTTGTATGTTATTTATGGGGTTATTTCTAAGTGGATGAAAGCAGAAATGGTCAAAGAATAATCATTCAGAGAGGTATTTTGATAAGAATATTTGATAGGAAGAAGTAATAAGGTGAAGGAGATCTTACAGGATTTTTCCATGTTGTAAGTTTGACCTTCAGGTACACAGGATATAAACAGGGAGAATGGGTCTACCTCTCTTGTGTATGGCTGCCATGTGTGGATGCTTGAGTCAGGCCATGTGATTATAATCAAAGCATTTCAGTTTGGTTCTTTATCTAATCTCTAGATAACTGGTTCACTAATTGACTTACATTAAGAAATTTAATCAGTTCTGGTAATGGCTTTTTTTGTCCTATGTGACTTCTCGTCTTCTTATTTTAGTAATACTTGCATAAATAGAGATATTCTTGAATATAAACCCTGATTTTTATTTTCTAAGTATCCATGAACACAGAGAAGACCAGTTATTTAAAGCATTTGATCTTCTGACCTTGTGACATCTCACCATGTCACAGGGACTAAAAGGTCAACAGTCGATGACAACAGCATTCTCTTTAAGCTGGAAAGCTTGTACTAATTAAGATCTTCCCTTACCTCTCTTACTATGATTATTTCTCTTCATTTATATATAGGCTCATGTAATTTTCATGCTGTCATTTGTATGGTTATTTTTGATGGAACATTCTGATAGTTAGATTGTTAAAATTTGTATCTATTTCCCAATTCTGATATGAAGTTGTATTTCATACAACACATTATATACTGTAGCACAAGTCTGAAGTAAGTTGATTATGGAAAAGACACCAGAATATAAGAATGTATAATGAAAATATATGTTGACTAAATTGATTTGGGGAACAAAACTGAAAGTGATATATTTCAAAAACCAGTACGTATTGTTGGGGGTCCATTTCAGTGCTAATTTCAAGAAGATAGGATACGGTTTAACTGATAAGACTGAGAACAAAATATGTCCCCAAATGACCAGCATGTAGGTAGAACTGACTGGAACCACTCACTTGTCACTGCATCTTGTGAGCAGTCCTCTTGCTAACATGCTGCATAGGTATTTTCTAAGACAAAAAGGATTTTTCTTCTAATGGAAGCCAGCAGAATCTACTTCTGGTACCACAGATCCCTTGGGATTTGTAAGACAGCAAGGATCAGTTAAGTCGTTATACTTCCAGAGCTGTTTGTCCACCTTCCACTCAATTTGTAATAAAAGGAGTCTTCCAGTGCCAGAATAACACATTACTATTTCCAGGTTTCAGAGAAGTGATTTAGAACTGGAAGAGTTGTTGAAAATGTATTAGTTTCCTCCTTCAATCCCCATATTCATCAGTCTTTGTAGAGAAGCAAGTCCAAATCCCATTCCCAAATGATATCTTCGACCTGTCAGCTACTGTATTGTCTTTGCTGTAGCTAAATAGCAGAAGGCCTGGCCAGGGAGAGGAGTAAGCAAGTGACCTCTCCCAGGTTCTTTTAAGAACAGCAAGCACTGGGAGCAGACACCTCCTCCTCCCATGCTCTGCAGCTCTGCGCAGCAGATCGGTGGCAAAACCACTAATATTGGCTAATGGCAACTAATCTTTCTGCTGCAGCGAACGAAGAGCCAGGAATGTATTAAACACACACAAAGGGAAGAGAAAAAGCCCAGCCCAGACATGACGGTACCTTTGGGCAGTCTCCCTTCCTGCATCCTCCCTTCCAGCAGCGTCTTGAAAACTATTAAGGGGCTGACAGTAAGCAAATGCTATGCCTGCCAGATAACGTTACGCCAAAACCAAAAAAATTAAGAGTCCCATTTTATATCACAAAGCTGAAATGGGACATCTTGAAATTTTGAGAGGCAGGCTTTCTAGTACATCATTAATGCTATCCATCTGCATCAGGAAATTATATAGACCTTGCTTAGAGGAGCTCCCTGTAAGACTCATTTATTGTTCACAACCCGGAGAGCTGTCCCATTACAACGTTTTACCATAGATTTTAGCTTCCTGTCATCATGACAGCTGGCTTAAAAAAGTATCTGCTCTTCTCTCTTTCAGTATTTCATGTCACCTTAGGAACCTTATTCTCTCCCGTTTTACATTTCTAAAAATCTTAAAACTTCTGGAACTGGAATTCTCATTTAGCTGTAATCATTTTCTTTTTTTAATTGAAAATCTGTGAGCAATGAAACGGTGAACTTAGGGACACTTTCATGACAATTTCTTATCTTTTCTGAGGTAAAAGGGACTGTGAATGTCCTCATAATTACTTTTGTGGATATCTTTTTAATAGCCTTGGGGACATAAACAAACATTTAATTATTAGGAAAGAAGTTAATACAATGAAGAATATCATACTAATAATGAAGCTTATAAATACATAGAACTCATTAATTGATAATTATGTTGAGAGATAAGCACAACTCAATTGATTTTGCTTTAAGCAAGGAGTTTGTGCAGGTGTTCACTTAGGAAGAGATTGTGACGAATCCTGTTATATGATTCTGTGTCAGTAATTTGTTTCTCATCCTTGATTTTAAACCAGTGTTGATTTAGTAGGGATTTTTTCGCTACCTTTTTCTTCCCAAGTACGTCTTTTTCCTTTGCATCTTATTACAAAAAAAAAAAAAAAAAAAATAGCACATGTAGTAGGAGAAAGCTTTAGAACTGACCTGCATAACATGAGAGCAAGTCAAGCAAAAGCCAGACAGGCAGAAGAGCTCTCCATGGAGCCGTGTCCACGTGGCTCATTGCACTGTGACCTGCTCAGCCCAGAGGCTGCTCTTTCACGGCAGCCCTAGCACACACCAACGAGTCACCTTAGCAGACCACAAACAAGGCTTTGGCCTGGCTTTTGCCAGCCTGTGGGGGTGTCTGACCATGGGGGTAAGAGAATCTGTCTGCCTTTGGGGCACCTGCCCCTCTGTCCCCAGATCCCTTTGTATCTGCCCCAAGTGTCTTGAAGGCTATTTTGCACAAGTAGCTCACAAACACCTCCGTGGTGACCCCATGCACAAAGTCCTTTATCTCCCTAGGAAGCAGCACGTAAAGAATGCATAGCTGTGCTTTCATATTGTATCAGTTTGTGCTTCCATACCTCTTTTAGTAATAAAACCAATTGCTAAGCTATACATTTAGAGTTGGTTGGCCATGAGCGTGGGATACAGAAGACAGGTGGGGAAAACACATAGATTTATTTCATTCAGCTGCAGAATAAGACCTCTTTTCCCTAATTTTGAACAATTGTAGGGGTCAAGAAAGCTATTTTTTATCAAGCAATATTTATACTACGATCTCTAACTTAGTAATTTAATTTAAAGAAAACTGTCAAGTTTTATTTGGTCTCAAATATAAATCTGTAAAAACATGCTTTTGTAAGCTTTTTGTGACTAACCCACAGATTTAACTTCCATGCTTTTAGGGATACTGTTTTATTTGTGAGATGTCAAATACCTTTTGGAAAATTCTTACTTAAAATGCGATGTTTTAAATGTTTGATTTTCCTCAAATTTCTTTGAAAATCACATTTCTTTTTTAAAAGTCAATTGTTCACAGTAGCATTTGCAAACCAAATAAAATGTTCTTAATATCACAGATGAGAAAATGCGTTCCTAAAAAGACTAGATGTGTGGAAGAACTGCAAGACTTCAGGGGTGCTTTACCCAGTACACTCTGTTCTTCCCAAGCTGCCTCTTAAGCAAAAAAGAAATCTGGTGTTCCTGAGGAGAGAGAAATATCACAAAGATCCCATGAGTTCTGACTGCTATTTCTAAAATACGAGCTTGAAGATGACTACCTTATTTTCATATTTTCAGGTAAAAGGTATTAAGATCTTACAGAAGATGGACGAATGAAGAATTTGGGCTGCTCCAAACTAGGATGAATATGCTGCAAGATAGGAAAGAACTATCTTAAGGAAAAGGAGTCTGTCAAGCTGGTTTGGTAAGTCCCAAGATTATTGCACTTGTTTAGAAAAAAAGAAAATAAAGGTCAGATGTAAGGAAGGACCTGAAACAAACAAACAAACAAAAGCCAGTAAAGGATAAAAAGGGAAAAGATTAAAGTAAGCTTAATGTGTTTGTGGCATTACACCAAAACCAAAATTAGGGAAGATTTTCAGTTGGAATGCTTTGTCAGCTGGAGTCACGCTATGTCTCAGCGATATAGGTGGTTTGACCTTCGGGTTCCTGGTACCAAGTGAGAGATACTACAGCCACACAGCACAAAATCATACATCTGCGATGGGCACCCTCTGTCAGTTTGGTTTTGTTCTTAAAATGAATCAGGTGATGTCTGTCTTCCCACTATGAGCAGCAGGTTGGCTGATTCCCTATCAAGTGCAGGGGATATTTTGGTAGAAAGTGTGTCATGTTGCCTGCCGTCACTGATCCAGGTAAAAAATTTTGCTGCTGGTGTCTGTTGTGTGCAAATCCAATACCAATGATGGGGGAATTACCACTTTTAAGTGCTCAGCAGCATTACAGACTGACATGTGCCTGTGTAATGTACTGTAGACACGTAAATCAGTGTCATTAATTATCATGGATAACTTAAAAAAATACCAGTCATTAGTTTATCAACAACAGAAATGCATGTACCAAGAAAATACTCTGAGATGGCATTGTGTGATATTAAAAAAATAATAACAATAATAAAATCATTAGGCAAACTACCAGCTGTGAGCTGTTTCCAGTATCAATTCAACTTTGTCAATTACATGAATATGTACATTGACTAAAAGTTTTGCCAGCTGCGTGCAGTAGAGCACTCTTTCTTTTTTGGAAGACTAAAAATAAAGGATAATATGTGGTTTACAATAGCAAATTATGTAATGGGAATAGCAGTCTGGCTGTATACAGTTATTTTTGAAAAAGTGTGTATTAGGTAACAATTCTCTAAATATAATCTTGGTGGATGAATTACTTTATTATGACAAATTTTATCCGGGGTATGAATTAAGTGCTTTGGAAGAAAGTAAGGTAAGTCTGGATCCCCAGTTTCCTTCTGTTTCCTATAGATCCGTTCCTCAAACAAACAAACAAAAATCCCTAAACAATATGTCTGTGCTTGCTGCTGATCCTGCAAGAAATGGATGCAACTATAAAATCCAAGTGTTACCTCCCTGTGAAATGCATGTAATATACCACTTCAGGTGGGACTGAGGGCTCTCACATGGTTACATTTTGTACTTTGTATCTACCTGGACTGTTTTTCTGTGCTTTTGGACTTACTTGCAAAGAATTGGTCAAACTGGAAGAAAATGCAGGTGTTAAGAAAGTTTCTGGTGAAACCCACCTCCCCCATGTCCCAGAATGCAGGCACAGCTTCAGTGGTTAGATGATCACTTTCAGAGCTGAATTTAGGACTGAAAGTTTTGTCGACATTTCAAATAGAAAGAGAGTTTGATTGCAGCTGCAACAGGGCCTACCATTGCTTTAGGAATTTACTTCCCTGAATATGTTCATATTCACTGCGAGGCTTCCTTGTAAGTATGGGAATATTCTCCTAAATGTTCTGCAAAGTAGTACTAATCACGTATTTTTGTGTTGCAATGGCCACACTAAGTATACTTAAGTAGTGTAGCAGTAATTGTCTTCTGCTATTTCATCTTATCTCATTTTTTTTACTCCCTGTATATTGAACAGATGGTCTTGAGCTTTATGTAGGTGATTAATTTAACTGCACATAACAGGAGTATTTTTTTTGTGCATAAATTCCTCTTAACAAGATTTGAAATTCTTTTAGCAACCAATCTGCTTTGAAGGGGGGGCAGAATATTTTTATCTTTTCAGCTTTCCTTTTAAATACATGAAATATGTATCTTAAAATAAATGTGTCTATATGTTGTGCCAGTGGTTAGAAAAGGCTTCGGTTTCAATTCTGCTGGCTAGTAAAACTTAACAATGGTATGAGTAAACTGGAAAAGTTAAATTGTGCTGCTGAGAATTTAAGGAACTTCTGTAAATACACTATAACAAAAAGCAACATGCACGCAAGAAAGCAGGCATTGCAGCTGCACTCAGAACTGTCTGCAGCATGGGTCAGAGAGTACTTGCACGGAAAGAAGAGGTGCCCTCACTGGGAGGTGTAACTGTGAGAACAAACTCTACAGAAAAATGGCAGCGGATGTTCTGCTATTACAGGGCTCACTGCATATACCTCTCTTGTTTCTCACGTAGGCCAAGAAGCATTTTTGCAGGTTTCTTATTCTGCACTCACTGCTGACCTCATGTTCATGTGGGTTTTAATTATAAGTGATAAAAGTGAAAAGTGTTTTCATTTCTCTTCACCATGATTGGTTTTCATGGGCTTATTAGCAAGAGCCGGATGTGTATTATAAAGTGATTGAAGGTGATATAATAAACAGTTGCTCCAAATTCTAATTACATTTACTTCTCTTGTATTCATGCAGCTTTTATCAGCGAGTAGTCTACTGAATGAGTTTATTTGCAAGAACATTCATGGGATGGGCTAATGTAAGGCAGTATTTTGAAAATTTTGTGAAGATATTTCATAAACACTTTCTTGAATAAAGGCATTCCTTTTCTGTCATCACTTAATAAAATATTTGAATTTGAATGCTTGAAGTTACAGTTAAGATGTGTGTCAGGGTCACCAAGTTCAGTAGCGATACTAACAATCTGCAGGTTCTGGGGAGGATTTCAGGTCTCCAGGCACCTGTGTTGTGTCTTGTCAAAGCAGGTTTGGTTTTGAGTGTTGAATCTGTACAACAAACTAGTTGTACATGACCTGCAAGTTTAACCAAGGTTCATTTGTAGAAATAACCAAGCAAATGATTTCTACTACAGAAAAAAAAAAAAAAATTAAGAACCTTTGGTTCATACAGAGTGGAAGGAATGAAATTTCAAATTCCATAACATCTTATTAAATTGGGTCTACTTACAATAAATCATTATTCTGCGGATGTACTCTGCTGGACAATCTCTTAGAAGCCTGGGATAATAATTAAAGATCCATAAAGTTATATAGTCAATGATTGCTACAGTAGTGTATCATCCCAGCCATAGCAGCCGAATCCAATGTATGCTGTGGAAATCCAGTATAAATGGTGTGTGTGCCTGTGTGTGTGTGTAGCTATGCTAAAAGACTTCTTGCTGTGTGTTTCTTCTGTGTTTTTTAACAATGTGGGAAGGAGAGCTATTGGGAAGCTTATCTTCCTAGGAAAGGAAGGTTAATACAAAAAGAGGATTGATTCTGCTGTCAGATAGGTGGCCAAGGATAACCACATATCTTGAAAAATCTGCTACTGTATTCTTTGGCTTTACTGTACATCTATTAATAGACAATCTGTGATACCTAACTATGAACATACACACACCTGAGAAGAATGAAATCTTGTGAGGTTAATCCACTGTAATCCCTTGGTTGACACCTTTGCCAGCTTCTTCTTATAAGTTTTAGATTCCTCAGGCAATCTTCACATGACCTGTTTCCTTCTCCACTGATAACACTTAGAAAAAAACAGATCTTTTCAGAAGGCAAAAATATTTGGGATTCAGTATACCCCAAAGTGTATGTGTTTCAGTCTCTTTCTTCGTATTTCAGATATATTTTGGGGATAATACCCAGGGGAGTTTTTCCTTTGTAGGATGACAGCTGCAAGGGGGCTTGGTGGGGTGGGATTGTGGAAAGGCATGAGCTGACACTGCACATTGAAGATGTATTTGATATATACAGAGCCTCTTAAAAACTTGAACTCTGCATCACTTTAATGACAAGTTATTCAAATAAATGAGCAGCCTTGTTTCTCATCCTGCCCTTCACAGGCTGGCTGGTTCCTCGAGGAAACTTTCTCGCTTTCTTCTTTTCTCTATCCCTGCCTTGCCGCTATTGCCCACTCATATAGGGAAGTATAATCCTCACGGCAGGTGACCTGTCCTGCTGATCTCCAAACAGTACCTAGCTATACAAGTACATTGTGCAGAGTGATCTCTTGCTCTCTTGATCCCTTTGGCAGGAACATGAAACAGGATCAGAGCTGTGCCCGCTGATTATTTCTTAATCATATGAGATGCCCCACTGAACTGAATTGCTACCACTCACTGTGACTCTGTATATCATCACTCGTGTGTCCTAAATTAAAATGCTTATAAAAGGCTTGGTTTGATATGTCTTAGTATGGAACTTAGCACTTTGAAAAAGCTGTAAACATTTTTTTCTGTTCTAAGGAGAAAAATATTGCATGTGATTTCTTTTTTCCTTCTGCTTATTAGCTTTTACTTTTGATGGCTTTTACTGATGTTTCTATGTAATAGCTGACTAGGCCAATTTTCCACTGGAAAATTAGCACTTCAGGTCTGTATCTTGTCACAAGGGGTGGCATACTTGAGATGAATTGTGCACAGTGTAAGAAGTTGGTGAATCAGCAGTGAAATAGTTAATGCCTCTTGGCCTGGATTACAGTGCAGCTGGCCCAAATCAGCTCAGAACATTTGTAGTACCAAAATTGCTACAGCTCAAACCAGCCAGACTTCGAAAAGGATCAGGGTGGCCTTTTTGTTAGATGGGTAGGTTAAGATGACCAGCTTTAACTGGATGCCTGATTTAAGTGGAACATTCGTGTTTGATACAAGCCTCCTTTTATCTTAATGGTATTGGCAGAGCAGCCCATTTGTCTCAATTTCCTTTAAGGAACAGTTCTTAAACTAAACCTTGAAAGCTGCAAGTTCTACTGTACCTCAGCAAAATCATATACCTTGGACTTACTCAGCTTTCTGCACAAGGTGACTAATTTTCTGCCTTATCTATTCCTGATATTAGAGTAGAAGGGCATTAGTAGCATTGATATTTTCACACCTGGGAAACAGAAGAAAAAGCTTTCTGTTTTGCTTTTGAGTACAATAACAGGTTGTGGTATGAACTCTTTGAATGTAACATGATTTGCAAATTCCATGTGCTATCAACATGATTCTCTCTCATCCAGCCTAAATGACCAGACAGACATAATGTTTTAAACTGTATTGATATAGCATTTTTCACTGGTTAGGAACACAAAATGCAGTGAAACCCCTAACACTGTTCTCTTTTGATTTTGAGGAATTTTGAGCTGAATAATCAACATGTTTGCAACAACTTTTGGATGAGATGATCAACATAGGACTACTTGCTGTTGTTTTGAAAATATTTTTTTTAAAAGCAGAAATAATACTTCAGTAATATTCTAATGTGAAATGGTTTACTTCCAATGAAGTAATTTTTTTCTGTTCTGTCCATTATGGTGCATTGTTTTGAGCCTGCAGAAGCTTTGCTGATAAAGGTCTCCCTTTTGACATTGTGCTGCCAACATAGATGTCAGAGGATAGAATCACAGAATCATTTAGGTTGGATGTTCTAGTTCATTCTTCTAGAAAATTAATTCAAGCAAATTCTAGAAATATGAATTAAGTACTTGTTCTTACTATTTTTCTGTAGTTGTTTCTAGAACTTAAGAACATGTACATACAGAGAACTAAGCATTATCAGTACGTTGCAGGAGAACTTAGTGTTCTGCACAGGAGGGTTCAGGGACATAAGAAAGAGAGAGAGAGGCAGGCAGTGCAGTTCCTTTCTGATCTCAATAAGGTAGGCCTGAAAAAACCCCTGGTCGATTAAAACAGTTGTTTTAATAAGACTGAATTAGAAGAGAAATACAGAGAGCAAGTAAATCTTACATCCCTTCAGACTTTGGCACCCCACATCCGCACAGCATTGTATGGACCCTGGACTGATCTCACAGCCCACTGCTCAGATCTGTCTGTGGGCAGAAGCTCCTCCTTTTTGGTCATTCAAGCTATTAAGTGATATTTTTTTTTCAAGAAAACAACTCTATTTGTAAAGGATGCTTGCATGAGAACTGTTTGCTGGACTTTCAGACAAAAGCAAGGGGTGTCGTGGCCAGCAGTGCCACGGGGGAGCTGCGGGCCAGGTGTAACTGTGACAGTGAGGTGGCTGGGACTGTCCTGCAGCTGAGGGGTTTGTGCAGCACAGCACGAGCCTGGGCAAGCTCAGGTTCAAACTCTTCTGGAGCACAAATGTCTCAGTGTGCAACGCTCTCCAGTCAGGATCAACACATTCCATCCCTTGATTCACCTGCAGTTTAGCTTTCCCAAAGATACCGTAAATTACAGATTATATTAAAAACATACCTGCAGAAATGGTCTGTTGGAGATCACTGATGACTCAAATATGGAGCCTTCCGCAAGGCTCCCCAGGCACTTGCTCTGCTGTGGCACAGGTGAGATTTGCCATATGGAACTTGTATTCAGTTACAGTACGCAAAAGCATCCTGGGCCACTGAGTCATTTCATAAATCTGGAAGTCAGCTTTTCTCATACATAGCTCTGCATATCAAGGAAAATGCAAATTTCCATCAATACACAGGTCCTAGCATGATGAGAGTGATTCTGAAGAAGATGCTTTTGGGATTCAAAGAGTATTTCCTGACAGAGAAAGAGAATGTGAGTGTATATACTGTACAGAATATACAGTTCTGTATAGAGTGTCCTTTTTCTGGTGAAGGCTTCCAAGAAATCAGACTCTTTCTTTGTTTGGTTTGGTTTTTGGGTTTTTTTTGGTTTGTTTTTTTTTTTTTTTTTTCGTGGGTTTTTTTTCCTTTTCCCCCTAGGGAATTAAACTGGGGCTAGAGCAATATGTATTGTCAGTATTTTCCTTCCCCTCCAGTTTCCAAAAGAAACACAACCCAAACCAATTTTTGGTCTTACAAGTTTTCAAAATTTTTTGCAGAAAACCTTACAATTCAGAAGCTGTGACTGAGCTATATAGCATTTGACTGATGGATATACCTTGATAGACAGAATTTTGAATACTTGTTACCTATCTGCAAATAAAATTACAGCCTATACCCAGTGAGTTCCTTAGGCTTGAAATGGGCTGAGTGGATGATATGCTTCTACTCATCAGGTAAAGAAGGCTGAAGTATCAGTTAATAATAAATTATGTTCCTTTTTATAGATGCCTGCCTCTCTCTTTGGCTGGGAATAGCAGGATCCATAGATGCTCTGAATTTCTGCTTTAGTACTGCTGTTCAGAGGCATGAAAAATGCCATGGACAAACTCAGCCCTGCATATATCTGGACCCTAGGTCCATTGCAAATTTTTGCCAGGGTTTGTTGCTATTCTTTGTATGGATCTATTTATAAAGCTTTCATTATCTTACTGATTTAGTGGAGCTGTACCTGTTTCTGTGAGAGCTGAATTTGGCTCTGTGACTTCAGATGGAGACAACTGAACAGAGTTCACCCAGGCTTGGCCAGGTGGTTCCCCTTTGACACTGCCACAAAGGTCCCACTTTGATTATGCAATGCATAGACTGCACACAAAATGAACTGAGTCATGCCAAGGTTTTATAAACTTTGCTCAATAATTAAGTCCGACATAGCTCTTCGCCAGCAGGTAGAAAAACAACTGTCTTGGAGAAGAGATCGGCTCAGATATCAACTTTACTCTTAAAAGGTATGTGAATATAAACTGAATAAATGAAATACTTTAGGTCAGTTGTGTGTTTTTTCATGGAAAGGGTAGGTTTGTCTTGTGTTGCTTTTTCCATAGTATTTTAAGAGATTTTAAGTAGTTTATCAAGGCAAATGTCTAATGGTTTGTTAGGTTGGTTTTTAAAATCTCATGAAATTGCTGATTTTATTGAACATTTAACAACTCATCACTTGGGTTAAAACACTGTAATACAGATGGGTACCCACTGATGGTATTAAAGCATGAAAACATTGCTGATATTTAGGGACACCATTTATTATCGTTTTACAGACAATATACTTCCAGGCAAACTAATTTCGACTGGCACTGATGTGTTCAGAAAAACTGACATTGTGTCAACCTATTATTGCAAAAGATGTTTCCAATTTTTTGCCAAGCTATCTCACATTTTCCGCATTTTACAGCTGTAAACAGCAGGCATATGGGTTAGTCTTCTGAACAGCCTAAACAGAAGAGAAATGGTTTGACTCCTAGACAGCATTGATACAGAAGAAGGTGAAACACTTAGTTTGTCATCACAAGTTAGCATTGCTGAGAATTGAAGTTATATAAGGTTATGATGATGCTCACTTTGGCCTATGTCAATGATCAACTCTAAAAATGTCTCCTTTTCAACAGAACTCTGTCAATTCTTGAGTTTGGCTTAAAGAATAAAGATCTTATGGCATAACCGTCCCTCTCTAAAAGCAGATCTTCTCCTTCTTCCTCCACCTTCCCATATAAAAGTCATACTGGGGAGACTGACATGCGCCCAACTTGCCCACCCTGTTCCCTAAGGGAAGATCTGCACCAGTAGTTAAGACACTGAAATAAGGCTTCATGTATCTCTGTTGAAAATAGAAATGAAGGAAACTCTTCAAACTTGGAATCACAATCCCAAATCTGACTTAGATAGGGAGAAGAAACATATACTAGTGGTTCAGGAGTGCTTTTGTATGGTGAATTTTGTTTAAAAATGTAAAAAGCACTATTTCTGTGTTTAGCACTTAAAAATAAAACAGAATTATACATTTAATTTTACTTTTCAAGAGCTAGTTATGGGCTTTTTAAAGGAACTAGTTGTGCAGTGTTTAGTTGCAGAACTGTTTTTGAGGGATGTTGATTATAGTCTTTTATGTTGAATTTTCCCATGCTCAAAGATGGATAAAAATAAAAAAAGCCTTGAAATACACATTTATATTAAATCCAGTACAACCTCACTAGCAGGAGTAATGGTTTGGGAAGACCGAGTGAAGGAACTGACCCTGTGTTGCAGTAAGTGTCCCAAGTCTTCATTTCATGTCACTATGGAATTTCAACAAATTATGCCTGACTGCCCTCAAAGGGTCCCCCATGCTCATCTCTCTGGTTTTCTCAGTTTTTGTGCTTTTCCCCTTTTTTCTAGCCCATGCATGATTTGGCTATTTTCTAATGTACTGGGAGAATGGAAATGTATTGTGAAGATTTTAGTGATGACCCTTACTACTTATTTGCAGTACAAATTTCTCTGGCAGTCTGGAGGAAATTGAGAATCCCCTGTGACTCTGAAGGAGGAGGGAGCATTTGGAGTTGAGGACTGCTGATCTGTATTCCTGTTAGCATTTCTGTTAGGTTTCCCAGCTCTTCAGTTTGGTTGTAGCCCAGGATCCACTGTTCTTCATCCCAGGGAGTCTTTCCATTACCTTCTATCAGTATTTGATAAGGTTTTTTTAGACTTAAGAATAACTGTGCCTCCTTTTGATGTCTATTACTAGTGTGATAATCCATGGGCACCAAAGTTCAGCTTTGGAAAGGTATTACTGCATGAATGAGCTTGCTTGAAATTTCAGAGGTTCCTGGGAGAAAATAATATGCTATCTCCATGCCATCTATTATATCTTTCAAAGAATGTTTAGGTAAAATTTTACTTCAAAAATCAGATATTTCACAGTTAACGTGAATTGAATGAAATTTTTATGGCTACCAACAGAGACCATCAAGTTCTGTTATTGTGTAATCTGTAAATGAAGGAACCCTATCAAGGGCATAATTATCTGTCTTCTTTAATTAAACGGCAGTACCGTGCACAAACACAACCGCTATAAAAATAACCCTGTAGAGAACCAGTACAGTTTGTATTAGTGTTCTGATGGCTTCATGTGAAACAGTTTTCCAATCTCATTAACATACTGAAAGAGAATAATAGTTAGTCCATTGAAGTTAGGAAGTTGCATGTTTTTTCTTGAAGAGATTAGGCTGTGCATACTATCCATACAGTGGTACTGCATAGCAGAGTTAATGAAGTTGTTAGCATGATCTGTCATGCCAGAAAAGATCCTGAAAATAATTAGAAAGTGACTGTGAATATTTAGATAGGGTACATATTAGATATGTCACATTCTTTTGTAGAAGGTACAAGTCTGCATTTAAAAATATTCAATGACCTCTAGCAACTGCTATATTTAAGTCAGAAATAGGGACTTCATGAAGTCTGTTACACTCCTAGTGTCATCCTGTTTTAGTAAAAAGCATGAGCTTCCATGATACGCTGCTTATCAGGTGCATACAGTAGTCATTAGAAAAACCCCAAGCAAACACAAATTTTATATCATAATTGTTATAAGACAGCTGTCAACATATTTTTCCAAATGGATTTGGTGGCTCTACGTCTATCAACTTAGGCATTTTTTATCACATATATAAATTAAATGCTATGGAAAAAAGACAAAAGCACGTTTTAGATGGGCAGTATGTGCATCAGCTAATGGGGATGTGTAGGTTAAACTGGAAAATGAAAAAAAAAATATTAAGAAAGGAAATTAAATTGGTGCAAGAATAACAAAATCTAATAATGTGTGTTTAGAATTTTGGTTCTGTTAATGATGACAGATTGCACGGGGTGTTTTCATTATCTGCAAGTTCAGATCACCTTATCTCAATCTGATGGGAAAAAGTCAAATTGGTGAATATCATTACATCTTTTCATTGTTTTGTCTCTAACCACAGAGAGAAATTGTAGTTAACTTGCTACATGCATCTCAGAATTATTTACTTAAAGTTGCTTAGGGATACGTGAAGATTTCAAAAAGCTATTTAATGTGAGTACTTGGGAGTAAAGAATTAATGAGGCCATTTCCTATTTAGAAAGTAGACATTGAAAATACATTGTAGGATTAAGCTTTTACATATAGTAAAACAGAGTTCAAATTCACTGAAAGAAATGCTAACTTCCTTGAATTACATGAAATGCAAACCATAGTGAAATTCTTGAGGACTGTGAAACTCAGCACTATGGGGGTCAATATTTTATTAGTTTTAAATTATTTAAGGTAATTCATTTTTTTCTACTGTAAAACAGCATGAAAAAAAACAATCTTGCAGGAGGCATTCCATTATCAAAATGTAATCCTCAGAGGATTATGATATGCATACTGGAGAACTTTCTAATGGTGTGGCGACATGATCACTTGTGATTGTATTAACACCATTTTTTCAGTTACCTATCCCCTCTCTAGCCTACAGCAGATGATCTCTGGTCTTCTGCAATTCCAGGGAAAAGATTACTTAGAGCAATGCCAAAGGCCCCACACAGTTGGGCAAAACCTGTTAAGGTCATTTTTGAAGATCATTACTGGGGTCATAAGCAAGTGTCTGCCCCACACATACCTGTCACAAAAAATTAGCCTCTCAGTTTTGCAGTAGAAGTTGTGCAAAGGGTAACTGGGAAGAAAACAGGGTGCGTTTGTGCTTGTGGTCAGAATTCTGTTCCAACTCTGTTTCAGTACAAGTGCTTTTTCTGCCTTTTAGCATATCTGTGTTAGGTTCCTTTTGTTAAACAGATACAGAGACACTGCCCTAAAGCACAGCAGGACAGTCAGCCCGTCAGTTCTTCCTTATTCAGAAGTCTCAGTTTGTTTGTTTTGGAGTAAGTAGGTAAGAAACCCTAGAAGAGGGCAACGCCTGAATGCTAAATAACAACTACAAATAAAAAAACCCCAAACCCTGATATGTTAATATCCAAATCTTTTATACTCCTCTTGCTGTTCCAAAGAGTTTATTCATTGCAAACAGATAATTCCTGATCAGTGGATAAGTTATAGGATAAATATGTGGCACTAAACAAAATAAATTAAAAAAAAGCAGAGGTCATTTTGTGTGGCATCTTATGTGTACGGTGAAGATAAATATACAGGAAATTAAATTTGTGAGGTGAGTTTCATATATTACTCATCTATACCTGCAATTTTTTTTTTTTTTATTATTTTTTTTTTTTTTATGAAAACGAAAGGATACCTCAGTAGCCTGGTAAATGCAGTATTGCCTGTATTAGGAACAGAAGTTGCAAATCCTCCAAACCAGAGTTTATCAAGCTTACTTTGGCTGAACTGCTCTTGAACTGCCTGGAGTTTTGTTTTGCCTTGTTTACTTGTCACAGCAATTTTCCTAACAGTCAGGAGTCTACACCTAATTTGTTTCACTTTTCGCAGAATGACAGACTCATAAAGGTTGGAAGTGGTCCCTCGAGGTCATCTAGGCCAACCCCCTGCTCAAACATAGTCAGCTGCAGCAGGTTGCTTAGGACAATGTCCAGTCAAGTTTTTAATATCTTCAAGCATGGGAACTCCACAGCCTCTCTGAGCAACCTGCTTCCTTACAGGAAAAATAAGTTATTTCTTATGTTTAAATGAAATTTCCTATATTTCATTTTCTTCCCGTTGCTTCTTATCTATTCACTGGATACCTCCGAGAAGAGTCTGGCTCTGACTCTTTACTCCTCTTGGCAGATACTTATGTACACTGATAGGATCCCCCTCAACTTTCTCTTTGGTAGGCCGGACAGTCCCAGCTCTCTCAGCATCTACTTCTATGACAGGCGCTTCAGTCCCTTCATCACCTTTTTGAGCCTGGACTCTCTCCAGTATGCCCGTATCTCTTGTACTGGAGAGCTGGGAGATGGACACAGCACTCTAGACGTGAGCTTGCCAGTCCTAAGCAGAGGGGAGAGTTCACCTTCCTAACCTGCTGCAATGCTCTTGCTAGTGCAGCCCAGGGGACTGTTGGCCACCTTTGCTGTAAGGTTGTATTGCTGGCTCATGGTCAGCTTGGTGTCCACCAGGACCCTCAGGTCCTTCTTTGCAAAGCTATTTTCTGGCTAGTTAGCCCACAATGTGTACTGGTGCCTGGGGTATTTCCTTGGGCAGTTTGAATTTCCTTTTGCTTTTCTTAGTGCACTATAGCTGCGATTTTTACATAGATAGTAGCAATAAGTAGTTACTCTGTGTAGACTGAAATATTGATGATTGTATCATAATGATGTAGTGTGAAGGAATACAGTCCTGGTATTATAGCCAGCTCCTTTCAAGCGGGGATATAGGATGCAGTGTAGAGGAGTACTGGCATGGGATGGTAGGAAAAGGGGCACAGGCTGACACTGTAGTTAGAGTTAGCAATGGTCAGTTGAAGAAATACAGATATGGAATTGAGTACAGTCTGTTTTAGGACAACAAAGAAAGCAAAGACCACCATCCAACATATGTAAAACATGCCTAATATGGTGCATTTGGATGGAATGTCACCTTGCATACCAATCAAGAAAGATCGAGGTGTAAAAATGTGGTAACAAATATCCAAAAATGACCACAAGCACATTCTAGAGTTAGGAGAAAGAAGGAGAAATCATTGATATCATACTCCTTCCAGAGAAGGGGACTCAGGATGCTGAGAGGTCACTGGATACCCCCTGCCCCATACATTAAAGTGATTAATTTTAATATCCAGAGGGGCAATGAAGGACACCAGAAAAAAAGCATAGATATTAGGCATATGCATATAACAATTTTAACTGTATTATTAAGACCTTTTTTCCCTATTCTCTCCTTTTCTGTTTCTGTAATAATTAGATGTGAACTAATAATAATCCATTTATTAAACTGTTAACATTTCACACATCGTAACAGCAGTTTCTTGGCTTTTTATATAAGGTATTGTTTTAACCCACCGCAAGATTTTGAGTCTAACACCTCTCTGTGATCCTTCTTTTTATATAAACTTCTCTGTTGACCCAAACTACTGTTCAGGAACCTGGAGGGTGTGTTCAAACCTAGATCCCCTTTTGCTTCTACTTGAAAGTGAAAAAGTTGTGTTACGCTTTCACATGTCTCCTAACCCTAACTCAATATCCTCCCAGTTCTAGAAGTCTGTCTGGTGCCACTAGTGTCTGAGCAAGAGGATACATGTCCTCTGAAGAAACTCCCTCTGCTACTCTCTCTGTAAGATTAATTCTGCCTTGGCATGTAGGAACTCAAATAGTTAGTCCTTTCTCTACTTACTCCGATTTGATGGACATTACATGGTGTTTACATGATGTTTCTACATTCCAACCCGGAGCAAAACTGTCTTTTTACACCCTTAAACCTTTTTACTCCCTCTCTGGCAAAGGATTGATTCCTAGGTGATTCCTTTTCAGGGGACACCTTGAGATGAGAAGTTAGATGAGAAATCATGTAATATACTATACTGATTCATTCATACATTCGAGATTCCATAAATATTGTCCCAACGTAACCACGTGTTTAACCACAATCAGGGCCCAGGTAACTTAGCCACTTCTAAATAGTATCAGTTCAATTCATGTACTTTCACTGTTACTTAATGCCAAAGCGATTGCCGTAGTAACTGCCACACATATGCTGCAGAAGGGAAGTATTAGTGAAAAGAGCATTTAAAGTCAGGTGCCTTTAACTTTGTCACTGAAAATAATCACAGAATTATCTTTGCTGCAAAAGCCTGGGGACTGGCAAAGGGAGAAGTGGGTGGTGTTAGCTACAGGCATTTTGAGTCCTTGTGGAGGACCAGTCCAGCCTGAGAGCTGTACCTCATTTCTAGGCCTAAATGAGACCTTCAGTCACTAGTTAATTACCGTGTTCGGTGTCTCTGTAACAGTATGGTCTCTCCAGAAATGTGCCTTTGGCAGAATGCACTAAGCATTGCTTTGTGCTCATGAAAATGAACAAATGTAGCCGATTGTGCTTAGGTTTTAAGAGAGGAGGGTTGTATATGCCATAAGGTTCTCAGTGAACTTTGGGAAAAGTGCTTTGAAGAGCTTTATTAAATGTGTACTCCTTGTAAAATAAAACTATATTATATATTTTATAAAAACTTTTAAAAGACTAAGTAAAAACAAAGGCTAATAATACCAAAGAATAAACATGGAGTTTAAAGCTCTTGTAAACTAATCTCCTATATTTAAATTAAAATTGGTGAGGGTGACAGGTATTGCAAACGGTGTAATTTCTACCACATTTTTCTTTTTTCCTCTGTTGAATTCTGATCTCAGCTAAATTCTGTCTCTGAGCCACCCGGAATAAGGTTGTCCCTGTTGTTTTGCATGCAAGAGTTGATTATGACAGACTTTGTGATTGAACAGCAGATATCACAGCAGATTTGAAAACATCACCCTGCACAATATAACTGATTAAAATAAAAATATCTAATGCCATTCTTGTACTCATACACCAGTCAAGTCTTTTCCCTTGATATTCTGCTTACTACAGAACATTTCACTGCATCTTGCTTTTTCAGAAACAAAGACACAGAAGTGAGATCCCTAAAGAAAAATGCTGTATGAATTGAAAAATCCTTAGTGCCACTTCCATCCAGATGAAGGGAAAATATAGTGGTGGCTTTAATATCTGAGAATACGAAAGTATAAGGAAATTTGCAGAAAGGAGTAAGAAGGATACTGCTTTCTTTGAAGGCATATGAGGCACAAATATCTGTTACTTAAAATATTCATCACACTAGAATAAATTATAATGGAGAAACTGGGTAGGGGAACCATGAAAATTAAAATATGTCAACTCAGACTGAACAGTAAACATATGCTACATGCTGGAGGTAATAAAGAGCTCTGTTGTCCTTAAAAACAGGAAAGAAAAGAAAAAAAGAAAATACACGAGTATATTAAAAAGGATAAAGACTCATATTTTTAGGGGTAAACACATGGTAAACACAGCAACTGCATTATATCAGAGGGTATCCATTCCATGCAGTGAAATATATTATGCAAAGGCTTTTGACCTTTAAGAAAATATGTTGATGATTTTCCTCTGCATACAGAAAAATGTCAGCATAGGTGTAAATAAATGTCATTAACTTTGTTTTTGTATTCAGAGTATATCCACAAGGACCAAGATACGCTGTTATTCAGACACCTGAATGGAGAGCATGTGAACCACTCATTAACCCTCCTAGTTCACTTGACTGCTCAGGCTGTCTCAGGGATGTCAGCCCATCACATCACCGATGAAATGGGTTCTTATCAGGTCTATGCAAAATGAGGGTGCATATGGTTTTACTACTAAAACTGCACACATCGCATGTATTCATACTATGTTTTGGAGAACTGCTTTCTTGGGGACCTGAAAAGGTCCACTTTCAATTTTCTGTTCTATCAATTGAAACATATAGATATGTGCTGTGGTTGAACCCCAGCTGGCAGCTAAGCACCACCCGGCCATTCACTTACTCCCCCCACAGTGGGATGGGAGGGAGAATCTGAAGAATAAAAGTGAGAAAACCCCTGGGTTGAGATAAAGACAGTTTAATAAGGTAAAGAAAAAGCCTTGTGCGCAAGTAGAGCAAAGCAAGGAATCCATTCCCCACTTCCCACGGGCAGGCAGGTGCTCAGCCATCCCCAGGAGAGCAGGGCTCCGGCATGTGTGACAGTTGTGAGAAGACAAAACACCATCACTCCGAACGTGTGTGTCCCCCTGCCCCCCCTGCCCCTTCCTCTTTCTTCCCCAGCTTTATATGCTGAGCATGCTGCTGTGTGGGCTGGGATCCCCCTTGGGCCAGCTGGGGGCAGCTGTCCCGGCTGTGCCCCCTCCCAGCCCCTCGTGCCCCCCAGCCCGCTGGCTGCTGGGGTGGGGTGAGGGGCAGAGAAGCCCTTGGCTCTGTGCGAGCACCGCTCAGCAACAGCAAAACCATCCCTGTGTTATCAACGCCCTTTCCAGCACAAACCCCAACCACAGCCCTGTACTAGCTGCTGTGAAGAAAATAACTCTGTCCAAGCCAAAATCAGCACAGTATGAAAATCAGAAAATGTAGAAACATCACTGTTTACTTTCATATAGGAACATATGTCTTTAACCTTCACCCTTTTGATGCATTTTCAGGCCAAAACCTCATTTGAATGTTTCCTCTTTCAGAGGATGACCCTATTCTAAGCAACATATTGCAGTCCAATTAAAAGAAAACAATGCCCCTCCATAAACATAAAACTTGGGGCATTTCCATGATTTCTATCTGTTCTCTAATTGTTTTCACCAAAGGGAGAAGGGAAATTTAGTGCACTTAAGATGCTGGGGAGAGAAAGTGATGGTAGTTCTTAAGGAAGCTGAGCTGTAGTCCATCCTGCTGTTCCAAATATGTCTCTCTCTGTCTAAGCAGGGCAGTCCAAAAATACCTTATTTAAAGAATCTGCTAATGCTTCTGTATATTTTCATCATTTAAAATTCTGAAAATACGATCCATTTCATTACTCAGTGATACACTATAGTCCAATAACATAAAATATTTCCTCCCTCCTGAAGCAAATTTAACATTGGTATGCAACTTTGCGATAATTTAGAAGCATATTTTTGTTCCTTTTCAGAAACAGCATTTCTGAAAGTAAATGCTATTGCTTTAATAATAACAATGAGCAGAAATAAATGCCTGCGGGCAACTTAGGTTTCATCAGTATTTTCATACAATTTAATGATGATTGATTGCATAAATTGTTGGGAATTGCAGGCACTCAGCATATTTAAAAATTAGGTCACTTGTATAGATGTAGGAGCCAAATTTAAGCATCCAAGCTGAAGAAAAAATCACGAGGGTGCTTAATTATATCTTGCATACTAGCCTGTCCTGGAAAGCTGGATGCTCAAAAAGTGGTCCTGTAGATGCCTACCTCTTGTTTGAATCTTTGATTTCAGCAGTAGTACAGAGGTCAGTAAGAAAAGTCATGAGTTAGGTGTCTGCAGGACTGATTCCATCACAGAAATCCCCTAAAGTACATCAGATTGTACCGGGGCTCAAAATTCTGCTTCTTTCTGATACGTCTCAGTAACTTTCAGCATGCTGCTTTGACATCCTTCACCATTACATTATGAAGCTGCTTAAATACTCCATGAGTTTGTTGGTAGAATTACTTTGGGATTTTTTTTCTTTAATAGCCCATTGACACGTTTTGTGCTGTGCTATTGAGAGATTAATAAGGGACTCAGTGATGGAAGACTTTATAATAGCTACTTTGTAGCCATTTATAAACTGTTATATCTTTCAGTTTATGATTCAATATGAATTTCAGTTTTAAATGTGTTATGAAAAAATGTTTTCCTATACCGACCTAATTTTCAGACATTAATAACCAAAGCATGCACTCTACATCAAGAGCACCTTCTGCTGTGAACATGATTGCTCTGGAAATATTGCATTTTGCCTTTGCTTGCCACTTACATCATGAAGCCTATGCAGTTTTGGAGCACACAAAACCAATAGAAATATGCTGTCCAGGAATATTTTTCTTTCAGGGCTCTAAGAGTCAAAATCACTAGGCATTGTGATATAGTAATAATAGATGTTGCTTGGAGGATAAAGAGGTAGAAGTGGAAAGAATGAGAAGCTGATTAAATCCTGCAGGACAATCTGTCACATGTACACATGTGCTTGTAAATGTGCGTGTGTGTTTGTGCATATGTACACACACAGGCAGCTGTGGGTGTAATGTATCAGTATATGTGCAAAACCACTCAAAAATACATCGATAATTTTCGGATTCTTCTGAAATGTCTGCATTTTAATAAATACTGTTATAACTAAGCTTAATTCTAAAGTGTACAGTGGTTAGTATGACTTGTAAAACAGGTTCAGTGATGTATCACTTTCTTCACTATGTTTTTATTCAAGGGCCATAAGACTTTCATCTTTATTTGATTTGGTTGTCCTGAAGTAAATTATTTCTGTTGGCTTAAAAATCCAGTTTAGAAATACTGTTAACTGGTATTGTTTAGTGGCACTAACAATGGCTCTGCTAACCTGTACAGCAAACCTGGTTTTGAAAATAACTTAGGCTGGATTTTTTAGGATTTAAATTAGTGGTTGATAAGAAATCCTTAAGGTTTTTAGAGTTTGGATTTGGATAAATGTTAGAAAGTCAAGCTTAGATGAATTCTTTGGTGTATAACCAAGCTGCAAATTCCATGTTTAAAGAAAACTTTAGAGAATTTGCTTTAATGAATGTTGTGTAACTATTAGTGCAGAGCAGATTGGTTTGGTAAAGCTCAGTGCTGTGTCCCTCAGTATTTTGATTCAAAAAATTTGGAGTACACAGAGGAAAAATTTAAGAAGGGAGTAACCTTCAAGATTTATGAGAAAATTCCATTTTATTCTTCCTTTCAGTCTTCAGAGATCAAAGGTGCTGCCGCAGAACATGACAAATCAATCTGCAGGTTAGAAATAATCCCAAACTGTTCACTGGAGCTGAACCTCCAGGCAGGAGTGCTGGTGAGGAACATGTTCTACCATTCTCTGCCTGGTTACAGAACTGCTCTGTAGCCATACAGGAGAGATGTTGGTTGTAATAACGTATATTTTTGAGCTGGTTCAGGTTTTTTTGTTATAAGATACTTCTCTGTTGAAAATAACCCAGTTCATAAAAATAAAAATCTTTCTCAAGAAAAGGTCAGCTTTAACACATGTTCTCCCTTTAGGAAGAAGTATCAAAACCTATAGAAACTGCTCTTGTCTCACTGTAGCAGCCTTAAAATAAATATAAAAGAATTACCTGCTCAGAATTTCATTTTGAAATTCAAGTCAATGTGTTATAAAATACAAACATTTGAGAATTAGCTGAGTGTTTTCCTGTTAGACCCAGAATTCTGTTTTATTCTTAGTTCTCAGAAGTGTCACATTCTCTGGTGTGTACAGGCTTTCCCTTTTTAAATCTCCTAAATATCTTTGTAATTTTTCAGTTACATTGCACTTGGAAAAATTCAAGTTTGGTAAAATACCAGGCACGGAAAATAGGATACCTACCCAGGGATGTGGCTTACTGGAGATATATCAAGCATACTTAATTCCGTTTTTGGTACCGAGTAAAATCTCTTCTATACCAGGTCATAAATAGTAATCACTCTTGTTCAGTATCAGTATTGCATTTAATTACTGTTCCGTAGAGCATGTGTAACATCTGTGATGGATTTGTGCTCTTTTCCTGTCCTCTAAGATCCAGAAGAAAGGAAGAGATCTTTGATGTTTTCAGGAATAGTTCTGATTTTTCTTAATTTCAAAGTGTTTGCTATAGAAATCAGGGTTAGGAAAAGAGACCTGAGTTGGGAGTAAAAAATAAGGATGATTTTTCTCTGGTCCATGACAAAATTATTTTAACCTTAGACCCAATTGAAAGAAGTAAAAACTATCACACTATGAGTTTAACTGTTTGAAGGAACTCCCTTGCACCAGGGGAGAACCATGTGACAGCTTGAATCATAATCTTGAGCTTTAAATAGCTTTTCAGATCTCTTGAACCGGGCACATAAGGATCTTTGAAGATGAAGTATGAAGCCTGGAACTTGATTCAAAGCAGAGGTGATGGCTGAGAAGTTGCCTGGTACTGTACTCTCCTGCAGCAGAAAGTGCAGAAGGCTTTATCCTAAGGAATGTATTATGGCTGTAGACTAAGGAAGAAATGATGAAAGCATGAATAATGAAAAATAAAAGAGGAGGCTCATAGTACATAGCTCATTTTATCAAGACCAGACTTCAAGAAATTATTTCACAGAAACTCATGAGTAAGAGAGGGGGAGTCAGGCTGACACAAGGCTCTCAAAGGGTTTGATTGATATTGGCTACAAGCTCAAACTACTGTTTTGAATGATCTTTCTGTTTTCATTTTCTCTTACACTTTGTAATTTAAAAAAAGGAAGATAAAAGATGACAGAATGATCTGGGGTTTGTTTTGGGGGTTGGAACTTTATAATAAAAATAACATTAATTAAATATTTCTAAAGGAACCATTCAGATATCATTTGGTGTGCAGCTGAAACTCCAAGAAAAGGTTCTTGGAGACCTTTAGATTTGATTCTCTTTAACATATTTAGGACTTTTCTACATCTGTCTAAAAGTAAAGGGCTGTAAGGATTGGAAGGAGCTGACAAGTACAGACAGGGATGTGTAATAGTGAAATTTGCTGATTAGAAAGTACTTTTTCACACTGAAAACAATATGATATTATGTACTTTCAAGATGTCAAAATAGAACTTCTTGCAGCTCAGTGCAAGATGCAATTTTGTAAGAATAGGCTCAAACGGAATGAAGTCTCCTTGTAAGTCATGCTTTTACAACTAGATGGATGCTCTTGATATCTTGATTTTTATTTATTTTGGATTAGAGAGGAAAAAGGACATTTAAGAAATTTTCATTTTTATTGTGTGAGGGTTTTTTTCCTCAAAATCTTTTATTTGGTCACTGTACACATACTTACTCTAGCATAAATTTATGAACTAAAACAGTTTGGAAAATGACTTTAACATAAGATTAATACTGAAAGCATAAATTCACAGATTTAATAGAAGAACTTTTTCCTTTAAATACTAACTACTTAATAGGTTTGACTTGGTAAATACTATTTAATTACAAATTAATTGCTTGTTCCCACACATTAGTTGTTAATTATGGTTAATATAGTAAACCCAAAAGTAATTACCTTCAACAAGAAGAGAGGTTGTAGAGGACAAAAATAATCATGTATTTACATGTAACAGGGTGCATTCTGTGTTAATCTTCCACTACCTACTACTTAACTTGTAAATAAATGATCAATGATTTCCATGCAAGAAAGGACTAACTCAATATTTTTCCCCTATAAAAGGAGCATTATAGATTTGTTTGGTTATAAATTCACTAAACACAAAAATTAAGAAGGCAAATGATGCATAAAGCCAAATTAAAATGAACGGTGGGAAAATCATTAAAAATTAATGTGCCTTAAATTTAATTCTAAGTTATTTGCCACTCACGGTAGTTTTATTGCTAATTCAGGAAAACAAACAGATGAACAGGCTTTATTTTACCTTAAATGACACGGTGATATTAAAGAAGCAGCATACAAACATGCTGTTATTGGGAGTTAGTATCAAGGCATGATACAATATCAAGTTATTATGACAAATCCTCAGAATGCATGACAGGACAATTGCATGTGAATTACAATGTGGAGATGCAGTCACTTTGATTGACTTGTTTTGGGTTTATTTGCTGTACCTTAGAATTTTATTAGCAAACGCAAGATTGAAGAAACAGATTTTGCTATTGAGTACAGCTGTATGGATGGGTTCTACCATCCAAGTCTGCTACACAGAAGCACTGCTCGCTTTGATGAAAAGGTTCAACATTTCAGTGGATAAATCCTTTGCATTAGACACTCAGTACTAACAAATGGAATCTTGACACTTGGAACATGTAAGTCTTCTTTCCAAATCTGGAGAGCAATAACTGTTGCTTGCCAGATAATGCATCTCAGCCAGGTTGCAGGAATGGGAAGGGTAGAGGCAGTGCAGAGAGAATGATTATCAGTGTGGTGTAACAGGAATGGAAACCATTGCTAGTGTCCATAATTGGAATTAAGGAGGAAGTGCCAAGGCATCATACATGTATTGCCTTGAAATAAGTTGTCAACATTGTCATGGCATCCTTATTGCACTTATTTTATTTTTATTATTAATACTGATATATCAATAAGAAGGAAAATAGCATTCACCATTTAATCATGTCTAAGGTGAAGGTCTAAAATGGCCAGTTTACATGTGTCCTCAGAGAAGAAGGATGGGATTCTGGGCAGCTTCCTCAGGATTGAGGAGAATTCTTTGGTCATTTCAGCCCTGAGGGGAAGCAGGAATTTACTGAAGATGCCAGCCCCCCCAAGCTCATATTTTAACCTCTGTTCCCAGCACTGCTGTAGATTAGCCCCATTCCAGTCCACTCACTCAAACATCCTTTGCACCTAAAGTTAAGATTAGGATCCCAAACTGGAACTGTTACTAAACAAAGCTCTTAATCTCAGGGTCATGGGTTTGAGCCCTACATCGAGTGCCAAGAAGTAAAATTCATGGGTGGAGATAAAGACAGGTTAATTGGATATAAAAGAGAGATATCAAATAAATAATAACAATAACAACAACAACAGCAGCAGCAGCAACAACAACAATAATAATAATAATAATAATAATAATAATAATATACAAAGCAAGTTATGCACACCAATCGCCAATCACTGACCAATTCCCTACCAGTTCCTGAGCAGCAGCAGCCCTGGCCAGCTTTCCACTCTGTTGGTATACTGAGCATGCCGTCATATGGTATGGAATATTCATTTGGCCAGTTTGGGTCAGCTGTCCTGACTGTGTCTTCTTCAGCTTCTTGTGCCCCTGCTCACTGGTGCGGTGATTTGAGAAGATGAAAAGTTCTTGACTTAGTGTAAATCCTGCTTAGCAACAACTAAAACATTGACATATTATCAACATTATTTTAATCCTAAATTCAGAACACAGCACTGTACCAGGTACTAGGAAGAAAATTAACTCTATCCCAGCCAAAAAACAGGACACCCTGAAACACAGGTTTTCAAAGACACTCAGGACCCTGCATCTCCTATCCACACACCTAAAAATTTTGCTCAGTGAAGGCAAGAAGAAAGGAAGTACCAAGCCGTTGTCTTCAGCCCCCTTGATTTACACCTTTGGAATTTTTTCAGATCTTAAAATTCCAGAAATTTTCATCTTGCCAACAGATAAGTGAGGTAGATTTTCAGATTATGGATACTTGTTGAAAAAAATAGCTGAGTACAGTAAGCACAGTTTATTATTTGAAATGAAGTTGATGGCTAAGGCAGAAACATTTACAAAAAATAATAGCTCTTTAAATTTAGCCTCCCTTCTGAATAAGAAGTAATTTCTAGATACTTCTGTCATTTCCTTAGAATGTGTTTTATTTATAACTTGATAATTTGGTTTCAAATTATTTAGGCTACTGGTCATGCCAGAAGTTTTACATCACATATGCTGTTGATGCACCTTGTATGTTTAAGGACATAACCTATATGTTGCTGCTTCTGATGTCTGATTAGATGCCTTAAACATTTTCAGTAGTTAGATCGTGCATACCTTATGCCAGCTTGTGAAGATAGGATTGGATTTTCAAGTTCTGTACGAATACTAGCAGCAGGGCACACACTTTCAAATATTTATTAGAAAACTTAGAATTATAGCCACCAGCTTCAGTTATTTTTTGTTTCAAGCATATTTACAAATGATTTTTTAAATGTATTCATCAAACTTCGGGGAAAATACTAAATTTTGGAAACACTGCAGGTACATGAGCCTGAAGGACCATGACAAAATGGCTGTGTCCTGCTCTACTTAGGTTTAAAATCAGTTCTAGTTTCAGCAATCTTACTTATGCAAATCCTTTTATGTATTTATCTTATTTGCAGCGATAATATTTAAAAGTTTCAAACTCTTTTTCTTAATTTCTCTACATACACTTAACCCCAGTAATATTTTGTTTCTTCTTGATAAAGTCTGGGTATTTAATAAGGTGCCAGGAGCTTGTTCTTTTAAAGAAAAGATTTTGGCTTTCAGACATTAAAGAGACAGTGTTGGAAGCTGGCACCGACTTTTAATACATTCATGCCTGGCAGGAAAATCATCCTGCCTGGAGTCATGGAAGCACCAGTACACTCAATACATTAAGTAACTCTGGCCAGTCAGTTTGAGAGTGCTGATGACTTTTTGCTCTTCTGCCTCAGAGGGCATTACTTTTCCCATTCCTCAGAGAATTTAGCTACTGCTGTGAAAGGATGTTGTGAAACAATGTACACTAAAACTCCACAAGGACTTATGGCCTATCTGGATGCTTTGCCTTTACTCCCCACTCAAAGTCATCAGAAACCACATTTCATTCACAGTTGGCAAGGAAATGATGGTGCCCCCTGCGGCTGCCCTGCTCAATTCACTAGCTCCCTACTGAGTATTTAATCTAAACCAAGACTGCAGGCTTTATATACAATGTTTACAATAGGACCAATGGAGAAACTAATTTTTTGTATCTTCCTTCCTTGTAATTACTGACCACTTCTTTAGGAAAACTTATGGAGAAGAAGCAGAGATTTCTCAGCGAGTTGGCATCAGAAATCAGAATTTCCCTCCATAAGGAGAACAGAATCACTGTCAGCTTTTTTATTCTCTCACTAAACCATCAGTGCCTACTTCTTTCATCTGATAGTTTTGTAGAATCCTATAGTGGTTTAGCTTGGAAAACCCCTCTGAAGGTTGTCTGGCCCAAAACCCCGCTCAAAGCCTGGACAAGTCTGAGGTTAAATCAGATTGTTTGACAAGTTAAAAACAGAAAATTGACAAGAAGGAGATCTGATAATCTCTCTGGGCAATCTGTTCCAGAGTTTGTCTATCCTTATAGTGATATTTTTTTCTGATATTGTTGGACTTCAGAGTTGGAATTCCCGTATGTGGCCCACGGGTCTTCAGTGTGAATGTCACATAAAACCCAGTCTGTTCATTTTGAATAAAGATTGTCTTGCTTCCTGGGGAAGTGAGTAAATTTTAGTTAAAAATAAATTCTACAGTATTTTGTCCCGTAATAGTGATTTCAAATTCTAAGACAAGAGTGGAAAGAAACATACTACTGTGCCCTCATAGCTACTTCTGACAGATAGCCTACAAGTCTGTAGGTGTCTTCACACCTATGACTGTATCAAAATATAGACCAGCCAATATTTCTCTTCTAATTGCAGTACATTCAATCAGTCATATGCTAAGTTCTTGTAAACAAACCTTTTAGCAAGATATTTACCATGCTATGGATAATGTTTATGGGATTTTTGTGATTTTATTAGTTTTATTCTTCATATACATATACTTAAAAAAGGGCATAACTTCCCAGTTCTTTCTTTATCATTTGTCTCACTGAATCATTCAAACTGACCTGTATTGATAATTCCGTAGTTGTGGCAGCATGAACTTTTTTATTTGTCCATCTATCCGGTTTTGTCTCTTTTACTCCTGCAGAATTACTGCATGACCTTTGAGTGTACTAGGAAAAATGACTACCCACTCTGGGTTGATGTGTATTGCTGGTACTGAAACACTGTGCTCTCAGCTGTAAAATATTATCACACCCATCAAGGTTTTTAGAATGTTAATGTGGTATACACAATGCTTGATACTTCTCGTAAAAATAGAAGATCATTAGTGAAATATTTAAACTTGGGTTCTTCTTTCCCTAGTCTGCAGAAGTTCGAGATACTCATTCAGTCATACTGAATCCTCCAAGGAATGATAATAAATGAAGTCACTTTTTCCATATCAGAGAACTGGGAAAGTTGTCAGACCTGACTCTGTAATTACAGACTCTGATGCACTGCCATCAGATCAGATTCTTCTGACACCTGTTTTCTTTCATTCATCAAATTAAATATATAGAAAACATACAATTTAGTGGAAATAGAAAATGGTATTTGTTCCTCTTCACTGATCAAAACAGTAGCAACTGTTGTCTTTTTAAAACACAAATGGGTTTACGCTTCAATTTTATCAGGGATTTTCCAGTTTTTGCTTCAAAGCTTCCCAGGCTACAGATCTCCTCAGCTACATTTTGGCTTTCTAACGGGATGGCTGTTCTAACTTTTAGGAAAAATATTTCCTGTCACTGTTTGCCACTATTAATGTCACATTTTACTGTCCTGTAATTCTCTGTGCTAAATGTTTCATTTTGTCACTGCATCTTATTGAAGTCTGTGAAAACCTTTTTAATTTGAAGCCCAGCTGCACTTTTTTACGAAGATTGAGAAGTTGGAAAACATTATGTAACAAAGCACTTGCCTGTGCTTTGTGATGATGTATCACTACAGAATTGGTTTATTTTCGACCACAGATGGAAGTATGACATAAGTTTTGTCTGAAAATGTTTTCCATTGGAAGGATAGTATAGGTTGTAAATTGGAAAGTCACTTGGATTTAGACCTGATCTATATTTGTAAATTTGACTTGGTGAGCACTGTGCATCTTTTTATGTTTCCATCTTGGTGTCCCCATCTGAATGGGAGAAATAACATTTTGACCCTGGTAGGAGATGCGTGGATAAAGAGTGTTATCTTGGTATATTCTGAGAGTAGTAACAATAACGTCACAGAACCATAGCAGAAAAGACAGAATTGTTCAAACTGAGCATTTATTCATAATGATAATTGATTGCTAGATGTATGTTTTGAATATTCATGTCAAAGTTTCATGCCATTTTTCATATTTAAACAAATTACATGACTTTATGAAGCTTTATGTAAATGTGAAGAAATATAATGCGTAGAAGAACTATGTTTTATTTGGTATACTGCGTACTTAGTACTTGCCTAGTGAAAATAGTCAGATTATCATATGGGAATATTTTTAGAATATTTTAGGTAAATACTATTAAGTGTTATTTAAATAGCTACCCGTACCCACCTTTTGCACCTGCAGGAAAATAAATAAAATGTTAATGATTCTATTTTGATTTTCAGAATAAAGCAGAGAATAAGATATTTATGAAGAATATGAATGTTAGGAATCCATTACATTTTCAGACCACACTTTCAGTGTCAGAAGTGTTGCTTTTGCAACTGCAGTAAAATAGAATAGATAGACAAATTTATTTTTTAACATTCCAAATTAAACTACACAGATGCTCACCAGTCAGGGATATTACAGGCAAAAATACACATGAACTATCAGGCTACTTAATCCAGAACACAATTGCTGTTCACTTTTCTAATAACTTAATGTTGATATCTCCCTTTTGAGTAGAAGCAGAGCACTAAATCACTTCCATTTTTATGAGGAACACATCAAAATACCAACAGTAGTATTCTGTCTGCCTCCAAGTCTTTTGATATCTGATTTTTCAAAAGCTCATTCAATTGTTTGTTTAGAAACCTATTACAACCAAGTTTTTAGAACCTTTTTATCTCTGGTTATATCATAGTTCTTCCTCAAAGATGTAAGTTATTCATTACTACTTGTAACATCTCATATCTTTTAGAAGATATTGTTTTTACATTGCTCCAACATAAAGCAACAATTATTTTTCCACTTAGCCCTGTTCAATTCGTCAGGAAGACTTATCCACCTTAGGTACAGTAATTGCTCAGATTTTTTTTACTGTGTTCTGGACTTTCTCAGGATTCCAAGAAAGTACATTATAAATCAAATCTTTGCATAGAGTTTTTGTCTGTTTGGCCTTTTTGATTATTATTATTTCCCCCCTCTATTTTTAGCCATTATTTAAGTTGCATCACTTTTTTTTTTTTTTTTAACATATCCTTACACATTTTTCTAAAATAAGCAAATAGACAACATATTCACAGGTGTTACGTATGTAATTTGCTGACCATCTAAGAAAATCGCTGCATCAGAACCACTTTCTGAAAAGCAGATAAATCCTTTGTAGCAGCGCCAGTCACACCACAAATAACAAATAGAGCCTGCATCACCTTGTGGAAGATTTGAGAATAGTAATTCTCTTCAGTTCTTGCTTTGTGAAAACTGTCAAATCGGTGAGACAGAATGAAGGATTGAACACGTGAGTATGTGTTTTTTCATTACAAGTCCTCATATATACTAACAAATCACACTTGAGAGGTGCACGGGTTTTGTAGGACCTTTTACTATCCCAGACTGGGCCTTAGAAAGGGATTCTAAAATACCTCTTGGAAACCATGGTAATTACACCTACATTTACTGATTTCACAGTGGTAATTACAGAGGTGTATTCATTGATTACAGTCCATGCATCTTCAGAGTTTCTTTAGTAGCTAAAAAAGATATAATTGTCAGGTTTGTGAATAGTTGCTGTTTCTCATTTATGATAGTCAGTTACCAATGGTGGTCATTTTGCACCAACCTGTGACTTGAGCAAATATTAATTTCCAAAAGGAAATAACTAATTTGCAAAAGGCTTTGAATAAGGTACTCTCATGCCCTGTGTGGGAGCTTGCCTAAGGCTTTTTCTTACCACTCATATTTTAATTGCATTTCTGCAGTAGTGTCTCTTAGTTTGTTTTGTTGTAGTGTTTAATTTTATATGACTGGCAGACTTTAAAAGTTTTCAAGTTTCTTTTCTACGCACTTCATATTATGGTAGCATAAATCTTTAAATCATAACTTACTTGCCACTATCATTCTTTCACATTTTTATCCTCAAAATCTTTATTGCTCTCTTCTCTTCTTGTGCCCATCTTTTATAACCCATTTTGAGTTCAGACATTTTCCTGATGTCTTACATTATGTGGCCCCCTGCTGTCTTGTGATACTGCAAGACATGGAAGGTAATCACTACAAAATGTGCAGTAAGAGTTAATAGCAATCAAAAGAGAATCGATGTGTGTATTTTTGCTTTGAGATGTCTAGCTTGGTTTTCCTTTTGTCTGCTTTGTGAGGGCACTTATTAGAAACATATATACATTTATTGATTTAACTGCCAAGGCTAGGCATAAGATGAGGAATAATCAAGCCTGAATAAGGAAAATCACTTAAAGTGGCTAAAAGGAGAGTTAAGAAGGTCAAGCAGGCAGAAAACCTGTTGTAGAGATTTCATCCTAAGTGTAGGTGTCTCCTCTGCTTTTAATTAGAAACAGGATTTGGGGTTTCTGCTCTGCTATGTCTTGTGTAACGGCAACCCTCATCAGAGTAATTTGACTGATACTCTTACTGGCCTTTGCTGCCGCGCTGTAATAAATGTTCACTTGTGTGAGACGCTGAGGTAAGTCATTTGCTCTTCTATGCCTGCATAGCAGTCTGTTAGCTAAGGATGATACTTAGCCAAACATTAGCAGCTTCATTACTTCCTTACAGGGATTAACTTTTTGCTACATTGCAAAGGTTTTACATTTTCCCTTTGTATTTTAGTCAATGGAAAAATCAGAAAACTATTAAACACAGTGATTCTCTCAATTTTTTTCCTATATGTTAGAACATCATCACTGTTAACACATCAATGTCCTCCTTTTTTCCTGCTGAGGGAATAAATCTACCCTTTCAAGTACATATACCCTGCTTAAGTTTTACCATTCCCTCAGAATTAGATCACCATATCAAGTAAAGCAGTTCAATAATAACCTTTTTTTAAATAGGTCAACTTTAGACTTATTTTTCTGCAGGCATGAAGAGAAAGTATAAATGACACTTGATCTTGAACACTGATTGCCTGTAGCTAATTAAAATTAATTGCGAGTTTAACAGATATTCTAAGCTATATGCATAAAATTGACAAAAGCAATAAAAAAATGGAACGTTAAGCTCATAGCTTAGTAGTAAATTGCATCTAGGGAGAGTAAAAAGCTATATCTATATAGATGCTTGTATTTACGAGCAGCGGGATACTAGGAAATTCAGGAGACAGAAAATGGATAGCCTGAGTAATTATAACCAAAAGTAATTTTTTTCTAAATTCAGAAACTCAAATGAAAACAAGCTATGTGGAGCTTACAGGAAGGGCTGAAGGTGATGAAGATTCAGAGTGTTCAGGCAGTATACCCAGAAACAGTGTTTGGTCAGGGCGGTATTTCTGACCACGTATCTCGAAAGTAGTGTGAAGCTTGGTAAATGAGAAGGGAGAAATAACAGTCCTTTACATCTGATTACAGCCCAGTTCCGCAGGTATGGCAATTCCTGCAGGATTCTGTGGCAATCGTTGTTGTTTAAGCTAGAACTCCTTACAGAATCCCTGGTAGAGCTTGCAGTAGGGGTTTCATCTTTGTGCTCCATTTTCTGTTATGCATTTATATTGGCTGTGGTTGATACACTTGTAGAAAGCCTCTTATACCTAACATACTACCTATCCAAAGAGATAAGAAACGTGGGAAAACTTCGTAGAAAAGTAGGTAGGATGTGCATGTTCGTATCATGATCTTTATTTTTTTTTTTCTTAGAATTTAGGCATATTCATTGTGCCTGTTAATTTGGAATACAAAATATCTGGGACCTACAAGCAATTTCTAAATAGTTACTAGATCTTCAGTAAGCTGGTCACTGGAGATTAGAGTGGTAGCAAACAAGGTTCGGAATGCTGCTGCTTGTTGTTTTGGGATTGCAATGGCTAACTAACCTAATAAATGTTGTCACTGAGGCACTGCTTTACAGGCAGGTGAAACTGAAGCGCCCACCCTCCCCTATACATTAAGGTTCAAAGTAAGATTGCTGCTATGTCATTTCCAGCAGTTGAAGTTTTGTGTATGTGTTAAATTTTAACCACAGAAGAGAGGAATTTCACTCACTGTTTAATAGCACTGCTCCCAACATCTGACTGCCCTTGAGTGCTCTAAGAATTCAGTTATTGAGAAATTTAGTTGCCCACTTTCTGTGGAAATTATCATAATTTCATTGCTAACAGTGCCATATAATTGTAACCAAATGCTGGAAAACAATCTATAGGGAAATAAGCATCCATTAAAAAAGACTACTAGCTTCTACGTGTTTGTGAATGAAATAATCCATTATCTGAGATTCCTGCAATTAACTGCTGCTTAAAAAATGAAAATTTAGATCTGCATCAGGGCACAGTAAGATTTTCTTTATAAAATTGCACTCTTGAGATAGTAGTTGAGAACACTGCTAGCCTTTTAGCGAATGAAGTGACACAAGAATGGCTTAAAATTTAGGAATTTGGAAATAAGTGCTAGTATTTTTAAGAATAAGTAAAGTCTTTTTTTTTTTAACATTCTGCCACAGTTCAATACCTTTAGCATGTTACCTCTGTCACCTGTAAACAAATATTACTTTAAATCATGTTTAATACTTTAATGTTTTTCCTACCCTTTTCTGATTTCCATATCCCAATATCCGCTAATAAGTCATCAGCTAGTAAGTTGCATCCATTGTTATGTGTTTCATATACTCCGTATTCGTAAAATGTCTATCTTGTGTCAGGATTTAATCAGGAATTTTGCTTATTATATTTAGAATGTCCCAACCTGTGTTATCAACAAAATACCTGGAAAATAAAATTTTTCTTAGAGTACCCATAGAATATCCTGCTGGTATTGTTTTCGTAGTAGATAAAAAGAAAATAGTTTGACTGTCAGCTGGATAAACATTTTTATTATTACTTTAATCAGTATTTCACACAAATCCAGCTTTTTTTAACTTTTTTTTAACTTTTGACAATTGCTAGTGCAAAACCTCCTAGGTTCTGTGTACAGAACTTATCCAAACTTTGCCCTGTAAGTTGCTTCTACTTGGCTTATAAAGTTGGTTTTAATATCTGACTCTCATCTGTAATTATGTTATCCTTGTATTGTATTTTGTATTGTCCTTGACTTTACTCATTATTGACTGTACTCTTGGAGACAACATTATCTTGCAACTACATATAAATCAGTATCTAATTTGGTCCAATGTATATGGAAAGATGTGCTTAAGGATCATGTTAAACTGACCATGACAGTGGTTCTGGTTGAGCCTCTGTGGATTTTGCCACAAATATTTCTATGCTCAAAGTGAGAAGAAAATCCAGTACTTTTTCTGAGAAGTAGTTGATATGCATTCCGGTTTACCTGAGAGTAGCAAAAACACAGTGTTGAACATAGTGATAAATACAGAGACCTCGTTACAGAAGTTGTTTTGCCTTTCATTGTGCAATTCAGAGGGTAAGAAGAGAAGTAGAGCAAGGAGGTCTACTGAAAGAAGTGCTTAGATACAAGGGATAATAAATAAAACAGGTTTTCTGAGGATGCTATCGGAGAGATCATTGTCCTTTCCAGATGCATACTCCAGTGGATCCACATGGTTCTAACCATATATCTAGACAGACATGGTGAGTTGAGAGGGACCCTGATGAGTAGCTAGGTGCTGGTCTTCTCTGAAGGCCAAAACTGCTAGACCATATCTCCTTTTCATTTCCTTCCTCTCCAGCATTCCTTGGATATATGAAGAACTCTGTGTGCTTCAACAACAGAACTGGTGGAGGAGACACTCCCCTTAACATACTTGAAATATGCAATCTTTAGATATTTCAATCTAGCTTTGAAAAGCCCACAGTACTTTTCTTGTCTGATGCTTCTGAAAGAGCTGAGAGGGCTACTCTGTTATGATGTCCCTAACAGTAGATAGAATTACTCCTGAATTTTGTAGGACAGCATGGAGAAGTAACTTTCATGTCTGCAGCATCAGCTTCTGACATCTTCAGATCCAACTAGATGCTTTGAAATTCCAAAATGAGGAGGAAACATGGCTGTTCATAAGTGGCACACTGTGAATGTTACTGTGTTTCAGAAACCTGGTCTCATCAAACTGGATCTTTATCTTTAACATCTTTCTTCTGAGTTCCCATTCATGTGACATTGTCTTGTCCCTTGTAATTCATCCCCTCTCTTTAATTATTCACCCTTCGTTAATGCATATTTCTGTGTCCGGTAAGAGCGAGACAAGAGAATTGATTGGCATGACACCCCTGAGGCATTTAAACCAGTCTGTTGCCTCCAGACTGGCAGCCTATCGTAAGTTTAATGTTTCATGCATGGAGAACATAATAGTACTGTAAAAACAACACCGAAGTTCATCTGTTGGCAGAAGTGCAGCTTTGCTAAGGCTGCTGTAAAGATCAAGTGGAAAGCTCTCTGGGAAGGTAAAACTGACACAATAATATTAAATTTAAATTAAATCCGTTATTTGCCAGGAATAATGAGAAAGCAGAACATCACAAAAAAACCCAAACTTCTGGGGATGCAAGACTGCACAAGAAGAGTACAGAAAATACAAATATTTTCCCCAACCTTAAATTGGTAGACAAGGATTAGATAAAACAAGGTCTGTAACATATCATTCCGCTAGATGATACTAAGAGGTTCTACATCAAAGTACCATAATTTAGGCACAGTGTGTACCTTGGGAATATAATGTTATTGATTTTTAGATGCATATTTGATCGTTGGCCAGAAAAGCAGCATGACCTAGTGAGATGAGCTTACAGGGGTCCGTGATTGTTTCTCAATAGATGATCAAGTGCAGCAGTTTCAATCAGGATGAAGGGTAGGTGAGGGTCTGAGCCTTACGTGGTTGCAATAGAGCAGTATGCTACACAGCATCGAGTTGACCTCTGGGACATGGCATTCAGTGGTCTACGCCTGTTACAGCACAGGACCATCACCAACACTTCACGCATCCAGAGGATAACCCTCAGAACAGGAAAAGGATATGTAAAATGTTTGTAAATGAAGTCACTCACAGTGTTTATAGTGCTGACAGACATGCTGAAGCCTGAAGGCCTAATTGGTGCCAACAGAAGAAACACTGGGGTAAGCCATCCTCAACATCTTTACAGTGACATAAAAGATGCCCTGGGAGTTTCTGTTTCTGTTCCTATATAAGAACAGTGGGGATAGCTGATTTAGATAAGGTCAGCTCCAGGTGGATTGCACCCACAACGATTTGAACACAACACAGTTCCCCACACTGTCAATTACTCTAGGATCACAGGGTATACAGAATAAGTTTGATTAGAAACTCAGTAACAGCAAACTTCATATGGAATCCTGGACTGATAAGTTTTTGTGAGATTTGGAGACATTATCCAGATTTATCGTGATGCCATCCAAACATGCTAAGACCTTTACCGTCACTGCAGATCATCTAACTCCATTTTAAGTTTCTTTTACCAGTAATTCAGCAACTCACAGATTTCTGCTACACAGTGAAGGTATCAAGGTGTTAGAATGTAAAGAGTTATCACTGATGTCCAGAGAAACTGGTACTGAGAATCAGATAAAATAAATGCATAAAAGGATACTGTGTTAAAGGCTACTTGGTGCCCATCAGCTCTCAAACCCATTTTTACTAGGTTTTTGGTTTTTTTTGGGGGGGGGGGTTGTTTTGGTTTTTTTTGAGATTAGAAGCAAATCATGTGTCCTCAGTAACTATACCTGTTCTTGTATACATTCTTGATGTAGCATTTTCCCTGGTATGGGAAGTAATACGTGGGATGTATATTTCCCACCTTTTCTTTAAGAAGTTGCTGAGTTTGCAAGATAGTAGTTTTGCTCACTTGGCTTTGTTGGACACACATGTACCTAAAGCTGTCATAGCACTTGCTAGCTTTTTTTCCTTCACCTATGTAGGTTCCACTCAGATGTGCTGGTTTCATCATCAGCTCTGTGATACTCTGTCACTTCTTTCATAGTCGCAGGGAAGAAATAGACACGTAACTGAGGACAGGAGTCAGCATCAACACAGCTTATTCATGGCAGCTGAAGCACAGTGCACAGAGGTGATTTTCACTTTTTGTACGTTTGAATAGCCCTGCAATCTTACTAGGAGTATCTTAAAAACTTAAAGACTCTTAGTATCTTTAAGACTTTCAAATGGGTTTATGCATATGGATAAAAATCCAATAGCTCTTACCATACCTGCACTGTCCAGCTAGAGTGAAGACAGTAACTGTTGCTGAAAGGTCTGTTTAAACCTGCAAATTCATTTGTGCCGCGTGCAGTAATGGATATTAAGTGCTCTTTGGAGCAAGCAACCAGTGATTTTTCTCTTGACATTAAAAATAGAAATCATTATTATTATTACAAATTATATTAAATGAGTAGATTTACAGTACATTAATGCAAGATGGTTTGGTGCATGGAAAAATAATACACATCTAAGAGGACTGTTTCATTAAGTGAGCTGATGAGTGGGCTTGACCATATATTTAAAGTACTGCTTAATTATTTTTTCTTAATTACACATTGAACAATACTATCACTAGAATACATTAGAATCTCACCAAATCTTGCAACCCAGCTGGACACTTACAGAGATTTATTGAATTTTTTTAATGAATAAATGAACAGGCATAATGAAAAGTCAGTTACCGCACCACAGTATTTCTTTGCTATTAAGTTTAGAATTTTAATATACCTTATTTTATTTATATAGTACCTTCTATAATAATATTTCATTCTATTGCTAATACATGTTGTTAATCTATTGTCAAAATAATGAAGTTTTACTAATGAAATCTCACTCTGGTATCTGCTACATCATCTATGAGGACAGAAGAGACTGGTCTATAGACCGATACTTCTGATAATGTTTTCATATTTTTATGATGTAAGGTAAGAGCTTTACTGCATAGTAATTCAGATTTGTCCCTAGTTAACTTTCATGATTTCCTGTTATATATAGAATATATGTCCTTTTGTTTTTAAGGAAGTGGATATAAAGGAAAAAGTTTGTAATACATAGGAAGCAAGGGCGAATGTAACTTTGAGCTATGGTGTGCTCAAGTAGAAGAGTCAGGAAGCTTTCATTTAAAAACTGAAAGTAACAGCTTTCCACTAACCCAAAAACATGATATTAAGAGATGTTCAGGAACCAGCATACATTATTCATACCCTCAGGCCTATGTAAGGCTTAAAAAGGGTAAAGGTCTGTGCTCAGTCTCCAGTAAGGAATTGTTGTATCCCTACTTAGCACCAGGCAAAGACATAGTATAAATACCACTGAATATTTTAGTACTGTTAATAACTAAGCTGAAGCCACTGCTGACTAATATTGTGGGAGCTGTTGTTTATCAACTGGGGCAGCTAAGTCACTTAATACTTCTCCCATTAGAAAGGATTTGTGTGACCTTTTCTTTGAACAATATTAATCCATGTGATGTTTGGAAAAAGCCTTTGCTGTTAGACAGAAGGAAATCCATTCCGTTTGGGGAGGTGCCCATGTTTTCTGCCATTTTCAGGAAAGCAATGGAGGACACTCTATCTGCTGGAGTTAGAAGGCAGCAGAGGGAGAAAGTACCCACTCTGTCCTGCTTTGCAATTCACTGAAATTAGTCCAGTACCTGCAGCAGTAATATATCTGTGATAAAAGCTGAGGTACTTGGATGATACCTCATGAAAGGTACAGTAATAGAATCACTCTTCAAGGCTGCTTTGACGGAAAAAAACCACCCTGATGTGCAAAGAGCTGTGGTCAGAAACATTGTTTAGATTGGAGAGTGAAGCACTGGAATGCTAAGAAATAAGAATTTTATGGGATTTATTTATGCATTCATATGTTGATTTTCATATGATCACACTGCCCCTCCTTTGGAGGCCTATCTTGCTTAATCCAGTATCCTTTAACTTTTTAATTCATGCTACTGAATACGGTTCTGGTGTTAGGCAAACCTTGAGCCTGATTTGAAGTCCCAAACCTACCCAAGCAAATAGACATATCAACACTATACCTAACGTATACTTCCAGTGATGTAGCTTATTTACCTTCCAGCCTATATTTTAAAAAGTAAAATATTGTATTTAATGACAATATCAAGAAGACCTCAAACATTTTTGCAAGAAAATAATTTAAAATAAATAACAATTATTAGAGCATTTGTGTGTAATATATTAATTTGTGTACTGTGTGATACAAAAAAATACATTATTAGTACCTGGAGAGCCAGTTCTCAAAATCTAGGGATCATTATGGAAGTCTTTTTGTTATTTCTTTCTCCAGATAGTGTTTGTATTTGCTTTATGAGAAGTTTTAGTAAGAATTTTTATAAAATGCTTTAAATTTGTTAAGTTTTGCAGAAGTAATTGTCACTCATTTAAAACAAAAATAATCTCATTAAAATGCCAATGGCAGAAAATGAAAGACAGGGAGCATTCCCGCAAAACTGATCTGCACAGTTTTGAAAAAACTTAAAAATCTTAGAATCTAAAAATAAACATACTAGTATGAATTCTATGAACTTTGGATCTAGGTTTTTTTGGGTTTTGTTTGGTCGGTTTTTTTTACTTATAAGTAATTATGCAGGAGTAGCTTCAAAAACTTCAACTATTCCTGCCATTTAGCTAGCAAATGTCTGAGCTAATTTGATGGTAGACCCCAGCAAAACACAGTTCATCAATGTCTGCACAAATTGTTGGGTCTTCACAGATCATGAGAGACTGTGTGAAAAGGAGACAAAAACTTATTTTCCAATTTCCTTAAAATTCTTCTGGATGTCAACTGTAGTCAGAAATAGGCACAGTATTTTAAAATTTATGAGGCTTAGCTGCATGTTTAGAGCTTACAATATACAATAAAGATGTCGTATTATTGTGTTTTTAAACATTTCCTTTAGGTTTTGAATTTTTAACCCAGATTTGTGTGCTGATAATATTCTTTTACACGGATCCACAGAGCTGATTTACCAATGTTTTTGGAGCTCAAGTTACAGATATAAATATTCCTAAACCCTTATTTTTATATGCACACATGATACGCTTTTCACAGGAAATAACAGCATAAGGTTATGGAAAGTTACAGCTAACCAATAATGACAAAATATCAAATAGCCAAGAGGCAATCTCTGCGTCTTCAAGCGATAAATTGTAGAGCTTTTGGAGACACGAGGTTTCGGGTGATGTCAGCTTTCTTCTGATTACAAGCAGGGATAATTTGCAGCATTTCTCAAGGTGCACAGGGAAGGCTGTCTAAATTACGGCAGCATGCTGCTTTTGTGGTATAATTCCCAGAGCTTTTGTCACATACTTGCAACATTAGCAGTAACCTCCCACTCACCACTGGGGTTTACATAGATTCAGAGAATATCTCAAGCCAGAACAGCTCTGTAAGGATCATCAAGTCCAGCTCCTTGCTCCTCACAGGAATACCTAAATCTAAACCGTAGGACTAAGAGCATCGTCCAGATGCTCCTTGAACTCTCTCTGACAGGTTGGGTGCCCTGACTGCTTCCCTGGGCAGCCTGTTACAGGGAACGACCACCCTCTCAGTGAAGAACCTTTTCCTAATGTCCAACCTGAAGCTCCCCGATGCACCTTCACTCCATTTCCTCACGTCTTGTCCCTGGTCACCAGAGGCAGGAGATCAGCACCTCCCCTCCGCTGCCCCCCTTGAGGAAGCTGTAGGCTGTGATGAGGCTGCTCCTCAGCCTTCGCTTCCCTCAGCTGAACAAGTCAAGTGACCTCAGTTGCTCCTTGTAAGTATTGCTTCCAAGGTCTTTCATCGTCTCAGTTGTCCTCCTCTGGACACACTTTTATAGTTTGATGTCACATGCTGGATAGCCTGCAGTTGACTCTGCATCACATGGAAGGTTTAAATGTTCTCTTTTTTGTTTTGATGATGACTATTATTATTATTATTATTACTATTATTATTATTATATTTTGAGCTATTTTTCTTGGAGGAAATAAGAACTGAAATGGAAGTGAGAATTTTGCCTTTAATACTCAGCCATTTTTTTTAGAATAGGCTAAAGCTGTGGAAATTTTAGTGAATCTAGAAGTCCTTACAATTAAGAAATAGTAGTTGATGCTCCATAAAGCGTAATAAACCCACAGGTGTCAGAGTCTGCTATCCTTGTAGTGTGATGTGTGGATGGTAATATGGGTGTAGGGACCCAGCCAAATTCTTTAACTATGGATTTGAAAGGGATGCGTTGCTGACCAAGCTGCGCTCACTGCAGCTGGGCAGAACTTGCACAGCCTATGCTTTTGCATGCAAAGATGTGAAGCGGCTGAAGCAAATGGAAAAAACCGTGTATATTTTTAGCCTCCAGAATCAAGAAAAATATTTCAAAGACTGCATTCCGAAAAAGCCAGGCCACTTGAGAAAATATTTGATCACGGCTTCTCTCTGGCTTTTAATGTTGTTTCCCACCCTTCCCTCTTTAGAGGCAGCTCTATAACAACAGATTCTGCCTCAGCAGTTTGGCTGCTGTTTGAAAGGTGAGTGAACTCCCTAATTACAGGAACAGAATTTCTACTTGCTGCTCTTCAGCATGACTAGGGAAAGCAAAAAGTAAACAGAGTACAGGTGCCTGGTCACCCATGTGATCTATGATGTGAAGTGTTATAATGAGAAGAGAGCTGGATTGCAAGGGAGATGTTCTGGACCTTTTAATTATATCTTATGCATCAAGTTGTAGTTCTGTTGTCAGGGAAACTGCTTTACCTCTCTCTGTTCTGAATCACTGCTGCTGTGAAGGCCTATGCATTGTAAGGAGAAAACCCAGAGAAAAATCCAAACAATGCATTATTAAACAGCTTTAAATTAATATTAATAGCATTGATTTGTCTGATTTGGCATTTACTTTTCTCCAGGTGAGGTAACCTAATGGTTTTCTCTGTGATGAAAGAGCCTAAGAACTTAATTTTTAAAACAAAAGTGTTGTTTTTCCAACTCCCATAGTTTTCAGAGTCTGTCACTTCTGAGAGGTCTGAAGTTTGGATCATCTACTTATTATTAGAGATAGGCTACCAAGAAATCATTTGGAGTAGCTAGAGTTAGGGCTTTTCTGTGACACTGTAGAAATCCTTTTGCTCACATTCCTAAAAATGTTGAATGCCTCAAATTGTACAGGTCTGCTTTGTATATCTATTGCGAGTGTTAGTGATAATAAGCCAGGTGTGTTCTGAAGGTAGTTAGCCTGTAAAAACAGGCTTTAGTCAGTCAGAAGTTCCTAAGCAAAGCTACATTAGTTTACAGTCAGAATTAAGAAAGAATCTTAAGACTCAGGATCTGAAGACTTGCCTGGTATTTGCATCAAGTGTGGAGACACCTCAGTGTCAGTGGCATCTTCCAAAAATTAAGGTTCTAATGTCTTCCTTTTTCTCAGGTTTAAGCATTTGTAATCGTCATTCAGGTTCACGGGACTTGTGAGTGTTCCAACATGCCTTTGTGTCTTTGAGTCTCCATAAAAAGCTAAAGAACTAAAAATGAGTCAATGCATCTGAAAGTTTGAGACTCACTGCCTTTTTATCTCATGGCATGCATCTGTTATATAGAAAATGTGATATGTATATAATGTATTGCTTGTAATGCTGAAATAGTACCAACAGATAGCAAAGAAATACAGAATATCCAACTGTTAAAAATTCTTGGTGTCTTTTCTACCCCATAAGAGTTCTGTGCATGTTTGAAGAGAGAAAACATATGTATGTCCTAGTGTTCACATGCCTAGGTAGACCACAGGGCTCACACCAATATGAGTGTTGCTGAAATTTTGAACCACCACGTCCTTAAGGGGAGGAGATCAAGTCTGGTATGAGATAACCAGCGTCATATTTTACTGGAATGTATATTTAGAAAAGCTTTGAAGTGGAATGTAATAGTACCTGAACCCAACTTAGATTTCCAGAAATATTATACATACCACTAAATTTCTTGTCCATTATTGACATGTATATTTTATCTGCCTTGTTCTTCCCTCTAGAACACCTAACATGCAAAGACAGCCACACCAGATTCCCTCAAATGTATTATGTTAATAATGGGCTAAAATAGAACAGCTTTCCTAAATGCCAGAGGAAAGGATAAAGCTTTAGATTAATCTACAGAATACAGAAACAGGACTACCAAACCAGGAAAAAAACCCCACCTGTATCAGGCTTTAAAATTGAAGTAATGACCCAAACCCCATAAATATATGCTAACTGAAACAAACTGGCATTAAACCCAGGAATATTTCTAGACTTAATATAACTCTGAAGCTTGCTTGGATTTCTTTATTCTCTCGCAGTAAGGGTGCATTTACTTTCTCGATCACGAGTGCCTGGGCAGCCTTGGGATTTGTGCTGTACCTGGGACATAGTTGCTTTTAAGAAGTCAGAAATAAGTTAATGCTTATTGTTTGGCTGCATTCCAGCTGGTAAAAGATGGGAAAACAAGTACCCAACCGTCACAAGATTTCAGAAATAGGCTGGAGTGACTGAATGACTGGAGGGATTCCCCCTCTCAGCTCAGCCTTAGTGCCACATAATCTTGCTGCTTTGAAAGTATCATGGTTCAGCTGCCTATAAAGTCTTCATATCCTGGGAGGAAAAAGAAATGGTATTTTTAAATTGAGGCAGTTTTTTTAGACAAGGCTAGAACTCAAAATTTAACAAAGATTATTCTCCAAAAAATCTTGTGATTTCAAAGAGTTTCCTCCAAATTCATTGCAATAAACACTCCCCACCATATATACTTCCCAGGACTTTATTTCAAGCTCTAACAGAATCTGTACATTTTGCATTAAAAAAAAGAGCCTTCTCAGTAGCGTGTACCTAACCTAACAATGTGCAGCTGAATCCAATTTCTTGTTTTCCTTACAAGCACATGCATGCAAATCTGCATCTACATGCTGACAAGCCATGCAACAGATATTGGGTAGGAAATGTGACATCCTTGGACTCTTCTTTTTAGTAGCATGAAGGAACTACAAATAAGATCTTAAAGGGATTGAAAGGTCTTTTGGAGAGAGGGTAGGAAGTTGTTTGTTTCAAACAATTGCCTGGAGAACAGTATTTCTGCTAGTGGAAATGGAACTCCTCAAGCAGTTTGGTTGGCAGTGCACAGTCATAAAGAACAGACCAGAATAGTACAAGTTCATATTTCAGGACTGAAAGTGTTCAGAGGGGCTCTAAACCTTATAGAAGGATGTAAATAACTATTTTCATCAATAGCTAATTTAAAACAATTTAAATCATATACCAGTAAGTCCAAACTTATTATTGCCTCTTTATTTTTATCAAATTCAAAAGCTGTTAATCTTCATAGGTCCCATAAAACTGTTTTCCAGGAGAAATGGAACATTTAGTTTTCAAATTTATAATATTTTCAAATAAATTTGAAAGAAATTTTGAAGAAGTGTTGTGAATCACTTGTTAAAGTGACTATTTTACCAATTTGCTATATGATTTGGAGTAAATTATTTAACCTCACTGGACCTCAGCCCACCATTGGTAAATTTATATTAATGGACCTTCTCCACTTTAAGCGGACACTAGTATTCCTGAATTTTCCATCTCTGACAAGTCTTAGGAGGATAATTGCATTAAAAAATTAAATACAGTAAAGCTAAGAGAGCTGTTACCTCCTTGTACATTGCAGATATGTAGAGAAGTTCCCCAAATAAGCATTTGAAAACAGCTTAAACGATACACTTCTCCTTTTTCTTTGGGGTGTAAGAGACAGCTTAAGGGACTGCACTGTTTTCTTTATTTTTATTCTGATAAAGAAGTTTGCTATAAAGTGGTATAAAATAGCTGCATAAAAAGAGCAAGAAATTCAGTTAGAACCATTAAAAAAACCAACAAAACACTGAAGACGTGCATTGGATTGCTAGATCTGTGGCATCAGTTTTCTCCTATCTAGAATTTCTTCTTTAGATCCTGAAAGAGGTTTAATTAAAGTGAAGAAGCAATAAAAGACTGTTAAAGACTGCTTACAGAGATCAGTTTCAGATTCTGTCTAGTCTCCTTTGGTCCTGGCTGCCTGAAACAAATGGAATGCTTCTTTCTTACCTGTACCTTTCACACTAAAAATATATGAGAGATCAGTGTGAGTGTATCCTTTGCTGATGGTGTGGATGAGTAAGGACTCAAAGTGAAATAAAGCTATGCCTGTAAGGTCTTCACCAAGAGTTGTTTTTTCCCTTTTCTAGGATCATGCATAAAATCCACAGTTCAGAGCTTTTTTTAGAAGTCTCACTTCAAATCTGTCCTCAGATACACGTTATCCTATCCCCACTGATACCTTTGAATTGGGTGTGAAGAAAGCAAGTTTTGGACTGTAGACTTATTCAATACACATTGAAGAAATGGAGCTATATACAGCTGTGCACTTCACTGGCTCCCAGCCTCCTGCAGTTGCAAGCCTCCGTCTCTGCTCTGAGAACCTGTCCCCTTCCCATTGGAAGGCACTGCAGAGGCCACACAAGGAACGGGCAGCCTTTCAGCTGCTCCTCCATTGTTTGAACGTGCTGGAGCAGTCTCCAGTCTTCCCCACAATCCCGAGTGCTGGGGAGCGAAGCTGGGGAATGCAGTGTGGGGTTTCACCTATTTTCGGCTTAGCAAGTCTTCTCCCATTTCTGGAAGATCTCAGAGCAGCTTTCCACTGCTGCCTTTTCTTTAAGCACGTTCACTTTTACTGAGCCTTATAGCTGACGAGAAAGGAGGAGACTGCTGCTGCCTTTAGAGAGGACCTCTTTTTCTGAGTGACTTCTACCTAAGAAGCAGGCATAAAGTTCTTACTCCAGCTCTGGAGCAGGCTGGAATTGTCTGTGAAAGGAGTGTCCTGCGTGTTTTTCTGGCTGCCCAGTAATGTCATATAGCTTTCCATGCAAATTTTAGAATGTGTTATGTATAGTGTAAAATGTAAAAACAGTCACAGAGAAACATGTGACCACCAACTTTTGTGTTTTATAACAGAATTAATGACTTCAGATGTTAATTTGTTGTTTTCAAACATTACTCACCACAGAAGACTGAATAGTCTCATGGTCTCCTTTAACTAGTGAGACATAAGTTCATTCATTGCTCTATCTGAGCCAGTTACATACTCAAAAGCACACGAGAGGTGAAGGTGGTTTTTTTCTGTCAAGGGAGTATGACTCATGTACTTTTATCTATATCCACTATCTTGCCAACATTTTTTGTTAAAAATCTTCCAGGGAAAAAAAGGTGAATATATAAATACTTATGGAGTTTTTAGTAAAATGCTGATGGTCATTGTAATAAATGATAGAATCGTTTAAAACTTGTGTGCAGGGAAAAAAAACCCACCAGTTATTCTTATTTAGTGTCTTCTGCACTTCACAGTGCAAAAAATACTCAATACAGTGTGCTAATTTCATTTTTTTACCCCTTCAGTATTTCTAGCCTTTTTAGGAAGGAACAATGAGATTTTGTCTCTATGGATAGGTATCAGGGATGGACCAAAGATTCTTTACCAGTTTCTGGCTTTTCAAAAATCATATAATTTCCCTGTTTCTCAGCTTCTTAACTGAAAAGAAAAAAAAAAAGGGGGGGGGGGGGCGCGGAGAGGGGGGATTGTCATACTATTTTGATAGCTAGTAATAAAAAGTATAATATTATGGCTAAGTAGGATTAATTCTTTCCCATCCAGAAGAATTTTACCCAATGCCCATTTTCAAAGATATTGACCGTATAGATTATGTGAAGAATGAGAGATGCAAGGAAAGTTTATGAACACTTCTTGGTGTGTTTGCCTCTCAGTTGCAGTCTGCTTCTGTTTCCTGCAGGCATGGTAACATGATGTTTTGGTGAAGGGCATTTGGCTGGGTTTGAGGATTTGGTCCTCCAGCAATGACAAGTGGCACGTCTAAAATGCTAGGACTCCCTACAAAGAATTTGCTTTATTGTACTTGTGCTTTATAAAATCTTAAGTGATTCAGAAACACAAATGATGCTGATTTTCAGGGGTGGATATGTGTGTGTGTGTGTGTGTGTATAATCCAGGGAAATCACTTGGGTAGTTTTGGAAATCTCACTCCTACAGTATAGTCAAAAAAGCAACCCATCTATTTTAACCTGTAATTGCAATTACAGCAATTGGCAATGCAGCTTCCTCCAGTGCATGACATAGTAGTTACCTGGCTTGCTCTGTAAATGCCTGCCATAGTCAAGACACTCATTCCTTTCTGTGACATGTGCATCTCTTGTCTGTATTACACATGTGGTCTAACACATATTCTAGCAGTCCATCCCTTTGTGTAGTGTCAGGTGCATTGGAACTCAAAGATGGTGTTGCAGATGATAGTATTTAAAAAGGAAAAAAAGTAATAGGATACTGTGCTAACAGTGTTCAGTAAGAAATGTTTCTTTTATCAACCCTGAAACAACATTTCTAAGAGTTTCTGTCTGCAGGTGTCTTTTTGGGCACAAAAAGCCAACCGGTCCTGGCATCTAGTGACATTCACTAGCCTGATCTCACTTGAAATGCATCCATACAGGCGTGTTCTGAAACGGATTAGTTGGTCTGGAGGGAGTTACTGGGAGATTATTTTCTGGGTTTGAGGTGTGCTGCTCTGGTATTGATGAGAAAACTTGCGTCTTATCTGTGGCAAGTGATAGCTCAAGTAGCAGCCGTGCAGGTATGCCAGGCAGGCTCCTTCTGAAATACCTGGTTCAGCCCCAGGTTGAGCTGCCTTCACATCAGCAGAGTGCTGGGTGCTGGCAGGTAGGTCCTCAGCCACCTGGAGCCTCTGCTCTACACGCTGTAGTGCACTGTGCACGTACTGCGGATTGTTTTATCAGGGTGTTTGATGCACCTCTGCTTTATGGAAACCTACCGAGTACTCCTGTTGTTGTTACCCACTGGTTCATGGCAAGTTTTGTGGGAGTGGTGTGGAAGGTAGATAACAAAGTAGTTGTATCAGGAGAGCAGCTGTTCCTTGGTTTAACGCCTCTTAACTCATGGAAGAATATTTCAGGCTTACTAACACAGTAAAAGTGCTGAAGAAAAAAAATAATTAAGTGCTTGAATTCATTGTGTTCTTCAAAATGTAAAATTATATCGAGAAAGAGAAGCCTTGCTTTTGCTATTACTGAAAAGGGCTCATGGTAGCTAATATAGCTAACCTGTATGTGTCCTGCATCTGAAGTTAAACGTGACCTACTTGCCTGCCTCTAAACTCTACTGTTACAGTGATGTTTCATCTGAAGGAACATACCAAGTATTTATGCTCCCCTTATCACTGCTACATTAATCTATGCATACTGCATACATTTATTCTTGCTTTATACACCATTTGTTGGAAATTGCATATTTTCTCAGTCGCTTCCAAATAACTTTATGGTAATGCCAATTCAGAGATTAACATCTCTGTTCGGGTAGGACAGGGATTCACTCCCACCCAGTTTATTGCTTTCTGTACTAAAATTCTTGCAAAAGCAAAGCCAACCTGCTGCCAACACTTTAGATTATGGAACATGTATCTAGGGGAGCTTTCCTTGCTAGGTTTCTGTACACAGAAAATCATTCTTAAAAAATAGTTCTTAGTAAAAATCTGATTGAAATTGGTGCATACTCAAGAAGTATCTGAGAAGTCACCTTTTTTGTTTGTATGTTTGTTTGTTTTCCAGAGTTATATATGACTAAGCATATTAAATATATCAAAGTTGCAGAAAATGGCATATTTTTCTTCTCAGTATCTTCATCTAAGCAGTACAACCCTGCAGCTGTTCTCTTTTCCGCCATGCTGTGTGCATGCTGTCCCTTAGCCCTGCAGTCTCCTTCAGCACCATTGCTATTGATGTTCTTCCTCTTTGCATGAATTTGAATGAATTGCTTTTTTCATTAAAAAGGGTTCTTGTCACTTAACCGACTTTAGATAGTTGATAGTAAAGAAATGTTACTAGAAAGCACTACACTAGTTTTAATCTTGCAGAGATATTTAGTATTATGGAAAATCTTCTGGAGTAATGTTTATACATTGATTTTACTGAGACTTTCCATTTTATTGAAAGTGAACTTTCTATTACAGATAGTAAAAAAGAAGGGATGACGGTTGCTTTGTGTGTGGTAAGAGCACTTTGCTGAAGGAAAAAATGTAGAACTGCTTGCAGATATTGGGGGATTTCTCTATGAGCCTATTAAATACTACCCCATGCAAAAACTATTTGCAGTACTGCATTGCTGATATTCCAGAGGTTTTTACTTTTATTGGAATATATTCTCAGCTCTCTTGGCATTGTCCCAGACAAGACTAACATTTTGAACATTGCTGGAGGAACAAATTACTGCGAGGTACATTGGAGTGTAATTTATAACACACAGATACTCAGCAGTACTCTGTGTGCGTGCTTTTATCCCATGGTAAATGTAGGACAGTTCGATGAAATTAGGGTAGGCAAACTGTTCCACGCTGCAGAGAAAGAGCACACACAGTGACTGCTTTTAGCAGAGTAGCTGACATGCTGTAAAGTTACAGCCTGGCTTCTTCCTGATAACTCATGTAGCTATTTCATGTAGCCGTTCCCCTATTTGCTCTGTATCATAATAATTTTCTGTATAGGCTACAAGTCTTACTTATCAGGATTTATGGCCACTGATCTGGCTACACTTACATATTAAAGAGTGCAGTATGTGTAGAGTATGTAGGAAGGATAAATCAGGTCACAACAGCAGCGATAAAACACTGTAAGATTAATCTAAGGAGAATATTACTGAGCATACAGGGGCATAGGACTGGTACAAAATCTAGAAGAAACAAGTAATTCGTAAGACACAACTTTCCAGTCAGGAATTAAGTGTTGCCTGTACTATATGGAGGGTTATGAGAGACAACTAATGCTAATTGTGGAAATAAATCAATAAATTGTTTTGTTATGTTTTAGCTGCACTCCTATTCCATTAACCCACTAATACTTGTAGTCCTGCTCCTAACGTAGAAAGCTGTGTGGCACCCAAGCATGGCCAGAGGGCCTTTTGGGGCCTCTGTGGAAGCCTGGAATGAGGATGATATCTACCTCTTCAGCGTGTCACATGCAAGGGGTGAATGAGGCTTCTCTGCACACCTTCCGAGCCACACTGGGGCAAGGTAGTACAGGAAAGTTTGGGAGTCGGCACTAGGATTTACTGCTTGCCCCTGCTGGGCTGTGTTGTTCCAGTTCTGAAGCCTGTTACGCTTTGGGTACTGATGCTCAGGCAGCATCACTGACTGAGGCACCAGTAAGATGAGAGTCAGGAAAGTCTGACGGGGCTGAGCCAGTTTGGGAGACAATGGTGTTGAACAGGGTTTTCTGGAGGTGAGCAAGGAAGGAAGCGACCTGTTTGAAAACACTCAACTCCCCGTTGCAGGGGGGGTGGTAAATATCACAGCACTCTTAACAAGCCACATTACAGGTATTCTGATATTTATAAATGTCAAACTAAGCTACAGGAAGATAACTCAGAATTGAGAGGATAATAAATTTAAGGTTGCCTAGGGGTGCATCTTTACTATCAAATAACATCAGTCCCTGGTTTATTCCTGTTTCCCTGATTGTCCGCACTGCATGTGTATCATTAAATGCTTGAGGTCTCTTTTGGACTGATGTGTCTTGTCCCTCTGAGGTGGAATTTGGGGGAACATTAGCACAAGGAGGACAGTTTCTGACCCACCCTGTAGTGAGGGGACACCAGAGCAACACCCTCCACCCGCACAGCCCTCCAGGTCTCTCACACGGGGTCCTTGCACCCCTAGGCAAACCAATGGCTCCTGCACCATGCCCCATGTCACGCTGAAAAAGAAGTCCTGTTCCAGCAGGCAGTGATGCAGCCCTCATGTTATTTCAGACACATTGAGATGAAGAAAAAATAATTGAAATAGTAATTGCTAGGGCCAGGAACTTGCCACAGAGGGCTCAGAGGACACCTGGGAAAAGTCCTAAGCTGTGTGGATGCAACCTGTGTGATCTAGATGCAGCTTTCCCCGAACAGCAAGGTGATGACCCTTCACCTCTCCTGCCCTGTTGGTACAATCTGTACAACCTGATTTGTCCACCTTATATGTATGGAATGGTATAGTCTTTAAATATTCTTTTCCCCTTTGCTAGCCTAGAGTACTCCTGCACTGTTGTGGGCTTATTACTTTCCAGGAATAGAAGCATATTGTTTTTTCAGGGGAGTGCTAGAAGTTGAGAAGGACAAAAGCATCTTAAATGGGAGCAGGTGGCATGGGGAGTGAAGAAGAGTAAAACAAGAGATGGCAAACTCTACGCTCCTTTTAGCGAAATGCATAACAGAACACCTCCTAAAGGAAATGAAATACTCATTATTTTAAAAGAAAGATTGGCTCATATGTCATTTTTCAGGCATCTCTTACAAGGTAACATGAAATCAGACAGCCTTGAAAGTAAAACACAAATCTAGATTGGAGCTGTTGTATTTCAACTTTTTTCTAATACAGCTGGCATTATTCAGTGCAAGAAAGCACCTATCACTTATGACATCCCATAAAAAATATTCATTAAATATTTGATTTTAAGATTCATCCTCCTAGAGTAAAGCTTTTCATACCAAGTTGTTAAACTCTTACAGTGGGAACTGTTAGAATACTTTGTAGGCTTATTTACATGTAGGTTTAAATCTCGCATCCACAGTTCTGTGAGCTTGCCTCAGACTGTGTTCCTGTAAATTGAATTCAGGATGCATAGCTTAGCAGAGACCTATGACTTTGAGATTTTTTTTCTCATGATATAATGGGGCGGGGGCAGAAACAAGTGTGCTTCAGGCAGAAACTTATGTATAAGAACTCCTACCTCCACATTACTTGTAATACATTTTTAAATGAACTGTTCTTGTTTTGTCCTCTGAACCAGTGCTTCGAAGGCAGCTGTGAGTTAACAAGGTATTTTAAATGGAAAATGTGTTGCCTGCTCCCTTGCAGCCTGTGATTTCCATCTTCCTTTCTATACCCCCTCTGCATAGGTGCTGGTGACTGTACAGGCAGACTAAACCTCTCTCAGTGGTTTCCTGCAGATCTGCTAGTATTTGTTATTCCTATTTTTACTGACTGTCGCAGCACCTACTGAATTCTAGCTGTCTTCTTACTAAACCGGAGACGTTTGGTTAATCTTTGCACAAAAAAGCGGGTGGAGCCAGTGGTTGAATGCAGCCATTAGCCTGCACCATTCCTACAAGCTCCAGGAGCTCATTTTCTGTTACACAAACCTGAGGCTTCCTAAATCTTTGCACTACAAAATTTGCTGGCTTGTAGAAATGAAAAAGAAGTGATTGTTTCAGAAAGTCCCTTTTCAGTGCTGTCTGTATAGTCACAATTCTTCATACTGGAGAATTTCCAGTTGCAGAGCAGGTAGGATTTCTTTGGTAGAAGAAATGAGGCTACGAAAGCATTAACAGTTGCAAGACTGCAGAAATTACACATTTTCCTCCTTGCTGAGCAGCAGCAGAGATAGTCTATTGTGTCCCCCATGTCGAAAGGCAGCAGATGCTGGGGCTTTACAGTACATCAGGTTCTTAGCTGAAAAGAAATTAGTTGCACAGACTCTGAAATATTTTCTGTTGGTCTATTGCTATTCATAAGGTGTAAACAACCATGCTTACCTTTGACAGAGAGGATAAAAACAAGCAATATGGTATGCAGGCAATTTTACCAGAAGAAAATCCAGTTCAAATTTCATTGTATAAGAAAATGTTTCCTCTAAAAAGGTTCTATTTTCTGTTATTTTCTAGTCTTGTCTGCTCCCACACTATTCCCCATTCACAGCCACCACTGGTAAAGCTGCACACCTAGTACTGGGCAGCCAAAATAAAATGCAAACCAGTAAATAATTTAATAATAAAAAAATGGGGTTTTTTTTCAGAATTACCAGAATTGGTCATCAGTTCAGGCTAAATTTACTGAAAAGTTTCAGATTTCAGGTGGAAAGAAAATGAAGCATTTTAGAATATAAACCATTTTGCAAATGCTGAAATTAACTGGAATCTTCCATAAAAAATGTTATCAGCATTTCTGAAATCTTATCTTGGGTTCATATAAATGAATGAGGAAAGGAAACAGAAACTACTACTTATGGGAGTACTTTTGCCTTTCAATTTTTACTCTCTATTAATGGTTAGAACTCTTAAGGGTTGTCCTTATTGATAACTAATGATACTTTCCTGTTCTGCATAGACTATATAGGTATGTACTGAGCCACTGTAACCTTGTGGTGTCCTTGTAAAGGGGGATCTGAATGAAAGTCTTCTACATATTCCTGAATTATGTCCTCATTCCTTGAGAAAATACTGGTTTTTTGGTTTGCACCAAAAGACTCCAAAATGTTTTCACTGAAGTAAGAGAATAGTTAATGGGTACCCAATATTAATAAACAAGGGGAAAACCCAGCATTTTCTGTTATTGTCAAAAGCAATGTTACTGCTCACAGGCACATTTTAGTCACAAAAGTCAACACTTTCTTACCTATCATACTGTTTAAAAGTAAAAAAATGCAAGCTTGCAGGTGAGTGCAACAAAGACTTCAAATGAGGACTACGCCTTTTAATAAAGTACAACTTGAAATTCTAAAATTGCTTTTCTAGTCTATGGAACTATATGATTTATGAAGGAACAAAGGTGAAATTAATTCAAATAAGTTGATTTTTCTCTCTCTTTAGGTAGAAGTTTATGAATGCACAAAGGAAATAGGATAAATCTGAATAGAATAGCCTTCTGAAGTTACTTTGCTCCATTTTGGAGAAGGAACTCATACAAAGTGTCATCCTTGTCAACTCTACTTGCTTCCAAATGTATTTTTCTAATATTAGCACTTTCAAATTGTTTTCACAGAGTTATTCTAGGTTGCCTATAAAATAAAATTTTAGCTTTTTTTGTTGTACGATGGTTTTTTTGTCATAAAAGTTGCCATTATTCTCCTATAATATTTGAATAATGGTCTGTGCTATAGGAACCCACCTATTTTACAAAAGAAGATCTCCAGCCCAAGGACGGGACACAGTTGTCTCTACAGAATGCCTCTGGCTACTCAGTGGATGGATCCTACTCCATTACTGCCAAAAAAGCAAAGTAAACATGTTCGTGTCCCGTCTACATGGGAAGATAAGAGTTTTGCTGGGGATGAACGTTGTAAACCTCTCCCTCAATACTATATACACTCTAGCTGAGTTTCAGCGTTACTCCTGTGACTCAAACAGAAGCTCAGGTGGCAGAGAACACATTTCAGAAAGAGAATTTTAAGCAGGTTCAATAACCTGGAATATAAAGCTTTTCCAGTTCTATTAAAATGCAGGGAAACGGAGCATGCATGTCGAAGTGCATTTCTTCCCTTCCACATCTGGGCCTGACCAGATTTCCCCGGGAAGTACAGGCTACCAAAACTGATGGAGGCTATTACCCAACAGCATATTAAAATTACATCTACTTGAGGTGAAGTTTCAGAATACAGGAGCAGCTGGACTTGACTGAGGCTGGAAGGTGGGGTAGGCAGGGGAAGAAGCAGGCAATTTTTGTGTCTTCTGTAGCAGCTCTGACAAATGAGTGAGGCTCCATCCTACAGGCCATTTTCACTTTATCTTTTCTCCTGTGCTACATATCTCCCTCCTGATATTATCATCATTTATCATACCTTTAAAATTCATCTCACTGGCACAAAGTTTTTTGGATCATGGACCTTACATCCATAATTGATTCCTCAACGGGCCATCTGTGACTTCTTTCTTGATAAGACAGCTAAAAAATTCAGGATTCAGTACCTTGACTTTCATTTTTATTCGTTCCGCTTTCTAAAAGGGTTTCTGACAATTTCTGCTCATTGATCTCTGTGCTGCCTATATTCATTTCACAGCTATATGATGTGATTTTACTAAATAATCAAGGCGAGCTTGATCTTTTCTTTTACCTTGCCTTGCACATCAGACTAGAAAATGATACACTGTTCCTACACTTGGTTATGACCTTTCACTTTAACATGTCAGATGAAACTTAGCACAGTATCAAAACCCAGTGTGCCTACTTTTGTGAATACTTGCTTATATTATTTTTTATTACGTAAGTACCTAGAAGGCATGGCAGAGACCGGAATATCATGTTGCAGGCACTGAATGCACACATGTGAAAGCAATTGCTCCTCTTATTTCAGACTTTAGAGTTTTGGACATTATCAGCAGTTAAGGGTGGGCAGTAGGTAATACAGGCTCCCTGAAACATGAGTTTTCTTCTGAGGAAAATGTGTTTCTTTACTTGAAAGTTTTTAAGGCCATGTTTTATTCCCTGAGGGACTCCCCTGGTGCCCAAGGGGCAAGCCTGGAAGGATCTGGCCATGGCACAGCACGTCAGGCATTGCCACCTTGCAGCCTGCACCTGCTTCACCTGCCATTGCCGTTCCCCCCGGCAGCCACTGCTGTGACCCTCCTTAGCGTGAGATGGTGCAGAAGTGCAGTGCGTGACCTTCTTTAGATGATGATTTTAACAGTATGAAACATTAGGATGTCTAATTTCTCTTGCTTTGTATTAATTAAGAAGTTCAGCATTTCAGGGAGTTGTCATTAATACCTAGAAATGTTCCATGAAGTTACTGAATAATATATCATGTGCAATTTCATACATAAGGGAGGAATGGTTATTTCTTTCTTCCATCAAAAGAGGATCCTACTTGAATTTTTTTTGTTCTGTGGACAGTTTCTGTTGCATACATTATGTGTATGTTATTAGGAGTGATAATTAAGTGAACTATTACAAATGCCATTTGCCGTGGTGCCTTTTTTGTTTTTATTTTGGGGTGGGTGTTGGTTCTTATGGTTGTGGACCATAAGAAGAAAAGTTTGATAGCAGGTGATACCAGCTTTCAAGAGACTAAACTGTACGTGCTCATCAATTTGTAATAGGAACACTCCATCTACCCAAAATCTGAAATAGAAAACTGGGAGAAGTGTCCAACAGGATTGAGTAATTAGTAACATCTGCAAGCTCTCACTTCCTCTCTGACTCTACCCTATCTTCCTTCTCATACAGTGTTAGCAGCAAATCTGAGACAAGGGGGGGGAAAAAAAAAAAGCTCTCTTGCAGGAGTTTCAGTGTACAGACATCTCAAGGACAGAGGTAGAATGGTTTAAACATTAACTCTCGCTCTGGGTTGTGCTTCAGGGTACAATCAAAACCATTAATTGCACTAAAAATATTTTCAGGTACTCTTTCTCTTCAAAGGAGGGTAAGAAACATGCCTTAGTTCCACATTACATGATCTCTCTGCCATTTACCACTGCAAGCGATGCTAGTAGACCTTACAAGTATCAGATGCTTTCACAGAACAGGAAAAACTCCCAAACACAGTGGTGAATTTTACATCCAGATGTTCAGCCTGTTCAAAAGGAACATGATAAGCTGATACCAAGAGGCTTTAGAGGATAAATAAATTTCTCTCATAAAATGAAATTTAGAGTTAAGACATTTGAGTTAGCTCTATAGTGAGATCAAGAGACCCCATTAAATTAACCTCAATTTTTAAATATACAGTTTTGAAACTGAACTCTTGCTGATGTGTATGGATATGCTTCCTGGGAAGCGTGAGGTTCATTTGTATTGCATTTATGCTTAACTTTATATATTCTTATTGTCCCATACCTTATTTCTATGTTTAATTCATGGCCTGTTTTGCAGACAGCACACTTGCAAGACAAGATATTTTCTTTGGCCATGGAATGAAGCTGGTGCTCTCAGCTTCAGATCAGATAATCACTGGGGTTACTTTTTTTCCTCCCATCTTTGCTTTTTCAGGCTTTTTCAGAAGAGACCTGTCTTATGCCTTGTTAAGTTATGCTCAGAATACATAGTTATACCCAGTCTTTGTAAACTTAATTTGGACTAGCTGGAATAAGCATAGCCCATGTCAGAAGAAAACATAAAAAGTTTTTATTAACCCAGTGTTTCACCGGATTCTGACAAAATGCAAATCATTTACCCAGTTGAAGACAGAAGATAGCAGCTTTGCAGTAATTGTTAATACTCTGCCTCCTTAAAGGATCGTCAAACATATAGAACAAATGTGCAAAACTACTGGAAGAGCTGAATTTCAAAGAGATTAGGATTGTATCTTTACTGGTATGTAAAGACTGTTACTGCAAGACCGGTGCTGATGCTCAACAATGTCAGTGTATAAAGAAGGGCCTTTTCCATCCTTACAGAGCATCTGTTAGTGGTCCAGGGATGGGGGTGCAGCTCACTGTTGCAAATGCCTTCTGCTCTACTCTTGTGAGCAAGGATGTCACAGTCCTGTGTTGGCATAGCCACCAGATCCACATCCAGCAGCTGCCTGATTTAAAAACACCTTTCAGTATGTAGAGGCTAAAAAATATTGATAATAGGCAGTGATAATTGGAGAAAACAAGCAAAATGAGCAAGGGGTGTAACTGGAAAGAATTTTCAATCTTGTTTGGACCCTGAGAACTGAATAAAAAAAAACAAACCCCAAACCAAAAAAGGATTCTATTTAAAAGTTTTGGTAGTATACTCTTGAAAGGATAGAGTAAAACACATCTTAATTGGTTTCTGTCCCTGCTGCTGAATATAATTTCCACTTTATGACAGTGGAAAACTGTTCATAAAATTGTCTTTCCACAAAACCTAATCTACAATAGGTTACTTTATGGAGAAAAGAAAGGACACACAAAGCTCAAGCTAGTTTTATGAAATGTATTCCACTGAACGTACTCCATCTCTTAAAAAAAAAATCCACACCAAAATGTAGCTAATCTACACTGCGCTAAAACAGATACTTCCTCACTCTCACACACAAGTGGCAGTTTCTTGGAGAGTGGTGTTGCGTAGTGCAGCATTATGGCAAAATATCCTGTTATGAAGACTTAATTATTATTTTTTTCCAGTGATAGTACCATTGCCTCTAGAAAATAATACCATAATTAGAAACTAAACTGGTGTCAACAGCATAAAAATGAATGAAGAACACACTGATACAGATACCTTTATTCTGTTTATTACCTTACTAATTTATAAACCCCTTAAAATTATTATAGCTGTCTTTCTTAGTATGTGAACTCACAAGATGATTTTGTACTAACAACAGTAAATAGGAAAAAATATATAGAAAATTAATAACTAGTACAAAGAAAACAGATTTTAAAATCTGAGATGATTTATCTTCTCAATCTTAAATAAACAGTTAAAGAGAAAACCTGACTATTTTTACTTTTGCGTTTTATTTCCGTTAATTGTTGCACAAATTAAATTGAACATAGTGTAAGGAGAAATGGGTAATTACTCAAAGGCAATTAAAGATTCCAAAGGCTGTATGGTAATTATGATTATTTTCTTTGGAAAATGAGAGTGCCATTTATCTCTAATGTATGCTATGTAATTAAGTCCATATGCAATTATCTTTCTCTTACCTTCCACTTCCAATGGGAATTGTTTTTTAAGATGTCTGGCAAAAGAGAATGTAATTGTATGCAGTGGGACACTCCTGTACATAAAGAAATTCTTAGTTTTTTTGTTTAGCGTGACTCCAGTATGTTTCCTAGTCTGTTTTTACTTGGCAATTTTTGACATAACCTACCTCATGCTAGACACATGGCACAGTCACTTCTCTGGCTCTTATGTCTGCCCCTCTGTTCCTCTCTGAATTCTCCATAACTTGCCATGTCCCTTAGCTTTTGTAGAGCTATCTTGTAGCTCAGGCTATGCATCTACTCACGGCTTCATAAAGCTGGGCTCCATGTAGTCTTGCTTGAGAAGAGTTTGAAAGATTGCTGTGCAACTCTCCAAGCCTTTGTTCCTGAGCTGCTTCTGTAGCCAGATAAGCGAAAGGGCAGGAGAAGCCATAGGGAATGAAGAAAATTGCCTTTCAAAATAGGGCTCGATGTTTCAGCTGATAAAGAACTTGACACTGCCTTCTGTGCAAGTTGCTTTTTCCCTTCTCTCCAAGTCTTTCCAGCCTAACCCTTTCCTAGCTTATGGAAGGAGATCTATTGCATGCAAAATTATTTAGGTAGATCTTGACTTCTAAAGGAGGTCACTATGGGATGTGTGCCAAGGCCTATGGAGACCTGTCTTGGAAATGCAGTCATAGTATCAGCACGCTTTGGTTTGCACCGTACCGTTTTATCACTCATTGAATCCTTTTATATGGTCAATGCACAGAGTGACCCAATGCTGCACTGGCTCCTCTGGTGGCTCTCACACAGCCATGAAGGGGAAGGCCCAGTGATAACCAGGTTCTTTCCTGGTGGCACGCCGCTCAGCCGTTAGCAACAGTTGATCCCATACGAGGTGCCAGCAGGTACGTGTGCTACCCAGGAAGCTACATGGGGGCACTTTCCAGAAATGACGGAAGCAGCACAACAGGAAACCTAGCATCCAGCTGCCCTGCCCTGGAGGAAGCCAGCAGGGTAAATGGAAGGTTTTTCTCCAAGCGTGCTCTGAGGGCACACACACACGTACATATACATATATAGGTGCAGTCAGCAGCCGCGGCTGGTGCAGCTCTGTGTGTCAGTGGGCCATGCAGCACAGAGCAGGGTTCACTTTCAGAAGCAGGTAATGACCTGGAACCAGTGGGTAGAGGCACATGATGGGCATTTCATGGCTTGTTGAGCTTTTATTTTCTAGACAACAAACACGAAACCGTATAGCACAGGAATAAAGATGACTGGACACAAGTTAAATTGAGGGTGCATTCCATGATTTATTTTAATGTTGGTTGTATTTTACATATTTATTACTCTTAATGTCTTAACTTCCTGAAGTGGGACTTTCTCCTTATATACTTCCAGAATGTGAGACGCAGCCAGATAGCAATGTGGCTAATAAAGTCCGTAGAGTATTTTCTCTCTGTGAAAGATGTGTGATTTAATGTGAACATTTAATGGCTAAAAATGAGAGATTTACCGTCTTGAGTGTCTGTGCCACTACTGAAATAAAATAAAAGGCTGTGCAGTATTTGTGCATCCTACACTAATGTCCTAAAGCAGTTATTAAACGGTTATATGCTGCTTTATTTGCATACCTGTTAGATAATGCTAAACCTCTTCAACAAAATTGCTTCTTAGTACTACTGGTGCCTGTACAGTTTAACTAGGTTTCTGGATTTTGTCACAGTAATGTACTATGTAAACAGAATTTGACACATGTAAAATTGATTTGAAACCAAAATGAGCTTCCTAAGGCAGTTAAATATGAACATAAAGAGTGTTAAGTTTATCCTTATTTCTTCAGGATCTTACAAGATTGTCCTCAAAATACATGCACCTACATTTAACTCATTGCCTGGTGTTTTACATCAAAATTAGGCATTTTAAAATTATTTATTGGTATGTATGCCAACACATTTCATTTAGACACCTACAGTTGAATAACTCCTAAGCTCCTAAACAAAAACAAAATCAGCCACACAGAGCTGCAGAGAATTAGCGGCTCCATTCAAAATATGCTGGTCTCAGCAGTTCTTGATAATCATGCTGTCCTTGTTTGGATGCTTGAAGTCAGTCACTTCATATACTGTTTCAGAAATATGAAACGAAGTTTTGCCACAATAAAATTCTCAGTGAGGTTGGATTAATCAAGGACTAAATAGATTACTGCTGTAAAAGAAAATTGCATTTTTTTCAAACATCTGAGGAGGACATTTTAGCTTGCTTGCTCAAAGACTTTTCTTTAATCAGCTTGAATACTCTTATCAGCAAAACATAAGAAAAAAATAATGAGTCTCTATTTTGATCTCTAGATTCAGGTCAGTCTTCTCTCAGCCGGTATTTTGTGAGAGAATATATCTGATTTTGAATGGCATGCATTGTACCAATAACGGCATTTTAATAATGAGTTTAAATGGAATCTGAGAAGTAATCTATCACTTATAAATGAAGGTTGAGAAGGAATCAGAAATAATGTATATCTTGCCTTGAAATTATACTGGTGCCAATTTTTGTCATTTCATCCCCAATTAATCCATTCCACGATCAACCCCATATTATGCATGAAAGGCAATGAAAGATGTATATCCTTGTGAACTCGCTATTTGGCACACTGGCACGAGAAAACATGTTTCACCATTGCTTGTGTCGGTTAAGTATAGCCTATATTAATTGTACTACCTACCAGGGGGAGCTAGTGGGGTTCCTCTGGGAAAGGGACAACTTCTCGATGTCTTAATTACTTCTGATTATATGCTTGCTTTTCAGGATGGAGCACTGCAGCTTTGCATTGCAATGCCAATAAGTAATGAGGCAAGCTGAGAAAATATTCCTGATCTTAGAAGCCACATAGCATTCTTCACATACCCACGGGCTGTATAAAGCACACAGAAGGTTGATCACAAAGAGACAAGAGCTCCTGGAAAACTTGCCATGCCTCTCAGGGATCCCCCAGTTCTAATGTGAAGCTGAGTTGGGCGAAAAAAGCAGCGAATGTAGCTCTAGGTGTTGTGGTGGTACACTTGCACATGTTACTGCTCTGACCCTTCTATCAGGGCTTGGTTAAGCTTTAAAGAGTTTAATACCCAAAACACTGATTCAAGTTACCAGTGGGAAACCAGGAAAAATGATACTAAACTTTGCTAGTACAATTTTCTGTACTTGGAATCTTGAGTCAAATGACTAACAAACAGAATTTTTATAAAGGGAGGAAAGAAAACTGTGCCAGGCAAGTAAGCAGTAACAACTGATATTTTGAAAGATAATTAAAACAGTTTTATGGTGTTTCCTTTTGTGAGACCAGTTCTTTTTTTGTCAGACTTCTGCAACAACTTACTTACAGTTCAAAGCTTTTTAAAACTTGCCAGGTACCAAGGTTTGACATAAACCAATCTGATCTGTTAGTATGGCTTGTTTCTGTTAACCTCACCTGAGTAACTGCTCCCACCACCTGCTTCTGTTTCTACTGGCCACACCGTGCAGGGGTCCTCACTCTGCTAGACAAGTTTCCACCCCGTGCTTGCACTGTCAGCCTCTCCGTGTTCACCCCTTGCTGCGCTCGCCGTCTTCACTAGCCCTGCATCGTGCTGCTCCTCATGCCTTTGGCCATAGCAGCTGCCTAAGAGAGGTTTGCTGACAGCTCTCCCACCTCTGCTCTTGGAGAAGGGAGAGGTGAGTACAGTCTTTCTGCTGACAGGAGACTTTTGAGCAGCTCATTCTGTCTGACCCACAGGCGAGATGTGTGTGCAAAGCTTTATGTCATGCTACCCTGCCGGGTAGCTTTAATAATGGCGGAGTCTTACCTGTTCAAGGCTAAAGCATCCACTCACCTCGGGCACAGTCAATTGGTTTGGCTTTGTACACCAGTTCACGTACATACTTTTCTTCGTTCTGTGTGTAACTCCCTGCTTTCACAGACACGGTTTTCAGGGACATGTGAAACAAACTTTTAAGCCCTTTTAGTCCTTTAGTTAGTCCTTTCCATCTTTCTCCCCTTTGCTCTGTGAGGGAAACAACAATATTGTGGCCTTTTTCTTTGAGTTTCTTGCCCCAAGTGGATTAAAGAATGGGGAGGTTTTCCTTTAGTTTAGTCCTCAATCAACAGTTTTATATGAGGAATTGCAGGTGGATGGATTTGTGGGCATTCTGTGACCCCTCTTTTACTGACTCCCAGCCTTCCTCCCCCAAAAAATACACTTAGAAAAAATATTATTATTTGCTTATTTTCACCTTTTCGATGTAAATGAAAACCCCACTACTATTTTCTCTATGTAGGAGAAGGTGTCTCCCAGTCCTGTGCTGTTTAACATCAGAAACACGGAGCGCTGCATTAACGAGAGAGAGATGAAGTGTCGGAGGTCACCTGTTTGTGAGGCAGATTACACAGTTGATGATATTCCAGTATCTTTACACTGGAAAGACATAGTACAAACCCATCACATCTTCCTAGATTCAGTGTTGCATTATGGTTAATTGTGCTGAATCATAAAAACTTCTTCCTGAATTGTTGCATCGGGTACATTGGTCATTGCAGAACACGTACCATTCTGTGTCTGTCACGAGTTTACTTTCCTGGGGTGTCTAACCCAGTGAAGTGGAGAGTTTGTGGTCTGTCAGCTCCCAAGTTGTTGGGTTTTTGTTTTGTTTGTTTTTTCAGATTTACCACTTAGAATCTAACTGTTCTTTTGGATAGGAGGAACTCAGTTATAAAACGAAGTTAATTTTGCTACTTTCCAGTGTTGGAATTTTTATTAAGTGTCATTTGACCTTTACATTCTGTACATCCGAGATTTGCTTTAGTTTGACCGCAGCCATATGTTAAAGACTTATCTCTTTAAGGTATTGATAGATACATAAAATCAAAGGCCAGATTTTTCTCCTGGGAATGCTGTCTTTAGTAGATCTCCTGTTAAAGTATTTATTTGGCATTTCATAGATTTTAAGGGCAGACAGGAGCATGCTGATTATTAAGTCTCACTTCCTGCATTAGCTACACTAAGTACCTCATCCAATTAATTTATGCTGCAAGACCACAGCTTGCATTTAAAGCTACAGAGACAAGTTTTTAAATTACACTGATCTTGACTTAGACGATTTAGGTAACAGAAAATCCACGGAGTAAGTAGGTTTGGTTTGTTGTTCCAATGAACATTATTACACTTGGCATTAAAATGTGCAGAGTCTTGTTTCTTTGTTTGTTTTTCTTTCCTAGATGAAGAATCTGAATTCATTGGCACATTTAAACATACTTACTGGCTTCAAAGTTCAGCACTAGTTGGTTTGCAGTTTAAAAAATTCATGGTAGCTGTTCTGGAGACCATTATCTTGCAGTCAGACACAAATTGAAGTAAACTGAGTTTTCCTCAAAAAAGCAAGCACACTTTCACATTTCTCAGACCTACAAAAAAAATAAAAAGAGCTTGTATGTCTATAGTGTATCTTTCTAATTTTTTTCCTTTCTTTTTTTCCATGAATATTTCTACTTCCCCACTCATTCTTAATTGTTTGTTTGGGTTTTTTTTCATATTTTCCCAGACTCGGAGGTAGGTATTCAAAAAAAATGACAAAAGCTTTCTCTGTCAGTTTAACGAAAACTGGAAGAGAAAGAGTAAGAGCATCTATAGAAATACTTGTATAAAATACTTGTCTTGGCCACATCTGGTTTTTGCATTGGAAAAATAGGGAAATTTCACATGCAAGTCCCTTTAATGCGTCTGATGCAGCTGCAGCCTGAGTGGGTGTCACAAGGGGTGATTTTCTGTTACAATATGTGTTCTCTTCTGCCTCTAAGCAATTATTTGTTCATCCCTTCTGGGCATTTTGGATATCTGCCTACAGGAGAGAAAAAAGCAGGGAAAACCCACTACAAAAGCAGAAGTACTGATATAGTGGAATATTTAAAAAAACCCAACATAATGCAAAAGCAAAACAGAACAGTGAGAAAATTAAAATTTGAAAATCATCAGGAAGAATATCAGAGCTATGGATAGTGACACAGCTCTCCTGCCTCCTGATTTAAGACTCTTAAGTCACAAGATCAGTTCAGTCCCATTGAGAGAGAGAAAGTTGATCCTTAAGCCTAGGCTTTACTCAGGCAAAATTTCATCATTAGCTTTTTCTTTAAGTGTTTGACTCATTACTGGCATTCCTTTATTGTAGTAGGGTTTAAAATAGTATTTCAAATTCAGATAATGTTACAGGACACAATATTCTTGCTGGAAGGCCTTCATCCCACAATTTGTGCATTATTCTTAAAGAAATCATGGAGCAAAGCTATACAATCACAATTTCTTACTCATCAATGATGGTAGTATTCTTAGTTAATTTCATACTGGCATAATTAAGCAAATCAGTTCTTTTCCCCTATGTTAATGATCTGGATAATTTGGTGACATAAACATTAAATTGAGACAATCAGGATACTTTCCACAGTTCTATGTTTTTACTTTCTTGAAATCTGTCTGGATGTTAGCCATGACAGTAGTATTTATACCGAATTATGGTTACCTTTGTGGTATCACTACATGATGGTTAGTGAGAAGTCAGTGTGGGCACTTACAACTACAGTGGGTCATGAACATATCAGTAGAAGTACAGCAAATGTTAAAGAACAATTTTAGAGAAGGAGAGAAAAATCCATCTGATTATCTTGGTGGTAAGACGGTGCAAGCTGCATCTTCCACAGATGCCACATTTCAGTCCAGGATTTAAAAAACTAGAAGCGGATGGTTCTGACAACACGTTTCTTTCTGACAGTTACTGGCAGGTCTCCTTTGGCTTGTAAATCCTATTTAGCAGCATTTCATTACATTTGGTGGTGTCTTGCACACTGAATCAGCTGCAGCCTATTCTGTTCCAGTGCCGTAAGCATCATGCCGTAACATATGACTGATGCTACCAGTAAAGAAGTCTCAAACCCGCAGCAGAACTTCCTTTTGGAAACAAATATGTCAGCTGGGTTCTGGTACTCTGATGTTTCCTCGGGTATCTACATGTGCAATTTCTGAGGTTCTATTCTGTCTCTCTCTTTTTTCTTTTTTTTTTTTTTTTTAATACTCTGACTTTTAACAGTATAGTAGCTTTACCTTATATTTTACTCACTCACACATTTTCTTAGCATTTTTTCTACAGGTTAGCAATTTAAATTTTCCTTTATCAATTATATCTACTTTTATTTAGTTTTCTTATGTTCCATGTATGTTTCTTCTTCCTGACTTGGATCTGTTACCATGTAATCTCTCAGTAAGACCACATGTTTGACATCTCATGCCAAAAACTCTCACTCTGTTTCTTACAGTGGTATAAACCTTATTAAGTTTTCTTCTCTTTGTGCTCAGAGTTTTATTTTGTGTTTGATGACTTCCTAGTGCAACGAGGGTGCTGTTTGTTACAAGGCAATAAATAACTAGGAGCAAAAGCCACTAAGTATCTGAGATTTCTGTTTCTGTGGTGAATGAGGAAAATACATGTATGCATGACACAGTATCCAAGATTGGCATAAAATCAGGTCAGCCATGTAATTGATGACTGAAGCAACAAGGATCTTTTAACTTGGTTGATCTAGCTTCTCTTCCATTGCATACAAGATTTTCATGTCATCTCAGCCTGAAAACCTTATTAAGGAAACTTTTGCTGTCCCTGTTGCTGGAAATTTGTCCCCATTTACAGGCTTCAGCACCTTAAATTGGCACCTTAAGTTCTTTTGGTGGACCTATTTTTGAAAAAATCTCCAAAGTGCAGGATTTAGTCTCTAGACCCAAGGCAAATGTAAGATGACAATAACCTCTCATTTTTCCTTTTCCTGAACTGTGTGTACAGCTGTATTGTTTCTGAATAATCTGAGCCGAAGTGTTGTGCCTCCCCCTGCAAAACCAGGTACAGAAGTAACCTAAACCCACATACTGTTTTTTGTAAAATGTGTATTAGGAAAATTCACATTAGAGACAGTGAATGTAAAAGCTCGTCCATGTTTACTTCTAATATGAATGTTGAGGGTTTAGTTTGCAAGTTTCACTGCAAAGTTGAGGTAATGGGTTAAGAGCTACAAAGCCATGTTGGTCTAGATATACAATTTCAAAAATTTCTCTCTGATCCAGTATGTGCTCAGCACTTCATGACCTGCCATGCCTTTTCATTTCAAATTATAACATCAATGGATAGTATTTTCCCTGCTGTATTTACACACGACACTGATATTTGCATGACAGAAAAAAAGGACCTGAATTGAAAGTTTTCAGAAAAAATGTTTTGGATTGCTTGCTTTTTTTTTACTTTTTTCTTTTTTTACCTTTTTTTTTTTTTTTTTTTTTTTTTTTTTAAGTAAGGGGGGAAAAGCTAATTATCCCAAATACTTATGTTTGGAAATGCTACTTGTGTGCTCTTTGCCAGTTGTGATTCACATCTACTCTGTCTCACTCTCCTACAAAGGCAGGCAAGCAGATGAAACTATAATCCTCTGTGTCTCACCTTGCAAGTGGCAAAGGTGTTATAGCATCAAAATCCCTGACACAGATGCTTTCTGGAAGTTGTTAACATCATGTGTCCAACCCACACAAGGCAGAACAGGGACATGAGGAAATCAATGAAGTTTGGTGATAAATTATTTTAATTGAAACATTTATTTTACAGCTTATAATAAAACACCTTTATATTTTGGGCTCTTTGCCCAAAAGAGCAGGCGGCTACCCCTGTCCATTGAAGTCACTTTTTATAGGCACTTTCACCTAAAGTCAGGAAGCACCTCACTGAGTTTGAAAAGACTGTTGTATTGAACCTGGTACAGAAAGGCACAGCAAGGGGGAGTGGGGTGGTTTTAAGAGAATTAGTTACAAGGAAAGATGAATAAAGTAAATGTACTTTATTATGTACATTATCCCTTGGAATATGGCATTTTTCATTACCCAACAGCTAACATGTGTCTTGATGGGAAGTTTCCTAAAGGTTTAGAAATCAAGTACAGCTAGATGATAGCAAAATCACTGGGGGGGGGGGAGAAGAAAATGGTGGTCTTCAAAGGCCAAACTTGAACACCTTCCTAAATTATTTTCTCAAGGTGCTTTTCTGTCTCTGCAGGTTGCCTCTCTACTTTTTGGGGTATATGCACTGCTATGTCCCAAAGCAAATGACACGAATGGTTGCTGGATGTAGTGTGCAATAAATAAAGACCAATATACCTTTATGCAGGACAAATTCTTGAACCGAGACCTTTAAAGCAGTTCACCAACCCTTGGAATTCAAGCGACAGACCGAGACAGTGAAGGAAAGACCTCACTTTCTCATTTCGCATTGAACTTGCAGGTTTGACCGCAGCTGCGGTATTTTGGTAAATGGCAAAACAGCACAGTATCAACCTGATACTTGCAGACATATTAGCCAAAATATTCTGAGAACAGCACACATATGTACCCAAATCCATGAAGACATTTCTTATATCACAAAGAAACTTAGGTCTGCTTCATCTGAAACAATCTTTCCCTTAACCGCCTTCTTACTGAGAAAATCGAAGGCCCTGTGATTGTCCTTCATCCTCCTCTGCCTAAAAATTTTATCTTTACCAAACAGAAACTCACAGAAGAAAATCATGCAGGTGGATTAGGTGACCAGTCAAATAGTTCAGTGAATTTCAAATACTCAGCTTCAGTATATGGTTTGCAGATAACCATGAAGTGAAGCATTTCATACAATATAGTCAAAGGTCAGATCCAGAAGCACATTTGCTTACAAGGAGTGATTCTTCTTTCTCTAATGACACTAAATGCTAAATTAAATTGCAGTGATAACTGGTGAAAAACTAAAATAGCATGACTGTGGTTTAGTGTCTGAAATAGCTAATAAGCATGTGATAGTTTTTAAATAATTACATTCTTTAAAAAAGCAATTAAATATAAACAAGAGTTCAGGACATTGTAGGTAATATCAATTGTAAATGTGTTTCAAAATCATTAACTTCTCTTTTTTCCCCATTAGTCATTTTCTGTGCGTGCCTGCTTACAGTATTCTCATGTAGCTCATTGCATGTGGTCAGAGCTTTAGCACCATGCATTTGTAGAAGTAGAACCATAGTTAGCAAGACTCTGTAGAGTTTAAGTATCCTCTTAGACTGCAAAACAGTGGGCATCTTCCAGGGTCCATCAGACAGAAACGTTTCAAAAACATGAACTAACCAGGCTCTTGTTTTGAATGTTTTTATTCTTCCTTCCACAGATCTCCTTCTGCTGCTTTTACCCAGCTGGTGGTCTGGTTTTAAGAGTGACTTTTTTTTCTTCCCTGACAATAACAAGTCAGAAGATATGGAGCAGTTCCCAGAAAGTGGAGAGCTGGTGCAGTTAGCCCCTGTGCAATTTCCCTCAGCTCGTACAGTAGAGAGGGGAAGGGACAGACTCCGGGATGGACGCATCCAGCTCTGTTCCAGCATTGCTGAGCGGCTGGGCTGTTGCCTGGGGGGACTCCGTCTTTGTCCTGTGCCACTTTAAAGATTTTGGCAGCAGGTGAAGAAGCCCTCACAGGTTTCTGTGACTGCCTTTCCCTTTCTCATTTGCCGAATACAAAGTTAATCAAGCAAGCATCCTGGCCCACAGTGTGCTGCTTGGCAAGGACATAAGTAGCCATAATTTGTGTAGCAGAGGTCAGGGAGCTGGATACCCAGTTGCCCAGTAGGAAGATGATTATATTATATACCTAGCATTGTGAATAAATACATGTTTTACCCAGTATACCAAAGCTGGGTCGTAACAAAACTTATACTGTCTCAAAGGCCTCCACGGCAATGCTTACAATCTGACTATTCGTTATTGTGTGCCCTTTCTTCATTATCCACCCAACTTCATCTTTCCACTGGAGGTGGCAAGCGACCACCCAAGCTTAGCTGCTGTGGCACTTCTCTGCTGGAAAGAGAGGGTCTTCATGCACTTCTAAAGCTTTTGCTTTGCCCAGCACATTCAATTCTTAGGTTTTACCTTCAATGGTAAGGCAAACACACAAGCTCACATATTTGTACAGGGGCAATTTGACTATTTTGGTCCAAAATTAACAAATTATAACAGTTTACAGCATCAGGGTCAGCCTCGCAGAATTCTCATACCCAAAGCAAAAAAAAAAATAAAAAATGTTTTAAAGCCTATGTTATTACTGCTGTTGTCAGCTTCTGAGTCAATGACATATACATACTTCTCAGTGTGGAGTATTTTTTCCAAGGGTAACTTTAATGGCTGAAATCATGAAACACTGAACAAATATCATTTATGATTCCTTTTAGAAAAAGAGCTTATAATGACTTCTCTGGTTGTTCTCCTTTTCTTCACTCCAAACATTATTCACTTTTCTGAACATTCATTCCACTGAATAAACACATAGCACGGTCATCGTGGTGCAGTGATATGTCTTGAACAAACATTTTTTAGTTAAAGAAAAATCTCAGTGCTTTCATTCCTGTTTGCGTTATGATGAAGTTAAAATTGATGGTACATCTCACTGACAGATGAAATACACTACACAAAGGCTTTAATCCCCCTTTCTCCTATTGAATCTTGGAAATTTAAAGGTTGCTTAATCAGAAATCAAAATGCATTACAGTCTTGGAGTGAACAGTTAAGACCACCAGTAGTCTAATATATTTACAACAGTACTTAGTTCGTAATGTGGTCCTTTTGAAATTTGGTAGCACAGTCACAGATGACAGGGATGAAAGGACATCAAGAGGACATCTAATCCCTTTCCTTGCCCAGTACCTGTCTAATTCCTGATAGATATCTATCTAATGTATTCTTAAAAAATCTCTAATGCTAGAGACTCCACTGCCTCCCTAGGCAATCTATTCCAGTGGGCTTCATTATCCCAACATTAGAAAATTTATCATCCTGTCTCACCTGAATCTCTTTTAATGCGGCTTAAACTCATTACTATTTGTCCTATTGCCATGGACACAGAGAATTTTGCAGCAGCTTTTTACTACTTGAAAGCTTTTACATCTCAGCACTGTCCTCTTTTTATTAGACAAAACATCTTTGTCAAAGAACATTTCCTCTTCTTATTGCTCTCCCCAAGTGTCCAGTCGGCCCACATCTTTCATGCAGTGGGGTCTTAGCAATGCTGAGTGGAAAGAATTGTGCTGCATGTTTTGCAGGCTGTGTTTACACCTCCTGGTGCACTTTTTCATAATGGCTAACACTGTTGATTCATGTGCAGTGTATGATCCTTTAAAACCCACAGACCCTTCCTGCAAAACTGTTACCTAGTCAGTGATTACTCATTTTGAATATATACAGCTTATTTTTTCTGCTTAAGTGTAGAACCTAATGTTTATTTATTTCCATATCTGGCAGAGCATTTTTCCAGTCTTTTAAGATCATTCCCTCATTTACTGAATGTAACGCATTTGTGGTCTCTACTCGCTAGTTTTTGTGATACTTTAATAAGCATACTCAGACCTGGGCCGTTAAGAAAAATACTAATACTAGGTGAAGATGACTATGCAACACATTCTTTCATTTTGACACTGAAGGACAATTTCTAATTATGTTTTCACTCTTGCTGTGGATTTTATCTGGTGTGCATTTAGATTGTGAGGATGTTGTGTGAGGAAATCCTTACTAAAGAGAAGACACATGAGAAAGAACTAATAGCTCTCTATTAACTCTTTCAGGGAAGGAAATTAAAGTGATTTCACACTGTTTATTCTTGACAAATCCATGTTAGCTGTTACTAATCTTATTTACTTCAAGGTGCTTATAAAACACTATTCACTATATTTGTGACATATTCCATTTTATTCCAATATTTCTGCAGGAACTGAAAGCTGCTTTGCCAGAAAGCAAACCTGGGAGGGTGGGGGTGGGGGTGGTTGGGTGGGGGGGAAAGGAAGAAAAGAGAGAGGGAGAGAGAGAGAAAGCAAGCAAGCAAGCAAGCCCTGTGACCCTCTTACCATATCACTGAGTTACATCTAACCTCAAGAAGGTCCAACAAATACCAGGGACAGCTGCCTGTAACTTTCTTCATAATCTTCCCCTGCTCCCCTGAGGCTTCAGCTGAACAGAAGAAAAGATTGTTGAGGGATTCAGGGATTCAGGAAGAAAACAGCAACATGAAGAGGTGTAAAATCTTATAGGAAAAAAACGCAGGGTGTCGGTGTGGTTGGTGGTGTGGAGGTGGCAACTCAGCAGCGTTGTGGATTTTGCCCAGTGAGCATTACACATCAGCCTTTCTCCTCCTGACTGATGCCTGTCTTACTAGCCGTGATTATTCCCGTGCTTTGTCAGGATGGGTAATTAATGCTTGTTATGTCCTAGAGATCTTTTGTGGGTTTGCCAATAAACCATTACTTTTACACTTCCGAATTTTGTGCATCCTGCTTCCCACAGCTCCTCGTGCCCAGCCCAAGAAATACCTCAGGAGGGAGAGGGAGAGAGCAGCCGCAGAACTTCATGGCTGGGAGTAGTGGAGGGAGAGGGTTTGCAGGGCGTGCTGGAGAGAAAGATCCCCTGTTTCGCTGTCAGCAAGCCCTGAGACTGCAAACCTAACCTACATCCCTTGTAATCTGTTCTTTGCTCTTGCCTTTGTCACCTCCTCGACGCCTTCGCACAGCCACTAACAGCCGGATTGCTTGCAAGGGCCACGGTGAAGTCAGGCAGGAAGCTCTTTGTCCTTCTGGCATCGTAAGCCAATGACTTTCTCCTTATAGTAACTGAGCAATGATTACTATTGGTAAATTTATAGCTGATTGTCATGTTTCGGTGTCCGTCAATTTCAAACTTAGCCTTTAATCAGTAAACTTAAAGTAAAACATGTTGTATGTTTCTAGTGATCTGAGAATATGTGGTAGTTTTCTTCCCCCCACTCCTTTTCGCTTTTTTAAATACAGGTGTATTTAAAATGCTCTGTTTCTAATGCAGTTTTGGAGCAGAACAAAGGAATGACACTACTGATCTATTAAACAGTGTTTATATCTGCTTTATATCACAGACCTCTTCCTCTCTACCTCACTGCTTTCGTTCCTTGAGATTTGTCTTCTATCCTGCATTCCAATTTAGGAATAACTGTTAGCACCACATAATTATTACTATTTTTTTTTTTAATTTTGTGGAAGTACATGACTCATAAATAACCTAAAAGAAGTATCCTTTTACACAGTTGCCGCATTGTTTTTTCCGATGGAAGTAAAGTGCCCAGTTGTCTTTGCAATGCAAGACAAGGGAGTGGGGGGTGGGCGTGGGGTGGATTTTCCCATTTTTGCTACAGGGTGGAAAAGTGTACTCACACACATCAGCAGGGGCAAGTCTGAAAGACAGATCGTTGGCCATTTCCCACTACTATGGGAGAAGTTGAGTTTCATTCAGACTCTATCTGATATGTAATGCCTCATAAAGTTAATTCAATACTCATGAGTAGTATTATGTTGTATTTTATATAGCAGAAGTTAAAAACTTGTCTACCATTGCAGTATACAGGTGAACAGTTGCTGACATTGCAAATCCACTACATTGTTACATTTGCCTTCTCCCAAACCCCCTACCCAGTCCTTTCTCAGTTCACGCTTTATTTATCTTGTTCTCAGAAGAATCATGGAAATCAGTGTTGTAGTTCATTTCAGCGGGATTAGATTGGGCATACATTAGTTTAATTACCCTAAACCAGCTCTTCAATGAGCCCTGAATCAGGGCTAAAATTTTATGTACTTATATATGCATATTTATGTAATGTAAAAATTGAACACCATGCTAGTTTAAGCTAGTAATACTAAGGAATATTATTTTCTATCTGCACCAAATCTTCATTTGTATTTGTTGACAACATTTAAAAGGTTGTTAGATTCTATAAATTACATAAACAACTTTCCCCATTAAAGACTGAGATACAAGAATTTGAGCCACTAAGGAAGTGAGGGGGAGAGAGAAGCTCATTTTCAATAAACTAGGATACAATTCCATTCATGCAATTTTAGTATAATATTGTTAGTGTAGCTGATAAATTTGAAAGGGTTTTGTATTAACAATAAATGATTGCAGTCTGCACTTTTTATTATCACATTACATGTATGTATAATGTAGGTATTTCTCAATTTATGATTGGAAGACAAAAAGGAAAATTTCCTCATGAGAATGATCGCCAGGATGCACTGAAAGAACATTCTGTTAACCAAAACAGCTATAATGAAGTGTGAAAAGCATCTTCCAGAGTATTAATAAATGTGACAATCATCCTCAAGACATGACAACCATTAGTAACTTTCAGAGTTGTTTCAAGTTATTCTTCAGTAAAGATAGCTTACAAATGGATCTTTCAGAAGGAAAACTTTTTAAAATATATTTTCATACTTCGATTATTTAATGTCTACTAAAGCAGTTAATGGTAGAAGATAGAATTTTAACTTTGAAGGGTTTATCTGTGAATGTTTTTACTATGAAATCTTTACACCTTAAACTCAATGCAGTATCATAGCACTTAGTTGCTTTTGTTAGTTTTTGATGCCCGATTGCTTAAAAAATGCACAGAAAATGTGCTTCTAAATTGCAGTTTATAAAGATACTTAGTAAGTGAATATATGCAAATAAGTATACTTTGGACTGGAATTTACCAGTCTATCAGAATCAAAACATTTCATGGGATGATGTAGAATTTGATAATAACCACCAGACTGTCCATTCAAACAGAGCTGAGGAATTTGCCTTCGGAGCAGATTTCCGATGGATCACCTCACCCACCCAGCTCCTTGGCACTGTGCCTGCTGGGTTGCTGCCAAGGGTAGACTTCCAGGCTCATGAGTTCTAACCTTTCTGATTTCCCAGAGCCTTCCAGCTCCTTTCTTGACATTCCCTCCAAGACTGTCCATAAAGGCTAGACAGAAAGGAATGACAAGAAATTTTAATTATGTGCGAATCTTAACAAAACTGATTTTTTGTTCTCTTCTGTCCCTGTCTTCACTACTTTTAATACTCAAGCAGTTATGAGGTCACCTATTGGAGTTTGAACATTTAGCATAGACAACATGAGAATCTAGCATCCAAGTTAGGAATGCCTGTGTCAGGTGGTAGCATAAGGGGTTTTAATTTATAGAATACATACAAAAGATGATGCTCTACACCAGCGAACTACACAGGCAGCACCAGACTTTCCTCTGCAGTATGCTAACCATGTAACTCCACTGAAGAAAATTGCATAGAAATTCAGTGACCCAGAGGAGAATAAATGATCCTGGTTATAATTTCTTCAAAAGCTTTAAGTGATATACATTTTTGGTGTACTATCTCCTCAAAATTATTTTAAAAGTGATTGTTAATATCATGTAATAGTCTGATAAATACTCTTCTTTGTCAAAAATCATAGAAAAATACAACTCTCCACTAAGGATGGGATTTAATTCAAATAAGAAAAGATTATGCTAATCCTCTGTCTGGTCTACTTCACCAAACCATTTTGTCAAAGGCCCTGTAAAACTTACTCTATAAAATCTCTACAAGAATTCTCACAGAAATTATTATTCTTTGAATAGCTGCAACAAAACTTCTGATATGTCAGGGATACACATTGAGTCTTGAGTTTAATTAATCCCAACCATTATGCACTTCTAACTGTCAGTTTTTAGTGTATTCATGTTACAACTTCAAATGTGAATACCATGTGCAGTAGCAGCCACTTTTGCATTGATCCATTTTAACGTGCATTTGTGTGTGTAGGCAGTCTCTGTTGAATGCATTGACATAGTTCCTTCTCCAGTCGCTCAGGATGCTTCTCTAGACAGCCAGGTCTGTAACACACTTTACATCCATGCAGTCACATTCATACATCACTAAGTATTCTGACCATACATAATGGCCCTCCAGATACAGATATAGATAGTGTGTACATATATCTACACTAATTTGTCATCAGCTTGATCAAGTAAAGGAGACTTCTCTATCTGACTGCAGCCTCCACCTGATTGCCAGTGAATGACAATATTCCCTGTTAGCATATTTCCACCCAATGATAGTTGACATGGGTTTGTGAAAATGCGTCTTGTGAGATAAACATAATTTTATTTGTTGATTAGATTATACATATCTCTGAGAAAAATAACTTCCTACATTTCTTTACTAAATTTGCTATTGGGAATAAAAATAAAGAATGGCTAATTGGCTGATCTTAAAGTGCTTGACAAAGAAGCTTTATTGAAATGAGAGAGATGTGACAGAAGTCTTACAGAGCTGTATAGCTTACTCGGTAAGATGGTTTCAGTTGTGTGAAATACTCTCTTAATATAGCCAGTTGCAAAGATGGACGCATTCAGGAAAAAATAGTATGGGCTGCAGTGCAAAGGCAGTGTGCTGGGTACTAGAAAACAGCAGCTCAGTAAGAATTATTTTAATATAATGGTGAATAAAATCATTGATACAACAGAAGAGCACTAATGTTTTGGAGATTTATGCAGAGGGGTGGGAGGATGACTCTTCTCTCCTCATGTGTGTCATTTTTAAGATAAATGTTGGAACACCCCGTCTGGTTTCAGACCCTGTGAGGCCACCTGAGGGGAAGGATGCTGCCCTCACCCAAGAAGGTGGCACCTAGATGCTTCTGAGCGGAGGGAGTGTGGCGGCAGCCTGCTGCTGTTGCGGACACCTGGCTCCCCACTGTGCTAAAGGAGCTGAAGATGCCTCCTGCTGGGTGTGGTGTCCAGAAGGCTCTGGACACAGGGAGCAGCGCTTTGATTTGCATTAGCTATAGCCAGCCTCAAAGCTGAGAGCAAAATGAATGCAAAGGAAAACTTGTTTTTTGCCCCTGACTTCACTAACAGCATCTGGCCCTGGCTAGGAAGGAGCACAGCTAGATGTCAGTGTGACCAAGGTCACAGTTCTAGCATCAGCTATGGCTTCAGGAGAGACAGCATTATGTGGGAGCCTTGGGGAGCACTGGAGTGGTGGGGCAGGATCTCCCTCCACCCAAGAGTGGGCCGTAAGGAGACATCCGTACAGCCCGGAGGGACTAACCATGCAAAACTCTCCACCAGGTCATGGCAAAATGCTGTTTGGAAGCGCAAATGAAATTTGTGTATATATTTAGAAGTCTGTTGGACAGATGAAGACAGTACAGAGAAAAGTTGTAAAGGAGTCTTCTGGAAGGAATAAATGTCTTTATACTGAAAAGCAACACCACTGGATTTCTTCAGGGGTCAGTGCCTTTCTGGAAAATGCATTAGTCAGACACATATTGCATGCTCTTTGTAAACAGGAGATCAGATTGGATGATCAGATGAACTTTCCTGCCCCTAAGATGTCTTAAAATGAAATTTTGATGAGTAAATAATATAAACAGTAGGGTTACATTTGATTACATTCTTTTTCTTTTTCTCTAAGCTGAAATAAAGAGTGTAAAAGCTTTGAGGAAAAACAAAGGAAGCCTCTCACATTTTATGTGTAAAACACAGGTATTTGCAGCATGGGTATCACATAAGACATTACACCTGATAGGGAGAAGCAGCGCAGTATATTTCCCTTTCTAATACATCACTACTTTCAGTATATTTCTTTCCTCAGCTGTGTTAAGTATCACTTCATCTTCCTCGTTAGGTGTTTTCCATCTTGTTCTTAACTACAGCCTCAGTTCTTCTAATAGCTTAAAGTTGTTGACTTTTTGATGTCTGAGATATCATTAGCAAGATAGCTGATAAAGGTAGCAATAGATGAAAAAGTGTCTGTTCTATTAGTAGACTCCTAAAGGGGAAACATAACTACTTGAAGGGAACCTGTCTCATGATTCATGAGAGCATATCAATGTCTAGGCACGTGAAATGTCAGAATTTAGAAATATATAGGTGATAAGTAAAAAAAAGTAACTATAATAGAGGGGTAGCAGAAAGAAAGAGACATTATTTCAATGCCTTGCTTGCATCTTTCCACTACTTTTCCATGACTGGGTTTAAAATTTGCAAAGGCAGGTCTGCAGTGGAATTTTTTTAATATATAACTTTAAGTATGAAGTAGGAATGATACATTTATGTCAGTAAAATCTCTTTTAAAAGTGTTAAAAAATATGTGTCTGGTTTTACTTTAAAAAATGATCCTGAGCTAAGAGAATTGTCACAGAGGGTCTGTACCTGTACCATACTGCTATCATAACTAGTGAAATCTTTCCCTGCTGACAAAATTTAATGTTCAACTGGACCTTTTGGCATTACTGTCCTTTTATGTGTTCCTTAATATTTTCATGTTACAATAATCCCCACTGGCAGAAGATCAGTATCTCCAAAGGCTTATCATGTAATTAAAAAAGGCACAAGGTGTCAGGAAATCAGCTCTATTTGGTAAAAATTAAAGTATACTGAATGGCTCACTCAGAGACATCCATGAGTTCTGCCAAAATCTGAGTATTTATCCCTGAATGCCTGTGCCTGCAACTGGGTAGCATTCTCCTTCCTCAGTTTTCTTAAGTATTAAAGAGTAATTTACTGGTGGCATAAAATCTGGCTGGTTTAGAAGAGCACTTTGTGGTGCTACAACATTTTTCTGTTGTATCTGTAGGGATAGTAGGTCCTGCTTGCCTCCAGCTGTCAAAGTAATGGCATTAACAAAATTCAAGTCACAGAAGTATTAGGTATTCTCAGTAAAGATATTGTGTTGGTAGTGCCAAAACAATTTTTCCAGTGCTTTGGAAGTAAATGAGGACTAGTATAAATTATAAAAGTAGAATCCTAGAAGATTTCTGCCTATCAGGGTTCACTGAAATTTATAGAAGTAATGTAGGGGACAGACAAATCAGAATTAATTTTACTGATGCTCATAAATTGTGTGTATGAATTTCCTCCAACTCCACACACATTGTGGCAAACTGTATGTAAGAAAGTATTACTAGTAAAGTGGAAGATTACAAGAGATCGGAGGAACGAAGAAGTTTGCATTAGAGGAATACCCGAATCTGGCTTGTATAGCACGGCATAATGAAGGGGTGAACGCTTTCTCTACAGCTACACCAAAAACAGTGACTAGAAGGAAGAAAAGCTATTTAATTTGACAGAAAAATGTAAGCACAAGTTTAAAAATTAGTATGAACCAGTCATGAGTAAATCCAGCTAGGAAATCAGAAAAAAATAAAGAAAATAGACTTGCTTCAGGCTGCTGGCCTGTTTAGGCAAGGAAGGAAAACCGGTGTGCTATGCATTTGGCAGGGGAGTTCAGTGCAGTGTTTGAGCAGTACCTCATTCCATGCTTTAAAAATTATTCATTCTTTAATAGCACAACATGTAAATGTTGATTTTCTGTATTTGTATTGACTTTGAATCTTTCTCTAAAGTTATTTGCTTTCCTAATAGGAAGTCATCAGCTTTAAAAGGAACATCTCTGCTATCAGACGTAGTTTAGTTGCATAAAGCTCCAAATGGACCCAGCTCCTTTGCTCCTCAACACAGCTGAAAAAGGATGAAATAAAATACAAGATACTGCTTTAAAAAAGAACCTCCAAAAAATGCCTCTTGGTTTTCAGCTACTTAATGATTCTGGAGGGTTTGCTTTTTGAAAACATTTTAAATTGGCAGTACTTAAAGCAGCATAGAAGGCTGTTTTGCGTGACCTCCTAGTTCACCTTTCTGACTACTGCATGTGGCTTAGGTTGTGTTTGCAAGGTGAAGTTAAGGAAGAGCTGAAATGTAACCAGATGATGGAGATACTAAATTATAAGAACAGTTTGTACATATCATTTCCTTAGAGACCTTAATGAGTGAAATGCACTCCATATTCTGGGACTAAAATACTAGCAGCATGGTAAAAGGAGGAAGACAGTAGGAGAAGAGGGTCAGTGTTAGCAATTATCAAGGCCCTGAGGGCATCTGTCCATAGTCACTAGTTGCCCAGACCAGCCCCACCAGGGGCCCCAGCCTCACACCTTCCACCTGTGGGCCTGGGGGCTCCGTCTGGACTTGGGTCCTGGCTTGGGCTGGCTGTGGGTTCGCAGCAAGGGCAGGGAGCTCTGCAAAGGAAGAGGAGACAAAGGTAGGAGACAGACCATGCCTGTGCCTACACCGGACCCAGGGCAGAAGAACAAAGCAGGTCTGCTGACAGCACCTGCCCTGTGATGTCCCTCCTGCCAAGGCACAGCTGAGGTCAAGCCAGACAGGTGTCAGTGGCAGCAGGGAGTCAAGGCTTGAGGTGGCCTTACCTGCAGCCCAGCTTGGTCAAGGAGTGCGGCAAGGACCCGTGCTGAAGCACAGCTTCCATGCTGGCTGTTTGTGAGTGTAGCCCTCAGGTGAAACTGGTCTGGCCAGGTAAGGGTTACTGGTGCACTCAGGGCTCGGAGAAAAATTTACCATAGAGCTCCCAGATTTGCAGCATGGAGGCCTTTCTGAATGGCAGCATTAAAAGCTAATTGAGATTCCAGGAGTACCTACTACCTAGATCAGAGTCTACTGTGCTAATTAAACTAAAATCATGACTCCAAGGTGCTTGCAGTCTACATAGATGAGATAGGTGAACAATAAGTAAAAGGATGTTCAGTGTCCCAGTTTAGTTGAAAAGCGATGCAGAGAAGACCCTTTCTTACCCCAGCACAGGTACATGCCAGACACAGGACCGCACACTGGGTTTTTGACCTCTTATTTATGAGGCTGTCCTGCCTCTGAAGTTTCCACTGAGTCTGACAGTCAGGTTTGCCCTCCATGAGACACGGAAGCACAGAGCAGCAGAAAGGGAGTTCTGGGGCAGCATCCTCAGACTCCCAAGTAACAAGCACAAATCCTTCCTGTGCCCCTACAATAGTTAAAGGATTTTTTCCTTTAATGGAAAGTCCTGTTTGATTATTTTTTTTTAATGTGTATTTATATATATATATATTTACTTCTTCATACTATAGACTTTATTTCTGTAAAAATAGAAGTAATTTTGTTGTTTGTTTTGAAAGACAGCGTTGTTGGGCTTGCTCAGCGCACCTGAACCCAGCTGTGACTTGACAGTGTTAAATTTTCTTATTATCTTCTGGGGAATCGGTGCAGACCTCCTTATCCCTAGCTGAGTGGTGACAAGAGTGAGCCAGGTTGGTACTGGAACAGTACGAGCTATCAGAAACTACCTGCACTGCTTGGCACGCCTTGGGTTTGTTGCTTCAGTGCCTGGGATTCTGGGCAGTTTCCCAGTTGCAGGTTTTCAGGTAGCAGAAATGTGTGGTTACCTCAGCATTATTTTATCATCATGGTTAATTACTGGTATGAATATATTGCTTGCACATCCGAACAGTGACTTCCTGAACACAAATTTAATTATGAAATAGGGCAGGTTTTTATTAAAAAAGTAACATTTCTGTTCAGCTGCAGTTCTATAAATGTCTTACAAATTCAACATGAATGACTTTTTGCACTCAACAAGCTGAGTTTTAAAATTGTGTGTCATTCACTAGTTTCAAATTCTCCTTTTGTCTCAGTGTTTGAAAGAAATACTTTATCATTCAAATAATGGGAAAGTTTGGGGTTTTTTTTGGAGAACAATGAGGTGTCTGAAGAATGGTGGTGCAAACCGTGGCAGATGAAGGAACACTGTTTTTCTACTGTTTAGGCCTTCTGTGTATTAGAGAGGAAGCTCAGGCTTAGGTCACATGAAAAGGCCATTTCTTTGTAGGTAACTTACTCTAAAGCTCTAGACACGAAGGGGTCACATCTTCTGGTGCAGCTTCAGTGAAGTCAATAGGCATCTATTTTGTACCAGCTGCACACCAGAGCTGTAGAAGCTTAGTTAATTTTCATTGATTCTTCCCTTTTTCTTCCTTAGGGCTAAGATGTATTTTTTATCATTTAAGTTATATATAACAGTGATGGTTACCTTAAAATGTAATTTATGTACAATTTATCATTCAGAAAAGAATAGAGGCTACACAGATGACTTGGGTTTAGAAGTAACTTACCCATTGTATTTATAATGGCAAGAACAAATCTGTCACCATCTAATTGCTTCATCTATATATGCCAGGATTTTCCTAACTTTGTATCTCATAACACATCCCCGTTTCCATAAATAGAAATAATTTGCTTAAGTGCTTTCCTTCTGAATACTTTATTATTCAGCTCACTGTCTGTGTTAGTTTTCATGAAGTCTTAATCAGGTATATCAGTCTCTCTCCGGATTGCCTTTTTACTATTCCATATTTGTGCTTGTGTTACGTGGGGTAGTTTTTTTACCTCCCACAAGACTCCAGGGATCTTGTCTAGTTAAGGATTTTATTCTTTAACTTTCAGGCTTTGTCAAATGTTATTTCTCTGAAAAAGAAATACAAATTGCTATACCTTATTTACCAGGATGCAGCAACGATGAGCACAGCCATTGGCAAACTGTATCCCTGCTCCCAAAAGTAGGGTAAAAGATGAGGGTTGGGTTCACCTTTGGAGGATAGGGGTTATAATTCTGTCCTAACTTTTCAGAGCCAATGTTAAGAAAAGCTCAGAACGGTGCTGAGTGTAGTGTAAGAGGTGCATTCCAAAAGCACATCTCATTGCTAATCTGTCTTGTTCCTTTGGTAGCTATTGAAATTAATGTAAAGACAGGCAAAGTTAGAATTTCTGAGCTACTGTGTTGTGAAAGAAAATTCTTTCAAACAGTGTTAGGGGCTTGGGCTTGTGTTCTACACAAACAAACATTAATAAGAAACAGAGAATGAAAGAGGGGAGATAGAGAAGAAAAAGAGGGGGGAGGGAACAGGGAAGAACCTAGAAGAAACAGAGGGAGGAAGGGAAGGAGGAGGTGGAACGGTGGTTTCCAGTCAAGCTGGTGACGTGCTGACAATCATTGCTTTCAACCAAAATTTTGTGGGAGATTTTAATTTCAGCTGTATCTTGTGGAATTCATCTTCCTCACATGAAAAAGTAACATAGTTATGCTAAGTGTCTATGGCAAAGATTCTTTATTTAGATGGTCTGCACATCTCTAGGTATTGACAGTGGAAGTTTAAGGTATTCATTCAAAAATATTCAGCCACTAAAAAGAATTGCCCTTTAATGTGGTTTTGTGCTGCAATTGATTAACAACAGCTTATTAGTTGTCCAGGGGGAACTGGGCACACATTCAGGCTGTGGATACATCAACCACCAGCTGCTTGGTCAGACTGATCAATACTCTCTTTGTGCTTCTTTACACTTCTCTGCCTGTAGCTTGCTTTTATGTTTTCTCATCTCATTCACAGGTTGTGTACGTTTTGGGGTGGGTTCTGGCTGATGAAGATCTAGTTTATGGCCGAGACTGCTACCTACCGCAGTAATAGAATGAAAATGGCAATAGCAACCATAATAATATGCATAGATCTGGAGAGGGATCATAGCTGTTAAATCTGTGTGTGGTTGCCTCTCGGTTTCATGCTGTATGACTAGTTAGTTCCTTCTGTTCAAAATATAGCTATTGTATGGTGCTGTATTTTTTTAAACCAAGGACCAAGCTGACAACTTTCAAACTGCCGCTTCATAAGAAGGTGTCATATTATAATCCTCCAGCTATTTCACACCTCTAGCTATTCCCTTCAGGCAGATTCTAAAATGAAGTTAGTTGGAGGTGGGGTGGGTCAGTAAAGATTATGCACAGTAGAGAAGCAATGAAAAATGTTTGAAAGATTGTTAACCAGCACTTTACACCTTTATTCCCAGAGGCAGTGGAGTGATCACATACAATATGCATTAATACCAAATCAACACAAATCATTCATAATTGCCTGAGCATCATGTTGAGAAGAATGGAAAATACATAACATACATAAAATTATAATAAACTATCATAATGTGCACAAAACTGAATCTATTAACCAAGACAGTCATTTTCACATACTCCAGTGAGCTGTTCCTCCACTCCTCACTCAGAGATAAATGTCAGAACATGAGAGAGCTGTCGTACGCAATAACCCACGTTATCTCCCATTGTCTCTCCCAGTACTAGCATGTACTTCTGGTGATGTACAACTCTGGATCCGCAGACTATGCCAGCTGGTCCTCTGTTATCAAAACGAGTGACATAATAGAATAAGCAAATCCATCTCTCAGGGTCCCCTTCATTAGAGAGTCCTGATTTCCACAGTGAACTCATTTAGGGCTTGTTATAAGGTGTTGCAAGGTTTTCTGTAATCCTACAAATAATGTCCAAACCAAAACGCATTGTTGTGTCATAGTGGAAGAGAGCTGAGTTACTGGATGATTAGATTTTCTAGGACATGTAATGCGGCGGTCCCCTCTCTCCCTTCCTCCCCGCCCTTGGTGAATGCTATTCTAGTCACTAAATTGTAGCAGCACCTGCAGAGATCTGATTTGTTTGCACAACCAGGAGGGAAAGCTACTCAACTTCCAGTGACATGTCATCCAGAAAGCTCCAAAGGGTTGCTGAATTTTGGCCAAGGAAATAGTTAAGTTGATACACATGATAAATAGTGATTTGTTTGTCTGTAAATTTGAGAATTAACAAAGTTTTTCAACAGAAACAATTCCAGAAGACCACCGTTGCCACCATGTCTTTTTACCTTGATATTTATTATTTCTATTAGTCTGCTAGACTTTTTTTTTTTTTTTTTTTTTGATACAGAGGACATCAGAAATTTTGTCCCTTACCTAATCATCAACCATTTTCTGTTATGTATTCTGGAGGGAACTGAAATTTTCAAATTTCATCCAGAAATTGCATTCTGAATATTTAATGATCTTTTTTGTCAGAATTAAAATATGCTTAGAAAAGAAAAATGCAGTTTAACAAATGTGGCTATTTCTTAGAAAAAAAAAGACAAACACAAAACCCCAAAAAACCCAACTCCAAACATTCCTGACAAACTCTAACTTTCACACACTCAAAGGAACTGCAATGAACTTGTAGATCAGGGGAGTTCCTTTATTATTCCTTGAGAGCCATTGCAGTCCTGTAGTCGTAAAATTAAAGTTGTTTTTTTTTAACTGATCTTGTTTCAGCAGTCTTGTAAATCTTATCAGGTGTTGCTGGAAGCCTAATTCATTAGTCAAAATAGCAAAGTGGATTTTGTTTATGTAACTATTTATTAGGCTCAGGTTCATTTATTTAGAATGCTTAAATGCACAGGGGGAAAACTGTCAAAATAGCATGTGAGGATTTGGCCTACTGACTCCCATTAACTTCAATAGGAGTCACGCAGCCAAAGCCACAAATCCCACTTTAAATGTGTAATGGAGAAAGATTAGGCTTAATCTGGGCAATGAACCTGAAACCATAAAAATGTCAAGTCTTTGAAAAGTTTTGAGGTAATAAACATACTTACAAGAAATTAGACAAAGGTATAATGAGGCTGCAGACTATTTCCTTGTGACAAAAATCTCTTTTTTTAGTGTTATCTTTCCTGTATCATTTAAAGCTTCCATTCCATAATGCTGGTGGCTAAGTGGGGTTTTATAATCTCCTTTTCACAGCTGTCATGCGCAAATAGATACACAACTCTGTCTTGTGTTCATCCTGTTGACAAGCTGCAGCTAGACTGCAGATCACAGCAGGTATTACAAGCAAGCAGCATGTTCATAGCTGTATCTTACATCTTTAGAAAAAGGATTATGCAAGCCCTTAACTTCAATTATACTGCTTTTTTAGTACATCAGAGTTTTGGTAGAGTCAGCAAGCAAACTACAAGACTGGAAGTATTTATATGGCAGAAAGAAAAGAAAAAATGTGAGATTGTGTCCTTCTCATGACTCACTAGCCCACCTGACCCATCCATTCCACTCCTGTGCAAACACCAAAATAAAATATGCTGTGTAATGGGAGAAAAAAAAAATCCAGGCAATTAGAATATTTAGATGAGAAACTTTCAGGAAACAAATGACACATTTTGGGTATTTTTAAGGTTATTTGAATCTTTTCTCCTACAGTTTTTATTCTGGTATCTAAATTCTTTCAGGTCTCTGTCCAATGACCGAAGATATGCAGTAGCTACTTTCAGTGTACCTCCATTGGAGAGCCCTCAAAACAAATCTTGTTTATCTTTCTGCAGGTCAAAATGTTCTAACAGAAGTGTTACAACCATCCTAAGATAATAGTTATAGCTCTTCAGTAGCTTGTGCTTTGATCAGATTCTGCAATGTTCCCCTCCAGGAATAGCAAGTCACTGTGGGTCTGTGTGGACATGTTTGGAGCCTGACCGTATTCAGGCAAAGAGCAAAGAATTGAGACATTTAGATCAATTTAATGTGAACTGCTGGTTGCTGGACACATCTTAAACAAAGAAAGGGCCAAGTTAGCTTAAGAGCTGTGTTTGCAAATAGGTGAGAAGCTGAGTTAAGGTGGCCAGCTGCCACCCTCTAGCAGTAGAGCTGTTCTGTCTTCACCTTTAATGGAACCTCAACAAGGTTCCTCTTGGCATGCTTTGTCATAAGGAAAACTGAGAATATAAATTTTAAAAATGCCAGCTATAAAAAGCTGAAAACACCAAACAGTGGAAATCTGTACATTCACAAGCTAGTCCCTGTATTTCTAGATGAAGAGAACTCTTAAAGTTATAAACAAAACTCAGTTGTCACTAAGGGTGTCATCAATGTCCTGTGTACTGGGAAGAGGTATGGAGCAACGTGCCACCCAGCACCAGCAGGAGTTGCAGAATCGGGCCATTTGCTGAACAAATCCCAGACCTCTCCAGTACAGTGTATCACTCTGCATGTGTATGTTCACTCTGGCAAACAAGCCCATCACCCTAACTGTACAAATATTGTCTGGCATCACAAATGTTCTCAGTATACATCCAGACCTTGTAACACGCAGTTCTATCATCTTCCATTTACTAACACGTCAAACGCTTATGGTTGCTTCCTTATATAATTACCTTGGATGCCACTATATGAATACATGGCATCTGGTAATAACAGTCGTGTATAGAAATCTGGCAGGAGAATCTTACTGACAGTTAATTCTGGAAGTTTAAATGCATTATACTCAGTGAAGAATGAAATACAAAGAAGAGACAGTGAAGCAATAGAATTTTTGATTGCTAATGAATAATGTGCTTAGGCTACGTTTGACTTTCAAATCTATACCCGAGACGCGGTTTTAAGATTACATGCAAAAGTGCATTTGCATTCAAAGTGAAACCCATTTAGGTTATACTGACTAAGTTCTGAGCTGTAATATACATCTCTGTGTACTTAACAGGCTACAGTCCCTGAGATTTGGCTCTTGTCTGCTGCAGGGACTGGCATCCCTTTCATCCCTGCCAAGTGAAGCACTTGAGCAGCTCCCTCAGAACTACAGTTATTGTGAAGACTGTCCTTGTTTCAAGTCACTGGAAAGTGAGCATATAGTTTTTCCAGAAGCTGGAAGAATGGGCTTTATTTCAGAAACTGCAGAAGTCACTCATTCCTAGCCAATCTTCAGGAAACAATTTTACCATTGAAACATTTTCAAACGCTTGTTGGAAGCGATAACACTTGCTGACTTTTGGGCTCCTCAGAAATGTTTGTTTCTCTCTCAAGCTTAACGCCAACTATTTCTGGACCCTAAAAGACAGTTTGTCTTTTGCTGTTAATAGTGAAAACAGTAGATAAATACACTGTGCAATATGACAGAGAAGATGTCCTGAAACATTTATTAATATTATAATCTAATTCTCTAACTAAGAAAAGCTAGTCTCTGGATTTTTTAGATGTCCTAATTTATCAGAAAAGGTTAGAGTGCAGGAGCAAGCACCTAATACTCGTAGTGGTGCTATTCTTCCACCAGAGCTGGACAGTGTGAAGGTAAGGGGCTGAGCTGCTCATGGTCACCCGTGGGGTCCCCCTCATCTTGCCAGATGGGTTTCAAGCCATCAGACTATCAGGATCATAATTTTGTAGGGTTTTTTTCTTTGGCTTTTTTTTTCATACTATATGGGGATTTCTTCAGAAATAGAAAATGTATCCTTAATTTTCTGAGCTGTAACATAGATTTAGGGTAAATTAGTTTAACAGGAGTTTAAAAATGAAAGTTTCCTACCCTTGGTATTTCTCTTACTCACCTGTTCTGCCTAACAGCATCCCATAACAGCATTAAAGAGGAGAGTGTATAGGTTCCCAAACTACATACTTCGGGCTCCTTTTCTGTTTACTTTAGTTACTAGTATGTACTTCCGACCTTATTTTTTCATAAGACTGTTCTTAAGTTTGACACTGAATGGTCTGTTAGTTGCAATTGGCTTTTAAATCAGGACTATCAGGGGATTTCTTAAAAAGGGTGTCCCAGTTTGCTTTTGTTTTCTACTTCAAAGACTGTCTTCCGCATCCCCCAAACCTGACTTTGCGTTAACCGTAAATTGAAAGCAGTAGCAGTCCCATTTCACCCCTCTAAACCTTTGCTTGCATGAAACTGAAACACAGCATTTCCCTACACACTTGACAGCTGGTTTTAGTGACTTAAAAGGAACACACAGCTCATAACACTTTGGGTTTTTTTGATGCTTTCCTAAATGCCAGCCCTAGGAGATCACAGTTTAGATTGTGTTTCTGATGCAGTTTTTGTTCCAAAACTTGAACTATAATTTAGTTGCTTTCTAAACCTTTGACCTATGAAAGCCATGAATTCTCTGACAGCTTCCAAGCATGATTTTCCCAGATCACATACTGCTTTTCCCCAATGTGTGGGCTCATGCCTGTCATCAAAACATGAATCTATGGTTTCAATGGCAGCCCTCTTTGCAAGCTGTGGGACTCTTATTTAGCAGAGGAGATAAAGGGTTTAGTGCAGCTTTAATACCCTTTCATCATTCCTCATTTAGTAAATATTCAGGAGACATTCTTTTTTTGATGGTTGAACAGCTCTAGAACAAACATCTGGTTCAAACAAATCTTTCAGTTTTCACTTTGTCATCAGTTTAAAAACAATTAGAGACAGGCTTTTACCCCTTTTAATCCCCAGTGCCCTTATTTGGTTTTTATTTCATTATCAAAGAGCAATTTTTCCTGTAAATTTTTTTAGTTACTATATGAAGAGATCAAAATGAGCATTGATGTGATTAAGGATGTCAATAAGCTTTAACTGAATTTCTTCAGAAGCAGGAGGTGCATTGCTCCTGCATTATAATACACTCTAAAGAAGCATTGTATCTTATTTATACTTAGTTCTGTATAGAGCATTTTTATGCTAAGGGATTTTTCTTTCCTGTAAAGACAAGAGTTATCTCAAGTTTGAAAAAGAAACCTGCCTTCAGATAGGTTCAGATAGATTTCCCTTTTCACTTGGTCTTTTTTTTTTTTCCATAATGTCCTATGCTTTAGATTCCTTTCCTGCATACGAGGTTTTTAGTTTAGCTACCATTGTTTTTGGAGTGGGTGCAGCCTTCCTGAGCATGAAGCCTACTCCCTTCAGTATCAAAGATCTTCGCCTGGCATTTTTGCTAGTGCTGAGCTCTCCCCTGCAGTTCACTGATATGTGAAGCCAGCTTGTGGAGTCTCCCAGATTCTGCGGCTCCAACTTCCTTCAGGATCATTCCTTAAGAAATTTGGTCAGGTGCCACAGAAAATAATGAAGCCAACCCTAGGAGTTTTTGTTGTCATCATGAGCATATGGCCACATAAAACACAGGCACATGTATGTTAGCAACAGCAAAACCCAAGTGCCTTCAGCAAAAAGGAAAGGGAAATTACCATGCAAAGGAGAGGAATAAGAATACAGTCTGGGATTAATTAGTGGACATCAAATGGACGAGAATCTGCCAAAAGCAGAGGACTGTTCCTCAGCTTCAGTGAACAACCGTTCACATGAAAATCAGAGGGATTCAGGTTTTTGTCTAGATGTGTATTTGCTTTGCAGCTAGGTTTTCCATGTAAAAATAGGGATTAAAAAATCATGGCAAAGACAAAAGAAATCTTCAATTGTGCCCACATTTTTGTTTTCCAAAAATGATAATATACCCAGCTGTAGATGTGTAAGTGAAAGGTAATAAGGAAAGAAGTCATCACAGTGATTTTAGTTTTATTAATAATCTGTCACTCATTTAAAATGGTGCAAAAGCAGCATGAATTCAGATGCTAGTGAACATACATTTCTCATTAGTCCCCTTACATTTTCAAAACTTCTGTTTTCTGAGGGCAGAATGTCTCTGATTTCTTATCAGCATTTAAAGGTGCTGTGCTAAAATCCTTTAACCTTAAGACTCAGATAGGATCAACAAACAGCCATAATGGTCAAGAATATTGAGTATAGATTACTGTAACAAGGTAGGGTAACCTGAATACATCAGTAAATTTCTTTAGTATTTTTTAATTTAAGAAATAACACTACCTGGAAGAGGCCTTAGCGTGTTTTAAAGCATGCATGTATAGTCAATGAGATACAATTAAGTCAAGGTTAAAAAGGGTAAAGAAATTTTTACTCTTCTGTTTAATGTGAAGCAGTTTTGGCAGTCTGGTGAGATTTTATTTTATACTTTAGGCAGAATAAAATTAATTAATATAAAATCCCCTACTCTCTAGGCAGGTAGACAACATCAAAAGCATAAATAAGATCATATATTGGTATGAATTTGCTCATTCACCTTCAGATAAACTGGCAGTGGTCAGATTCAATACATATACACATAGGCGTACACACAAATGCGCAGATACACGAAGTAAAATAACACTGATGTGTGCTGATTTTGCTGCTGTCCCTGTCAGGCAGACAGCATCTAATGAATACAATAAAGCAAGAGCAAGACTGCATTTTAAAGCAAATATTTATTTGATCATTTCAATAAATATTTGCTGTGGTCCCTTCAAATGTGGATGTATGAATATATTGAGAAACTTCTGAATAGTGCAAATGAGGCTTAAAACTTTGAAAATGTTACCATTTCCATAGCAGCTGGACATGAAAGTCAGCCATCATTATTTGCATTTGCACCAACAAGGAGATGGGCAATTGGGAAGTTAGTTCTGTGTGGAAGATGTGATTAAAAACCTAGTTTCTTTAGGATCCTAAATGTGGTGGAAGTTCAGGGCTAGCACATTCTGTCTCCATTTAAATGTTAAGAAGGAAAATACTTTTGTCCCTAGAGTCTGACACAAAACATGCTGAGTTTGGGGTTGGATTTTTTTTTCATTCATATCTGTCAGCTTTGTAGCTGCTCCTCTATGAGATATTAGAACACCTTAATACCCTGGAGTACATGGCATAAATTCTTGGCACTGCCAGGCTTTCATGGACATTCCTATGATTTCTTACTGATGACTGTGAGAAGGTGAGCTGGATACCTGGGGGCTATTGCTTGGGGCTTTTGCCACCATTCAAGAATCAAGACCTTGCTCTCCTGACGTTTGTCTGCTTGCTATGGTCTATGGTGTCCTGCTGAATAGTCGATTGCATGGTTCTCAATGCTGTTGTGGTGAAGAAAAGCAAGATACACTGTTTTGGCATTAAAATACTACGTGCTACAGCACTCAAAAGATAAAAAGACTTAGTGTTTAATGTTTTGTTTGCTTGCTTTTCTCCTCCTTTTTCCTGGTGAGTCACGGTATTTTTTACAACTGTTTATGGCAGTGCACTGCCTTGGGGTGTACTGCTGAGAAGCCCGGGATTTGAAACTGCCCTGCCCCAGGAGAGGTCGCGTGCCGTGGAATCATTCCTTCCACACATTTTACCATGTTTTCATGTTGTGCTAGCTAAGTGACCAGCTCTGCTCATAACAGATCAAGGAGGACCTCCTGTTCACAGCTCCAGTTGTTACCTTTTCTAACAACCTAATTCACCTTGTGCAGAAGGTGGGAATCGGGAGCAGACCTCAGTCTGAAGAGCGCAGTCCTGAGCCAGCGCAGGAGCTGCAGTTTTAGGAGGTACATAATGACTAGTCTGACCAGACATCATAGTCTGACGTTGGTATAGTAGTAATTTGCTAAAGGTTTGGTGTATCAAGCCATTCTGAATGCATTTTAAAAACAAGGCAAGACCTTCGGTCATCTTAAACTCCATAGCTACAATGAAATGTACTTCAGGGCACAATAATGTTAAAGCTTCATCAATGTTATCTGACAAGCACTATCATTATGGGAACAAAGTGCCCTGTGTTTCAGAGTAATGTCTTATATGGACAGTGGTTGAGTCCTATCTCATTTCTCCAGTCCTCTGACAGTGGCTATTATAAATGGATTGTAGCCATCTTAAATTCATCATTATTACAGTGCCCTAATGCAAATAAAACCTTGTCAGAACCGTGAGTGTCTGATAGGTGCCCTTCTACTCTTTTTTTTCCCTGGCTCTGCTAATGTGTTGAAAATACTAAGAAAACCATCTTTGGAACTTGGTTTCTGGATGCCACCTTTTCTTGATACAAAATAAAACCAGTCAAATCTGAATGATTCTGTGCTGTAACTACACATCACCGGCACTACCATCTTACAGATGGACCTGAAGTTACATCTCAAGCAAAGTTGAATCAGGCTAGAATCACAAAACACAGAAAGTGGTCCTTATAAATGTGGTGTATTACATTTTTCTGTGTACAAAAAAGGGCTTGAACTTGGAGGAGTTCAAGAGAATCTTGGGCTCAGGTTTTGGAAGAAGCAAAAAAAAATCATATCCTCTACTAGGTTGACTTTTTGCCATAAAATGCCACTTGTTTGAAGCTGCTTACAAGCTGTAGCCTGAGAGTAAGTCCTGAGGGTATGAATTAATAAGCAGATGGTATAAGTAGCTCTCAGAAAATGGAGGGATAAATTCTAATGTCCCTGTTTAATTAATTTGATTTTGTCATTAACTTTATTAAGAGCAGGACTTCGTTCTGGCTGTCATTATTCCAGGAAAAGTTTACCTAGACCATTAAGATTCTGGTTTTGGCTAATGTGTTTTAATCTTTTGCAGACTATTTATTTATTTATTTATTTATTTATTTATTTATTTATAAACAGCAACTTGATAAGCATTTAACAAGGCAGGACTTGTCTTTGTTTAACGTAAAGTTAATTTTGACTGTTGCCTATTTGCTATGGCTATGTCAAGCCTGCAGATAACGGTAATCCTGCTGTAAACTCACAGGCAGAGCACATCAGTACATAATGATCCATCATCTGCACACATCTTCCTTTACTAATTCCTCACTCTTTATGAAGCATTCCTGGCTGTATCTATAGCTAGTCATGCAGTTTCTGAAGACCATGTACAGAACAGAGGATGTGAAAAATGCAAACAAATCCTGTTTAGATACAACTTGCTGCCACCCACAAAACCTTATACAATGATATTTTGACTTCTCCACTGTTTGACCAGCTAGATTTAATCATAGTAGTGTACCTAGATGCACACATCCATTCTACTTTTTGTGTTATTGCACTGAGAAAGATCCTTCACACCTTGATTCTTTTGCAGAGTTCCAGGTGTTAGGAACTGCTTATATTTCAGTCTTGACTGAATCCTCAAAACCAAATTATTGAGATTGATTTCTATTTCATTTGGTAGTAGCCAGTGAATAATAGATCTTTCCATGTATTTAAGTATCTAGTATGTGCATATGATCATTCAAATACTTTAAAGACCACAGAGGATTGGTGAGATCAACAGAAGTAAGAAATTTCTAAAATTAAAATTTTGATGCATATTTGTGCATATCACTGAATTATTCAAGAGAAAAAAGTACTTAAAAGTGTCAGAAAACCACCTGAAATAATTTATTTATTTTATTAAAAGAAATACACAGGGGGAGTTGAGATATTATTGCAGCCATGATTAATATCTCACTATACCTATTTACTATTTGTAGTGCCACATTCCTCTCCGCACTGTCTGCTGTTATTTTGAAATGACCTCTGATACAAAATGTGTCTGTCTTGTCTCCAGAAGTCCAGAAATGGTATTTCTGTATGTCAGAGTCCTGAACCTGGAACTCCCCACTGCATGCAAAGTCACAGTTCCGTCCACAAGGGCCTTTTCCCCACCTTCAGCAAACAGATATTAAGAATTATTTCTGTTTGCAGCATTTTCACCTTCACAGCAATCAGTCAGAACCTGCCTCCTCTTGGCAGGTGTTTGTTGTGGTTTTTTTTTTCTAAATAGCAGGTATTTTAGATTATGTCAGGCCAATTTGCTAAACTGATAACAGCATTTACGCTATCAGAGTGTTACACATAATCTATACTTTCAACAAATAGATACATATGCATACACATATATATATTAGCTGTACATTCTGCATACTTATACTCTGTCTCTGGGAAACGTGCTCTGTTATGCTGCTCTGTGTATGAAAAACAATTCTTTCTAACATCACAGCCCAAAGTATAGGACAGTGTTCCTTCCATTGTGCAGGAGGATATGGCTTCCAGTAAAGCAACAGCATCCACCCTCTGTGGATCCTAATGTTTTTCCACATCTCTGCTGCAGGAAAGGGGAGGGTAATCACATCAAAGTTTAGGCAATGGGTATCTGGACCTCATTTGAAATGCAGAGAACTGTAGAAATACATTGGAATATTTATCAGTGTATTTCGTCAGCTTCTTGATTTTAGAACTGGCTAGCTTCTAATGTATGCAAATTAATTCTTTGTTAAAAAGAAAATTTCAAATCCAATAATAATAACTTCAGTGGAAATGAAGAAGTGGTGTGCCCCCCTCGAACCTCTGGGGGAATTTGACCAAATTAATTTTCTTAAGCAACATCATAAATCCAGAGAAAGAAAAACACATTTAGATAAATGAAAGTCTGTCAGAGGCCACAGTGCTAGTGGTGTTGAGTTGGACAATTAATTATGTATTTTGTGCACATCATAAATAGTGAGGAGCTTAAAGGATGATGACTCAATAATATAGCAAGAAAGAAATTCAGCAGAATGAATCTGTTACCAATACTTTTCCCGTGACCCGTGTTTCACCCAATGCTGTTGTAATGATGTGATGAAAGGATCAGAGTGCCAAGATACCCAAACACACTGCCTGTTCTGACAGCCGTAGCTTTCTACCATCAGGAAGATTAAATAAGCAGATACGGTCAGATAGAGAAATGCAGGGGTAGCTCTTTAAGCTTATTAAGTCTCATTATGCACAAAACTTCATGCACAAGCTAGCTGTCCCCTAATATCAATATGACAAAGCAATGTGTCGGCGCGAATGCTTTGATCTCCTGATATCAAAGAAAAAAAGATTCATACTGTCCTTGTCCACAGTATTTATGTATGTGAGGCTGAGAATCCACACGGTAAACAGAGCCTTACTCATGTATGTGTCTGCCAGAAAGGGTCCGACTTTCTCCTTTTCCCTTTACCCAGTCTAAGACTTCATTTAGGTGTTATCGTCCAAGAGGGTGCATGATCTGTCCTTTGAATACAGCCTGCCCACGTCCATATCACTATCTAACCGAGCTAGTCTGAAACAGGACAGCGCAGGCGCTGATCGTGTGGTGATGACAACCCTGCTGCGCTCAGCGCAGGCTGCTCTGAGGAGCTGTGTGAGTGGGAAGGTGTCCCAGCCGCACTGAGCTTTCCACTGCACGGGCTAATCTAAAATTAGCCTGGATACATGGTTTTCAGTTGCAGTTTTGGTTGTAGAACAGACAATAACTTAAGAGCTGCAGTGTCTTAGGTACTAATTGCACTTAATTGACTGAGCCAGTGCATCTTCAGATCCTCCTTTGGGAGCTGTAGCTGTGGGTTTAGACAGCCTTCCTCCTTAGACTAAAATTTTGTTCATTTTAATGGTAGGAACACAGTATATGGTTGAGAAGTCTTAAGACAGGTGTAAACAAAGTTTGCTGTTCCTGGACAGCAAGTCAAGCAAGCCGGAGTTCAATAACATCCTCTATACATGCCTATCTCATAGTCTGGATTTCCCTAAAAAATCACTCCTGATAGCATGATCATATTTTAATTGCCCCTTTTCTTTTGCATTCTGTTACATTACTTTTTTTCTGGAAAAAATTTGGTGTAGTATTTCTTCAGGAAATAAAACATTCAGAGCTGAAGTTTGAGCATTGTTTCTTAATAAGAGCAAGGCTTTGCTGAGTTTCAGCTGTCTTTGGCTTGGTGCTTGGTTTTATCTTATAATGCTGCAAACCAAAAATGCACAGGGCAGGCATCCCAATAGTTGCATCCTTCAGTACATTCATAAATGAGTATAAGAAAGTTTCCACCCTCCAGCATGAGCTCAGCTGAAAACAGCAAAACTGGAATGAATGTTGGCATTGAGATTGAACAAAAGAAGGTGGAAATAAAACTGCTAAACTGCCCTTACCCTCTACAGCATTGCATTATCCTAAAAACTATCTATCAAAGGGCAGCAAGGGGAGGTAAATTTCAGCTCACATGGTAAAACTTGTATTTAGCAGCAATTTAAATTATTATTATTAGTAGTAGTAGTAGTAGTAGTAGTATTACCCTTTAAGAGATTATGTGATTAAAATGTTTTTGGTTTTGCTGTGTTTTTGCTCTTTCCTTGTTTTGTTGCCTAAAAGCTGTGGAGCCGTGCTACCTTCTGCACTTGCCATAGTCATTGGTGTGATAACAAAACAGAGTAAAACTGCTGTCATTAGAGGTTTGATGGAGCATCTGAGGTGATCTTATGATCTGATGGCAACTGTGGAGCCATTGTGGTGGGGACATCTCCCACCATCAGGAAAAGCCCTTTGAGATCATTCACTTCAGCCCCAAGGGAAGTCACCCACCTGCATGTAGCCATTTTTTTCTTTAGGCTACCCGCCCCCCCACCCCCCCCCCAAAAAAAAAAAAAAAAAAAAAAAGTGCCAACATACTTCTGATTTTGTCTTACTGAATAGTTGCAAGGTAACAGGTAATTATGGGACTCTCCACTTACAACAGGAGTTGAGCTGAGGCAATCTCAGCAGCTGATTAGCAACAGAGTATGGCTCAGAACACATCAGAATAACATTTACTATTAGAATTTTATAAAGCATCATTAGATGTTCCTTAGTAGAAACCGGGGCAGGTTTGTTTTCACAAGCTGGTATTCCACGTCTGAATTTGTGTGGTTGTTGCAACAGCTGGTTGACTGAGGAGCAGGAATGCACTATGTCTGTCCTTGAGATGCTCTCCAGGGGCCTGACTGTACCACATCACAGTGTCTTTCACAACACCAGATGTCCAGGTTTCCATCCTGAGTCATCATCACTAACGCTCCACGATGGAGCCAGGAAGCAGCCAGAGTCAGACCTGTAAGACGAAAGCACTCTCGTTCCCTAGCTTGAATGCAGCTAATATTATCCATGAAAGTGGCAGCCTGGCAGAAGGGGTGAGTCACAGATGGTTTTCCTTCTGGCAGAAACCACGTTGCTACGTTAGCCAGGCATTGGTGGTGTGTCAGATGTCAATTCTGCTTTATTTAATGTTTGTGGTGGGTTTCTCTAGGTGTTGTGACGGTTACTTAAGGGAGCTGTCACAGGGCAGCTCAAGACAGGGTGGAGCAAAGGCTGTTAACCAGAACAGCAGAAAGTCTGTTTTGATGGTGTCGTGGTGGGTATAAAGGCAAATGGGAAAATGGGGGATGGCAGAAAGCAATGACAGCTGCATCAGACTTCCACGATGTGAAAGGTTAAATTCAGTGAATTGTGGAGATTATGGAATATTTTGGGGAGTTATGGATGATATCTTATCTTCTTGGAACTCTTTCCTACCCTCCCCAGCAGCCCATCTCTCACCTCAGGGGACAGCTTTTGTCCAGTTGTCCTCCACAAAAGCCACCCCTTCTTTCAGCCCTCATTTCCTGTCTTTCCAGAGGGTGTTATTTACCTGTTCTGTCAACCAGCACAAGAGGAGGGTTATTGCTATAGACAACGTCAAAAGCTTTTTAGGAAAGGTAGGTTCATCAGCCAGAGACTGACCACTGAGACGTGGCCAGAGCAGGCCATCTACCAGCAGGTTGTGAAGGATGACGTTGCCAAACCATATTGTTGAGTCTCTGCTTGTAATTTCAATCTGCTGTTTGCAGAAGATTGCTGTGGTTAGTGCATAACACAACTTGGAAATGGATGAGGTTAGATTTTTCTGGGAGACAGGGAGAAGGTAAATATTTGAGTACCATGCAGGTTATTACAAGACCTCTCAGATTTCATGTAGGACCTGTTCTTGAAGATTTTAAAAGCTTATGCCTGGTGCAGCTTTGGACATGTTAACATCTCTACTTAGAAATGGAGAAAGCTAGGGCACTTGCCTGAGCAGTGCCCTGTCGTTGCCCGTTTTGTTTAATTATTGACCCTTACCGGGCATAACTGTGCAGTTTCTCAAAAAAATCCCCAAAACTAGGTCTAAGGATAGTACAGACCAATTATTTTCCCAGTGGATAATGCAGACACCACATTTTGGGAAGAAGAGAGGTTAGACATGTAGGCACCATCTGTACGATGCCAATTGTAGAGAGACAGAGGGTGGACTAGTGACAGTGGCAGTCATTGTAACAAGCAGTAAAGAAAGGACTAAACAAGTTTCCTTCCCTTCCAGGCAGAAAAGAGATTTTATTATTATTCTATTTAACGTATTGTAATTTATGGATCATCTTTGCCCTTACCTGTCTTCAATTCAAGGCTAATAACACAGCAAAGTTTACTAAATTCCTCACTCATTGCAAAATGCATATGAATTTTGTTCTAAATTCTGCTCCCAGCCACATTCGCCATGCAAACTCAATTTTATAAGACTTAAATGCCTGTTGCCCATGCAGCTGTTAAGATCCTTTATTTTTAAACACACTCAGTTGACTGCCTTTGAAACAATAATTGTAAACACTCATCAGTGGGGTTTTTGCCACATTGTGTGCTTGCAGGGCACAGAAATAGAAACAAGAATTCAAAGAAATAGATGTGCTTCAAACCTAAACAGAAGCCCTTGGTGCTGTGGAAGGTACACTGAAATGCATTTTCTAAAGAGTTTTCCCATGACAACAAGGGATAATTTTCTTGATGTGAACATGGGAATGGGGGTAACCACTTGTTTGTGCCCACTTGTGCTAAAAAAATTGCCTGCCTTTGTCTGATTACTTACCCTCAAATTCCTAATTATGTGAAAATGACTGCTTGGAGCTTGGCCGGGTATTGAGTCATCAGCATTCACTGCCACTGCTGAGAAAGACTGTTGATAAAATCAGGTAATCAAAAAAGAAGTAATTTGTTTCCTAATTCCAGTGCAAACTCTTTCCTAAATAGGCACTGACCAAAAATGTACATTAGAGGAAAAAAATACCTGTTGTCTACTGCCAAAAAATAATTTACGCTTCCCAGAAAGTCATTCTTGTTTGTATTACCCAGCTGAAGATCAGGAAATTAGTATATATCATACTCTACCAGGCCATTGACTTTGGTCACTGGCCTGATTTGAGTGCTTAAATGCAAGGTATAGCTATAGAACAGGTGTCATACTGGCATTTTCTGGCCATCTCTTTCAAAAGCGTTTCTTCCCTGAAGCCTAAGGGGTTTAACAATTCATTACAGACACAGTGCAGAAAGAAACCGTGAGTCAATTGAATAGAAATCTTTAACCAGTTTTTTGTTTGTTTTTTTTTTTCTTTTCAGTGTGAGTGATACAAGGCAGCTAACATGCCAGCTGTATTTCTTAATCATATTTTTTCTCTTTAAATTTAAAGCGACTGGGGAAAAAAAGAGGTATTTCAATTTTTTTTCCATATTGCAGATTTTGAAAAGGGCAACATTTTTTTTTCACAGAGGTTCAATGTGCTTTAAAAAGTCTTCTTTTATCTTCCCATCAACATCATCACCATCACTGTCAATACTATCTCCATGTACCCAAAGCCAGTCACATCCAAGTCAATACCATTATCAATCCATGGTCAATGCCATTTCACTCAATTTCAGGTAATACTAGTTTCACTTTTCTTGAAGTCTCAGAAGGTCTTTACCTGAAGAAAGGTAAGAAAAAAGGAACAGGGAAAGGAAAGGGAAAGGGAAGGGAAAGGGAAGGGAAAGGTCTTTATCTGGTTTCCATTTTACCTAACAATGAACACAAAAATGGGAGGAAGGAGAGAAAAATAAGATACTCTATGGCTTAATGTCCTTCTTGTTTTCAGAAATCAAAATGAAACAAATATCTTCAGTTTCAGAATTCTATAATAAATAGAATAATCAATGACATTAATGAAAATAACCTGGTTTTGCTGAAGTTCATTTCTAGTTGGAAAAATACAAATGGACATTGTGGTTGGCTAGCAGCTCCCCACACCACCGCTCCTTTCCCAAGTCTTTGGTAAATCATTTTTCCAACACAAAACCAGCAGTTTGATTTCTGTTTGCTATTCCATTACTGTTACTATAAAGCAACATTGTTACTTTGGAAATCTAAATATATTAAAAAAAAGGAAATAATATGCAGAAAGTCATAATTAGCATCTATCTTGGTAGAGCAATAAAAAAAATCCTCAGATCTGATAACGAAGTATCATTCCAAAGAGCATATTTACGTTCAGAGGCCTTATATGAGTGTAGTAATGACCTTACACTGGATAGAAGTCTACCATGAATTGCACCATCTCTTTTCCAGGGAAACTTTTTCTCTGTAGGTACTCTGAAACAGAAAAGACAGATATTCTGCCAAAACTTTTTTCCTTTTAACAAATCTACTAATATCTCCTTTGTCTTGCCTCTAATCTCACAGGAGGTCATAAAATATTTTGTCAGTGATTCATGAGAAATACATATTGTAAGTCGTCTCATTTCCGATTGTTAATTTTCTTGTCCATGTGTGGAAGGAAGACATTATTCCATGCACTGAAATCAGAAGCGTCTTCCTGCCATTTAGTATGTCCATTACAAACTGTCGTAGTGAAAGCAATAATGGATGAATATTGAAAAGTGCAGAAGTTTGGTATGGTTAATTACAGAAGATGAGGTGATAATTCACAATTCATCCATGCCACCCAGAGAAAGTAGACTGGCTGGAGGAAGTCTCTTGAAAATGTTGTATGAAGCCAGCTCTGTCTAACAGAGCAGCCCACGCCTGGTACATGGATCCAGGTTTTGTAATCCTCCCATGAGTTCATCTTCCTTCTTCTCCACTCTCCAAACTGATGTCCCTGTCTCCACAAACATCCTATTCATGGTGACAAGACCAAGCGCTGGAAAAATTAGCCTCAGCATGTTGCTACTGTTACGGGAAACAGGAGGAGCAGGTCAAGCTGGGGTTTGGGATTATCCAGCAGAAGGGTGGTGACACCTGAAGGCTGTTTGTTTTTTTTTTTTTTTCTGGTATATGAAGTTGAAGGCTGGAGGTATTTTTCTGGAAAAGGCTATCCCATCCCCATTCCTTCCAACAGCCTCCTCATCTTCATTCTCTCAATGGCACCAGCAGCCTGAGCTTCCACACTGAGCTGCACACACAGATGATGTTTTTGAGCTGAATTTGTGGCTGGAAAAAACGTTCTGAATTCTTCCTGAACAAGATGGTGTTGGTTTAGCCACTAGACCATCTGTCTGACTGTGCTGAATGCTCCGAGCTGACAACAGAAAGGGTCGCAGAAATAGGGAAGGACACTTTCATAAAACCTGGCAGATTTCGCATTGGAAGCGTAGCAGAGAGGAGAACTGAAACTACACTTCTGATGTCTAAAACTGTTGCCCCTCCACCCCACTTCAGCACACTGTCTAATCTTCTGGGCTGTGTTGAGTCAGTTCCTGCTTTGTGTGTAGGCCTGCCATTAGGTAAAAATAGGAAAAAATGACAAGCTTATCAAAGTTTTTGTAAACTTACTGTCAGGTATCTCATACTATTTTCCTTATTAGTTTTCTTCAAGTCTATCCAACTCCTGCAAACACACCTATTAATAAAATACTGGTTTCTCCTTCCTTTTGAATGTTGCTGCATATCTATGCTCAGCTTTTTTCTTTAATCCGGTAGTTTCCTCTTATAAAAGCAGGCAAACCTTCCCTTGATATATCACTCACCATGTAACTCAAGGTTTCATTTTCCACAGATTTCTTGAGCCTCCTCAGTTCTGTTCAGCTAAAATGCTTTAGGCTCTAATTGTTCCCTCTACTCTTGCAATTAGACCCTTTAATAAACCTTTAAAACACCTTCTTCTCCTTGAGCTCATGTTAACTTGTTGAAAAAGCATGAGGCAGAATAAATCCATAGACTTGAACCTTGCCAACTGCTGAGATGACCCATCTTCTTCAGAAATGACCTTGCCAGCTCTCTGACATGGAAGGGCTCTGTTCACCCCAGCAGGTCTCTGGGTGTTCCTGGTGATCCTAAGGCCAGAGTGAGTAGCACTGCCATCGATGTGCACAAGCTCGGGCTCCCTCATCAAACAGTATGTTCAGGTATGGCATGGAAAATTAATGTAAACAAATATTAACTTAATGGATGAGATGTGCCAGAAACAAAGGAAGGTCAGAGTGGGATTTGACCTATTTATGTATTGTAATAGACTTGTACAGGGGCTTCTGTAGCTTTACTCCTACCTTTGTAATTCCCTTGGCATGAGCACTAGGAAGGTTTACTCTCAATCAAACTTCAGGCTGATATGTAGCACGTTGGCTCACATACTAGTAATGACTAGAGTCAATCTAGATGAAGTCTGGAGGGAGATTATTTTGGTCCCTAATTCAGTTGAAAGTGTTCATTTCATGTTACCTCATCCTTGGTTCCCAGAATTTCCTGCTTATCTATATGGACTTCTAAATTTATCCACCTCTTACAGGAGATGATTACTTGCTCAATCCTCACAACAGGTATGTTTTTTCACCTTTTGCTGTCTTTTGACCTGTTTCCATATTCTGTCTACTTCCAGAAGTTCAGTCACCAAGCTCAAAACATTTTTCTGAAATGTGTATAACCTTGTTTTACCTGTGAAGCTAAGGCCCCTTTTCCATATCAGATTATGCGTCATTAGCACTCTATTAACCCCTTCTGGAATCTGCAGTCCATTACACTTTCCTGTACGTTCCAGCTGAAGATATTCATTGTACCCTTGAATAAGGTGTGTGAGGGATTAGTTTTCCCCTTGGAAACATCATTTCTTTAGGCTTTCTGTTTCTTTTTGTGCATTGTTTTATTCCAGAAAGTTGTCCCTGATTTAAAAGTGAATATTACAGAGGAACATCCTGTTACCCTGGGACATGTGAAAAGCCACTGTCAACCAAAAAGTGAGCTTACCTTCCTTCATGACTTTTCTCACTAGGGCAAATAAGTAAGATTATATAAATAATAAATTCAGATATTTATAAATAATAAACATATAAATGTATACAAGCAATATCAATTATTATATTACAACAAGTTGTTTATATATATATATATATATAAATATAGTGAATGCCTACCCACTCTTCTACCTTCAGGTCAGGTAGCACAGTGGCTTGTGTTCACATTGCTCACAACTAGTCCTTCCCAGGGAACTGCAGCTGCGTTTCTCCAGCAGGATGCCTGGCCCAAGCTTTTCTGGGACTTCAGCACGGCCCTTGTATCTTAAAATACTTTGTTTTGTGGATTTTCAATGTATAACAACTGAAATAACATGAAGGCTGTATCAGACTCTTGCAGAGCAATTCTTTTTCTTAACAGCCTGGTAGGGAGAGGCATTGCATGCCCAGTGACATGGCACAAGGCCATGTGTGGGGTTGTTGCTGGCATCTGAAGACTATCTAGAATTTGCTTTTATTTTTCTTCCCCATTAGAAACTGTGCTGCTCATTTAACCTCTTAACTATTTCCAGAAAAAAACCCCAAAAAACAAACAAACAAACTCAAAAGATCAAAACCAAACCCAAATGTAATTTTAGAGGGATCTGTTTGTTTAGCACCAAAAGACACACTCGGAGTGAACCTACAGACTGCATATATAGGTCAGGGGGACAGGACACAGCAGTGAAGGGGGCAGCTGGGCTATTTGCCAGTGCAGATGAACAGTGAAGCTGAGCTGAGCTTTCCTCAAGCTCTGGAGATGGTTGAGGTGAACCTGCCCAAGTCAAGTCTGACCCAAACCCAAATGCAGTTGCTAACTGTTAATATTTGGGGCTGGATTAATCATATTCTAAAAGAAATTGGTGACAGAATTGTAATTTAGTCATCACAAAGAGTCAGTAAATAAAACGGGATTAAGGAAATCTACAAGAGACTCTTTATTTTATTGAGAGAAATAAATCAAAAGAAGTAAATCTTCAACTGCTATAAACTGATTTAGGTCCTGCCATTTTATGATGAAGTGAAAGGACACAGTGAAAGAAGGTTTAACACTTTCACTGACCAATTAATAAAATAGTGTGGATTTCTTTTTTAGTTTACTTTCCTCCTAAGCTACTGTCAATCAAGAAAGATAAGATTCCTATTTTAACTCGGTGATATATAAAAGGCTGTCAAACTATTAATGACTTCTGAGTCACAAAGAGCTGACATTTGCTTTTGTGCAGTATTCTCTCACAACCAGGGTGATGAAGAATACAGTTTTCATCGAGGCATGTTAATTACAGAGGGTGAATTTCCTTGCATCCATTAATGAATAACAGCTTCCTGGAGTTTATGCGACCTCAGTAGCGCAGCATTTAAATCTTGGCTGCCTTGGACTAGAATGTATTGTAAGCTTTGCATCTCAATTAAAAGAGCCTGAGTGTTTTTTAGCTGTTAGAATGTAACTGGAGTGAGGTAAGCGCATCCAAAGATGAGTCCTAAATAATGTGTAGTTTATTTAGCATAGAGCTTCACAGTAATACAGAAAGAAGTCCATTATTACAGACCTTTGCAAACTCTGAACAAACGTCCTCTCCATAGTCTTGACTCAGGTAAAAGAAAGGAAAATCTGTACATTTCTTCTGCCAGGGGTCTCCGACTCACATCTAATGAGGGACATAGATATCACGTAGACAGAAGGGGAGAAGGCTTGGCCAGGTTGCATTTGAACTTCCCAAGCCGTGGCACATCTGCAGAGTGCCTGCACACCGACCTGTTGCAGTGTGGCTAGGGAGGGTCCCAGGGCACAAAATGCGTGTGGTGCCTGGCATTTCCATGGGCTGCAGGGCACTGAAGGGGCATCACGTGTGACAAACAGGCCACCTGCGGGTACAGTGGGGGCTGGCTGGGGCGGTGTGGATGGGATGAGAAGGAGGTCTCCCTTCTCCCTCTCGCATGTCTTTCAACACAGATGTGCTGCAGTTTTGTCCCTTAGTGTTGCTTTTGCATGCTGTTATCACAGACCTGCTTTAGCAATAGAATGTAATTCTGAAAGGTGGCTCCACTGCAGTCACAAACTGATTAAGGACTCTTGACGCTGTGTAATGCTGCAGAAACCATTACCTGCTTCTCCAGGTGATGATTGCAAAGGGATTCACATGGGAGATTACTTAGTTCTAGCCTCTGGATGGTCCTCCTTTGTCCAACAATAACTGCAAATTTAACGTCTTTAGGAACATTGGTGTCAATCTTTTCAGAAAAACATCTTCCTTAACCATGCTGTGTCTTATAACATCCTGCTTATCCTGTGGGTGACCTTCAGAGGATAAGTAATATCACTTTAGCAGTCATCAGCACCAGTTTCTAGTGCCCTGGGGGATTTTTGCCATTTTCAGTGCAATAACTATGAGGAAAAAAAGGGAAAAAAAACAACCAGAAAACAAACCAAAACAAAACCCAAATCAACCCCCAAACTGCAGTACTACAGTAATACTTTCTAGTTTTTAGAGATCAAACACTAGTATCAAGTGCTCTACAATCACATGCAGAGGGCTGGTCCAACAGGATAATATATTTTATACAGAAAAGATGATCAGAAATTGGGAAACAAAGCAAAGAGACCAGGACTGGAAAGACCTTTACAGGAGCACACAGCACCTCAGCACTGGATCTTAAGAGAAGGAAAATCTCCCAAATCTCACCATGACCACTGAGTATATCACTCCTTATGTTATTCAGTTGGTATTGCCTATAAGAAGCAGCTGTTACTCGACCAGTTACTATGTTCTTTTATTTAGTTCAGAAGTTTCTACAATATCTGAATACATTTTCTGTAAAATATTCACCCACATGTATTTTAGCTGTTATTATGAGAAGTATTAAAGGTGTATCTGTCATGCTGCAGTTTGAAATTACCAAGATACTGGGCAAAATTAACATTATACATGTGCAGCAAAGACTGAGGGAAAGAAAGACAAAAAGAACATGCATATGTACACTGTTATATTTCATGGTTTTTTTTCTTTAGCAGAAACTGCCTTCTGAGTAATCCTTTGTTGTAACCACAAGATTGCAGCAATATGAAATAAACCTGCTTTTTTTCTCATTTATGTTTTTTTTTATAGCCCTTATGAATTCTGTTCTAAAAAAGATGGAAGGGTAGAGATTAAGTTCTATATTAAAAAGCAAGATGTCACTATTTAACACCCTCTTCCAAGGTGTAATTTCAACCTTATTTTTTGGCCTTGAGTCTGTTTTTAGTAATGAAAATCAGGAACATCATGCAGGTCAGTGAAATTCTAGCAGGGTAATGGCAAGGCAAGCCCTCAGCTCCCTAGTGCATAGTCACCAATCCCTAGCTCACTTTATATAATTTGATGATTAAATAGAATATGCTTGTATTTAAAATCAGTATGGAGAGAGCTGTGAATTTATCTATTAATTATTTATTGCTTCTCTAAAATTACATAGCTCAAACTAATTTCAGGGAGCTAGAGCTCAGTTAGCCTGGACTTCAAGAGCCTAAATTTTATCTGTGATGTTCTCTTGCTGTTCTCATGCATTTATCTTATGCATGCATTTATGTTCACTTTAACTAAATCCAAATTGGGCAAGAGTCTGAATGATGTCAGTGTGCTCATTTGAAATATAATTGCTAGAAAAGACAAAGCCTCAGTTCTTTAGGAAAGTGTGGACAGACAACACCCCCCACCCCAGGCAGGGTAGACCATGGCTATGCTGGGGTATGTAGGCTCTCATGGGGCTGCTATAAGGTTGTGACATACCATGCCCTGCAGTTCAGGTGGAGGTTGGGAACTCCAAAACCCAAAGTGACTAGTGCAGGAAGGATTGAACCGTTCCTGGAACTCTGCAGGATTCTTTGTTTTCAGCTTGCCTAAAAAAGCTATTTCAAAGTATTGGTTTCTGAGGAAGAGCCAAGATGTTCCTTGGATTCACTAGATTTCATTGCCCTAGCTAAAGAGCTGAGGAGCAGACAGTGGCTGTGCCACCCCTAAGAAGTGATCCAAGATCCACTGGGCAACCATGAGGGGCCAGAGGAGGGCTACAAAGATGATTATGGGGAATCGGAGCACATCTCTTGATAGAGGCTGAAAGAGCTGGGTTTAGCCTGGAGAAGGCTGAGAAAGGATCTTATCAATGCATATAAATACCTTAAGGGTGGGTGTCAAGAGGATGGGGGCTGGGCTTCATTCAGCAGTGCCCAACGACAGGACAAAGGGCAATGGGCACAAACTGCAACACAAGAAGTTCCATCTGAATATGAGGAAAAAATTCTTTACTGTGAGGGTGACGGAGCCCTGGACCAGGCTGCCCAGGGAGGCTGTGGGGTCTCCTTCTCTGGAGACATTCAACCCACCTGGACGTGACTCTGTGCAGCCTGCTCCAGGTGCCCCTGCCTTGGCAGGGCTTGGGCTGGACTATCTCCAGGGGTCCCTTCCCACCCCAAACATCCTGGGATTCTGTGATTCTGTATAATGGCAATTAGGACATCTCTCCTAAGACCAACTGGGGCATGGGAAGGAGAGGTACTTTAAATACAAGTGGAGTTCTGCATATGAAGAGGAACCCGCTGGAATTTCCTTTTGGGATAAGAGGAGACCAAAGGTTAGATTTTACCTCAACTTTTAAATACAGACTGGCTAGCACAGTGGATTTTGACCCATGACTAGTTGTAGTATAAATAAATACTGAAAATAATCTTATGAAGTGGGGAAACTGGGATGTTGTCTATCCACTTACTCATGTTTTTTATATTTATTATTTCTGACAACTATAATAAAATGGTACTAATTTTTCAATTAATATTAGCATGAATATTGACTTATGCTATTATGTATATCAAGACACAAAGAAGAAAAGCTTTTCTGCTGCTTTACATAATTGAATAATGCTACTTTAACATTTGCAGAACCTTTGGGGAAGTATAATGAATTCTGAAAATACTCAGATTTACATACTGGAAACTGAAACAACTGGAAAGTTTTAAAATGCATCTGTTGTATTTCATGCAAAGTAATGTTGGTTTTCTAAGAAAAAAAATCCTACAAGACTGTAAAGTAAACTTTGCTACAGAGCTGACAATGACATGCTTGCATTTGAACATTAGGAAAAGATTGAGATTTATACACAGAATGAAAGTCTGTCATTTCTGAGTCTGACAAAATATGCAATCAGTGCAAAGCACAATTCTGAGAGCACCCTGGAATGGCTTAGCAAGGAAGAAACCACTGGCAGCCAGAAGTCGTCAAAAACTCCAGGGCATCAAGTGAAAACTAGGATAAGTAACTTTGGTTTGAGTGCACTGTATGGTTGTGGATTAAACAAAGCCTGCCTTCACTGGCTGGCCAGGCGTAGCCATGGTCTTTGCTGCAAGAGCCCAGTGCTGCCCCAGCCTCCAGGTGTGAAGGGTGAGTGTTCAGCACCCAGTGTCACCCTGCAATTACCCTCCCTGAACAGAATCCGAATCTGCATTCCTTTCCATAAGAAAAAGAGAGGAGTCCAGGTTATATTAAATAGCCTAGGCTATTTTACAAACCACTATTTTTCCTTGAAAGCTGTAACTCTTGTTTTCTACCTGTGAGTTCTTTGGTAAGCAAGAAGTAAGAGGAATTAAGGTCTACAAATATTTAGCTAAAACCTGGCAAAATGAACTGTAATGATGCCCTCTCACTGTAATATGTCTAGAACTGCATGAATAAATGCAGGTCAACATGCATATTTTCTACTGCCAGATGTTGATGTCAGTGTACTGGATTGCATTCAAAAACAGAGCTGGGAAGACACCATCCGAGATAAAGATGCAACTGCAGCTCCATTTTCTAGTTGGAAAGTTAATACATTTTTTGAAATCTAGGTTTTGAACCCTCTGCTTGCCCTTACCTTTCCCTCACCACTTGAAGTCTTTCAGTAATTCTTGGGAATGGGTAGCTGCAAATAATTTTATGTTAGTGGAAAAAAAAATATTTTTTTTAATTTGAATGGAGGTAACTATATTTCAAAGAATTTGACAGAAATATGCTGGTGCTACATTGCTCCAATTACGACTTGTTTGCCTTTCTGAGATCCAGCACCTTATTCATGAGATTCTCACTGTTACTTCCTTAAATCCCCTTTCACAAATTCAACTAGTCAAGATCATCTCAGGGTTGGGTTTCCTCTTTCTGCCTGCTGAGGTTCAGACAAATGCCTGCTAGCAGATTCTATTCAAAGCTGCCACTGCTGATTTTGTCCTGCAACCTCTGCTTTGTGGAGCGTTTGGCATTTCTGAGCAAAACAGGACCCCTGCAAGGAGCCCATCAGATGATCTCCTTATTGGCTTTGATTTCCCCACCTAAGAGTTTGCTCAGGGCAACCACTTTCCCTAGGCTATGTCTTCCCCAATCATTTCCCCCTTCTGCACACTCACAAGCATCACGTGCTACTCCTAGGCTTAGAATACAGATTCTTACTACAGCAAAATGCTGAGTGAAAAAATACACCGGTGCTGAATTTAATTTATGCAAATGAAGCCTTCCCGTGCTACCTTTTTCCTCCTTCTAGAAGAGGAGCGCAGGGCTTTTCTTCTTAAGACTTCTGCCTTATTGCATGAATAATTCATACCTGCTGTGCTTTATGTAGGCAGTGGCTCACCCAAAGCACACTGACAGAAAGCCGTTTTCCAGGCAGTGTTCATCAGAGCGGATTTTCTTAACAGCGTACAGCACAAATTCTTCATTTCTGTGGTGAAAAACTTCTAGTTCCATGAACAGTTTTAAATTGATTCTTGACATGGTCATTCTCTACAGAGCTGGAGATGCACACACAGCAAGGAGGGAGGGGTTCCTTGCAACAGATTCTGCAGAGTTACTATAGGTAACAGGGCTGCACCACTAGGAAGCCACGGCATGGTAAGGCAAGGCTTCATTAAACATTTCACTATAACTTAATCATAAGGAGTTAGCAATCTGCCTTTAATCTATCACTAACAGTAATGAATTGTCTGGGAAGACCAGGACCAATTTGACAAGGAATTCCTTTAAGTCTATATCAAAACCAGCGACTTTTTACATTTTCAAATGGTAAAAAGTTAACAAACGCTTTAGTTCCCTTTACTAGGTAATAAATTTCTAATAAGAAATGACTGGAGTTACGTTGTAGGGAAAAAAAAAAGATGGATAGCTGAAAGTAAATTTGAAGTTCATATTTTCAAGGCAACCGTGTGAAATGTGTTATGTAGATGAATGATCTGATATAAGCATATGGAGCAGGGCAAGACTGATCAAGTAATTTTATAAGGTAAAAAGTAACATGAACAAAGATTTCAGAACACTGGAAATGCTTGGTTACAAAAAGATCATTTAGCTTCATTGGATAACTTTGTAAAGAAATGTTTTGAAAACAAGACAGAACCCAACAGAAGAAAGCAGGTTTTCCTAGGTTAGGACAGGAGTGACAGTAAGTAAATCTGGATTACAGGGTTAGCTGTGCTTAAATTTTTGCTATGTTATTGATATTAAGGAAAACGTGAGGAGGCATCTTTAAGGGCCAAACTGTATCACAGAGGTGAGGAGTCCTGGGAATGACTTCTGCCTAGATTCTGGCCATGTTTGTCGCAGAATGGCAAAATCACGAGAGTGGCTGAGCCTTCACCCGCCGACATCCTGCGCAGGGGCCCAGCGACGGGCAGCCCACATAGAGATGAGCCCAACAGCAAAGAGGTGTTGAAGCAAACAAGCAGAGTCCAAATACCAGGAACAGCTTAAAATGAGGGGCACAGAAGAGGAGGGGAAAAAAAATATTATCTTTGAGGCTTTGACAGAACATAACTCTTCTGTCAAGTTAATTTTTGTGTCAGGCAGACTCTGTACTCAGACACCTTGTCCTCAAGAAGTCCTCAAGAAACTGAAAATGTCAATTATCTGGACAGTTGCTTTTGTAGTAGTAGCCATGTGGTAGCTAGTATCTGTTTGCTAAAGACACAGTCCTACTTTAGCTAAAAAACCAGAAATTAGCCAATTAATCTACTTAGCCTGTGCACATTTCCAACCCCAGCCATCACAGAATTCTCAACTCTGAAAGCAAAATAAGCAGTACAGCTAGAGCACTGATACTAACGGTCTCACAAGCACTTGAAAAAGTTCTAATATGACTCCTGCTTAAGCTCTGCATCCCCTGGGTTCTGTTTGTTGTCAGAAAGCGATGAGGCGGTAGAGGCTGCCTCTTACTCACTTATAGCAGGGGTGCCGTTGTTTTTCTCACTTGGCATCACAAAACTGAGTGGCAAACTATACTCCATCAGGTTTGTCTCAAAATGTTTTCTTTCAGTTATAGCTTTCCTAAAGAAGTTTTATAATGCTCTGGCATCATCCAAATCCCACTTGAAAGCTGTAATAAAAGGAAAAAAAAATGATTAAGCTTTAAATCCCAGCCAACTCTGGCATGTTGCTGGAGAGAGCATAGATTCAAAAATAATTTTCAGCCACATTCTGACAACAAGAAACTGCTTTTCACAAAAATTAAAATACTGTACCATCTAATAAATTTACAGGAGATTATCTACAAGCCACAGTAACATAAATACTAGGGATTTTTCCTGGATGTTAGTGTTACATTAAATTGAAGGCTGCAAGTGAAATAGTGAGATGTAATTCACACCCACATGTAACATGTCAAGAATGAAGACAAGTCCAGGTTACATATTGGGTCAGGATCAGAAGCAATTTACATTATAATGTTGTGTGGTCTGTAATTTTTGTAATTACAGGTAAATGTTCTGATTCTACGTGTGTTATACTGATTTGGGAGTTAGGGGGGGAAAATCACATTTTGTTAATTTACTTATATAAAATAGTGCTATTTAAAATGTAAAATTAAGCCTGAACTTTTTATGCAGAAGCATATGAGAAATATTAAGAAAGGAAACACACTACCAGCAGGTTTTTCCCATTTCTTATAACTTTCAGGCTAAAAATCTGGAGGCTGCACAAAGTGACAGTGGAGTGACACTCCAACATAGGGACAGACCAAGAGAAAGTGGAGCTCTGCTTTTTACAAAGAACTGTTGAAGACACAAAGAAATGTGGATATCTGACCCTGTGGAAACGGAATATAGATGACTCTTAGTTAGGTCACTGTATCATCTGTTGTCTTTGCAATAATACAGGTGGCTGCAAAAGACCAGAAAATGGTTTGACATAGAACTGTGCCCTGCAGCACTTCATGGTCTCCCAGAAGGAACAATGAGGATGGAAGGGATGGAAGTGCTCAGGCAGCTTGTTATTTCTTCCCATCTCCATTTATATACCTAATTATCTACTGTAACTGAGAAGAACAGGACAAGTGTAAATTCTCCTCTTGCCTAGTTCAAGCTCTTTCCTGCCTCTTGTCCCTGCTTTCTTTCTTACAGAAGCCCTGATCTCTAACTCTAGCAAGAATAGACATCTATTCAAGGAATTACTGCATGGGATGAAAGAAAGGTGGCCACCTACCTATCATGGGGTGAAAGAAAGGGTTGTAGTTGTGCATCTTCCTGCATATAGCATGGTCTGGGTTGCAGCTGGTGTTCCAGGATGGTGCCCATGGTAGAGTGGCAACAAGGGCTTGCTTGACTCTGTTAGGAAATCCTACCTCGGTGATAGTCAATAATATCAGATAGTTATAAGTGTTGATCAATAGATCAATAGATATCAGGTAGTTACTTTCTATGATTTCATTTACAGCTGTGATCACAGGTACTTGGAAGGGGGATATACATACTATGAACAAAAACTTAGTAGAGGTGGTTGTCAGTCTTAAACATAGCAATGTTTTTGGGCTGGAGAGTTTCTTTTTATCAAATATTTAACCCCTTCTCATTACAGAGATTAAAGATGAATTAGCAATTGAAAATAAACAGCAGTCTTTTACTTTAAAATGTATGATTGATATAGCTGTGGGATAGTTTTTGATAAAAATGAATAAAAAATAATAGGCCGATTTTGTGAACCTTGAGAGCATGGATGTGCACAGACAAACTCTTAAAGTCTGGTCTAGCTGCTTCTTGTTCTTTAGTTTGTGTCGTTTCTGTTAAAGTTCTTAAGATCATTTCAATGCAGGTGTGTTTTAAATAAATACTGAGAGGGAAATGTGGTAGCAAAATAACAGGGATTTGTTTTAGAAGCTCATTGTGAATTTAATTTCTTTTATAATTTAACTAAAATAATAACAGTCTGCTGAAGCTTGCCTGGTTTTCAGCTGTTGGGAGGAAGTGCTGTTCTTACTGGCACAAATTGCAAAACCCCATTTGTTTTCAGCTTAGCCCTGGGGGCTATGTTAGCAACATTACCATCCCATATGTATTGCATTAAACACTTCAAGTCACTTTAATAATGCTTGCAAGTTTGAAATTAGATTCAGGACTGGAATGATTTAAAGTCTTTAAAATGAATGAACCATGAAATTATTTTAATTGTTTTAAGTATAATCTTCTATATTTAAAAATATTATTCTTAAAAAATTAAATTTTGGCATCCAAAAAGATATTAATTTTGCAGGCTCTTTTTATACTAGGTGTAATGAAATCACTGAAATTCAGATGTTCAAAGTGACCAATGATTTGTAGCTGCCTAATTTGAGGCATACTGGAATGCCATTATCATAAATCTTGCTAAATATCAAATATCATATCATTTGGGCCCCACAGAATTGTTGGTTTCCTGAGATACCGTACCACAGTTGCGATGTAAATCAGTTTCTGAGTCACTTGGAAAACTGTTATGCAAGTGGATCATTTAATGCTTACCTAACTTTTGCAAAGCCTGTTGAGGACTTTAATGAAGCACTAAGGCAACAACTGTGTCATGGACTTCAAGCCTGTTAGATGACCAGGCTATAACGCTTAATTAACATAGTGCTATCATGTGTAGGAAGCTCTATGCAGCCACCAATCCAAGCCTTCATGTTCACAACAGAGGAAATTATCTGGCAAAAAGTCAGCTTTAAAGTATTGTGTAGAAACTCCTGAAGTAAAACCCCAGAAGGTTTGAAATAGTGGATTAAGACAGAAGGGAATGAGAGTAGTGTCCACATACAGGTAAGCAGCTGCGTTGGATTGCTGTGTGCAGGGTAAAGTCTTTTAGCACAACAATTTGAATGCTAACCATGGATTTCTTACTCTGGTGAGGAGGATGGAAGGCAGGGAAAAAGCCAACTCTTTTCCCCAAAACTTAGCCTTAAATTTGGCTTCTATTCTGCACTGAGGGATTGGGGAGGAGAGGTGCAGGGTTCTTTGCACATCGCAATAAGAAAGACCTGAGAATAAATGGCATAATAGCTGGTTTAATAAGACAGGATAAAAAGAGAAATACAGATAATGAGTAAAACTTACATCCCTTCAGATGTGGAGAACGCTGCATTCACGCAGCATCAGACAGACCCCAATAAATACAATGGCAAAAAATGCAGAATTAGCAGAAGGGTCTTCGTGACGCTATTGTGATATACAGAAAGGACCGTCACACCTCTATTTGTGCATGCGCATGGGTGGGCATGTGGTCAAGGGCAGGTGTGCTGTGCATCTGAAATGCACTTTCACTGCAAGAGGGCATAGAGCAAAGTTCTGACACAGCCTATACATTTCAGTCCTCATATTTCTCCCTGGACATCACCCAAACCCATGACAAATTACATGTTGACAAATTACATGTCAACAAATTGCAGAACTCAAAGATGTATGGTTGAAACAAGCCAGGTTCTCTTAAATATAAACAGATCTCATTAAGGCGTTCTGTAAATTTTATGTCTAGCCAAAAAAGAGTAAGTGTTGTGTAGCCTCAAGATAAGCATAAAAATGTGAATAGAAAGGTCACATTTTTTGTACTGACAATAGCAAAAATGGAACACGAGGTAATTTTAGAGCAGAAAAATTTAATGCTGGAAAGTCCTTTTGAAATAGGCAGTAGAGCCTCCATAGTTCCACAGGATCAGAGGAGATCTATACTACATAATTTTCCTTATCAGAAAGAAAAAAATAAACAAAACAACCCCAAAACAACAACAACAACAAAAAACAAACAACCAGAAAACCCTGTCCAATTAATCTGGCTTTTCCCCAGCCATGAAAAAGCTCTTCAATGAAGACTACAGCCATTCCTAACCAGAAAATTATTTGACTTTCATAATGAAGCTAGAAGCAAATTTTGCCAGTGTTTGGGAGAAAATGAAGTCTAGATCATGCCGCAAGAAATTTCAAACAACTACAAAAATTTCCAAATTTTTTTCTTGCTAAACCACAGTTTGGTGGTTTCAATATTTTAGAATATTCACAAAATATTTCAAATATAGTATATTGAAATAAAGCAATATTTTTTTGTAGAGCATATTTAAGTAATGTTTAACTCTTAAGCTTTTCAAAAGCTGGGAATGGGGAGGAGCTTTCTTAAGAGTTTGTTGGTTAACAGGGAGTTTTTGGAAAATTAATGAGATGTGACTGTCTCTAAGGCAGTGAAGTTTCAGATGAGAGGAGGTATGTACTGTCAGTTGCAAAAAATACCCAAGAGCCAGTGCTGCTTCTTGTTTTGTATACAGAGTGTCTGTGTGTCTGGGGGCATCACTTCCAATGCACAGATCAGATTTACTCTACTGTACTATTAACTGGGTTGCTGGTAAAGGTATAACACGATAAGAAAATGCAGCCTCTTCTTACTTTTCATGCTATTTGAAACTAACGGTAACTAAGGACTCAGTGGAAGATGTATCATCAGGCAAATACTACCATAGCTTGGAAAGCCAGTTCTTGCACAGCGCTTGCCCTTTTTTATTTATTTTTTTTTTCCCTAGACAAGTACATAATGTAGTCCATCTGTTGTTTGTCTAAACCAAATGAATTTTCCACTTTGACCTCTCATTTTTTACTTGATAACTGATTGTCATTAAGTCATAGTGGGGATAAATTAAAGAGGCAGGATTCTACTTCTGAAATACAATATAGGAAAAGCTGTGTAAAAATGAAATAAAAGCCATGTAACAATACAAATACATATAAAACCTTGACATCAGGAAGGTATTATAAGAAGAAATTAACACATTTTACTGGTTATAAAGTGGATGCATTCCTTTTTCCAAAATGAGTAATTTTCAGATCTTTGTGAAATCACACTGAAGTATTTTAAAAAAAGTTGATTTTTGTTCTAAAGACCCAAACTAGGCAACTTAGTTAATTTCTTCTTTTAAAATCTCTGTAGAAAATCTCACTTAAAGTTAAGCATCTATGATTTCACTGGCATTGTAATGTACAAAGCTGACAGTCCTCTGTTATGCATTCATATCTGCTAAGCATAAATGAGAAATAAAGGAGGAAGCACAACTGTGGGAAGTGGTTTGCAATGTGGTAGATATCACAGTAGCCAAGCAACACCATCTCTACTGGTGCAGAAAGGGAATTCCAGCAACCTGTTTCCTGCCACTAGTCTTCCATTAAAAATATTGCATGGGTGTATCAAGCCTGACTGTATTTAATTTACCAGTGAATTAAAATGCATTGCAGCAGAATAAAGTAGCTAAACTTTCCTAAAAAATAATCAGTGTGAAAAGAAAGTGATAATAGCAACAAAGTTTGTTAGTGTCATCACAAGATGTAAACAATTTACAAATAGTAACGTATAGACACACACACACATCAGTACGGCACATACAAAAAGCCATCTTGGGAAAATGTCTAGCCAGCATGCCTGTAAAAAAGATCTGTTCTACTGAGAGTACAAAAAGCTTAGACTTGTCCTATGTCAGAATTACCGTCAGATTTTACAAAGATCTAACATCTAAAAATTCACACCGAGCGAGGGATGAAATGTACCACAGAAGAGTACAAAGCTATCTACCCATATTACATAGGATTGAGAGAGAAAAGCTCTAACAGATTCAATCTCACGGCAAAGAACATTTTCATTACCCAGTTGTTAGCTGAAGGCAGCCTAGGCAAACAGCTACAGGCTTATTCCAGTGACTTCTATGCCACACGTGTATGTGGGTTTATGTTAGATGATTCCATTGACTTCTGAAGAGTTACCTTGGATTACTCTGATGCCACTAAAATGAGGTAAGCAACCTCCAAAAAACCACCCCAACAGTGCCACCACTAAGGTTAAAAAAAAGCTCATGACTTCAAGAAACTGATGTTATGTTCACAGATTTATTGTAGAAGCCTGGTTGCAGACCCTTGTCCAAATAAGTACTAGAAATGTCTCCTTCTTGGACTTTTTCAACAGGAAAAAAGTCTGAATACAGAGCTCAAAATATGTGCCACTGATTGAGGAACAGGCTCCAGCCAGGAAGCAGGAAAAGCATCTCCCACTGAATGGGGCTGGTGATAGGGAGAGGTGAGGTTGCATAGCACAGATTCATTTATTTGTCAGTAATAGATAAAGTAACAAGGCAGGAGCCACCCTTAAGGAGCCTGTGGATCCAGCTTTGGGCTGAAAAGAAAGCATAAAACAAAAATAAAGCTGCCAAAAGCTCTCTGAGTGTGAAGTCGTACAAGGCAGTTGTAGATCACATGAGCCTTTTCTGGCAGAAATCAATTTTGCAATGTTTTAAAGAACTGCCTATTTTCCCATTATTGTCTGTTTTATAGACCAGATGCTTTTTTTTGCTGGACCCTATGGCTCAAAAAAACCCCCAAAAACAAAAAAAAAAAAACAAAAAAGTAAACTAGTTTTGTTTTCTGTTGTAGCTAAGGCATGCTGTAAAGGAGTCTGTTGAAAGCTAATTGTGATAATAAGTAGGAATTGCACTCTAGGAGATCTTAACTTCAGCGGTTCCAGGACAAAATGGGGTTTCCTGGGTGATGCAATATTGACAAAAGTGTCACCAGCCAGAAGGATGCCTGTGCTTACACAGAAGCAACAAGAGGTTTTAGTATCTCAGAAACATACACAGCAGCTTACATCCCCACAAAATTGTCATTTGAGAACCTGGTACAGCAAAAGAGCAACTACCATGAAGCCCAACAGACCTGTGGGGGAAAAATTGCTCAGGTACTGATCTCTATGGTCTATAAGCAGTTGTTAGCTTGTCCAAGATCAGCCTTCTTTCTCTACAGCCAAAATACATACATTTTCTACCTAACTTTTACAAATATGAAGTTTCAGACTTTCTTTTTGATGCCCATTTGTCACACCTGAGGCCCTGATGCTCATAAGTGAGGTGCAGGCGTCCATGCTTTCCTAGAGTCAATGTAATGTGTCATGAATCACTTGGTGTGAGAGGTGTGAACCCCATAATACATCCAGCGATGGAGGTAGTGCAGTTTCTTACTGTCAGGCTCTTCTGGCTGTTCCCTCAGCATCCTCTGCTGCTCTGCCTGCTAGTTTGTTAGTGCCTGTCGTAGGTCTTGGGCTTCTTGGTTCTCAGAAGCAATAACTTCAGTTGCTAAGGCTGCCAGGTAGGAGAGCAGTACCATTCGACCAGACCAGAATGAGAGGAATAATTATGCACAGTGACAGCTTTTTGTAGCCCTCTGCGCTAAGAAGGCAGGAGCCCAGTCCCTCACTCCATTATCCTGCGGGCTAGAGGTCACCTCACGGGTTACTTACTGCTGGATTGGAAAGCTGCGTGGTATTTAGAAAGGAAAGTTCAAAGCTGCGTGAGTCAGAGCGAGTTCCTCTTTTATTCTTTCCCCGTGTCAGATACCATAGATTAGCAATTTCCCTAACTGATATTTAACGCTAATTACCTCAGGGTCAATGAGCTGTAACCAAAAAATCTTTAATAAGGCTCTTCTCATATAAGGTTTATAATGAGTATTCCTTCAGAGCCATTTCAACTCTTCGTGTGTATCCGTCCATACCCAGCCCACACTGCCCTGTATGCTGATGTCCATTCTCAGACCTCTCTTTTTGCTCTCACGCTCATGAAACGTGCCTCCTAGGGATGCAGAGTGGATTGACAGGAGGCCGGGTAAGCCAGCTCTCCCACACACGGCAGCCCTCTCCCTGCGCAGTGTGCTGCTCTCAGTGCTCTCCCTTCATGCTGTTGGCTTACAGATTCCAAAACATCGCCACAGACCTGCCATTTGAGCTCACCAGTCCAGATCCATGGAAAGCAAACCCATATTTTCTAATTGCATTCACTTACATTTCAAACTGCATGTACTGCGGATGAGCTTGTGTCACCCCATGCCCCCCTGCCTGTCTTGACAAATGGAGTTTGATTATTATTTTTTTTTTTATAAACACCAAAAGAAATGCAGGCTTTTTTCTTTCTATGTAGAAGACAGGAATTTGGAACTTTTAAAATTGGAATGAAACACAAGAGCTCCTGAGTAGAATTGTACAGCTCTTTCCTTGCAAAAGCTAGACCAGACACTGTCTTCGTTTCTTTTGTCCTTCAAGTCATCTCAGTAGTATCAGTCTTCAAATATGAGTCAGACCCATGGGAGAAGATAAAAGTAATAATTTTGAGTGACTTTTTATTTATCTTTTGAGATCTTGAGGTTTAAGCTCTTAGTCTTGTCTCTGGTATCCTGAGGCTAGAAATTAACTTTTTGAAGAAAAGCTGAAATTCTGATATAATCATACAGCAAAAGGGCTCTCTGAGCTCTGGAAATGTTTGACCTAGTGGAAAAAAACCTCACCATTTTGCAAACATGAGTTTGTGATGGCAGTATTATTTAAATGCCAGGAGAAGGAACAGTCCTTAATTCTTTCCCTAGAATATAAAGAGATTCATTTACAAGATCAAGTGTTGTTATCAAGTGTGATTAGAAATACACTGCTAGCAGTAAAAGCAGTTCATTTACATTTACAGAATTCACTCAGAGGTGCTGTAATACTTCCCCAGAACAGAAGTGGATGATTTAAAAATAATTGTTGATAATCTATTTACTAAAATATACAGTGCTGTCTTTCTGGTTGACCAAAAATCTACCAAAATATTTTGGTCATAAAAAGAAGAGAATTAAACTAGACTTCTAAAACTCTGATATTTTTTTACCTTAATCAATAGCTTAGGCAAATGTATGGCTGTAAGTTTCTGGAAAACTAGATTTCGTTTCCTGCACAACTTCTAAACAGTTAAGGGCTGCCATTTGCTAGGGAAAACACTCTCTGTCGTGCAGTTGCTCCTGCTGATGTTCTCCCACTCTGAGCAGAATGTTTCACAGTGCCATTAAACAATGGAGGTTGAAAGTGAGAATGGTTTTGTAGCCTAATACTTAACAGTACATCTCCTGACGAAACACCTGAGCTTCAGCCTCTGCTCTGGTGCATATTTAATTGTTCTGTGCAGAGAGGACAAGCACCAGCAGAAGAGATTTGGGAAGTGCCATTGCAGGCAGCCCTGCTCAGCACGCTGCTGCTCAGACAGCACCCAGACAGAGGCGTGATGTGGGTACAGATCTCCTATGCAGAGAGCAAGTTTGAGCAGGGACTACTGAGAAAAGTTGAAGCTACCTCATTTTTAACATTTTATGGAGTCTCCCTATTTCAATCTATTTACTTTTCAGTTTGCCTTTAAAATACACAAAATTGTTTCATTTTTCAAAGAGGTTTAGAAACACTTAAATTTTCAAAACTGATTAATTAACTACTGGCAATCCATAGTAATAGCAAATAAAATCAGGTAAGAATATTACCACAGTCTTTACAGTTTATACCAAATTTTACTATGAAATTTGAAAATTAATTTATGCTATTCTGTGTATTAAATCAACAGGAAATCTTGCATCAAGTACATGTATTGTGTCCTTGAAAGAGCATAGTTAAAATTGTCATTATTTTATGATACCAGTTTTCTGCTCATGCTTCTGAATTATGGCTATGTGAGCATTGCATTCATGCTGAAAACTTTCCCATCTACAGTTGAAAAAACCCCAACCACAACATAACAAGCACTTTCTGTAACGCTAAATGAGAAAGGAACAAGACACAGTTACTACCTTTGTTAAGACACAGTTACTACCTTTGTTGACTTCTCACTTCCATGAATAGTCTAGTTCATCAACATATGTTATACTGAAAAGGTTTAAAAGTTTCTGAAAGAAAACTTCATCTATCTCTAAACTTCTGCAAAATCCTACCTATAAATACACTGAATCCTACAATGCCACCACCAGAAAAAAAGAATGTTGAACAAACTGCTAGCTCTGGTTCAATTCGGTTTAAAATCCAAACAGCATGTGTTCAACTTTTTTTTTTTTCTCAACATGGAAAAATGGAAGATAAATAAATGGGACATTCAGTCCAGAGGATGATCTCTTCTGCTCTCTTTTGAGGAGACAGAGTAAGGTGTTGGATTTTATATGCAGCTGTTTTCTTCAGAGTTGTTTCTTTCAAGAAAAGCAAAGCTTCATTAACGGGAAAATCCATCTTGTCATCAGGCTATGAATCCCAAAGGGGAGAATAAAAGCTTGTGTAGACAGCCTTTGCTTTGGCAGTGAGAAGACCAACATGAAAGGTCTTCTTGCAAGGTACAGTTCTATATCTTCTTAGCTGCAGAAAAGTAGCCAGGAAAAAGATGAGGAAGTAGTCTTCAGCTGAGAAAATCTGTGAATAATTCTCAGCCTACTCTGGAAACTTTCACAGTTCGCAAAAGCATAATGAAATGAGGAAAAGTCTATTAACCCTAAATAACTGCAGGCTTCATCAGAAATCAGGTCTCTTAAGCAGAGTAAATGAATCAGCCATCCTCACAACAGTTGAAAAGCGTGACCTATCCTTACAATTGTCTTTTGCAAACTGCACTGACTTGATTTTACTCCCTACTATCAAAATGAGCAGCCAACTGATACACAATACATTTAAATTATTATTATTACTTATTTTTTCTATGAATTATAGTTTTATACTTAGTGAGCAGATTAAAAATACCTCTGTTCTATAATTCTCTTCTAAATCACATTATTTTCTTGTTTGAGTTTGAACTGTTCCATTAAAATAATGAACACTGACATTACACATGGACTTAGCTTCCCCTTGTTATGTAAAATCAGTTAAAATTTGTTTTAAAAGAGTGCATGTACATCCTCTGACTCAAGTAAGCCCCTGCCAGAGTGGTAGTATTAACTCTGAAATAGTTATTAAACCTGTTTATAAATATATATATGCGTGTGAGTCTATATATATGTCTATACACACATATGTGTATGTACATATATCTTTGTTTTATGTATGTATACATGTATATACGCCCACATCAGTGCATATAGCTCAAGCTCTTATCCTTTGAATTATTGGATCTGAAAAAAATCAGATAACTTCCACACAGTTACAAAGTTTTTGTTCATTATACAAGTCAGTTTCAGCTTTACAGGTCAGACGAGCATCTGGTATAGATCCCCACTTCTTGGTGTGGTGTTTCCACATCCTTAACAGAGTACATACAGGTGAGGGGGAATTTCCTTTTCTTCCTGTTGCTGTTTCTAAAGGAAGCACCAAGGTATCCTGTATCCCTCTTGTATTCCTGTGAAGAGATATGAAAGAAATATTTGACTCTTACCTCTCTGTTTTTTTTTCTTACTCTGGAAATGCTGAATAAGGATGCAAAGTAATTTTAAACTTACGTGACGGAGGCTCAGCCATTACATTTTAGGATTTATTTGGTTGTTGGGGTTTTATAATTCTTTATTTTAATGACAAAACCTCTCTCTTTGTAAGTCCCTTGTTGCAGGCAGGAGGCTACCTGATCATGACTGCCATAGAAAGCTCTACACTTGCACAGATTTTGTCCTGCCAAGTCTGACATTCACATGCCCTTGATAAACCAACCATCATCAAATCCTTTTCTATCTTGAGACAAGTCATATCAGGGGCTAAATGAGGAAATCCTCTTATCTTCCATTGTAGAGGTAGCTGCTTCTAAATAGGAAAATATATTCGTTTCTAAGTATTTGAAACTGCAAGTGCTGCTATATGGGAAAGCATTCCATAAATGAAGAAGGCAGAACAATAAATGCTTGGTAAAATTGACTAAAAGGCAGGTGAGACAGCCGCATAGTGCTTTGAAAGGGGACCTGTCAAGGCTGAAGGAAGGTTACAATTTGAGTTCCTGAAGATCAAAATTGAAATTATTCTTTATTTATTTTCTTTAGAAATCTCCATTAAAAATCTTACAGGTTATTTTAGTTGATAAAACAAAGTTCAAAGGCACTGTTAATGCAGAGGAGGATCGAAGTATCACAGAGAAAGAATCTGAGTGAAAAAATGGTATGAAATACAATAGTACAAAGAACAAGGTCTTGCACTTAGGAAATGAAAGAGGGAAAAGAAGTTGAATATATCATTGAGCCACAGGATAACAATAAGCCTGCAATGTGGGACAGTCGTGGCAAAGCCAAACGCATCCTTTGTAACAGGTGATCGTTTCTTTTCTAGTACATGTAAAGCAACATGCAATCTGTTTCAATTAGCACTACAGAAACAAATGATTGCATCCAGAGCCTACGGCTAGCAGTTCTTTTCATATTTTGGCCCAAACAGAATTTCTTATCAAATGTCTGATGAATTTTCTCTCCCACTCCCATGTCCTGACAGCCCTCCCTGACCCAGCACCAGTGAGTCCGACCCCTTCTCACCCAGGACACTTGGCTGCCTGGGTTTCACAGCCAAGGGCTGCTTGCTCAACATATTCTAAGTCCAGACTAGAAAAAAAAAGTTGCTAACCAGACATACTTCTTCTGAAAGTGAACCGTTTTCTATCTATAGATAGACATGGGTGGTTTGGGACAGGTAAGGACTCAGAGTTCTTCTGCCACTGCTAGACAACACAAGATCGCTCTGCATTTTTGGCTTCGTCTTCCTGAAAGTCAAGGGCCACTTTACCACCATAAACATAATATCCTTCAGTTCTTTCAGGAATTTCCCAAAGATTGCCAGGCAAGAATGTGAAATGATCGGAAGGAAAAACCTTTTTATTTGCTTTGAGAGTGGTCAAACTATGAAACAGGTTGCACAAAGAGACAGTGGGGTGTCCACTTCTGAAGATACTCAAAACCCAACTGGACATAGCTAGAGCTACTAGAGCAACCTGCTCTAGCTGACCTTGAATTCATTGTTTGATGAACGTCTGTGGAACCAGCATTCATATAGGAAGATAAATGTTCTGTAGTTTTCTGAAATCAGAAAGCAATCAGAAAGAGAAACATTGACTTTCCTTAATCTTTTGATGGTAAAGTTGAAACAGATTCTTTATTGGTTTTAGCTAACTGTTGAGAAATCAGCCCTTCACAGAATATATTTGAAAGTTAACAGACTTTGCTTTATACATTCATTAAATCGGAGCTTTCATTTTAATATAATCCTGTGTATTTTAGAAGATATTTTTTTGTAACAGAGGAAGAACCAATTATATAATGTAGTACACTCTCCTTAATGACACAAGTTTATTGAAATTTAAGTTAATCACCATAATTGTATGGTGTGCACTTTATTAATATTACATTACGCTCCATTAAACTCCTATAATTTTATTAGACAGTTCAGTTCACGTTCCCTCTATCAGAAATGCAGATATAGGTCATAAGATTAAAAAAATGTTCGAAAAGTAAAGACTGCTTTTGAACTATCTCTACTTTTATAAAAAAAAAGGAGTCTTTCCCTTACACATGTAAGTGAATGACTGCTACGTGTTTACACTATTTCAGAGGTTTCGCCATTAGAAAGTTAGAAATTAAATGTGTGGCATTCAGCCACTGTTCACGAAAGATGAACTGCACCAAATGCACATTCACAAGGAATACGTTCCCCTTTCTTCCAGGGAAAAATCATAACCCAAGGGTATGAACAGCATGTGAACAGGGCTCAGCCTTTCACCTGTCTCTCTTTAGAGGTATATTCTCTCCGTGCATAGTCTTCAGAATATCTGCACAAGATTTTATGTGCCACTTGTCTATAGAAAGAGACAAAAGCTGCAGAGAACCTCTCCCCTGAGAGACTGACATCACGAGGCATCATCATGGCTTTTAAACACTTCATATAATCCTCACCGGTGTCTCCTGACTCACCTATGTTATCAGTGTACTTCAGTCTAATTAATTAAATAATTACATGGCTACACATAAAGTATACCTTTATTTAGCAGTGACTTAGCAGTGATATGAACTCTCTAGAGGGAATAGGAATACCTGTAAAGTCATGGAAATAATAATTTTACCTAAGAAATAAATGCCACTGTTACCCATTGTCTGTTCAAGATCATTAGTACTGATTGTAAAAAAGTGTCCCCTTGCTTTCTGTGTTGTTTCTTATTTTTTGTAAGGAATAAAAACCTGAACAGTGACTAACTTCACCAATGGAAAAACACTAGTGAAAAGCTCTTGCATTAGTGAGGTAACAAATACACCCTTTGTTCTTTTCATTATTCCTATATACCTGTTTAACATTTTAAAAATGCAGTTTAGCTAAGGGCTGCTCAGAGTTGTTTCAAAGTAAGTGTATTGTTAATCCTCACTTTTTCTGTAGAATACCTAAAGAAAAGACAAAACAGAAGAATAAGAGTTTTTTTACTTCACATTATTACGTTGTTAAATAATTCTGTAAGTCAAAAGTAACATCTCAGTGTCCAGTATTTAAGATGACAACTGCACCTGAGTATATGCTTTCTCCAAAGGTCATCTATCAAAATTCAACGCTATAGGAAAACAGTTTACAGTGTATAAAAATAGACCTGCAATGGAAGAAAGAATTTAGAATGTAAAAATGGCATGTATAATTGGGTGCTTGAAAATAAATGTCTGAATAAAATCTTACACTTTTATAAATGTAGAAGAAATAAAAAAACAGTCATAATCTTGCTATAAAAAATGAAGATAAACTTCCATGGACAACGAAAACATACCTTGGGATTCTTCCTGAGTTTAAAAAGCAGTGAGAACAAAAGAATACCTTTATATGCAGTGCTTTCAGCTGCCAGAGACCAAGATGGGAGCACTAAAATTGACAGAGCTCACAGATGCTATTTTATAAAAGAAACACGGTTATTTTTTCTTTTCAACTTCTGAGTCATTCATTGCAAGCTAGAACAATGAAATTCAGCCTTCTTAAAAACATGTTCCAGAAAATGTTGACACTTGCGTTGTTGTTTCCCATCAAGCTTCAGATTTATTATGTCAAAATCATATTTATATTCTATTACTTGAAATAAACCACATTATTAAAATCCGTTTGAAGGTGCAAACCATGTCACTAATACAGTTAAGGAAGATGAATCTGATGACTGAATTTCTGTGACACTCTTGCTAGTGTTTTACTTCTATATGTAGTTATTTGCTCCAAGCATGTTGAAAAGAGTACAACATCCCATGCTGACAAGGGCTGAGGCGTCATTTCTTCTCCTGCTCTTCCATGGCAATCAAGAACTTTGTAAGAAAAGATTCATTTGACCAAACCCCCAGCATCTGCTCCCCTGATTTGGGTGAAAATGTTAGTCATAAGGCACAGTGTTGTGTTTGAGAGGGACCCTACCTTGGCATGAGGTGCCTGGGGCTCTGCTGCAAACCTCTGTTTGGCCTGAAGTTACTCAGGTTCTCTATTGGAAATTTGCATTTATTTATTTTCTTTAAACTACATAGTGAAAATGTTTGGGTTTTTTCCCATACTGCATATTGAAAATGAAGTTTCTCAAAACCCCCTGAGATGGGATCCAGACAGTGTGACCTGTCAACTCAGAAAGGAACTTTTTTTTAGGTTTCTGAATTTAAGGGGCACTTTTCAAATAACAACTCTCCAGTTTGTTTTGGGGTTCTTAGTACGTTACTGTCTATGCTGAATATGTTAGTCCACTCCTTTCCCACCGAATCACCTCCAAAGTCCGAAATGAAAGCAGAACCAGCACATTTTTTCATCCACCAGCTGAGGAGATGAATTTAGAACAGTATTAATTAGTAAGCGAAGTCCACTCTGTTATTCATATATCATAGATGTGGTCCAGGTCCTTTCTGATCCAATGGACATCGAATCCATCTCGTGAACCAAAACAGATCCGTTGCTTCTAAAACTGAATCTCTTTTTGTAAGCCAATATCATTACAACATCTGGCTGTGCCAGGTAATTTCTCTTAAGAAGAACTACAGGAAAGTTTAATCTTTCAACTGTGACAGGATGTTACGAATGCCATATGTTTTCTGGAAGAAATTTGGCAAAGTGCATACTATGTTTCCTGTAAGGTTGCACCTTCCCTGATTTTACTAAAAATTTGCGTGGGACCCCTGAAGGTAGAAGCTTCTCTTTGGTTGTACTTTCTGTTTGTTTGTTTTTATTGAACAGTACGTAGCATACGCAGCATCCTGCTACCTAAATTAAAAGTGTGGTGAAGGACAAGACGCTTTATTATTATTAGTGAAAAGAGAAACCAGGCTGGTTCATCTACTTACAGCAGATGTCGTACCTACCTGGACTCATTTATCTTGCTGCAAAACTCAACAAGGGTCTTGTATAATTTTTATCTCAGTATGGGCTGAGCTGATGGTCCTATTCTGAGGACACTGAAATTAAAGCATAAAGAATGATAGTCTCAAATTGGAAAAGCTTTCACTATCTTAACTTGTGGGTTTTGTCAAATTCTGAGAAGTAAAATAATTTTCAATGTTAAATAATCAGTACAACATTTAATGTGTTCAAACATTTTTTTCTCAAAGTCTTTAAAATGGCTGCCATAAAAGTTGAACATAAAACCTTCAACAAGAAGGTTGCATGTTAGTAAATGAATGTAAGCATTATTTTTATAGTCTATGATACCCTCAAAAAATTACAACTTTTACTGGAAAAGAAAATTATATTGATTTTGAATATAACGTTGCTGATTTATTGAGACATTGTGCTTTTTGTATTTTATACTGCAATGTCAATTAAATTGTATTCAATATCAACAAATTTATTTTCCAGCATGTTCTGAACTTAGGAAGTAAATTCCAACTGTTCATCAAAGACTAAGGATATTCTGTAATTTTTTTGCAGTAGGACCCTGCATGTCAGACTGACCTGCCTGATACTAATTAATATTTATTTTCTATGGTATGGCAATAACCTGGCAAAATTAATTTGATTGGCATTTTAGCAAAATTGTTAAATTTACTTCATGGTCTTTCATATGTGTTTTGATACAAGAGACAACCTAGTCCTTTGGAGAGGCATTTCCAATCCATCTTGAACTAAAACTAGCTGAACAACATCTTCAACACTTAATGTCCCTTCTCACAATTGCAGCTAGATTAGAAGAATTAAGAAAGTATCAGTCAAAAGCCCACATTTTATGAAGCACTAGAAACTCAGAATACAATGCTGCCTGTTTTGTTTCACCCATAAATCTGGAAATTTCTGTGGGAAAGAAATCCTAAGTATGAGCAAAATAAATTACAGATTCTCAATACATGAACATTTTCTCCTGGGGAGACTACAAGCAATAGAAGTGGGATGTTTATTACCATGGTTATGGTCTTCTAAGGGCAGACAATGTTCAAGCAAACACAGGGAAGGGATTTTTTGACAGATTAAGACCATTTCTTAAAAATAAATAAATAGTGTTAGTGATAGTAATGGTAAGAGTAATAGTAATAGTAACAGTAACAACAACAATAATCAAAACAATCAAAAAAAGCAAATCACTCCTCGACAACCCTGCACTCCAGTTTTGTAGTAGAAGAGGATGTAGGAATCCTGATCTGGTAGTTCTGGGGGTTTCCTTTTGGATTTTAATCTTAAGCATGTGTTCTCTTTTCAATGTTGCTTTTCATTTTGCCAGTAAAAAGGAATGGCTTTTCAAACAGGCGTAAATATTTTTTATATGCACTTTTTAATTCTGTAAGAAGCACACTTTTATTTGTTTCTTTGAATAAATGTAATCAACAGGATGTCAGTATTTGGATTAAAAATATCCCATGAACTCTAGCCTGATACGTAGAGATAATCAAGCTTGGGGACCTTGGCCTTCATTCCATAAGCTAATTAGAGTGGAATTAATATGTTTTGTGAGGGCTCTAGTTTTTGACAAAGTAGATTCACAAAACAAACTGGGTGCCTATGTGTCAAGTTCTACCATTCTAAATTCCTGCTTTGCTACCACCTACCCCTTGACTCTTCGCTACAGTCTTCAGGGTTTAATGTTACAGTTTCTAAGACACTAGAATATTCACTTCTGGCCAGATATGCTAAAAGTAGTGACAGAAAAGAAAGTTTATGCTCCCACAGATCCCGAGGAGGCTGGGAAGCTCAATACCAAGCTAATCTCTGAATCCATCAAGATCCATAAACTTTATGCCCTTTTTCTGCTTTATCGGAGAAGCTGATCAGATAGGAATCCTCAGAACTGCCCACTGGACTAGTCTTCGCACAAAAATCTGGTCTGCTGGTCCAAGTCCTCTGCTGGTATCTGCGATGTGTTGGTAGCCCCTTAGGCAGAGCCACCAACGGCGCACAACTGGGCTGCACCCGGGACGGGAGCTCCCATCACTAATGGCTGCATTCAGTTTGCTGACAGATCTTTTGGGGTGCGGGCTGGTAGGATTTCAAGAGCAGTTCCTCAGATGAGTGTCAGTCTGGGTCTTTTGACTTTTGAAGTATAAATGCTGCCTTTAAATTGTAACACATCTCTCTGCATAAATTTACCTTTTATAACTGAATGACAGGTGACGACTGATCGGGTTACATCACATGTGCAGCTGAATTAGGCTAAAAATAGCTACTGAAGGAGAAAACGGTATAAGGAGGGGAAGAAAGATGAGAATTAGCTTCTTAAATAGAAATTGTACTTTTAAATTAGATGCATGATAGAGGATGACAGGAAAGTGATAGGAGCTGCAATCCTTCCACGCGTTCCTATGGACTTCAAAGGGAATTTTCCCCATGCGAGAACTGCAGGATCAGACATCCTATCTGTTCTTGTTTCTTTCAGCATCTGGCTCTTACATGTGTTGTCAGGAGAGCTTTTCTCACCATACGGGACTTGTGAAACATATTTAAAGCCCTTGGTAATGTTCAGTCCATTGCCTACTTCTCTGGGCATTCCTTACACCTTTCTGAAAAGTGCCACTGCAGAGCAAAGTTTAATTTGCACTTTAATGTGGGAAAAGAAGTATTCCTTTTATAGAACAGTTTTTTACAGCATTTGCCTCTTACTGCAGCTTTTTAAAAAGTAAAAATAAAGAAACTGGCATGCCCCATGCTGCTTCCAGAGAACTGGAGCATGTCCTTTGCACTTTCTGCTGTCAGACTGGGGCTCTTCCTTTTCCAAAGCTCGCTCAGCAGCTTTAAGCTAAAATCATCTGCTTTCAAGAGCCTGCAAAACTTTGTCCCTTTCAGGTCATGGAAGGCAGAATGACTTTTGGATTGCTCTTTCAAACTGGAGAAAAGAGAAAATATTCTCTCTTTAGGTGTAGGCGTCTGGGGAAAGATGAATCAGGCAGCTGACATTATTAAATATTTATATGGAAGACATAAATGTTGCTGTATAAAAATGTGTCTTACGTCGCTCCATGGTGAGGACCTGATTTCATGTATGTCCTCCAGTTACCATAAATGCCTGTTTAGATTCTGTGCTGATGCACAGCCTGACTCAGAGACCTTTGTTGCATGTTTTTCACTGTTGCATTAACAGTGAAGAAGAGGACTGGTGAGTCCCAGAGAAGGTTAATGTGAATGTGATCTCTAAAGGCACTTAGACCGCATGTCCATCACCGATTTTCCTCTACAGAGCTTAAATTCTGTGTGGTACTAAGAACACTCCATGTCAGGCTGGCGCATGTGGTAAGACCAACATTCACAAACGCATCTCTCTGTCCTACATACAACTGGTACATGTTCTCACTGCAGTTGACAAGGTCTGGTGCATAATTTACGTGTCTGGGTTGGTAATCGGTCAAATCAGATTTGATACCTCATTTTGGACTCAAGGTCTTGGCTAACATTCCTGTCTCACTGAAGCTCTTTTCACAGCTTATGAATTGTGTACAAACTGTGCAGGATAACATTGAATATCACAAACTCCAGAGCAGGAGGAGTAGTGACTCCCTGAACCTCTTTGAAAACAACGTATTCTAACCACTGACATTAGTTTTAGATCTATATATTATTATATACATATGGTGATAAAGTGAATATATGGTTTTCTGTACTAAGCAAAACATGTAGAATCACCCATTAATCCACCCTTCTCCCTTCTGCATCTTGTAACTCTGGGAAGCAGGTAGAAGATGAAAAGTTTGTTTGTTCTTCCATTCTTCTCGAACAGTCACTGCATGCATGTTAACAGGGTTATGTACAGGTGGCATGTTGCTAGCTCGGGTTCAGCTTAATGGGATATTTATCAGGGAGGAGTCATTAAATTTGTGAGGAACAGCTGTGGTAAAAAATGTTCTGATAGCTGTAGGCTATTCTGAAGCAGGAAAGTATCTTCATGTAATAATAAATACTTTGATTCTGTTGCTGGTGGTAGTTTAGGGGGTAGGGATAATTACAGCAGATAGGGCAAATATTGAAATACTGCATTTATTCCCTTGATGTAAGGCATGCTTGCCTTTAAAAGATAACATTGGACATTGTCTGATGCACGTGTTTTATGAATGTCTGTAAATAGAGTTATATTTATATAGCTACATTTTTTTATCACCAGACTCTTCTTGCAGACTACAGCACTTAAGTTTCTTCAGTAACCTTTTCTTTCCATTTATCCTCTGGCAGTTTACTGATCTAGTTTACATATTTCCTCTGCCTCAAGTAATTTGAGATACTGGGGTGGAAATCATGACAGAAGACTCAAAAGAAATCATTTGGTTAAACCTCCAGGTGGCCATCAAAAAACTTGTTTCAAATGCCTTTCCGCTGTGCAAAAATGAACAGAACTTCATTGTGACATTCAGCTTTGATCAAATATCATATCTGGGATTCCTTCTGCACAGCAGTGTTTTTATATTAAGAGCTATCATAATACTGCAGCTAATGCTTTAAACTGGCATTAAATAAAAGTCTGTGAGCTGGATGCATTTCACAACGGATAGTGTATCTTGCTGTCCTCTGGAAGAGGGACGTTTTAAGCTAACGGTACCTTCCTAGTGTTTTGGCACCATCTAGACATTTTGTGCATCCTGACACATTTCCTCTGTGGCCTTGCCTGAGTCATGTAAGCTCCCTTGATCTTTCTCTAGATTTGTTTACCTTTAAAATAAAGGTAATGATATTTTTTTTTCCCTGAAAGAGAACAGAGTTCAAATAAATCAGGATTATTTCTGTAAAACTTCAGAATCCGTGACTTTGACAACATGCTAAAAACTTATTTGTGTTCTTGGACTTCAGTTAACTGAAAGGATGGTATATTTTACTTCTCCTCTCTTGTGTCTTTTTTCTTTAAATTATATAGTCTTTTTCATATTAATCATTCTTGCCCTGCTTCAAAGATAACAGAGGGAATCTGGGTTGGTTTTTTTTTACAAGCAACCTCAGCATTCGTGTCATATATACAATTGATAAAAAAATACTTACATATGATTCATTACACGTACACAAACGCACACCCAGTCAAAAATATAAAGCATGACATGTAAAGTTTTATCCTTGCAAAGTAACTATAGAATCAAAGAAAAAAGGCAAAAGAGGAAAACTGTACGTGTAGCAGAGCTAAGTGGGACATTTCAGCTGCCCGTTTGGATGACGATTTGAATGGTTCAGCCTCATGAGTCAGCTATGTTAATGCTCCGCAGCCTTCAGCCTTCCTCCTTCCTCAGCTAGCTTCCTTCTGCGGTAAATCGATAAGCCCTCCACCTGCTGCTGCTTTCTCCAGGATGACAGGCCCAGTTATTTGTTTGACATCAAATAACATCATATTAACAGATGTAACTACTGAAAAAAAGATAAGTATGACTTGGAATTCTACTGTCTACTTAGGCGCTTGTTTAAATCATGCAAGTAGTCTCATCTCATTCTTCATCAGGACTATAAAAGTCAACCAAAGGAATATCTTGCTGACTAAATCAGTATGGATGCCTTTCCCATCTGATCTTTTATTTATTTTGATGCCAAAGGCATTGCTCTCCTCAACTATTTAAATCTCCAGTTTTAAGTAATTAAGTGTATGCTTTTTCTCAGATGTCAAAAAATGTAGATGTGATGAAAGCAAAGTCAGTTAAACAGAGGGAGAAGGGAGGGGAGGGGAAAGGAAGAAAAGCAAGGAGGCAGGGAAGGGAAGAAAGAGGGAGACTACTCTAAATTTAGGACTCAGGTTAGAAATGTAAATAGAAAAGCTTTACTGTTCAATATCTGCTCTGCTCTTCTCTTGATCTGTAGTCACCTTCACCTTGTATGCATCAAATTCAGAACCAGATATGAAGACCTGTATTCCTCTCAGTTGCCAACCCTGCAAAAGCAGGGGGAGGTTCAACTGCCTTATGTGGTGCATGTGTGTATCCTGATGGGACTAATTATCGGCATAAGCTTTGACACCTGTAGCAGAAATTGCAGGATTAGGAAATCATTCTTTTTCTTTAAGGTCCATAATAAATTAGAGAAGTAACCTGCAAAGAAGTCTCTAAATTGTGAGTTAGTTAAGACTCAGGACAATACATCGTTCTGTTTCAAGAAGTAAAATGGAAAAGTATTGTCCTATTTCTATTGAATAGCAACCCTTCAAACAGAAAGTGAATACGTTCAAGGTGGGCTTACCACTCTTCTAGCTCCCTGTGGTCAAAAGCACCACATCTGTGTTTCAGGGTTCACGTATTTCCCTTTCAATAAGCCAGCAGTGGAGGAGAAGGGAGGGAACTGGTCTGAATATGCTGGTTTTGGCTGATGGACTTTAGGAATTAAACACAGATGAGGCTTATTGACAAACTTTACTTTTGGGTTTGTCATAGGAAAAGCCATTTGCTGAGAACAAATGTAGTAGGAAAATGTTGGGTTTAGGGTGAAGGAGATGTTAGGGCCTAGAGGCCAGCAGGTTTCATGATGCGGTGGCACTTATGTCGGAGACCATAAAAACATAGATTCTAGGGATACTTTCCAGGTCAGAAGGAATACTTAAGTTTTAACTGTTTTCCTTATATCTTTTACTTATTTTCCTTGCATCACAGTCAATTATCCATGTCTGCCACTTGGCGACGATGCTGCTTAAGTTCAAATGAGGAAAAAAAGGAAAACTGTCAAGGTAACTGTGTGAAACATACAATACCAGTAGCTGAGCACAGCATATGGAGTGAGGGAAATGTGTTAAATGTGTAGCAAGGAATGAGCAGTATGTCATCAGGAGGGGTTGAAGAGCATGATTGCACCTGAGTTTGTTTCACCAGAGAGGTTTAAGGCTTCTTTGAAGGAAGATATACCTCCTGGTTTCCTGGGTTCCATAAGCCCACGTGCCCCTATCCTCTTTCCAAAGCTTCTTGTATTTCTTTCACGTTGCTGTTTAGCCAGCTAAGTACTTTGTTTCCCTTCTTTCCCCTTTCTCCACTTATTTCCCACTCACTTTGTTAAATCATCTGGTTACTATGAATCTTTATAAAACCCATCGAGATGCCATTATGTTCATATCTGATTTATTTTTCATGAAATAGGCTTTTCCCTTCCCTGGTGCTACTCAATCTATATAAACTGGCTATTTTAGTCAATGAAAGTTTTTATGACTCCAGCAAATCAGTCTAAAGAAGCAAGCAACATACCAGTGAGGTGAGCCATGCAACATTATGAGATGCTTCCCCTAGGCTCCCAAAGACGAAGCAGTCAGGGAGAGCTATCATATTTGATTAATACAGTGAAATCCAAAGATAAGCAAATTGATGGGGCATCACATTAAAGGCTTTTCTTATGTAGGCTGAGCAAGATTTCTGTCAAAAAGCTGAATTTGCCTTTCACTGGAAGGGCTTTTAAATCTGTGGCCGTGCAAAGCTGATTTCACAATTAATAAATATCATATCTGAGTGCATATGCAGCTGCCTATAATTCCAGCAAAATCTTTAGAAGTCCTGTTTCCTGACAGTAAAGGCAGTGGGAAGGTCCATGGCACGTTTCTGATGGCAATAGCAATAAAGCACCACTGCTTCACAACGCATGTCTTGAATACTTGACATAGTATATTTAGCTAAAGGAACTGCAATATGCAAACCAGCGTGGGAATACTGTATGAAGTTTCTGAATGGCCCAGCATGTCATAAAACCCAACAACAACTTTCAGATATGTTTCAGATATTCGAAATCAGAAGAGCTGAACACATGTATGGATATCACCTCCTAGGTGTGTGTAACCAAGCATTAAAAATATTTCATTTTATCAGTATTTACATAGGGCAGTTTCTTGACTAATTTTGACAAAATAGGTGTTTGATTTTATTTCTTGATCAAGGGCTGGAGGCAGGCCATTAGAGGAGCTCTGTGATGCAGACTTCCACACCACATCAGGCACTGCTACAATTTGTGCCTCTTTTCACACTCTTGAATTCCCCTTTGCTTAAGAAGCTCCTCAATTTTAAAGCAGATTGTTAAAACAGGGCCCAGAATATCCAGATTGCTCAGATTTACAAATTACGCAGTAGTATATCTGATATGTTGTAAAAATAAATATTCATAAAGGATCAATATTCATAAAGCATCAAATATTGCACAGTTATAACAGATTATTTACTTTATAAAATTGTTTTTTCCTTTTTCCGAAAAAGTGCAATATATATTTAGTTCTAATAATAATAAAGAAGTTGTTAAACAAATGTATAATGCTTCCTGTTTTGTTTCCTATGGGGTTAATCATGCATTTGGCATGCAAAGACTAATTTAAATGTTTTATTGCGTCTCATTAAACCAACTTATATTATTTCAGGAAAGAGTGATTGCAGCTTGTGGTATTACCAGTTCTTCCAAAGAGATTTGGAAATAGCCAAGATCTTCATGTATATTAAACCTACTGCTAGCAACCCTCCAGATCAGCCTATAAGGAACAGTATCTCCTGATGATCTGAAAATGTAAACGTAGTTCAAATTTTTTCAAATTTGGACCATTTTCAATTCATATTCTCTTGGTTTTTCTGGAGTCATCCATTTATTTGCTACTTTCAGTTCTTCATAATGCACTTGGGGAAGGGGGGAGGGCAAGAGGGGAAATGTTTTTATATTTGAGAAACTAAGAAGTAAATGTGCTTAAAATTGTCCTGTCCTGGGAGGAGTGGGGTCATGCCTGGCTAATTGGGCTGCTGTAGGGTTGCGTGTCCCATATGTCCAAGGAGCTTCTCACTGAGATGGGCATGGGTCTTGGTGGGGTAACTGCTGCCCCACGTAACTGACTGGTGGCTGTGAAACAAGGTCTTGCCTTCACAGCTTTGAATCTAGTAAAAACCATCTCAGGTGTAGAAGCCTTAGAGACTATGACGCTTAATCTTGCTTTTGAAACACCATTTTATGGTATGTTTGAAACGAAAGGAGACACAGACACCCCGTAAGAATGGCTGTCTAGGGTCAGATTAAAGGTCTACCTCTAACGCTTGCAGAAGCCTGTGGAAGTGCCAGAACAGGGTCAGTGTACTCTTTCTCAGAAAACTAGAAATGTTTTCTGAAGCCTCAATAATTAGTAATTCAGGCACTTCTGAAAGCACTGGAGTATCATTTTATGTTCAGCAGCCTTCAATAGACTCTCTTTCCCTCCATCAACTTGCTCAGTTGCGTTTTGACCTCTAGAAACATTTAACACTCTGAACAACTCCTGACAAGGAATTCAATAGCTTAATTGTATGTATGAAAAAGTATGAAAAAGAGACTGGTTTTGTTTGCCTTGAACCTCTCACCTCCCAGTGTCTCTTGACATTCCTTGTTTCTTTTATTTTAAAAGGTAGTGAATAATTGTTCTCTAGTCATCAGAATCTCAAGTGCATGGATTTCAAGTAATAATTTGAAATTGCAAGTCATCTGTGTGATGGTTGTGATTGAACTTGATCATGAACTCTTTTCAATGCATGTATTCATTCATACCCTAAACCTATACATGTCAGCTGTAGATACTCTGAAAATAGTAGGTTTGCATGTATGATTAAATATTTTCAGATAAAAATTAGATTAGTTGATAATGTTATCCCAAATCTGGGCTTTTGCACACTGGTTAAGATCTAAATTGTAGCTTTACTGTTCATCCATTTTTTTCTAGTCTTTTCTTGTTAGATTACCAAAACATTCTCTTAAAGGTGCAGAGTAAATCAGACGAGTACATCTCTGGAAAAAAATGGAAGAAAAGGGAGGTATAAAAAGTTAGCGAGTTGTGGAGATGTCATTTTGAAATTTAAAATAGAACTGGTCCACCAGAATATATTCTATAAGTTCACTGAGGAATGATTGCATAAATAATGGGGAGAGAGAAATTGACTATTACAAATGTCACAATTCCATCAGTATTTATGGTCACGTCGTCAGAGTTGTATCCATTGTGTTGTTTTTCTCTTACCTTTAATCCTTGGGCAGTATCTTGTTTCCTATTTGTATTGAGTCTGGCTGAGATGGAGATGGGTTAGTCTTCCCCACAGCTGCCCTCATAGTGCTGTGCTTTGTGTGGGTGGCTAGAAAGGTGTTGCTAGCGCACCGGTGGTTTGGCTACTGCGGAGCACTACTGGCACAGCATCACTGCTGTCTCTCCAACATTCCCCCTCACCGGTAGCCTGAGGGTGGGCAAGATTTTGGGAGGGGGCATAGCTGGGACAGCTGACCCAAAGTGACCAAAGGGATATTCCATGCCATATGACATCTGCTCAGCAATAAAAGCTAAGAGAAACGTGGAGGAAGGCGGGACATTCATTATTTATGATGTTTACCTTCCAAAGCAACCACCACATGAACTGAAGACCTGCTTCCTGGGAAGCAGAGAATAACGTCTTTTGTTTTCCTTTTCTTCCACATCTGACCTTTGCTATTCCTTTATTAGACTGCCTTTATCTTCACCCACAAGGATAGGTGTTTGTTGGGGGTTTTTTCCATCTTATTTTCTCCCCCGCTGTTCTGCTGAGGGTGGGGAGTGATAGAGCAGCCTGGTGGGCACCTGGCACCCAGCCAGGGTCAAACGATCAATTCAAGCCTACTAGAGTCAAAAGCGCTCATCAGATGTCCATAGAATCCAACATACATAGTATCAGCAGTGGAAGCATAGACTGATAACCTGTCAAACACGCAAATGCTTATTTTAAGAAACAGTTTAAATTAGGTATGGCAAAGTTGTATTTAGAAGAACTTCTCAATTACTTTGTAAAACCTGAAGTCTCTCATAACTCTGGCTGTCATGTGTAGGAAGCAGATGCTTTTAAAAACTGTGGTATTATACCCTTTAAAAAATACTCCTTTAAAAAAAAAAAAAAGACTCTTTCATAACTATAATACACAATTAAGCAAATACATAATGCAAATCGGTTGACATTCTCCCCTGTATCTAGCATTACCCCAAACTTTGTTGCATTCTTTCTTTCCTGCGTAGTAACCTGCTGGAATATAGATGACTTAATAGCATGCTCCAAAGGTCTGTAAACCAGAGTGCTGATCCGGACTGTCAGTATCCATGTCCACACTGTCGGACTTCAGAGGGGTTGAAATTTTAATTTTGTACTTGTTCCACAGCAACTCTTTAAATCCCTATGTCAGCTAGCAAAGCTTATTATGAACTAATGAAGTCAATTAGAATCAAAGCCTAAAAATGGCTGAACTTTTAAGAGATGCATTCCTACCTTCTGCTTTGGGCGTTTAACAATACTACTGTGCCCAAGTAGCTGAATGCCCAATGAACAACCATAAAGTCTTTCATGTCTCTTTTTGATATAAACATGATGGGGTTTATGTTGTTATTTTAAACACACTTTTCCAGTAATGAAGATTTCTTTACAAAAGATGCATGGTTCTAGTTAGCAATCCTAAGTGAAAAAAAGTGCTCTACCACATCCATCACACATGATCAATCCAGATGGTTAGAACATATGGCAACAGTGAGGTTGTCACTGCAGCACCTTTGAGTACCCAAGTCACGTGCCCAAACGAAGATGTTGCCATCTTTACTGAACTGACCTTTGAGGAAACAAGCAGAATTTCCCTCCGGGTGTCATCTGCTAATTTGGCTCACTATATGCCACCAACAAACTGGCTTCAAAGCCAAGATAGGGCTTCCCCAAGGGGCTTTATTAGATAAATTATTTTAAATGCTTCTGGCCAGGAAAAGTCTGATGAAGACAGATGGCAAAATGGAGGGGTTTTTTTCCAAAGGAAAGGAATTTTTTTTCTAGCTTTCTGGGAACGCCACTCTCTTTCTGGGAAAGATTTAAGGACTCTATCTGCACCGGAAAAGAAAGTTCATAAATGTTGGTAAACTATCCCAAATCCTTGTAATGGCACAGTGTTTTTCCATAAGTATTATGTTTCTAAGAATGCTTTTATTGAGGTGTGTTTCTAGCTGGAGATATTAACCATATGGGGCTGCATTAATGTGGGAGTTGGGAATATGGCCTCCCTCATGCCTAAGAAGGAAAGCAGAGATTAGGCTTCTTGTATAACAACTTCAGCATATGAGCCATATGGTGAGATACCAGAAGGAAAACTAATGAACACCAAGTAATTTAATCCTAATGTTACTGAAAATGGGCAGTCAAAAGAAACACAAGAGGTAAGGCAAATTGTAAAGCTTCTCTCTAAAGCCGATTCAGTGGCAGAACCACCACTGATTTTGCCACATGGCTGAGCAGCACTGTGCAGGCTTATTGCGTTTACTGAGTGTGTTTGTGTTACCGCAGCTACACCGTTCCAGTGTGATATCCCCGGCTCTAAAATGTTTGCATTATCAATGACAAAACACAAAGAGTTTCTGCGTAGGGTGCCTGACTCTTTGACCAGCGTCTGAGCCTGATGCCGTGCATCACCCATAAATGAAGCGGTGAGCAGTAGCTGAAGCAACCTAAAGGTCTGCCTGGGGAAGGAGCAGATGAACAAGTTATGTGAGTTGTTACGTGGGTTTTAAGGATCAGTCGAGACTCGCACTACTGAAAGATAATGGGAGGGAGCTACCAGTCATAGATTTTTTTCAGCTCTTGGTATGTTTCCAAGAGTATGAAAGGCTTCAGACTGGATATCGCAGAACAGCGTTGTTCAGAAAACAGAAAAAAAGATTTATGTTTTGGTTGTTTCTTGAAAAGGGAGAGCAGAGAAAGGCTAACTTCATGCTTCGGTGTGTGTTTCTGGTACCGTCTCACCTTCTTCCCGTGGGCCTGCAGAGGAAAACCTTGAGCATGGAATTGTTCCAGAAAATTTGTGTTCCACAAATAAGTTTTCTTAGAATAAAATATTTGGCATTAGAACAAATTCTACTGCATGCTATCCTATTTGGAGGAGACTCTATTGTTGGCTGCTGATCAAATGCTTTCTTTCTTTACAATTTCTATAGTGGGTTCACAATTAAGAGTTGCTCAAAGCCATAAAGACTGCTACAAATTATTGTGGGTCTCCCAAACCTCATCGTCTCATGCAAAGTGCACTTATTAATTTTTATATTGAAATAGTATTGTAAAGAACATTGCACAAAAAAGTATACTTGGGAAAAATATTCAAAGTCTATTACAGGAGTAACACTGATATTTCATAAATCTTTATGTTATCATCACCGCTTTATTTATAGTATTTTTTTTTTCTGGTTGTTGATAATTGATGTAGTTAGTAGTACCAGAGTATGGTGACCTATAATTTAGAAATCAAAAATTATTTATTTATCTTTTAAAATATTCCAGCTATTTCTTTCTGAAAGATTTTTAGCTGACGTTGAAAGCAGCATTAAAGTTAGGGTTTTTTTTTTTTCTGGTTTTCTATTGAAACAGCATTTTAGAGCTGTATGCCTCAGGATTCTTGCTTGTAACCTTTGGGACACAAGAAAAAAATCATATCTGCACTTTTTTTTGTTGCAAACATGTAATTTCCCTGTCCTGAATTTTGTAGCCTCTTTTAATTGCATGAAAATTATTAGGCTGCCTTTTTTATTTGTTGCCTGGGTATTGCAAAGTAACAATACCAGTCTGCCTGGTTGTGCTGTAACAGAGAATTTTGGAGCTGTGTGAGGCGAATCCAAATTAAAATAAAAGGCTGTCAGCTCCATAATTATGCTCTAATAATTTCAGAGGTTTCTTAAGCCTTGTGCGTGCCACGGAGCCTATATCTCAGGCAATAATATTAGGCCTGCATTTACATTTACAGTATTTCAAAGCAGTCTGGTTAAGCGCAGGGACCTCAAGAAAGCCGTCAGATTTCCCTGGAGCCCCTTTTTTTATGGTGTGCCGGCCTTGTGAGCGCATGGTAAGTGGCACTGGCATCAGCCCCGACTGCGCTGGGTGGTCTGGCTGTGCCAGATGCACCCTGGCCCCCCGCAGTGACTCGGAGCACGGGCTCAGTCCCTGCAGGGGACATCAGCCTGTGCTTTATACGCACCTAGAAGCACTGCTTGGGATTGGGGCCACAAATCTTAAACAGTAGAAGAAACATTCCTCTCTGCGGCCACAGAGCTTTCTGCCAAATCACCCTGTCAGCCTGTGCTGAAGTATCTTTACTGTCACCGGGTGGAAATTGACTTCCTAATATTAGTGTCAAAACAGTTGAAATAGGGTCACAGTATTTTATTATTTGCTTTGTTTGGGATTCTTTTATTCCATAACTCAAAAGCTTGGAAAGTAACTAATTTTTAATACAAAATTCAATAGCTCAGGCACCTACATTCCTCCATCTTGGCTGGTTTTATGAATATAATTATTACTTAACAATTATAGTTGCTGCTCTTACAGTGCATTATATTGAGAAAAGAAGAGCTATTCATAAACAAAATATTATTTCTAATTAAAGTAGACAATTGTCAGATTTTAAGCTTATTGAATTCTGGTAAAAGTCAAGCTGATGATAGAAATTTGTTAATCAGCAGGATTAAAACCCTTATTAATATATATGTGGTAATACCAGGGTGTATAACTAAAGATTACACCATGTCTCTGCCTCTAGTCAAACCCTCTGCAACTAACTGCAGCTACTTTAGCTTTTCATTCAAGTTACTGTTCTTGGTCTTACATAAAAATAGTTTAGTTCATTTAACTTGCCGTTTAATGCTTATCACAAACTACAGTTTTAGTTCCTTTTAATTTTCCCACATCTTAGCACTTAGCACTCCCACATCTGCTGTGCAGAGCCTCTGCTTAAGGTGCAGTTGTTTGAGGGAATTCCAAATAAAGTGCATTCAATGAAGCTCTATATGTATGTATAACAAGGGCAAAAATGTTCTCTAAATAAGATCTACCATATATATATTAGCATCTTTTAAAATGATTAAAAAAACCCACCAAAAAAAAACCCAACCCAAACCAAAAAAAAACCAACCAAAAAACCCAACCAACCCTACTCTGCTGAAAACATCTGGTGCTTTAGTACTTATTTAGGGCCCTTCTAGCACTGGAAGGGTACCTATTGCCGTGCCGTGCAAATTTGACTGTGATGAATGTCCCTGAGAAACAGATTCAGCAGCAGTTTGCAGGTTTGGAACCTGAATTACCTGGAGTTTTGGCTTTATTTAGCATGTTTCATTCCTTGATTTGTGTGCTCCTGGGCTCTGCCCAGGCACCATCACCTCAGCAGGGCTAAATTTCCAGCTGCCCATCATGAAAATGTCTATAAGGAAACAATGCTACATCATTCAGTATTTGCACCATGATGCAGACCATCAGGGACTCATAGCCAATCTTAACTATGACACATCCTAGTTTCCAAATCCTTACATTTTTAACAATAATTTTCTGAGGGTTTATAACACAGTATTAATTCTAGCTACTTTACTTGGGGCTTAAACCTGGAAAGGTACCAACCTCAAAATTTAACTGCAGTCAGAAGGATTTGAGATTATTTGAGCAGCTCCAACAAGGTTTTTACTGGACATGGCATGGTTCATGTCACAGATTTTGTATAATACAAAGGTTAGGAGAAAAGGTCTGCTGCATTGTTAATACCAGATAAAACTAATCACAATGAATTGTTTACCTTCCTGGGTAAAGAGACTAGACAAACTACTCTAAAACATTTATTGCCTTAGCCTTCAGGTATTTAGCAGTTGCTAAGCAGCAACAAGTTCATGTTTCTTTGTCATCTGGGTATTTTTTTCTCCAAACTAATAAAGTACATATAAAAATATTGATTTTATTATTTTTAATTGAATAAATGTTATATGGACAAAAGTCCTGTCTCAGAGGCACATATAGGTATTTATTTCTGTTTTGACCAGTTGATAATAAAGTATAAGAAAAGTAAGTTAGTCCTGCAGAGGAAAAGCTCAAATATGCTGTCAATGAAAAACAAGGAAGCTTAACTCTGTGCTGGTTAGAGTGATGCTGTTTGCACTGCAAGAGCTCCAGAGAGTGCCTGCCTGGCACAGGGACTTGGTTACGCCAGGTGCCGTACAAAGGCCTTGCCCAGTGCCACTGGCAACCTCTATAGCAAGGACTAACAAAAGGGTCAAAATACAGCAGCTGTATTCCCGCTTTCAGAGAAGAGAATGAACCACAGGAATCTGGATTTCTCAAGAACCCTTCAGGAGTTGAATGAACTCTATACTGAGCCTGGCAGATGCATCAGGAAGAAGGATATGCTTATTTTATCGCAGAGTGCTTTTGCCGAGGAGATTCAGGCACAAAATGCATTTATCAGCTACGTAACATTTTTCTCAGTGGAGCCTTCACCTCTGAAGACAGGTCTACACAAAGGCTGAAGCATGCTCAGTCTGAGCCTGAATGAGCTGCAAAAGGAAATGCAGCAAAATGCGAAGCCAGATCTGGTCCGAGATTTAGGACAAAATGAATGTACCCCAAGTTCCCCACACTAGTTCCGAGTTTCCTTATTATTTTTTTTAATGTTTTGTTTGCAAAGGAAGCGAGAGTCCCCACATTCTCCATTATCTTTGAATAACGAGCATCAATTAGGAAGCATGTCAAGGTAGATATAAATTTATGGTTCACGCTGTGATATCGTTGCCTCTCCATCAGCTTCACCGGTTTTCATTTTGCAGGGTGGTGTCTTAAAACGTGAACGTTACAACACATCCCAGCATATAGAAAAGCAGCTTGTGCGGCGGGGTTAGGTGTTAGTGCTCCACTGTTTAACAGTGCCTGCTTCAATGCTCCGTGCCTCCAGCTATGTCTGACATATGAAAGTGTACAATCAGATCTATCTGTTTCAGCAAAGAGCCATTAGGAAGCACTGAGTAAATGCCTATTAGAAGCATTATGTATGCAGATGTGTCTAACAGTCTTTCTAGTAATGAACCATGGATAAATGCCTACTGATGAACAGACTGCAGAATCGTAATGGGTTGAGATAGACTGAATGCTTCCAGTTCTGCTTCCAGTATTGGTGTAAGTCAGAGTAAAAATCTGATTTTTGCAAAGAAAGTTGGCAGTACCCAAGTGATAAAGACCTTGCCAGCTGGGACTGGTTTTGAGCATATTCTACCTGCCTCGAAACGTTGGGATTAAACCAGGGAAAGAGAAAGATCAGGATTAATTTGTCTTGTCCAGATAGGGAAATGAGGAGCCAAAAAACTAAGTGCTCTTGGTTAAGGTCACCCTGGAACGCAGTAGCAGAGCTGAAAATTTAATTGAGATGTCCAGTGTTTGACACAGATAGCTCTGGCTTATCTCCAGAAGAAACCAGTCCCTCCATCCAAAAGGAGGTGTTACCAGAGGTACATTCTGGTGCTGTTGTATGATCACCAGAAGAAAAGGCAGGTGCTGAGGGGGCTTTTGGTACAGCCAGATATATTGCAAATGATCCTAAATATGGAGAGGAAAACGAGCTAAAGCAAGGGCAAGGCAATGAAGTTGTCTTTATAGAGTGGAAGTAATTCTGCTGATATGCAGCAGCTCTCAGGAATTCAGGTTTTATAACGGAAACCTTGTGGTGCTAAAAGTAAGGCAGTGTGGGATTGTAATGTAGTTTAAGGGACCTAAGGTAAGCTCGGTCTAATTTTATACGTGCCCCACAGGACGAGAAGTGTTTTGGAGACATATTTGGGTCTTTGATGTCTGCAGCAAGCAAGGTCACCCGATGATAATTCAAATGGACAGTTGCACCTTATGAAAAAATCATTCCCAGCAATCTACTCCAAATAAAAAATCCAGTACTTTGCATCACAGAAGACACCATTCCCACTAAATATTTCATAGGATGGAAGGAACTGCCACAGAAGAAATATTTTTTTACAATGGCAGTTTCTATGCCAAGGTGAATATGGGTGTTGCGTTCTGAGGGTGGGGAGAAGCAAAACAAAACAAAACAAACCAAAAGGACAGAAAGGCAAAAATGGCAGGTCTTAGCGGTCAGCTAAGTGTGTTTATTGAAAGAGAAAAGAGATTTCTTACACCACCATTCCCAGGAGCATCACCATGGCTTAAAAGCATTCTCCTGTTCAGTGGAAGTTTGTGTGCCTGTTTGATTGAGTGGAAGGAGTGCAGGGGAAAAATGAGAACACAAATATATGTTTTGGCTGCCATACAGTCAATACAGTAATAGGTCGGCAGAAACATCAAAACACAATCAAGAGCTGTCTTCAGGGCTGTGAGTGAGCAAAATTTGTTGGGCAATCAGCCAAGGGAAAGGAGAAGAGGTCTTCTGTTGTTCTTACAGCTCATCAAGAGGCGCTAAAGAAGCAAATTGAAATCTCTTTATGCTGAAGCTGGAATCTCTGTTGCAATCTGCATGTGCAGTTTCATTATGTGTAGCGTAACATAGCTGCCATGCTCTTTCCCCTGAGGTGACTAAACCTGGGGGATGAGGAAGTTAATACTGTGTATGTAAGTAGTGTACATAACAAGTAGTGCACATACAACTTGTAGCATGGCACAGGAATTTTTGTATAGGGAGTTTCAGGTGGATGCAATGCTCAGCAGCATTAAAGCCAAGAGTCATTGCAAGCCAGTGGTTGTAACTGGTCATGTGTCTGCAACATTACAACTTTTGCAAATGCTGTTTCGCTCTAAAAAAACCCACCAAACCAACCAGGAGCACCTGAGAGTTTCAAGCCATTTTTTAGAGCTTTCCTTTCTGAAACACAAGGAGATGGCCACCAGTGTTCAGCTCTCAGGAGGAACTGTAAAAGCAGTTATATAAACAGCTTAAAACTTTATATCCACATGTGAAAGAGACACATGTATGATGTTCTGTACATCTGCACCTTCCAAAACTCGAAACAAGGACCTATTTTACAAAAGGAGTCTGTGCTAGCCCTTTAGTGTTGGATCCAAGATCATATTTCTTATTCTGGTATCTGTCTTTACACTCATTATCAGTACTGAGAAAACTTTAAAATGACAACACCCTGATAAAATTTTAGACAAACTTGCACCAAAGAGCAAATATCTTTCTCAAGTAGTATAAGTTTTAAGGCACAAGTAATTTCTTGCTTTTCCTGTCACACTTCTGACTGGCTTTTGGGATGGAATATTTTGGCTGAAGAAGTAAAACCTGTAGATTTGAAGAGAAGCGTTACCATTTCTGTGGCAGATCGATTTACATGAAAATGATAGATTGCTGGAAGCCTCATGAAGATTTGATCTCATACGGAAAGCAAATCATTAAAAAGACATTATCAAGTCATTGTGTGGCTCTACAACTTTGTTGTATATTCCTTTAGATGTTTGCACGTCACAGAAGCAGAGGGCTCAAAAGTGTCTCTTGGCCTTGTGAAACCTGGCCCTTTGGTATGATATCAGATGATTTTTCTGATGCCCTTCATTAACTCAGTGGGCCCCATTACCAAGACGGTTAGGGAGTTCTGCTTCACTTAACCAGCTGGCGAAGTGAATAGCCTTCCTTTCGTGATAATGATTACCTTCAATTTCCAAAATAACTTTATTCACAGGTGGTTCATCTGCTGGTATTTTTATGGCAAGGAGTGATTTTCAGCTTTACTGAATCTCCGCCCTGGCCTCAACATCCAGCCAGCTTTGGTATGGGAGCTCCTCTGCTGGCCTGAAGACCTTTCCTCTTGCTCTTTTGCTCCATGTGTGGCTTGAACTCATGGAACAGGAAAAAGCATGATGATATGGAAAGCATTTAAAGACTCTTTGTGGATGCCTGAGGAAAAAATCTGATTAAAGTAAGACTTCTAGAGACATGTAATATCACTGAATCATGGAATGGTTGAGGTGGGAAGGGACCTCTGCAGGTCGTCTAGTCCAACTCCCCTGCATGAGCAGGGGCACCTGCAGCTGGTTGCCCAGGACCAAGGACAGGGTCTCCACAACCTCTTGGGGCAACCTGTGCCAGTGTTTGACTATCCTCCCAGTAATAAAAAAACAAAAAACCAAAAAAACCCCAAAACAACCAACCCACAAACTTTTGCTTTATGTTTAAATGGAATGTTCGGAATGTTCTGTATTTTGTTTTGTGCCCATTGCCTCTTGTCTGTTCACTCGGTACCCCTGAGGAGAGCCTGGCTCCCTCTTCTTCGTTCCCTCCCCTCAGCTGTTCATGCACATTGATAAGATCCTCCCAAGCCTTCTCTTCTCCAGGCTGGACAGTCCCAGCTCTTTCAGCCTCTCCTCATCCGACAGATGCTCCAGTCCTTTGATCATCTTGGTGGGCCTGGACTCACTCCAGTGTGCCCATGTCTCACCTGTACTGGATAGTCCAGCTCTGGACCCAGCACACAGGGATGAGCAGAGGGGAAGGATCGCCTTCTCAGACCTGCTGGCAATGCTTTCCCTGGTGCAGCCCAGGAGGCTGTTGTCCTTCTTTGCTGCTGACTGGTGCACTACTGACTCATGGTCAACTTGGTGTGTACCAGGACCCCAAGTCTTCTTCTGCAGAGCTGATTTCCAGCCTCTACTTGTGCCGGAGGTTATCCGCCCCTAGATGCAGGATGTGTAGGGTGTAGGTGGCAAGGTGTTGGCAACAGGGCTGCAGGGTTGGCTGTGAGGCAGACTTGTCCATGGGTCTGGTAGGCAAAGAGGAGCCTCTGGGCCTACAGCAAGGAAGCTTGCACAGCTGCAAGGCCCTCAGGAGGTCCTCAGGGCATGGTGCTGGGGATGGTGCCCCATGCCTCACAGTGGCAGAATGCCTCTGCTAGCTGAGAAGTGTTGTCCCTACAGTCTTTGTGCCTTTTGTCATGGAAGTCAGTACAGGAAATATCATTGGAAAATAAGCCACCACCTATCTTCTGTAAAAACTCTGCATGAATAATTTTCTCTACATCCACCTGTCAGTGTTGTTTTCATTCAAACCGCAGTTCTGCTAATACCTGAGGGAAGAGCATTTAATTAATTCTGGTGCACTGTAGGATGTTATAGCCCAGCCCAACAAAGGTATTTGTGCACATGTGAAAAGAGATGATATTCAAAGCCATGAGTGGGATTCCAGCTGCAAAACACCTGCCCAAAAGCCAGGGATGAAGCACTTAGGAAAACACTTTGAAAATATATCCCCAACACACATGAAGTGCCTTCACAGTGAAATATACCACAGGAGTGAAATGATACTATAAATTAATTACTAAGCAGTCTAAATGTTTGTAGACTTCATAGTAATGACCCTTTGGGATGTTTGTATCTCAGTAACAGAGATAATCTAGCTACAAGTACTCGTCAGGCATGATGGGGCAGGATAAACCTGACTGCAAAGCTCATAAGGTACTGTAATGAAAAGGCTTTCACCTTCATGTCTGTAAGTTTTAAACATAGATTACATGTCAGAAAAACTGATGCAGAGGCAACACAGCCAAGCACTGGGGTTATTCTTTTTCATTCTTATCACAGTCTTCTCACTGGGGGGCAGTGAGGAAGAACGCAAAATTCCTCGGCTTGTAGTACAACCAAAAAATGGGTTTCATTTCCTCTCTTTTTGCATATGTAATGTAAGCTGCATTGAAAATGGTAACACAATAATTTGCTTTTATTCCTTTCACATGAATAAAGGCAAATGTACATCTGTTAATACCTTCATTATTTATGACCCTGCCATGCACCTACACTGTAACAGACAGGGCCAGACCTTCAAATGCAGCCCCTGCTATGAAGCTTGCTGGGTGCAGAGGCTGTGTGGACTGGAATCTATAAGTTAACTTATACACCGGAGTTAAGTAATTTCATCTTCCTGAGCAAACGAGGCTATTCTGCAGCTCAAACTACCCACCAAAGGCTTTAAAGTACATGAGCATGAGTTGTATTAATCAATCAGCACAACTGATCTATGCCAGGTGTTTTCTTCATATCAGTTCTAACAATCTGCACTCAAAACCAGGCTGTTCTCTGCAGAAAAAATGACTGAAAAGCCTCCAAGACATTAGGATTCATTCTCCAGGGTTGCCACAGACCTGGGGGAGGGGTTTTGACCACAATATTAATATGATATCTGAGGGGGTCTAATTTAGTGCCACTATGAAAAATGATCAGCAGTCTCACTATACTAAAAGAATGACCCACCTAGATTCATCAACCCTTGCATGAAGCAGTGTATAACAGCCTGAGAAGACCCATATTAGCCCCAGTTTCCTTCTACTGATATGTCCCATATCAGTTTGTAGAGTACAGGCTACCAGGAATGACTGAGGAACACTAGATAAACCTATTTTGATATTCTTCTCCTAATGTGCTGCTGCTCAAATTCAACAAAGTTTGGAAATACATAATTTCTCCAATATTTCCATACAAGTATCTTCTGCAGTTGCTATATTTTAAGCATACTCTGAAAACATTTTCTGACACATGATCTTTTTACTGTTAATTTTTTTCCTTTTTTTTTTTTTTTTTTTTTTTTTTTTCCTTTCTAAGTAATGGCTCTTTAATGAGTTGTGACACATACTTTACTTTTGCTCATTATTAGCCTGACATGTGGCCTTTCTTTTCTCTAGCAACCTGTGAATGGTCATGCACTCACCTGTGAGCTTTCTATGAGCTAAGCTACCAGACATGCAAGACTGGTTTTATTAAAAACAAAATGACTACCCCAGAATTGCTTTCATATAACTGAAAAAACTTCTGTTTCTCTAAAGCCAGCCATGCAGTGCACTGAAGCCAAGAAAATGTCTCTCATTGACATCTCTGGGCTTTGGCTTGGGCCCCTTGCCAATGTTTTATTTAAATGGGCTCTTAACAGTTTCATATATTCAACTCCTACCAATTCTCAAGTTCAAAAAGAGTAAACACGTCCTGGATTTGAATTGTAATGTATCCTCTTCAAATCTATGCTGCTAGTAAAAATATTCATTTGATTACAGTGGCCGGCTGCCACCGTAGTTTATTTTGAAAGTACAAGCTGGTGCTGTGCTCTTCTGAAAGCCGAAACTGGAAATTAGGCACAAGTGTCATATGTACAAAAGAAACACTATCAAAGGTCTGAGACCTCTGGAGTGATGGGGAGGGGGAAGAGGAAAAGAAAGAAAAAGCATCTGCAGAAAGCCCTAGAAAAGGAGAAACAAGCAGGTGCTGTGCCCCACACATGCTGGAAGAAGCAAAAGGGGAGAAAACTTTGAGAGATGATGCTGCCAGGCTGAGGGTCCACTGATTCCCTGCTCTCCCCTTCAAAGACTTTAACGCCATCTCAGGGCTGTCACCAAGGGCTCCCCTCAGCACCTCTCTGGTATCTCCTGGGCGCTGAGGCTGCCCCCAGGGCCATGCCAAGGGTTGCTGTGTTTTGGCAGGACAGCACAGCCCCGAGGGGACCGGGGACCCCAAGGCGATGTGGGGGATGCTGAAAGGAGTTGCCTTTCCCTGCCAATTGTGTTTCCTCACCTTTTATTTTTGCCTAACACAGCAGTTCTGTAGTAAGGCACGTTTGATCTCCTAGCATGGTATACTTAAAGCAAAGGTAAATCTGATTATCTCAGTTCAGTCCGATAATTTCAAGGTCCAGAAAAAAAAGTGGGTTTTATTACTGTTACATGTGTAATGCACTCATGTTGGCAAATTGTGTCTTTCCTTTCTAAAAATTGTGTTCTGCTATAAAGTCTGCTGAAAATGGAGAATTGCGTTCTATATAAAGAAATTCAGAAAGGTTTAAATTCATACTATATTCATTTAAAAAAAAAGTAATTTGAGGATGTTGAGATATTTAGGGCATTTTTTATTCATTATTATTTTATGTGTAGCTTGCTGTTACATGAAATGCTGAAATAGTCTGTGGGGAATGAAGTCTAGGGTGTAAAGGTGCTCGAGGAAGACACAGAGTTGGCTCATAAGCTGGGATGTTTCATTTGTTATTTGGAGATATTGTTATATGGGGGAGGCAGGCTCACAGCCACGCACACTGCACAGCCATCAAAGGACAGTGCTGGCCCTGCTGTTCCCAGGCATGGCAGGAGTTAACGCTGAGTTTTGTTCTTCAAAGCTGGCCAATGCAGGCCAACAGCCTTCTTCCACCTTTCAATGTTATAATGGGATTATTTTTCTTAAAAATATTTTTTAATGTTAGCCAGTGTTATGCACCATGTCTAGTTTGCAGTTAAAAAGAAAAACCCTAAAGACTTTCTTCACCTCTAGCTTAACCTGTTTTGAAGTGAGACTGCAAGAGTGAATCAAGTCTTGCTGGCTTCCAAATGAAGTGCCATAACCCCAGCAGCATGGTGGCACCTACGTGGAGTTCACAAGCTGGACAGAAATCGAGCGGCACGGCTCAATCCTGCTAGGAGGTTTGAAAGCATAGAGGTGAAATGGGAAGGAGTGCTGCTGGAGAAAAAAACAACACCAAAAAAATTATCTAGGAATAACTGCTTGACATGACGGTCATTTTCATCAATGATAATAATTTTCATTAACATTATTGAACAAGAATTGTAGATCTTATTTTCAAACTTCTATTTCCTTTTAGGCAAATCATTTTATTTCTTATTTCAAATACATTATTAATTCTAACTTGCATCCCATCTCATTCTGGTTTATCTCTTTTGAATGCCTAGTTACTTTTAAATAAATATTAATAACCATCTTTTAATTAATCCTGTAATTTGGAAATGAGCGCTGCAGTTGTTCTTGACTTTCCAAGGGACAGTATTTCCATGTGGTGATGGAGGAATCCAAATGGCAACGCATCCATCTCAACGAATATCTGGCCTGGGCTGACAGCCCACCGAATGTCCTGCCACTCATCCTGTGGAGGTAGAAGATAATTTGTGGAGCTGTGTGGAAATGTCAAAACAGATAAAAGGCTACCCTCCATGTTTTGGACATCCAGGAGGGATGTTCTTGTGGGAACTGGCATCTGTGAGGCAGAAAGCTCATCTGATTAGACACAAAAAATGCATTTCGGTTTTGGAGATGAGTGTCCCTTTCTGGTGTTTTTCTCTGTGCCAGGGTATGAGCATCAGGCGTTCAGGCCACAGGCAATCTCTGCCCGGTGTTGTCTGAAAATCGGGAATCTCTGTGGCACGTTGAGCGGAGCGTTCAAAATCCCTTTTGTCGTAGGGCTTTGGTGCTCTGGCAGTGTTACCAGAAGCACTATGTGGCAGATGAGCCACTCTTTACTGAGGACACCCTCTCCACTCAAACAACAGGAGGGTTGTTGCTGCGTCTCGAGATTTTTGGGGTGGGGGTTGGGGTGTTTCCTGGCCTCCCATCATTGATTCACTTATTAGGCAAGAAGAGAGTAAATGTGCTCCTCGGCTCAGTGGTAAAAGAAACATTTCACACTGAGTTTCCCTCTCGGTGCTGTTTTCGAGTTTAGACCATAGCTACTGAGAACACCCTCAAGCAGTGATGTATGTGTGCAGTCAAGGATATTGTCACCTTATTGATAGAATGAGGAGGGACATTAAACATGATAAGATGTCATTCTGAATCAACTTTAAAATCTTTTGTTCCAGGACAAGTTGTAAAGTGATTATTCATTTGAGATAGAAGCTGGTGCAGATTTATTCATGTCTTCTTTTTCCTAAAAACAATTAATAAGATGTTTTTAAGCTGCTTGAGGAATTAAGAATCTTTATCCTTAGGCTGAGGTTGATACTTCTACCCAAGCCTGAGGAGTTTATTAATGTGTGCATTGTACTAAATGACCTCACTCTGCTTTGCAAGTTAAAAGCAAGAAAACCAATCCCCTCCATGATCTGGGACTAATACATTTCTTCCCCCCCCCCCCCCCCCCAATTAAAAAATGCTTGATGCAAATGGAAGCTTTGTGCTTTTAACTTGAGAATGTGATGTTGTACCATGACCATGTAGATCAACGCTTTCTCTTCAAAAGTAAACGTGATTCGGCCATCTGCCACTCAGAGTTGTCTTTAAGAAAATGGCAGGCGACACTTAGAAGATAAGGAAAGATCCTTTTTTATTACATACATACCCAGACAGACATGCCTTTTAGTTCTGCACATAGGTTCCCAGCGCTGTGCATTAACAAATTAACCACCTGTTTCAGTAAGATTTGAAAGACTTCACTGAGTTTTATTTAAATGAATGCTGCCTTTGTGAAATTTATCTATTTTTATTTTATCTACCACTGTTCTGAAGGTTCTAGAAGGACAAGAAGAAGTCAGAATGTATAAGAACTCAAGGAGGACAGCTGGGGAACTGAAAGATTGTAATTACTGATGGAATAGAGGATTGATCATTTGATTTCAGGGTAATTGGTTCAAATTGAATCTAAGGTGCTCAACTGCAGAAACATACCTCTCTGTGTGTAGATATATATATGTGTGTGTGTATATATATATATATATATATATACACACACACAAATCTTTATTCAGCTGAGTAACCCTGGTGTCTGTAAGCATTCCTGTGCACAGAACTACTCCAGTAAGTATATATTGGGGAATTAAGAGCCTAAATCTGATTTTGTGGAAATTGTGTTATTTAACTTATAATGCAGCGTACTTATAGCAAATGGCTATAAGGATACAGGTATACAGGTACTTATAGCAAATGGCAGAGCTAAAATATTGGGGCCAGTAAGGCAGCTGTTAACACAGCTGGAGTTAAACAAGGGTTTCCCCCCTTTTCCCAATCAAACATGGAAAGCAAAGTCTTATCAGCTTGTGTTCATTGGAAAGCTTGCAGGCTGCTGACTACTGTCCCTTGTGCTTCCGAATCCTGGTTTGTTACCTCTTCTCTCAGCTGTAGCTGCCTCTTGTCCCTCTGCCTATCTGTACACCGTAATTTCTTTAGGGAAGACATTGTCCTGCTCTTACACCCTTGTGCATGATCCTGAAAGGCATGTTAAGTAACATTCCATATCAGGAGAGATCTAGGACACAGACTAACACTTTCTATGCTATTGATAATCCTATAATTAAATGTGTCACAGATTTAATGTAGTTCGGGTTATTTTTATATTTGTCATGATTTTACTAATATTAGTGCTAATATAATTGTGGATATAAGGAACTTTCAAGTATAGCCATCAAAACTGTTTACAGTTCAATATCTGTTGAAATGGCTGATTTATTTCTTCTTTTTATTTTACTTCAAGGTGGTTTAGGAGCTATCTGATAATAGAGAGTGGAAGAATTAAAGAAAAAAAGCAGGAAAAGCAGAAATTGAAACTATTTAAAGAAAGAGGCTTTTTTTCAGAAAAAAAACCCTCCAGTTTCTGGGGTAATCAAACTTTTGAGTGATTTTTTTACCTGAGTCTCTGAACTACTGCTAATAAGAAAGTGGGGTCAAGCATTTTTCACCCTCAGCCAGGACAAGCAGACCTGAGATTTCTACTTAAATTAGGTAAACTCTGGCTTATTAAGCACCATGGACTCATACATTTTGAGAAAGCATTTAAAAAATTACCTGTTCGCTACTTCTGAGTGATTTATAAAGAACTAGTACATCAATTGCCGCTATTCCCCACCCCACACCTTTCTCACTTGCTTGCTACAGTAGACTGAAATAAAAATGTACTTGCAGCTAAAATAGATGTACGTACAGACTATTTTGCTTTTTGGTAGCAAGGCAGTGGCCTGACGGTTTCTTCATTGCAGAGGCATTATTTTTAAAAGATTGGAGTTTTGATGCATTCTTTTAATCTCAAGCTTGAAGAGATTTTAACCAAAAAAAAAAAAAAAAAAGGTAATATAAAGTTATCTAAACAGGAATAAACATCAACATTTCATCACTGCATCATTGCAAATATTGTCTGTCTGGCTAATGACACCCAGCATTGTCATAATAGTTATGGGCTGTGGAAAATGGGGCAAATACTGGGTTGGCAACAGTTGAGAATCACATAAAAGAGAAGACTGAGTAGGATTTCCAAAAAATCCCACAAAAAGCAGGTGATTGGGTGATAAAATATCCAATACATGATATATATATATATATATATCTATCTCATATTCTAATGGTACAGTAGATCTTGTGATACAGAGTGCAGTTGTACAGAGTGCAGTTGTGGTCACGTCCCTTTAGAATGGATAGGCGGGTTTTAGATTACAGGAACAATTAGGTTTCTATACAAAATGTGACTAAAAAGATATATAATCAAGCCCCCAAACAAAACAAAGGGGAAAAAAGGGGGGAAAAAAAGCACAAAGAAATTACAGACAGCCAATGCCATTTTGCTTCTGTTTTATAATAATACTAGATAAGCATATAGAATTAAATTGAAAACAATTAATTTAGAGTTAGCAAAAGGAATTATTCTTTTACATAACAAACAATTAGCTTGTAAATCTCTTTGTCAGAAGCTATGACTGCAGTTGAGAGCATAAGCCAGCCTCTGTGGATTAAGTTTTTTAACATTTCACATGTGAATTAGGTGGGTATTTGCACTGTGGGAATGAGGACAGAAGAATCTCCAAAGATGAAAAAAATGCTTGAAATAGTGTTTCTTGTATCTGCCCTGGAAGATATGTTCCAGGCTATTGGAACACGACATGGTTCTAGACTGAGTCAGTCACCACATCAGTTCTTATATGGCTTTAGGAAAAGGTCCTTATTCACTGGAGATTAAAGTATAAATACCAATCTTATGCAAAAATACCGATCGTATGTAGAGTCATGGGCGAGAAGATGGAATATTTTAGATGCTCTTTCATCCATTTGAGTATCCACCTGAATTCTGAGACAATTTTGACCCATTTGGTAAATCAATTTTTGAGAAGGGTTATTTTTATGATGCTTTGGGAGGCCTAATAATCTTTAAACAGGCAAATACCATGACAGGCCTTTGGTCTTAACCAATTACCTTAAGCTAAAATGCTAATGAAATCTGGTTTGCCTATCCAAATAGCGCTTGGGAATATTGTCAAAGCAATGTTTGAACAACTGAAGAAACACACTGCTTTCCACAGCTAAGGAGGAAGGGAACCTGAAAGATGACAGGTAAAAACAAATCCACCTGCTGAGAAAACCAGGGAGGCAAAATTATTTGCAGATTCTACCTTACAACATAGACTTGTCATGACACCAAAGAAGATGACTCATCTGCACGAAGCCCGCCGTTACTGCAGGTGCCATTCATCTCGCAAGTCTCTGCTTGTCTTCCGAGGGCAATGGGGCCGACAGGACTGCCTGGTCGGGTACAGGAGGCAGCAGAGCAGAGTCCCTCTTGCACAAACAGCAACTTCTGCAGCTCCTCTCACTTCAAAGCAGTATTTCATCTCTTTTGAACTTGTAATCCATAGGGTAAAGGAAATATCACGCTGAGATTGTCAGCAACATTCCTCACTGCTCAAGTGGCTTCCTTTGAACAGCTGGCAAGATCCCATTTTAGCATCGCATTTGCTCTGAAAGGGTGGCTAATAATGAGTGTAAGCTGGAAAAAGCCATTTGATTTCCTTATTTATATTGCACTTCTGGTTGGCCAGCAGCAGCGTCCATTTGTTTTTAACTGACACTTGGATCCTGCGACCTACTGCGTGAGATGAAACACAGCGAGGGAGTAACCTCTCCTCTCTCTTACCTTAGGGCAAGTGGGTGGTGCTGCTGCAGACTGAGTCTTGGGGGGGGGGGGGGGAGGGGAAATGAACCAAACAGCACATTTTGCTGTGCGTGTGAGGGTAAAATACAACGGAAACTAAGAGCACAATGCAAATCCCCTATGAATATTCCTGGAAAAGTCTCGTATCCCTTCTAGCATCACTTCCCAGGGCACGGAAGTGCCATGGCAGACCGACTGCAGTAGCCCTTCTTCCATTGTCTCATCCTAAGGTAGGGAGCAGGAGGGCCTCAAGGGATGGATGCAGGCAATGGCCATAGCTTTTCAGCTCGGTGGGGAGAAAAAAGTGCAAAGGTTCATCAGGCTTGTATGACTGCTCTGGCTGCTGTTGGTGACACGGCACAAACCTTCCCCACCCTCCTAAAACCAGCAACAGGACGTAATGCAGACAGAAAAGTCGCTTTTACAGCACTATTACAGCAAAAATGCAAAGGGAGAGAAGTGTTTTGTGAATTATTTGATGTGTATGAAGCATCTTGAAGAGCAGTAGGAGTTTAAGAAAGATGTTAGGTAGCAGTAAGCCTGACAATTTCATTGCTAATAACTCTACAAAAAAATTAATGTTGTCTTTTGTTCTCACTTTTTCTGGAGTTGAACAAAATGTAACAACTACTTCCTTTTGCATATCCTAAGGGCACAACAGGGCAGTGCTTGTTGTTTGTAGAATAATGGTCAAATCTGCTTTTCATAACCAGTTACGGTTAAAAATAATTAGCAATGTTTATATCAGCTACTTATGTGGAACATTTTTGGCTCCTACATGGTTTGCAGGAAAATTGGCTGAATTTCAAGACAAGCTTTTAAAGCTGATTTGAACCAACATAACATCAACTGAAGCTAAAGAAGAGCTTTGTATGAGTGAAAAATGAAAGAAGTACTCTGGATTCTTATATAGCCCATAGCGCTCTTTTGCTTTTTCCTTAAAATGTGTGTAAAAAGATAATTCAAAAAAAATCAACCAGATAAATAATTTCTCTTGAATCACAGAATTTCTCACAATTTCAGCGGTGTGTGAAATATGATAACAGAAAAGCAACAAGTCCATATTTTTGTTTAGTGTTAAGGTTTGTGATAGATTTAATTCTCATTTAAATTTACCAAAGTTACACTGTATTATTTTTGCAGGATAGTGTTTTTTCCTAGTTCACCTATCGTATTAGAATTGAGATTATCACATGTTAATTTTGAATAATAACAACTCAATAATAATTAAATGAATCACTGTGGGGTAACCTAGGTAGGTACTGATACCATGCTCCAGACTGAATCCGGCCCCAATTCTGCCACTATCATCCCAATGGAGCTGCGTGAAATAAAGTGGGATTATCTGTATGCTGATCCTGTGAAATCAAGATGGAAAAACGTGTGCCTTAAACGTCAGTATAGATGTATAGGTCATAAAAGGTAAGCAATGTCTAGTTTGGTAGTTTACTTCCACAGTTGCATGGATTATTACTTCAAGTAGAGCTGTAGCAGTGCACTTTGCTGACACTTGGAAAATACAGTAAATATTTTGCAGAACGCGTCAACCGCTCCCAGCTTTGTGCGTAACACTGAACTTTTATGAAGTGTGTTATTATTAAGGATTAACTACAACATTACCTTTTAATAGGATCATAAATCTTTAATTACAGTTCAATAAAGTACCAACTAAAATTGCTTTTGGAATGAAATATTTTTATTAAATTATATGAATAAGAAATTTCTTTCAGAGGTAAAGAAATCGCAACTTCTCAGGGAGAAGTTAAGGCGTGCAAAACTCCCACTGACTTCAAAGGATGCCAGTGTCTGCCCACTGATTAACACGGAATTTACCCAGTCTGCCACTACTATTTCTGCTACTTTTAATGCCCATTAAAAATTCAAGTCCCTCTGTGATTGTTATATTTGTTCTTTAAATTCACAATGGTGTCAGCTCTAATTATGTGAGATCTCATCCCGGGGAAGTGGCTCGACATGCCATCTTTTTCTGCTGTCAAAGATCAAGGCAGCAGTGAAACAGCAGGTTGGTGGTTCCTGAAGAAACAAGAGCACTCATTGAAACTATATTAAGAGTACAACTGGCATTTCTTGCCAGCTGAAACATGAATGGCCGTTGTTGTCGTGGCAGCTACAGTTTTGGCTCCAGCTCCACTCCCCTGCAATGACCTTCCCAGTCCTGTTCCTCCTGGGGCTGCCTGTGGCAGGGGGGCTGCCCAAAGGGAGGCAGCTGTCTGCCTCCGTGATGGGGCTCCAATCCGTAGGGGTGGGAAAGTTTTTAAAATAAGCAAAACTACTTATTATTGCTGGGAGGCGTATTTCAGGCATTTCCCCAAGGGATAATTCCTAGGCCCAGAGCTTTAATTCCCACTATGCTCAGTTCAGAGGGCAGGAGATGTGGGGCAGATGGCACTCCTGAAAGCACATGATGCACTTCAACATTTTATTTTGCTTTGTTTTTCAAACAGCAGGTGACTTTTATATGGGAATGTTTTTTGGACCGTACCCTTGGATTACACCCATGAGTGGAAAGGCAATATATTCTACCCACTCCTAAACTTCCATGCAAGGCAAAGAGGAACTGTGTGCCAAAGAGAGCGAGCTGTGCTCGGAAAATGTTCTTTGCAGCTGTGTCTTCAATGGATGTGTAAAGAGGTAACGCTTCAATTGCAAGGCAAGGGAAAAAGGGGACACTTTTCACAGCAAATATTTTCCAGCCCACTGATGTAAACCCCAGTGTTTCTTTATGAGAGTATATGACGTAGGGAATTCTTTCACGCTTGCAGATACACTGGGCAAAGTGAGTGTTCGCGTGCATTCTGTGAAGCCGTGTCGCCACAGCTGCTGGTTTAAGCAGTCCTTTCCACTCTTTGCAAGTATAAAAGATCATTGGCAAGCAAGGTTATTACTGGTCCCAGGGCTGGTCCACAGGTTGTCAATTAAAAGATAAAATTAAGGTGATTTTACAGTGAAACCCAATTTGCATTCTTTGTATGCAAATTTGCCTAACTGCCATGTTCTTGCTGCAAAGATTAAGGCATGGAGAAAGCTACCTGTGTATCATTCCCCTTGTCCCTCTCTTGACCAGCATTACTGTCCTTGTGCCTTTTAAAAAAAAAAAAAAAAAATGGTCCCTGCTTTCCTCTCAGATCTGGGGGTACCAAAGTAGCCTTTCAAAGGTAAGACCGCAGCCCATTAGCTCTTGAAAACCCACAGAAAGTGAAGCGGCAGTAGCATGGGCGTCAGCCTGGCTGGACTGCGTACCCGAGAGCTCTGGCAGGTGGAGACAGTTTGCGTTTACATTCCTGATGCTACATCCGTGCTAGCATGGCTATTGAAGTTTATTAGTTTCAAGATAACAGAGATCCTGACTTCCTACTCTTCAGCCCTCCCAACAGATGTAGATACAACTTATCCCTGACTACAGGACTTGCTTCTGTCCTTCAGAAATGGCTCTTGTCCCATGCTCTAGAAGTAGTTGCAGCTCTGGTGTTGGTTAGCTGGCTAAACTGCAAGTCAGAATGGTTTTGCTGTAATAATTCAAGAGGAGTTTTGCTTCTTGCAGTTACTCTCACAGCTCACGGTGAATATTTCCAAAATGGGCACAACAGCGTGGACCAAGAGGAATGCGCTTGTAGAGTGAAATGGTAGTGAGGATGCCACATTCCAGGCTTTTTCTGTTTTATTAATTCAGACTGCCTTGCACGTGCCGAGCAACCGTTTGTAGCGGGGCTGCCTTATGTGTGCTCCTGGTGTGTGTCTTCTGGGTTAGTTCTACTCGAGAAGAATGGAGCTGGTGCGAGAGCTGGGGTTTGGCTAGTGCCACAATGCAAACAGCAATGTCACAGGGCTGGGGGGGAGGAGGAACCAAAGGGTGCCTTAAGGTTGCCTAAAATGTCTTAATCTAAACCAGCAAACAGTACTACACATTAATTAAAGCATTACGGTTTATTGCAAATAAAAGGAATGGAATTGGATGACTGAATAGTGCTTTCCCAAGAACAGGAAATTCAGATATTGTCTTTTTAATAAGGTTTTTTAAAATTTTTCAGTTTTACCCGAGGTTTTCAGTGCTTAGCTCTGCTTAACTGTGGAATTTTCTTCAGTTACCAGTATACTCTAATTTTTAACATCATCGTATGTCGGGCATCTATGCAAAAGGTTATAAACTACCTTTTTAAAAAAAAGAGGTTTTGCAATTTATTTTCACAGCCCATTCCCTTAGGCAATCCAACTGATGATTTTGTTTTTTAATATACTGCATGGAAAAGTATAGGTAGCTTAAAGTGACAAAAAATAACATTCAGGAATGTTTTCATTTTTCTTTTCCTAATAATGTCGCTAGTTTATTAGATTATGTTCATGAGCAAATGCCACAAATATTTTGCCTAAATTTTTGGAATGTTTATATAACAAATTTCAGATTAGCTTTTTTTTTTGGTATACCCAACCTTCATGCCAGAATGCGCAATTAATCAAATATTTCCTTAGCTTACACTATCTTGCTGACATATGTTTTCCAAAAAAACAATTATTTTGGGAAAAAAAAAAACAAACCCACAACAGTGGATGTTTTTTACTTTCTTTTTGTGTGTCTGCGTGTGTGTGTGTAGGGGCTTTTTTCTGGTGCATAGACTCCCTTCTGAATGTACTTTATAATGTCAAAGAGACTGAGAGGGCATTTCTCACTCCATTTCCTCTGGCTATAATTTACCACAGGACTGTAAATGTATGTGAACTATAACACAGGGAGAAAAAAAAAAAAATCTTATGGTATTGATATTACGGGGTATACTGAATATAAGACTGCTAACTTAAATGCCAAGCCTGGTAGAACACAGACCATTTATGTTTTAATTAAAGAATTTGAAAGGGTTATACTTCTGAATTTATTTCCTGGTTGTTCTTTTTTTTATTATTATTTATGAGGATTAATTGCACAGGGCAAATAAGATAAACTGTCTTGTGTAGAAGTGAAAAAAAAAAAGTGGTCTGTGTACAATATACATTTGCAAAGTCAGCAGCTGGGTTACAGTAATAATTTTATGCTGGCAGCTAGCATCTGGCATGCTGACCTCATGGACTGACAGCAAATCTGCACGTAAAACATACATTCAACTTATTCCAGGGAAAAAGCCGGAAAAATTTGTGCTTACCACACAAAACTGTCCTGTGTGCACATGTCAGCGGGATGACATTTACCTGGAGACAGCCGGGAGAGCAGGTCTTGGGAAGGCAGGATGCCTTCGGAGACTGGGAGTTCCCCTGGCCTCCCTGCTTCTCTCCGCCCCTCACTGATGGATGCGGGGCTGAGCTCTCCCCCCCCGTCAGGGAGGGAGATATTTGGCTCTGTGGCCATTAAGCCTTTTTTTATTCCGTTTTTTCCTTCCATGTGCCAGCCCACGCAGCTCCCTCCTCCTGTGCTCCAATATGTTTTGTGCAAACATCTGAGGCAGAGAGCTGATACCCTGTGTTTTCCCAGAGAAGTCCACCTGTACTTTCTCTGAGATGAAATTTAGGCAGACAAAAGTCAAGATTTAAGCTCTAGGCAATGGCTTCTACAGAAAAGTGCTTGTGGCTATGATATAACTGTATTTTCTGCGGGATGGGTACTATTATAAAGCAACCTGTCTATAGTCTGGGTGCCCATAGCATCCCCTTCACTCTGCCGGATCCCTTGTCTTTCATCCAGTTAGAGCCCTCCTTACCACAGCCACAGTTTATCCCCTTTTTTAGCAATTTGTCGTCATGTTATCACTAGGAACATTCGCATGTCCTTCATGGAAAATTAGCTGAGGTTTTGTATCAGTGTTTTGGGCTTTATGTCTTTTTTTATTTTACATGCTTTTGCTGCACAATATTGTACCAAGAGGATATACTACTACTATTTCAGGTCCAGGGCAGGGGAAATCCCTTTTTCTTTCAAAGCAGCCCCTTTTCAAGATCCTCAGCCATAGGAACTGTAGCAGCTATACCTAGCCCTGATATGAACGCTCACTCCCTAAAGGAAAAGCAGGTTTTATCCCTTCTCCTCCTGCAAGTGGGTACTCAGAGCCTTGAAAGGGAGCTTAGCATCTCAGCAGAGCCATCCTAGTGAGAAAGGACTAACAGGTTTACACTTCATGTGAAACTGCTGTTTTTCACCTGCTTATTTGGAGAGGAAAACCCATTTGTTCCCCCTCCCTTAAAAACTGAGAAAAATCACTGCATGGCATAACTACTAGGGTAGGAAATAGGTTTCTATGTTCCCAACAGAGAGTAGAAAAGAGGGTTGGGGAGGTACAGAGGGAACAACAACACGTGTCAGTGTCATTAGGAAAAGATGCATTTTGGGGAAATATTTCAAGATTGTCCAAGGTGTGGTTTCAAGATTTCTTACGTTTCTAATTAGGAAGCAACAACTATCCACAGCTCAGGACCTGACACAACAGTATAATGAAAACATAGCCAACTTTATAAAGAGATATTATTTCATTCTTTCAACCACGAATGTAGCTGTGTTGGCACTGGTGGGCGCAGACTGAATGAGCCAAGACCATATGAAACCAACATAAAACGATACCTGCTGTCACATCTGCTGGAGTTAGGATCTCCTCAGGATTTCAAGGCTGAGTCAGCCTTTACCTTGTTAGTAGCTTGATAGGAAAGCTGATAAGGGAAACCCATCACATTCGTAGGAAAAGGTATTTATGGATAAGTAATTGGTGCTGTCATTCCCTCCCCTTCCACAGCCCAAGTGCTGCACCTCACCCCCACTATTCTGCTGGAGCGTTTTGGGCTGCCAGAGAGTGACGCAGCAACCAGATCCTGGCCCCTAACCCGATTAACTTTCCCACAGCAGGTTTCACCAAAGAACCCTATTAATCACAGGTGCCCTGCTCAGGTTCTAAACTGGATAATTGTATTTTCCCTGCCTACATTACCTTTGTAGTTTCAATTACGTTACAGCTTTTTTTTTTTTCTTTCCTTCTTTGTCTGTTAATACACATGATTTCTTGAAATCGTGTACAGTATTTCTTTGCTCTCATACATATGTCTGCTCCAGTTACATCTGCATTTGAACCACATCATCATGGTTTAATCCCAGACAGAAAGTAAGCACCACACAGCTGCTCGCTCATTCCCCCCACCCCCTACCCCTGGTGGGATGGGGAGGAGAATCAAAAAAAGGTAAAACCTTTTGATATAAGATATAAGGTGATATAAGAACAGTTTAATAATTGAAATAAAGTAAAAATAATAGTAACAATAATAAAATAATAATTGTAACGAAAAGGAAAGGGAAAGAGGAGTAAAACCCAACGGGGGAAAAACAAGTGATGCACAACACAGTCGCTCAGCACCTGCCGACTGATGCGCATCCCATCCCTGTGCAGCAACCAGCCCCTCCTGGCCAAACCCCCCAGTTTACACGCTAAGCATGATGTTCCATGGTGGGAACATCCCTTTGGCTGGTTCGGGCCAGCTGTCCTGGCTGTGTCCCCTCCCAGCTTCTTGTGCCCCTGCTCACTGGCCGAGCCTGGGAAATGTGAAAAGTCCTTGATTTAAAGTAAGCACTGCTTAGCAATGACTAAACCATCAGCGTGTTATCAACATTATTCTCATACTAAATCCAAACCACAGCACTGCACCAGCTACTAAGGATAAAATGAATTCTATCCTAGCTGAAACCAGGACACACAGTGATTCTGCCCCAGACAACAGTTGCATAGTCCTTGCAGACATCCTAGGAACTGATGAATACATTTGTTTCCTTGGTGATATAGCAGCAATTCCTGATACATCATCCTTCACCATACTTCAAAATAAATATGCATGCATTTTTAATGCACTTGTAAATGCATAAGACCCACATCATTTATGGGGGCATTGCCCTCAGCATAGAAGAAGAGACCTGCAGAACATCCTTCAGTTCAGAGTTTTTCCATGTCACCACCTAAATCAGTATGTGGAGGGCAAGAAGCTGCTTCTCTGGTAAGAGACGATGCACGCTGTGAATATTTTGTTTGTTCTGGGGCACAACATATCTTTTAGTTGCCACAGCTCTCAGCTGGTTCTTTGCTATTATTACTCCAAAAATAAGTTGAACCTGTAGATTAGGTCACCAGAACTATCCAGAAACCTGGACATAAAACTCTGCACATCGAATAAGAACACAGAGCAGAAAGATTTGGTTCAAAGCATGCTGGTCCAGACTGCTGCACTGATGTAATTTCCATCCCTCAGGAAGGTTAAAAAGAAGAAATAAAAAATGTTGTAACTAAGCCTATCACTGAGATCTGTACCTGGGGAATATTGATTCGGTGCTACTAACCCAGAGGAAAGGCAGGGTTTCTTGCATTAACTATAGCAGTAATAAGGTGAAGTTGTACTTCTCAGTGATGTTCTACTCCAAACACAAACACTGAATCAATATTCAGGGCTGCTGTTTCCTACTGGAAAGGTCCACAGCAGGAGAAGCTGAGGAATGAATTCCTCTGCCCATGTAGATTTTAACACATACACAATGGGAATATGTTAGTTCTGTGCTTTTTACCCAGGCAGTGAGAGACACTGATGTGCTTAGGTTTTGCTCACAGATGCTGCTGTGAGATTACCACTGCTGGGAATCTGAAGGTAATCGGGCTACTGAGTTTAATGTAGCCATACCGCCAGACCTCTTTAGTGTAACATCCCACCACCACCACCACCAGAGCATCAGATCTGCCAGCACAGGAGGGCAGCTGGGACAGGTCTGCGGCAGCCTGACAACAGTACAGGAGGACCAGAGACCTTCCCTTATCTTCTTAAATTCCATCACTTGGTAAGGGTAAGGAAGAGAGAGGCCAGAGAAAGGAAAAGGAAGAGATGACATATGGAAGGAGATAGAGCATATACGGAATAAGAGCAAATACTGTGTTTGCCTTGGGACCTGAAACAGCTTTTGCTGCCTTGTAAAGCAATATATAAAATTAATTACATTCCTAATTAGAATAATAGGATGCTAAAGCTTGTCCAACAAAATGCATTTTCATATCTGGAATAGCATTCAAATCCAAATCTGTTTTTGATAGAGATGCAACAAAAAATTTGGGTCCAATGTGAGTCCTGGCGTACCTATGTATTGAGGCCAGATGAAGTGATTCAGGTTAACTTTGTGTTTGAGGTATGCAATGCTGACTTCTTTCTTTGCCCCATCCCCCTCTCTTGGCAGACTTACATAGGGAAGGACTTTGAACAAAAGTGTCAATATCCTCTTAACATCAGCATTTATCTAGCCCTGCTCATGACAACAGCTGGCTGTTGGCATAATGTTTACACAGACAGTGAGATGGGCTAGAGAGCAGAACAAAACCATTGGCCTTCCTCCTGCTCAGAGCCAAATTAAGCTCTATTCCTGAGCGGGGGAACTATTCAGAAACAGGAGTGACTAATTTTCCAGCTGCCTTGCACAGTTAGCAGGCACTTATGCTTGGGGATGTTATAGGTAAAGGATTTTTTTTTTTTTTTTAATGTGCTTTATATCCCGGTGGTGCTGTTAGGGACTGACTGTGGGACTGCAGTCGTAACCTTTCTTTTCCACCTGTTACATCTCTCAGTATCATTTCTTCAGAGCCAATACCCACGTGCTGAGGACAGCTCTTCCAGGCACTCTGAGGGCTTGGCAGTGCAAGGGTTAGTACACGGCAACCTAAGAATTTGTGGTTTAGGGAATAAATGCATAATGTACAAGCTACTCCATGGTCCTCATTCATGTGGACATTAATCATGAGGTGTGGACACAGAAATGCTGAGTGTTTCTGTGCACAGGGTTTTGCTCCACTGAAAGAGCTCGCTGCAGCCATCACCCCAGCCATAAGTGCGAAATGGCTGGTCACTACAAGTGCTCCCATAGCCACTTTTCATACTTGCTTTTCCCACTACACAAAATCTAATTTTCCTTAATGTCACTCTGCTAGTACATTATCATTCACTTCTGTGCCCTTTCATGCTGCTGGAATGGTGAGAGAAATGTACAGGAGCAGGGAATTGAGTGTCTCAGAGTGTTTTGTGAGTTGAGGGATAGTGTCTTAATCATTACGGTAATCTACTTTCCTGCTTTCCAGCAATAAATGGGTCCCAGTAAATGGACATTGTTGCTTTTTCCTTGATTCTGGAACATTTTCTATTTTTTTAACACGGTAGGCTTTAGTCTAAAATTTATTAATGTCATTACTACAGAAAGGCTCCATTGAATCCTGGTTTCTTTCTTTTCTATTGCAGATTAGACATCCCAGAAAGCCACAGGAATGGCACCCAGGATTTTTCCAAGTGGTATGCCCACAGCTCTGAGGCTGGCAAGGCTTCACCTGCTGAAATAGTTGTTTGGCTCAGCAGCTCCAGGCACCTCCTGGTTTAGCTGCATTTTTTGAACTCTTGGTGAGACGTCACCTGCATGGATCAGCAAAACACCTGAGGATCCAGACCCGTGAGGTAGCACAGACCTTGCCATCCCTTTACCAGTGAACACAGCATCCCCTGTCACTTCATGACTCAGCACTCTGGTACTGCCACAGTAATTGCACTTTAGCGTTGGGATGAGTGTAACATCTTAGAAGTTTTTAAAAGCATTTTAAAGGTCTGCATTTGTAAGTAACATCCCTACTATACTATACGAGCGAGCCTTTACTCAGACTTCATAAGGGACCTCTCAGACATCAGAACAAGTTTTATTCAAAAGTTTAAACAGAGCAAATGGGGCAGAAGATATTTCCTCAAATTCCTGCTGGAAACAGATATTAAGGGAAGCATGGCACGGGAGAGAAAAAAACTTTCCTTTCAGCTTATGTTACTGTATTGAAATACAACATATGCTAATTACTGACTGTGATTTATAGTTATTCTGGATATTTTTATTGGCTGCGGTACAGTTTCTCATGCATGATAGCTGGCCCTCCTGTGCTATCAGCAATTAGAAAAGAAAAAAAAGATCTTTGGGTCTTCATGTATTTACGCACAAATCACAAATTTTTAATACAGAGGAAAGCATCAAAGCGTTTGTCTTACTCCTCATCTATTAAAATACTTGGTTTGATGACAACCTCTTTGGTGTCTGGCAAATGTATATCTTCCAGACAAGTGTCCAGTCTTGCCATGAAGAAGTAAAAGTAGGCTCATGGCAGACTCCCAGCAGTCTCACCATGTGCATATTTATCATCAGTGTACGATCGGCCTGTCTTCGCTTCAAGCCATTGGTTATTTTTGGACAATTATCAGTTACAGAACTCTTAATAAATAATAAAAAAAAGACCCACTGTTTCTTGGGAATCCAAATAAGCCAAAACCTCTCGGTTCTCCTTCAGTCTGGATTTTCCTAAACTACAAATGGCACCCGCCACAATGCTCCTCCTCTGGCCTCCCCTGCTGCTTGCCTTCCACGTGGTGTGTTACAAACACCAACAGCAGAGCCAGAGCCACATCCCCGCTTTGTTTGGTCAAAGGCATTGTACAAAGCTGCCGTGGTTTTCAAAATCATTTGCACCCATTTTGAATAAGGGCAGAAACTTGCCTCCTTGATTTTGCAAGTAGGCTGCAAAATTCATGTATTGTTTTTGCCGGATACCAAGCAGTGGGAAACCTAACTTTAAAAATGCAGGAGGTTCCTGCAACTCCAGGAGAGAGAAGGGTAAGACACGTATGTATATAGGCCTGCCACAGATGTGAGGCCTATATATATTAACTGGCTTCAGTGCCAGTTAAAGCTGGTTGTCAAAGTGTTCATAGCAAAGGTAGTCTTAAGCTACAAAAATTCAAATCAAGTTCTGTAGTCACCCTAAGGAGAGTTTAGAGTGGTTTATGTAGGAATTTTTCGCTATTCTTCAAAGCTCTGGAATTTACAGAGATCCTAAAATTGAGATCTAGGCTTTTGGTTTAGGTTTAACTCTAATTTGCACAAAGCTGTGAATATAATGTATTGCCACAGCCTCCTCCCAACCTTCTCCACATTTTCCTTTCCTTAGACAAGCCACACAAAATCACTTCCAAGACAATAATTGGTTCACTTAAAAATACCACCTGTGGGAACAGAACACCTCTTTATTTCTCTAACATGACATTACAGTATAGATATGAAATTAATATTGTTAGTGATATTAAAGCACAAACCAAGAAAAAATGGGCTTTGATTTTGGGTCTTGCTCGCACTAGACCCAAAAGCTAGTTAGTTTCACATGAAGAACATGCTGTTAGGTTGACCAAGCCTATAAAGGCAAAAACCAATACCAAACAATCCTTAGGTAGATGTTATTTACACCACATTTTCTTTACTTTACCTATTTTCAGTTTCCAAGCACTTCCTAAATAATTTCAGTTTTATTCTTCGCTCTGTAGTGCACTCCCTTGATTTTGTAAGTTAACCTTGTGTAGAGGAATTAGAGAGGAATGAAGGCAGGTTAATTAACATTGAAAATATACAGCTGTGGGCTGGCTTCAGGGGCGGTGGGTTGGCTGATGTGGGTAAGGTGCAGCTGTGGCTGGTTCCTGCGAAGTAGTTAAATAGCTCTAAGGGGGGAGGGAAGAGGAGTCCTGGGTGAGGAGAGACCTGGAAGAAGCAGAGGGAGGAGAGCGAGAGTGTGCCCTGGAGGTGGGAGAGTCCGTTTTGTGAAGCAGGGGGCCTGGATGAGGAGGAGCTGGCTGGAAAAGGAGCCCAAATGAAGAGAGAATCCAGATGCAGCAAAGGCAAGGAGCAGGGTGGACTGGCCGGCAGAGGATGGAGAAACAGCACAGACAGTAGATGAACTTTTGAAACCTTGTGGGGGATTGGTGGCTGTGCCGGGGCAAGGCATGGGAACTACCTATTGAACTTAACCTGGGATGGGCTGGTAAAAGCCTTGTTGCAGCCGGCCAGTTTTGATAGTGCTGCAACAACCTTGTTTAAATCAGTAACAGTTCAACTTTGGGAGGAGATCCTCCCAATAACGTTGTGGTCACATAGTTTATTACAACCAACATTACATCAAGTCCCAGAAAAATATGACAAACCACCCAGACAATTCCTGGGAAACTATCTAACATACTTTAGTTCTTTTGAAGTTACCTGAAGACCCAAATACTGGAGCAGATGGAACATGGGGAGGGTCTGATGTGGCAACTGCCCCATTGCTTTGGGGGTGGTGGTAGGTTATTCTCTCTGGTTGCGGGTAGCTGAGATGGAAATCACTGTAAATATAAAACAAACCTTATAACTCTGTAAATGTGGTTGTCTCCAGAATACTTTATAATATGCTATATTAATATCTAGGCAAATGCCTACCTGGCAGCAAAATAAACACCCTTTGACATAGCGTAGGTAACTGATAAGAAAATTATTAAAATCTTCAGAGAAAAGAAAGTTGATCCTGTGGAGAACAATGTGGTCCAATCCTAAAGAAATGCTGACTACCTACAATAAATAAATAAAACAACACTGCAGGGAAATGCTGACTTTTACTTTGGGATTTTTACTTTATGAAGCTGTGCACGTTTCCCTGGTGTGCTGGCTCTGCCGCTCACCTCCCTGGGCTGCTGGCATGGTGGCAGCAGCCAGCAGAAGGGGGGGGTTGGTAGCTGAACCCAGGAGCCTGTGCCACCCGTAATGGTTGGCTGGTAGTGACGTGCTGGGGTAGGTGGCGTGTGGAAACACATCTTTGTTGTCTGACTGCTACCTCCAGCGGGGGGCTAGGTGTGGCTGGGCAGTGCTCCTTGCTCTGTAAAACTCTTCTGGTTAGTCTGACCATAAATTAACCACAAATGTTTTTAAATGTTGAGATGAAATAAATTTATATTGAATTTTAATTATATTTGTCTTTAGGACTATGTTGGCATGGATTTTGCTAAAAAGAAAATTCCACGTATTCTTTCCTTAACAATTCTTCTTCTAACTGCTAATTAATTTTGCACATTCTCTGAGATGTACTTTCACCTTCCAGAAAAGCAGTTTCCTCTGATTTGTATCAATCATTCATTTGCAGTTCCTTCTTGAGATTTCTCACTCCAGATTCATGAACCCATTACAAGGCTTTCCTTTGGAAAGTCACCCCCACTGCTGTGTCAATTATTTTCTGGTGTTGGTGCTGGCAAGTAGAACTTGTGACTCTCCTGAGCAATTAACCTGGCAGTTATCAATAGCAAACACCATGCACTGTAACAAAATGCCACAGAGCTGGGAGCCGTAAGGCGACGGATTGTACAATACAGCTAATGGAAAATGTAATTGTAAAATGGTTAGCCCATCTGACTTCTTCGAACCCTTGGCAGACTACATGCTTAAGTAATGGGTTTAGAAAGCTCAATCTCCCTCCTCTCTTGTGTTCTGGGCGCTGCGGAAAAGCAGTAATGCCTGTATATGTATAGATGAGTGTGTATTTAAACAGGGAATGGCAAGCGGTCTGTAACACCATTCTCTGTGACCGGGTTTCTTTAAATAATGTGGACCAGCGGATGCAAATAGGGGTCTTTCAAATCGAAATAAAACTCAGACAATAAATCCCAGTTACATCACAGAAATCGTTACAAGGACAGTGATCTTCGTGCTCAAACCTGCCCTGCCTGGAGCCCAGTGCTCTGTTTCATGTCAGAAAACTGGTTTTACAGGGAGCCCTCACGGCTGTGCCCAGCCTGCGCTGTTCTGGGTGAGCGTGCCTGCAACGCGGTGTGCTCGGGCTGCTCCAGGCACAGGGCAGGCAGCACTGCACGCTGCATGTACTCACCGTCCCGTGGGCCCTACGGGGCTTCAGTGCCACACTGCAACATCTGCCTGCATTGCACTACTGCACCTTATTCTATAATAGCCTCCTATTGCGTTTTTTGAAACTATTGTCTCTTGCTTCCCCCTTCCTCCCACCCCACTGTCACTGCTCTGGAATCAGCCAGCTTACGGTGGCTCACAGAGCCCTGTGCCTGGGCTAGGCAGGGTATGCGCTGCATGGACAAAGGCATCCAGACCCGAAACCAGTGAACTCTGTAGCAAAGCATACAGAGACTTTACATCTGAGCTGCTGTTTGCCTGTGCCACATGGCTCTCTGTGGTAGAACACATTGTTTTGCATCTTTTAATTGATGGAAAACTCTTTTGGTGTGTAATAAAAAGTTACTTCGTAATCAAATGCAAATACTTGGTACCCTTGGCAATTATTTTCTACTACCTATAGCACTGAAGATCAATTATCTGAATTAACACCGGTTCCTTATGGTGGCAGCTGACAGGGGCACGTACTGGATATCTGAGACTGGTCTAAGATTCTGAAATTGTCCATCATCTCAAAACGTGATCTGACTTGGTTGCTAAAGAACAGCTGAAGGTTACTATAACTTGTATAAGGTACAGGCACGCCCGCGTTTAGTACTGTACTATACACTTTGTGAAGTGTAGCAGCACTAAAGTTATAGATTACCTCTATGAAACTGAAGTGTTCTTGCATATTACATTAATACCAGTTAATAGGGAATTAGTGCCACCTAACGTAAAAATGTAACCCAAGTGCCTCTGATAGTATAAGGGAAAGCTTTCTCATTCTCTCTCTTCCATTTGCAATAAACATTAGTGAAATAAAAATAACTGTGGATTATGGAGCTGTTAAATATTATATATTCCTATGCTATTAAATAACATCTATTCCCATTACATAAACTTTACCTTTGATTAGCAACAAATACTCTGCTTTATTCTGAGAAATTGGCCATTTCATAATGCTTTAAAGGATTAATTGCAGTAATGAAATACTTCCCTGTCACAGTCTTGTGTAAACTATAATTATTTTGGCCCCAGTTCTGCAAATGCGTATGCAAGTTCTTAATTGCACTCAGGTGAAAAGAATTAAGTGCGTGTATAAATGTTAATGCGAGCAAAAGCAAGGTCCTGTGTGTAGCCTTTTTTACCTTTTACTAAAGGTAGAAGTCTGAATTCCAAAGATGATTCAGTCTTTCTGGCTATTTGATAGAAGAAAAATAATCCTGTAATAAAGATTAGTGAGAGCAAAGATAAATATAGTGGAGCGCTCTGGTTCTCCAATAATTACCTATCAGGTATCTTCCGTCTGAATCAAAATTTGCCAAAAGAAAGAGCAAAGAGAAAGGAATGATTAATTAAAGAAAGAAAAAAAAAGTTGCAGCTTCACCCAGAACCCTTTTTTTTTCTCACGTGCCAGCCTTCCAGCACGCTGGCTGCAGGCACCCTCTATCTTTCAGTCGCTCGGGGGACTCGGGGTGCCTGAACCCTGAACGCTTCACCCAGCCTGTGGGCTCGCTTCTGCCAGCCCCGCTCAGGACGGTGCTCCCAGGGACTGTGGAGAGGGCACAGCTCTGCTCAGCACCTCGATTAAAATGTCTATACTAGGAAGATACAATGCATAGAGCTCTATAGCTTTTGTGTATAACAAAAATACAATTGACGTGAGGATGAGCTTGCTTGCTGAGATATAGTCAAATGAGTCACCCTTGCCTAAAGGTGCTTTGATATTATCACAGTGACTTTTACAAAGATACAGACAAATACTGCCATGTCTAGAGTAATGTAAGAGCAGTGAACAGTCTAGGGGCCGAGTCATGATGCTCCTGTTATGGGCCTAGCTAAAGATTTTGCTGAGAAAGTTTTATTTTATCTTTCTAACTAATCTGAATGCCAACATGTGCCGAAGCACTATATATTACATTTGATATTTTAGAATCATCGCGTTTGCACAGCGGTTGCTTTAGATGTTGCCGCTGTTCATCACAACAGCCCTTCACGTGCTTAGACTTGATGCAGTGGGGTGTTGATGAAGGAGGGGTGGCTGCTGGCAAATACTTTTATGTTGTAGGTTATATAGGAAAAGTATATTGGTGCATGACACCTTGAAAAGAGTCAGAGTGAACTATCAGCAAATGATATTACTGGAGCTTTTGAAAATATTTAGGTCATAATGCTATAACCACTTCCACGTGGGCAGAAAAGCAACTATGTTGGTTATGTTGCATGATAGAAAGTGTGCCGTAAATGAGATGAGGAAAAAGTGCCCGATTTCAGATTTTCTGCTTTATTCAGTAATTATGGTGAATGTCTGAACTCTGATCTCTCTTCTCTGTAGATATCTCTGTCTCTAGAGAACCCCAGCATCTCTATTTCCGATGTGGCTTTGGTGAGAACCACCATTTGGTGACACTAACATTTACAGGATGAGACCTCATTTTTCTTAAACTGAAATCTGAGATTTATAAAAAATGACAGAATCAACTACATCTTGAAACAACAACTGGTGACTTGGCTCAATGAACTTGAGTTTCTGAACCATTAGAAGGACTGCTGCTACTCTGAGGCATAAACAGTGAATATTGGGAAGGATTTTACAATAATATTCAGCACACTCCAAATGTTTTAACCAAAATACAATACTTTGGGAGGAATGCAGCTAGTTGAGATGTTTTGACTCTGACAATATGGAATGACTAGTGTTAAAAAAGGTTTTAATAAATAAGCTGCATACATTTCCTTCCCCACCAAAGTAATTTAAAAAATGCACTATCTTTAAGTGATAGCATGTAATAGAAAATGCAAAATCTAATTGTAAAAGTAACAATTCGTGTCACGCACTCATTTATTTTTATTACAGCTCCAATTTAGGTCATATTTTTGTTACCACAATGTAAATGATAAACATGTTTGTAGCTGCCTTTATATCCAGTTTTGTATTTAAAGAATAAATTGTCACTATTAGGATTACTGCTCATGCTGATGCACAGAAGCTGCATTCTAGAACAAATTACACAAGCAGCACTGGATTTTGAGATAGTTTCATGAGTCTTAATTGTAAAAGCTTTGCCTGTTTTAGAGAGCCTTTGATAGACACAAATGGAAAGCTGAGGTGCTTCTGCTGAGCTAAGCTCGATTGCAACATGGAAACAATCTTCCAGGTGTTAAATGCTGATGTGTTTCTCCCTAAAATTTGTCATTTACTCTTACTGGAACACACCACCTCAGGTGGGGGGAGCTGCAACACCCACCCTGCAACCCATGGGTCCAGCATGATTCCCCCCCCCCCCCCCCCCCCCAAGCAGTCTGGCTCCCTGCTTTTATTGCCCTGGCTCCTCTAGCTTTAATTACAGATGATGCTGTGTCTCCTCCCCCCCAGCATGCAAAGCTGAACCCATCCTGCAAGGTTGAGGGAAGGGGAGGGCAATTCTCGTTAGGGTTAATTCAAAAGCTTTGGTGTGGTACCTCCATGTGAGAGGCCCTTGACATGCAACTCCCTGTGGTGGGTTCTGTGCAAAGTAATTGCAGATACGGGCACCCCATCCTTACAACCAGCTGAGCAGCATCAAGGAGTCCCTGCAGGCATTAAAAGAGCAGCCTGGCATCAAAGAGCACACCAAGTGAGTGAATGCTATAGATCTTATTTTCGTATGTGCAGAGGGTTGAATAGATCTGTATATGAGGTATTGGCTAATGTATATGACTAATATTGAACTCTTAATTTTTAAAATCCATCTCATTGTGGCTGTAGCCTTCCCCTTCCCTGACCTCATGCACAAATGACCCTCCTCACAATGTTCTCTTCAACTCTGGCAAAGTTCCACGGGTGTTTGAAAGCATTTCAGTCAGCTTTGCAAAACCACAACCTGTTTCAAAGCAAAACCCCACCATATCATCATTTGTCACATCAAACCATTTATACAGGGGTGCCCACATGGTCCTCCTCTTGGTCAGGTGTCCTGGATAGCAGCAGCGGGTAGGATGCTCGATCGTTCAGAGAGTTCTGGAGGACAGGGGACCAAGGGGTGAATGTCAGGGACTTGCACTACCCCTCCTGTTGGTGGGATGGCCTGGATGACAGGGCAGCAAAGTAGAAAAGTGAGCATAAACCCACTCACTTAACCCCCAAAGGCTGCCAGAGAGGGTGTCTGCCCAAAACTGTTGGAGCAATGGGGAAAGATGACCGTCAGCTAGATTAACCAGCAGCTGGGAATTATAAAAAGACTTTGGAAAAAAGAGGAGCCAGCTTGAAAAGGAGTGATAAAGTGAAGTGAAATGTCTTTGGGGCTAGGTGCCTGGGGAGGGCAGGGGGCTACCTGCAGCCCTTGGGGCACAGGGAGGCTTCTGTGCCTGTGGGTGCCATGCCTTGGAGGTGGCATGGGGTGGTGCGAGGCGTCTGTAAACGCATATTAACATTTTGTGAGTGTCTAACCTTGTGATTAATCTTTTCTATTGCTGGTATTGATCCTGAACATATAGGTCACAGATTGCCAGTTATTTATGTGCTGTTCATAAATCAATAAACCATTTGATCTTGATTTGATTTAAACCACCTGAGCTGAGGAGATTTTCCCTCTGACAATTGCATGTTTTAGTGGGATGCTCTGGGCTTTGCTGACTTCTGCTCCCATGTACAAGAGATTTTTTTTTTTTTTTCCCTGTAGCTTTCCCGCCTTCCCCTACCCCAAATTTCTGCATTTGTTAAAGTGTCAGAAAATTAGTTTCTAGACTCTAGTAAAGCCAGGAGTTGGGTGGCTTTTTTTCCCATATTTCCCATTTTGTGACTTAATTAAATACATAGAGAAGGAACAGCCAAATAGCCTAATTACTAAGATCATTTATAGGATTACATATATAATTTGTATTCACCAGAGCCTAGAAAAAGGAAGGAAGACTTGACAACATGCTGAGTACTGGAATGTGGAAAATAAGCAAGCAAAAAAAAAAATCTCCCCCTGAAAACCCAAGAGTGTTGATTTCTATGAGATCCTCTACCCTTCTCTGAGTACATTTAAATTCAATTAGCACACTGAGACATATTCCAGGGCCTTTAGTTCAGCTGTGACTTCTAAGGTGAAATGAAAAAAAAAAATTAAATTCCCCTAGAAAAGCATTTTGTTCTTTAAGTCTCAGGTTCTCTACTGCATTTTAGAGATCAGTGAGAGGGTGCAGAAAGTCACTGCAGTTTTGCTTGCCTGTGATATCTTGCTGCAGCAAGGACAAAGAATGCCTTTTCCCAAGCAGCCTGGTTTGTCTGTTTTCTAAACCATTTCTTTGAACTGCCTTCTGTTAAAAAGAAAGGAGCATTTTGCTGTATCAGATTTGCTGGAAGATTTACACAGAATAGTTCTTCTCCATGCTCCCGTGACCAAACTCTGTACAGCAAGTGAAGCTGGTGCCTGCACCCGGCAGCAGTGCCAGGCTTTTTGCACCTCTCAAGTCCCAGCTATGCTTTCAGAAGAGTGCATTGGCATCGTGGAGGCCAGTTTGCCCACAGATACATTGCATTCAGTGAGATCCGCCTGTCCTACATGGTGAGCTTCGTCTAAGGTTTCTAAGCTTGCCTTTTCCTGCCAGCCAAATCTTTACAATTTTCTTCTTGAGATTTTGCTGGGATCTTTGTCTCTGAAGAAATACCTGCGTAACATGCTACAAGATGCTGAGTAATCCACATCAATCCTGTTTCGTAATCAGATTGCTGCATTTCTGGCACTTTCAAAATTCATATTTCTGGAAAGACATAAGTGTCGTATGTTGAAGGGAGGGAGGATTCCCATGCTGTTTATGCATGCTCTGATATCAAGGGGTGTCACCTTTGCAGGAAAAAAAACCTTCTTTCTCTATACTCAGCAGTGACAGAAGTAGCTGGTATCTTTAGAGTTAATAGATGTCAATACTTGGAAGCTCAAGAAAAGAAATATATTTTGAATTGTCCAGCACGTTTAGAGCATTGTGCTAATCAACCTGCTTTGCAGCACTGTGACTGAGCGATGCTGACCCACCCTACCTACGCTTGCTTGATGAGTGCTGGTGAAAATTGACCAGCTGAGCAGCCTTCAAGAGATATAGGGGGAAATGTACTTGCTCCCCTTTCAGTTGATAAAGACAAGGCTGTAGTGGTAAAGGGAAAGGTAAGAGGAGCTAATGCTACTCCTTTTCACTGGTTTTCCTGCACAGCTAGATGCTGTGAGATAAATCAGTTGCCGTGAATGAGCGCAACCTGCCATGGCCACAGCCTCAGGGGACAGGGTGGCAGGAAAGCCTAGGGCACTCCTGCCCAAACCAGCCTACTGGTGGCCCACAAACACACTGTGTGATGCCCTTGGCTGGGCCACCACAGTACTTCTGGGGACCACTTTATGAACCGCAACCAGGGGGATTCTCTGTCTTAAGAAAAAATGGGGATTTCTGAATCTGTATTTGCACACACCTGGTCAAGGTGTATCATATAACTGAAAGGACCCCACTTATTTTGGAGGTGTTAGAGTGATACATATATACTCTTCTCAAATGTCCCCTTGTATTAATCCTGAAGCAGCATCCCGTGTCTCCAATCCTGAACAGTATTTTTGTATGTATTCAATTGTTGGATTTATATAGTTGCATGGCACAGCAACAGCTAATATTAATTCAATTAATTTTCTTAATGTAAAAATCATGTTTATTTATTCTGAAGTGCTTACACCAAACCGATGTAAAAAAAACCCACAAAATTGTACCTGAGTCAGAATTGTCACTGGTTTGGACTTTCCTTCTGCTAAAACAGGGCCTCAGCTTTTTCATGTAACTTTCTGACCATTTATGATTCAGTAAAAAGCAGGTGTATAGGGCATGAGCTGCCACTACAAGCAATTTTACTGCCAGATTTACATCCCATGTTTCCCGTGAGGAAACACGGGCCATTTCTTCAATTCATTGCAAGATACAGTAGACGTCGTCTTTTTTTTTTTTTTTCCTACTGTTGATTTTTGTTTCAGAAGACTCTGTGGGAAGGTGTATTATATGCTTTCTGACAGCTGTAAAATTGAGTCAAACACTTGATTCCAATATGGATTTCCTACTGTATATTAAGAATTAAGTAGAGAGCTGATTATAGCAGATTTATTTGTCAGAGCGAGATTTTTGAAGACATACCTCATAGTGTGCTTTATTTCTATTAAATTAGTTATTCGTCCTCCACGGTGTAATCTTTCCAGGGAGACCTAACGTAGTTTGAATGCAAATTCAACCCTAGGGGAACAAAACACATAGGAGAACCAACGTAGCCATATGCCATTTCCATTAGTTCTTTTATCTGTTAACCTCAAATTTGTTTCAGTCCATATCAGATACAAATGCTGTCATTCTTACACTTTATTATGTCATTCAATATGTTTCTTCTCTGGAACTGACTTTTGTTTGCTGCTGGAAAACAGCATAAATTGGAAAAAAACCTTTTGTAGTAACTATCTGTATTTATATTTTGTGGCCATTTCATGCCAGAGCCAGCTTAAGTTCCTGTGTTCTTGAGAACAAAGCAGCTATTGAGAACATCATCGTGATTTATAGGTTAAGCTTAAATGGTTTTCAGGCAGTATCCTAAAGTTATGAGAGCTGCTGTTCATACTACATGACAAAACAAAGGGGGTTTGAGGATGAAGCCAGGAGAAAGATACTGCTGCTCTAGGCATTACCGTAGTTGCTGAAGTCCCAAATCGAGAAAACACTGAAGACCACCTTCTATCAATCCCACCACATAAGTAACAAACCAAAGTGCTTGGGTGAATCCAAGGCTCAAAGCATCCTTCCTGGATCTGATCAGGTACTCTCATAGATACCATAAGTCGTAGGAGTAAAAAAGAAACATGACTAAAGAAATGATGGTGCACTGTAAGAAGCACACCTGATTTAGGTGTCCTGGTGCAGAGCGACACTGCCCTAAGCAGAGAGGTTCGGTCCATGCACATCCCATGCTTCTTCCTCATTGATTTCAGCCGTGCTTAACTGGAAAGCTGTATCTTTCTAAAAAGCCATTCTTATACAAATACATACATTCATATGTGTGCATCTTAGGGAAAAGGTACCCTGAGGTGCTAAATTAAAATTTTTGATGTTAGGACCATATAGCACAGGAAGAGGCTTACCAGAGGAGCTTTGTTCTTCGAGGAAGGTCATTCTTTTATTGCTGTAGGCATTGAAGAGTAAACTATCTGCATTGAACAACAGCAAGAGGGCTCAAAAATTGCTAGATATAGAAAAGAATATTATGTTCTCATTTTGTGGAAAATCTGGCTTCTAACTTGCAGAATGCAGTGAGGACCTAGGAGTGCACAGTACTGCAAAAGTGAGTTACAATCTAATTGCGCTTCTATTACAAGCTAAGAGTTTCGACCTCATGACTTAAAGTGATTTGGAGAAGACACGTGATTAAAACTTGGAGCCCTCCAGTTAAAATTGACCTTGGCATCTTGATAATTGCAAATCAGATATTCTTTGACCAGGGTCGTCTTTTTTTTTTTTTTTTTTTTTTAATTTTTTAGAAGACCTGTAGCTTGAGTAACCACAAAATACGTGTTTCATTTTCAAAGCAGTGTTGGCCTTTGCAAATCTTGCACCCACATACTACAAGAAAAGGGGTGAAATGTGTATGAGCTGTAGTCTGCCTGTCAGAGCCCCTCTGAGCAGATCCTGCAATACCACAAGAAAAATGTCTTCTATGTAATAGAGAAATTAAAAAACAAAGAAAAAAACACCCTGAAATGTCAAAATCCCTAAAGAGATAGCAATTGCATCTTCTTCGCTCTCTTCAAAGCACCTGTAGACACCTTATTACAAAAGCAGGGAAGAGGGAGCAAAGAAGGGAAATTGGTGTAAAAGACACCTTTTGCAAATTTTGCTCTGTAAGCTCTGTACAACCAGGTGCTGCTCTTGGATGACACTGGCCTGTGAAAAAGCCAGAGCTGAGTACCCATACCACTGTGACCTACAGCCATTAACACAAGATATAGCTGAAAGAATTATTCTCACGACACTAGTAAATAGTTCTGGGATTACTGTACTAGATATCCAGCTGTGATTTTATAATATGCAGTTATATAGTGTTAGGTGAGGTTATGGTTTCCAGGAAATAGTAACATTGATGGAGCCTCTATATTCTGGGAGCTTCACTTTGGCTATAAAGGTGGCAACCCTGGAATCAGACCTCTGACAACAACAATTGCTGGGCAGGCAAGGGAGCCAAATGTGGAAAAGCAATGCATTGCAGATATAAGCGATGGTGTCAGGACCTGCTTACTGCCAGGCTGGAGGTACCCGCCTCAGCCTGAGCAAGAGACGCATCTCTGCACCCAGGCTCTGGCTCCTCCTGGACTCCCAGGATATGTGAAAGCTCCTTCCAAAAAGATGTTGCCAGAGACAATCCCTGCCCTTGATCCTTTCCATCCTCCTCCTTAAACACAGGTAATAAGATGAGCCCTACTATGGTCCTCATTCCTCAATGCAGGCATACAACATTAGACACATCCACTGAATAATGGAAACAGGTATTTTATCTTGAATCTGACAAACTGTGGTGGCATGCAGCTGAGGAGCTCCACTTTCATTCTTCCAGGTCCTTACATCATTCCGGACCTACACTTGTACGGTTTGGCCCCATCAGCAGAACAGTTTGCAGCGAGCATGTTCCCAGGTCAGAACAAAGGCCTGGACCAGCCTTTTTGGCAGATTTGCCAGTGTTTCGGTGATGATCAGAGCTTCCATGCAACTTTTTTCCCTCCTGCTATGAACTCATCCTGAGTCTGTTGGAGTAGCCTCCTTGCAGTCTTGGCCTGCGAAATAGTCTTTCATCCATGTGTGCAAACTTAGCAGATAAATTGCAGCCCACAAATTAGGAGTTAATTTGGTATTCCTTTATCTCCTTTAAACACATTAATCTACTTTCTGAGAACACAAACAACCATCAGTTCAGCATGACAAACCATTAGAAGCCCTAAGAAGAGTATGTATTATTTGACTTAGTCTGTTTTTTAATTATTTTTTTTCCTGGTACTCATGCACCAGCTAACAAATAATAGCCAATTATGTTTTATTTCATTATATCATCCTGTTTTGTGTAGTGAAGAACAGGCAGCTGAATGGAACTCTGCCAGTGAAGACATGTATTATGTAGACTATTTCAGTCTCAAAACTTCTTTTCCTTGACCATTGTTTAAGGTTGCACTGTTGTAGAGTAATAACTACTTGCTGTGGCAGTTTTCCATGAATTTATATGAAGTCATTGATGGGACAATTGAGCAGTATTAATCCACTTTTATTTCACATGTAATTGTTGCAGGCAGGCATCCTTCCCTTCCGTCTCCTGAATTTTAATATGTGTTATACCATATGTAATTAAATACATGCAAAGGGAACTCTCTTTTAGTGTTTTGAACCTTGTTTACTTTTTTTTTTTTATGGTGGAATAAAAATTTACAATACTCCAGTCTAAAAAATGTAAGCTGTTGTAAAATATCTCTCTAATTGAATTTGCAGCTCTCAATGGCTTTCAGGGTATTACATGGCACTGTGAGAATGGCCCTGATGATAACATGCATCCAGGGTGAATGTGACAGAGATATCAACCCTTATGTCACTTCTTGTAGTGGCCACTCATCTATTTGTGATGTATTTTACTATTGGCATATCCCACTCAACCACTTTTGTCCTTGATATTGCCAGTAAAATACTGTAGATATTTTATTGTCTTCCCCTAGCTTCTCCTGAGATACCCTTGGGAGCGTGAATTTGCATTCAGGCCTGACATGACGCAAAAATAAGATAAAAATAAAACCTCTCACCTATTGAATGTGTTAGTCATTTTTGATTTAAATAGAGTTCAAAGCAGGCAGGAGCTGAGCTGATGCTTGGCAGATGTACGAGCACTCAGAGCACACAGAAGGGGCCCACCTTACCTAAAACAATCATTTGCCTCAAAGTGTTGGGATGAACAAGCCCATGAGGAATTGTGTCTGTATTGAAAGAAAAAAGTTTATGGGGCAGCAGTAACTGCGAGAGCGTTTAATGCTCGCTGATTATTTTTCCATTAACCTGGACTGATTCCTTTCCTGGACCTTGCTGTTTGATGTCGAGTAAAGGAGAATAAGAAAGTAAGGGGTGGTGGGGGTGGTGTTTGCATTTGAAACCTCAAAAATTCATCAGGGGACTGATTTGTGCTACTTCAACATTGTCCTGCTTTCAGGACTGTACACAACTGCACCACCCCAGAGGCAGCACAAAGATGTGTCTCCATAACGGGAAGCTTGGCTTTGCAGGGGAACCACACTCCGTCCTTTAACGGTGCAGCAGCAAGCTAACTCTTGCTCGGGTGGCCAGCCCTGTACCACATCTCTTTTAAATCAGCTGTAGTCTTCTAATTAGCTAAGCAGATTAGGTCAGGATCTTCTCCCTCCCATCAGAGGCACATCAGATCTAGGACTCTGCTTCATCTTGGTCCCCGCTCTACTGTTTACCCCTATTCCCTGTTCTTGAGGAGTTGAGTGCAGGATGAGGCCCTGCGTGAGCACCTGGGGAATCAGAAAGGGCTGCAATACTTGCTCTCCTGATTCCAGCCACCAGGTGATAGCAGGTCTTCAGTTTCTCTTCTGTACTTCAAGGAATTTGGTACTAAAAGGATCCATCTTGCCTGGCCTGATTCAGCAAGGCCAACTGTGAACTGTGTTCTTGCTGTTCCTCCTCAGAAGGAAACTGCCGAGCACGTGCTCAATGCTAGACTGAAGCCCAGTGACATGAACCACAAATCACGCACCCTCAGATAATCCTCCAGCAAGAGACAAGACATTCTTTCAACAATTTTATGTTTGATTTTATCTCTGTCATGTTTTGTTTTGGCTTCAGACACACCAATCTAATTCTCTACCTCTCCATTCTACCCATTGAGTATCTTCTCATCCCACGGGTGAACTTGAGTACGACCTACAGGCAGCCACTGCTACAAACATTTGCGGGTTGGGAGAGCAGGTGATGGAGGGAGGCACCGCGGCTCGGCTGCCACAGCCTCAGAGCTTTGCTCCACTGGCCTCTGGCACAGTCACAACCAGGACGCTAGTTCTGATGGGCCCTGGGGCAGACCTGTAGTATAGCCAGTCTCAGGTTTTTATTATACTACCAGCATAGATTTCACGAAGGCTTTGGCACCTTTCCTGTAGAGGAATGAAGCTGGGTTAATTAATGTTGATAATATACAGCTGTGGGCTGGCTTCAGGGGTGTTGGATTGGCCGATGTAGATAAGGTGCAGCTGTGGCTGGTTAAGTGAAGTCATTGAGAGTCAATGAAGAGAGGGCAGCTGAGGAAGAAGAGAGAGAAGAAGTAAGAGGGGAGAGCAGGCCCTGGGTGAGGTGAGACTAGGAGAAGGCAGCAGAGGGACTGGCATGAAGTGTGTGCTGGTATGAGATGGTAAAAGACCTTGTTACAGCTTGATAGTTTGGAGAGTGCTGTGACACTTTCCGTTTCCTTAGGTTGCTTCCTTAGGGGTTTCAGAGGTCTGGGGGGAATTTCAGAAGTATTTCTCTAAGCTTCCTAGGCTAATGTGTTTCAGGATGCTTTTAGGGACAGGGCTGGGAAAGGCTGTCTGTTGGTGAGTGAGACAGGCATTAAGGGATGCCTTGAAACCTTCACTGCCTTTGTTCAGCAGGTTCATACCACTACAGAAGAGTGTTTCAGATGAACTTTTCTAATGTTAAAGTCCAAAACTAGAGTTCTAATGAGACTATCCCAAAAAGTGGCTTGAGGTGAACAGCAAAAGTGCTTTCTGACTCCAATGAGAAGCACAGATTTGGTTTGGAGAAGTTTGGGTCTTCCTGCACTTCTGCAGAATCGGGGCATTCATTTTGGGTTTTTATTGGTAAGAGGTGCTATTAAAAAAGGAGATTAAAAAGCCTTCTCTGTAATTATAGGAGACAGAACAAAAGTAAATGGTGGCAAGTGAGATCCAAGCTATCGGAATAAGGAGAAAAAAAAATGCTAAGAATAGGGGAAAAAGGAGAGCAGGTTCCCTATTGAGGTTGTGGAGTCTCCATCCTTAGAGATATTTAAGAACAACACAACTTCAGGTCTCTCAAGGGTGACCTAAATTTTCTTAATCTTGCTATGAAGAAAAAAATGTCCAGAGAGATGTCCACAACCCCTCGGAATGTTGTATGTTTGATTCAGGTGCTAAACATAGCTCTGTGTTTGTGTGTACTGAAACGAAATATAAGCCACAAAACTTCTACACAAATTACTAAATTTTTTACCATCATCCCAATGTTGATCTGACTGGCTTAGACTATCAAGTTTGCAAGAGTGGTAAGATGGTGGTTTTCTTCATAAACTATTCTATGGGGTTTTTGGTTGGTTGGTTTGGGGTTTTTTTGGTGTTATTTTTGGGTTTTAAGGTAAACAGGGAAACAAGCATTTTAAACCTTTTCTAAATTAGATCACCGGAATGTTATTTCTATATGTGTATAATATACCTTCAAGTATGAAAAATGAAAAACTTTCAGACATAACGAGCACACTAAAGCTCTGAATTTAAAAGTTATAGCTTTCTGCATCATTTGATGGTTTGGGATAAATTTTAAAAAAAAAAAAATCCTGTAATGAAGGGATTTTTTTTTTTATATGCTAAATAGCAAATTCCCAGGCCAAATGACTGCCATTTTCATAGGAGAATGAAACCAGTGGCCTGATAGCTCTGTAAATTATTTGCAACTCAGAGAAGCATGAAATTTAGTCATGCACTGTGCTTGGTCACCAACATATTACTGTGCTGACATTTGAACATGACTGCATTTCTTTCCTCTCTCCATTGCATATTAGAAGTCTGGAAATAAAAATACAGAATTACTGTGAGGCAGGTCTGGCGGTAGAGCAGTGTCACTGCTCTTACTGATGCTGCCTGTGTCTGCAGTAGCCTCTTGCAGTGCTGCCTGTCAGTGTCCCTGGGACCAAACTTCATCCTTCTGAATTATCCAGCCTTCAGACTGCTCCAAGGATGCCTCGGTCATTATGCTAGGATTGAGACTTTGGGAGCACCCTGTCTTCACAGTGTTCTTTAGACTGTCTTCAGAGCACACCTAGAAGATCCATATTACACAGCGTTCCCAGAAGTTATCAGCTCACATCACTTTACATGGCCTATAAGCTTGTTGGGTCAGATGATCCCATTCCGTAGGTCTGCTCCATGGAAATTTAGCATGGTCCAGGTGAACAGTGAGGGGGCTTTGCCAGGAGGTTTTGCCAGACCTCATGAGGTAAGACATACCACCTCGTGTGCAGAATGGATGCAGTCTGGCACTTCTGGCATCCCAACACACAACCTGGGTGCAGCCAAGGATGTCCTTACTGGGGTGGGTCTTCAGACGCAACCTAAAAGAGCAGCCACAGTGTGACAACTGGAAAGCCTCTTTATCACCCAGAAGAAGAATAAATACTTTGGGTTGTATATAGCAAACAGCAAACCAGATTTGATGCTACTAGAAATGTGGATCCGTGGCCCAAGCACCTTACTCACAATGTACACGTATTGAGCAATTGGATCAGTATGTATAGGGCTTGTAACAGCGCAAGAGCTGAACAACGCCGACAGCTGTGTTGCCCCCCCAGTATGGATCCCTACAGGCATTGTGCCCCAGTGGGGCTTGCGGGAACCTGATGGAAGTATCCAAAATACCTTCACCCTGTCCTGATAACTCTTATGACTTCACCTCAAGTTTTACAGCACTCCTCGCCTATTGCCACAAACAGTATAATCCCTGTAAGAACTTAGTTTTCCTCCTTGCTTAAATTTTTGATAACAGCACCGGGAGGTGAGGCACGCCTTGGCACACAGATCCGGCAGGGACCACGTTAGAAGGGGCAAACCTTCTGCTTGGGAAATGAATGCAGAACCAGACCTGCTATTTTGTATGCGTATTTAGGTGTTTAATTCACGTGGCTTGATTTTCCTCTTAGGAAGCAGCCTTATTTAAGGGCAAGAGTAGATGGTGATGGCAATGGGAGCCATGTCTTTCAGGGAAGCACCTCCAAAGAGCTCCTTGAGAGAGGGGCAGGACAATTAATTAGAGCATCTCTTTAACCATGACATACACCATGCTGGTGGTCCTGGCCCATTATCTTTGCTTTTTCCTTCCTACCCTTTCTTGCATTTAGTGGGTGAGGTTGTTGTGCAATAAGCACCCAAAGCTGAGTCTTTTCCATAGTAAACTGAAAAAAACCCAAATCGGCTACCCTGAAAGCTTAGATGTTTTAACTGGATGCTTAGAACGTGGTCATCCTAAAAAAAATCCAAACAACCCCCTGCAATATTTCTGACATGCGGTAATTAGCACAGCAGATTGCCAAGGTGATGTAAAATAGTATACAAAAGGGGAATAACTTTTTATAATTATATATTTAAACTACGTTTAAAATGTAAACTAATTTAAATTGCAGAAAGACTATTAAAATAATTTATTTTACATGCAGTACTGGTATCCTCTGTCGTGAAAAGATGGAAATGCACAGTGAACGATATCTACTGCTACTGGTGTGATGCAATTTTGCCATTGCTATAATCTTTATTAACATACAGCATGTGGCAAAATCTTTGTCGAGATAAAAATTGGGCTTTTTTTTCTTGGCTTCTTGCCTAATGTAAGGCACATTTAAATTAAAATGAAATGGCAGTATTGAAACCTAAAGTAAAAGTTTCTACTTGTAGAACTGTCTCTTCTTTTTGTGAGCACGTTTTCATCTTTGATATACTGGGAAATAAGTGAACCTCTTTATTAAAAAATCCCAAACCAATATAAAAAAGAAAATACCTTCTCCTCTCTCTTTCTTCCCGTATCAAGTTTTCATGGCTCATAGGATGCAATGATCTTGTTTGAGATGGATTTTGGAGAACTTAGATAGAGAGCTATTATTGGCAATACAAAAAAAAAAAAAAAAAAAAAAAAAAAAGAGATGAATTATTTGCCAGAGTGGATGGAAAACATCAGTTTTAAAAACTGACCGTAGAATTATGTATGTCTTTGGGGAACACCCTGAAGTGTCACAATTTAGGTTTTAGAAATAAAATTTTGATACATTAAGTTCCTAATGCATGAACAAGTTTTCTCTTTAGTAGGACTTGTTAAAGTATTTTTATGTGTCTTCTTAAGGCTTCAGCACTTACTTTCTTTTGAATAACGTTCTTATTGTTGGTTATATTTTTTAAGATTTATTTGGATTTCATGCTAAATTGAATGCTTTTAGAGATAAGTAGTCTAATGTATTTTGTAAAGTGCCAGAAGAGTTTCTTTCCAGAAAGTTTCTGTTCAAACTAAAATATTCTCCACCATGAGTTGAAGGGTGACTTGAAAACAGAGATGGCATTAGATGCTACAGTCAATTCAAAGCTTCATCACAGGCTTCAATGATAACTGGGTGGGTGTATTTGGGAGTAGTGTACCAGAAAACTTATGTTCCTTACAGTTCAAGCATGGCTTCGTGTGCAGGCTCTGCTACAATGAGCATGTCTTATGGGCTACGAAAGATCCTAAGCAGGACTGAAAGTGATATTCCACGTTTGATGTTGGCCCTTCCCCTGGGTGCAAGTGTCACCCTGAAAAAACAGAAATTCAAATCACAACTCAAATGTTTAAAACTTGTCCCAGCTTGCCTGTAATTATGCAATGCAAAGCTTGCTAGTACTAGAAATGCACATATTGAAGGTAGGGTTTCTGCTTATGGGTGGGATATTACTGGCACAGGCACTGGAGAAAAGTGGAACAGTCCCATATATGATTGTCAAAGGTCTAACGGGAAAATAAAGTTGTTCAAACTTTGAAAGCCCTAAGCAGCCGGTGGTCCATCACAAACTGCAGCAAAAGTACTAGGAGGAAAAAATAAATAAATCTCCCAATGAAGAATATCAACCATAACTAAAGTAGCTACAATAACTTCAGCAACCTGGTTTGACAAATAACTGTGAAGCTCTGTGTGAGCTTGTACTTAGGTCCTTGGATGTTCTGCATTTTTGTTTTGTTTGCTAATGATGTAGTGGGGAGTCTAAAAGGCTGCATTTGAAAGACATTTCAGAAATGACAAAGGTGGATGTCTTATGACAGTTTCCACCAAAGCCTGAATAATTCAATTTTTCTGCATATGCCAAGCCAGTGTTGTTACGTTTTTGTTCTTAATGTGGAAATGAGTAATTTCACATTGCTTAGGCAATGTGGAATACCTTGAAAATAAGAAAGCAGAGACAGCAGCCTCAAACTTTTGAGGTATCAAAATAGTATGAAGAAAGCTAAATAAATTTTAACCTAAATTAAATCATTGTTTCGCATTCTGAGTACTTGCAATCTACTCTGTCATGTATTTCTATTAAGTGGCTCAACAGCAGGCATAAAGGGCAAGCTTCAAAAATATGACGGTGGGCCCCCAACTATGCCAATAATCCGATTTTAAAAAAGTATCTTGTTTCTGCTAGCAGTTTCTCTTGCACCCCAGCCATCCCTGAAAGCTTTGCAATTATTTGTGAGACTTTTGCAATTATATTGTGAGGGATTTTTGGCATAAAATACTTGGAACAAATATTTATGGAAGAAATAAAATTTTGACCCATGTTAAATCAGCTTTCTGTAGGTAAGGAACATACAGATCATACCTATATTAATTATTGAAGACTATCCTAACAGTAATATCACTATTATTTAAAACAAAGAAATCCTATGTATTTACATGTGATTTATATATGAATGTTGTTTGTACATATTCACGTGCATTTGCCTGTATGTACAGACATAATATTTACACACGGCTTGCATACGCTTTCCTTGCTATTCCTGCAAACCTTTTATGCACATACTTAAATATGCATCTAAGCAAAGGTTGAGCTCATGTATGCATCATTAAGCACATCTAAGGGCCTAACCTTATCAAACAACTTTTTTTATGGGATTAAAATAGTTACTGTGAGACAATATGAACATGACGTGATGACAATGCCATTGGAAGTTATTTGTCTTTATGTAAGTATTAATGGAATGGCCAAGGATGCTGCAAAGGGAACTCGGGAACTCTATAAATTGGATGCTGCCCATGTCATCCTTGCAACCTTGCGCATAATTTGCTGCTAGTGAGAAAAACATGAGGGTCCAAATCTTGTTCATTACTAAAGTGGTGTGTAAGTATCAAAGTGGCTTTAATACAAATGAGAACCAGATTTTTAGATCTAGTATCACTTATAACACTTTCTGAAACGAGGACACCCTAATAAAATCCCAAATATAAAAGAAAAAGGAAAAAAAAATCAGTCTAGAGGCGGCATGTAGCCTTGGGTTGTATGAACTACTCTTTTGGGGAGGTTTCCAAGCAAAATACAATTATTGTGGGAAAATAGTAACACTCGGTCAGCCTAGCAGTGCCAGATCTAATTCCCTATTCATTTTCCCTGATAAAAAGGAAAAAAAGAAACCCAACCATCAACAAAAACCAAAATGTTAAAAACAACTCCTTGCCACTCTATTCTCAGTGTTTGAGCTATTGATTTCTACATCCTCCAATATCTCCCTTTTGCCCTTGTGGATCCTATCCTTATTATATATGAGCCTACTAAAAATCAGCGAGGCAGAGAAATTCTTATTCCTCTGCCATGAGAGGCCCTCGCATTCTGTCCCTCAAGATCAGTATACCTTTTGTGTCATCCCCTACACATGGTCCGCAAGGAAAACTAGAGCCCATTCTGTGGTTTCATTTTGAATAAGCAAAAAAAAAAAAAAAGAGGAATAGGAGAACAGAATAGGAGAACAGCCGACTGTCCAAATTGTCAGCTGTCTGAAATATTTTAGTACCGATCAGGCAATCTTCTTGTAAGAAAGCTTTAAAAAGAGAGAAAGTGAAAGATTCCGAGAGGCAGCAGGAGGAAGGCAGGAAAAATGCCTGCTTGACAAGTCGCAAACAAAAATTGGCATATTCGCTGTGCATAGTGCAACGAAAAATAAGACTCAGTAGGAGCTCCAGCTCTGCTTTTATATTATATGGGAGAGAAGAATTATGAAGCCTTTTTTGCCTGCGTTTATAGAGAGAAAAGGCTTTGCAAACTTGAAACCTGAGAGAGTTTACCAATTAAGAATGAAAAGCATGGCCAGGGAACTGCGCGGCAGCCTGTGCCGGCAGCGGCATCGCACAGCAGTGGCGCAGGCCAGGACGATTTGAAGCGTTCCTAGTGATCTCCAGGAGCGGTGACATGCCCACAGACGTATTCTTGAAGGCGATGCAGATCTTGCTCTCAGGTGTCACGGCTTTCACTCAGTCTCAGGAACACCACGCAGGTCTGTAGCCCAGATCCCCACCTGGCATAGCTCCACCCAGCTGTGTCCCAGTCATATTTTTATCCCATTCTCCTTTCACTCACTGTTTGCATTGCTGGTGTTGTTTGTTGGTTTGTTTTTATTAGGGTTTTGGTTGGTTGGTTGGGTTTTGTTTTGTTTTTTTAATTTATGACTGTATGTTTTTATTTGGCTGGTTTTTTTCCCCAGTGTGTGGAGTCTGCTGACTATATGTGAGCTGGCTGCTGCAAACCTGGAGTGCAGCTGGGAGGAGGTATGTAATTCCCTGGTTTTTTGACTCTTTCCAGCAGCATCTCAGATGAAATGGGAATGAAACTGGAAACATCAAATGCCACAGTGTGGTTCAGATGATGTTATCTGTTAAGTGTGAAACTCCTGCTTCTGCATGGGGACGTAATCCGAAAGGAGCTGGGGATTATACCCGTATTATTAATACAACCATGGCTTTAGGTAGTATCGTCAGTGTGGGAGGCCATAGTAATAGGGTTAAATTTCATGTTAACAGCGTGACAAGCACAGATTCTTAGACATAAAAACAAGTCAGAAAATAGCACTGCAAGTCTCTCATAATTACAAACATTAAGACTAGTCCCTGTTGTTATGCAACAGTCTCTTAGTAGTAGACTTGACAGCATAAGGTGGAACTAAAGCCTATACAAAATGCAGCTAGCTGAGGCTGGACTCCTACTCGCATTGCTTTGAAAGTAACAGTCTAGAATGAAAGCTCTTGAAAAAAAAACCAACAAAAAAAAACCACCCCAAAAAACAAACCCCTAAATCAATGCTTTTCCACTCACTGGGAGATGCTTAAAATGCATGTTTTAGTTCTGGTCTAAAAGATTTAGAGAGCTGCTTCTGATGGGGAAAAATAGCCTACAGAGAAAACGAAATGCCTTAATTCTTCAATTTAGACAATTGCCAAGGTTCAGGCATGAGAGTAAGTTTTATTATTTTGATCTCCACTTCAATTAGGACAGAAATGCCATTCAGCTTGCATCTGAATTGCTAAATTTTGGTTTGATTTCTGAGTCATCCCTAAATCCAGTCCAAATTGCCTTCTGGATTTTATAACTCTCACTGGACAAATAATTTAGAAGACTACTGTTGATGGCCTTCCAACACTCTCGTATTCAAGGCATCTGACATGAACGTGTTCCAAGACAGGAATGGCATAGGACCTGACCTTGAGAGGTTTCAAAGGCATGCGTTTCTTTTTTTGTGAAAGAGATGTTACTGCGGCCAGCATTTCTGAGGTTGCATTCAGAAGCAGTCTATGTTTATAGTCCAGATAAAAACCCTAAGTAGTTCCACTGTTTTCAAGACATTCACTGTTGCCCTATAAACTTTTTGGCTGTATTACGTATTTTATACATAACAAGGAGTACATATTTTTTATGTCACCAGCTTATGCCCTCTGTAAGGAAAAAACTTGCATGCATTCAAAGATTCTGTTTCTAAAAGGGTCAGTAGCCTTTCTGCTGTTTTAAACCCTCCAGTAAATGAGACGTGTAATAAGGTAAGATTTCCACACTTTGTTTCTGTACATGTTGGCAGACTTGTATCACGAGCTCTGCAAGAGATCTGCTCCCACCATCAGTAATGAACTGATTTCTCAAGGATTAAATAATTCACTAGGAAATGTTTAGAACTGGCCCTCTCGTCCTTTTAGACTTTTTATCACATGAGCTTTTCCTGTTCTGTATTTGGCTGATCATTTCTGACTGCTTTCATTTGAGATACATGTCAACAAACATAGCAGGAAAATTCTTTTTAGCTAATAAATTGTCTTCAATTTTATGATCCCAGTTGTATAAAGCATATACATAACATATATGCATAAATATATATATGTGCGGCATATATATAAAGCATATTTCGTGTGCAGAATTATACTGTACACTGACTTGCATGTTGTAATTGTAAGTAAAATACTTCTGAGGACCATAGCAGTTCTGTATGTTTTGCTATAGCATGTTTAAGAGTGAGGATGAACATGCAAATACTTTGATTACCTGAGAAAGAAAAAAAATCCACATTCCCACAAGACTAACAAGAGCTGAAATGAAGGGGGATGTATTAAAAAAACATTGTAGAAAATTACATGTATGTGTGGGAGTGTATATGCCTCTCTGTTTACATCTTTATAGATTCCTACGGTTTTACACAAACTATTCCTTGTCCTATTGAGCATTTTCATTCAGAAAGATTACTGCAGTAGTGTCTCAGCGTTAATGAATGCTGTCAAATATCCCCTTCTAGGAGCAAGAAACAAAGTCACTCTCTTGCTTTGTTATAACATCCATCAGTAATATCTCTGCAGTAGTATTTTATTAGGTGGCAGTATTTCCTACCATTGGCAATACTAAGCCTGCTCCATCCTTCATCCCACCTTAACTGCTAATTATAGTCTGCTTGCTGGATGAGTTAACAAACACACTTTGCTCATTCCTATTATTTTTATTTTTACCTGCTGTCCAAGCCTTTTCTGCTTTGAAGACTGTTATCTTCCTCCTCCCTTAAGCGACGGCTGCACCAGTGATTCACGAAGCGCTGCGCCCATGGCTGGCTGGTTCCACTGCAGGGTTTGGTGAGCCGGAATACCACGTACCGGTCACCCAGGCAGCCCTAAGACTGAGGATATTTGAAGAACAGATTTTCATTATACATTCTTTTCCTTTCACCCCGTCGGATTATCATTTTATCTGGTGTTTTGAAGAATGTAACATTTTTTAGAAATAATTTAATGATAGGACGAACTGTGTCAGATGCTTCGAATTACAGTTATTAGAAATCCAGCCTAACAATCTGCATTTCAATTATTAATCATTCAACAGACCTTGTTTTAAGCTTCTCTTAGAAATGCCATTTCTCTGATGTGCATGTAACTTGGGACAGGACTAACAAATTCAGCAATTTTTAGCCAATGCTTTCCCCTCTTACTGAGGCACAGGATTATCTGTCTGTCCAATTTCTTGCAGCTGCAGAAGTCTTTGAGATGCCTGAAATACCTGAATTAGGATAATTCAGACAGTTTCCTAAGAACTGCAGATATTACCCACGACATGCATACGCATGCACCCACACACCTCTTTCCTACGAGGCCCTTTGTGAAACTGTTTAATTTGTATGATAAGCACAAGGTTTTGTCTTTAGCCGGTATAAAATTCACTGAGAACAGTGTAAAGTCAACAGGTATAAATTACACCTGCCAAGGACTTCGTGTTGGGCATCTTCTCGGCTGAGTTTGAAAAACCATATGTTTTCTAGACAGACTAATTGCCAATGGAAAGGCTTCAGCAGTGGGAAGCTACCAGAGCCCAGGGACACCCAGCCTGCCCCTCCGCATCCACACAGCGGTGACACACGGGTGGCAGAGCCCAGCCTGTGACTGCACCCTGCGAAGGCTGCGGTGGGGCTGCTGCCACTGCAGGTGCTGCTTTGCCGCAGCTTCAGCACCACAGGTCTGCTCCACAGCCTGCTGATGGTCCTCTGGTTCTTTGTAATATGAGTATATGTAGAGGAATTAGAGAGGAATGAAGGAAGGTTAATTAACACTGATAATATACCGCTGTGGGCTGGCTTCAGGGGCGGTGGCTTGGCTGATGTGGGTAAGGTGCAGCTGTGGCTGGTTCCCGTGAAGTAGTTAAATAGCTCTAAGGGGGGAGGGAAGAGGAGTCCTGGGTGAGGAGAGACCTGGAAGAAGCAGAGGGAGGAGAGCGAGAGTGTGCCCTGGAGGTGGGAGAGACAAGGAGAAGAATGCAGCAGAGGTAAGAAGCAGCGTGGACTGGCCGGCAGAGGATGGAGGAACAGCACAAAGAGTAGATGAACTATTGAAACCCTGTGGGGGATCGGTGGCTGTGCCGGGGCAAGGCGTGGGAACTACCTATTGAACTTAACCTGGGATGGGCTGGCAAAAGCCTTGTTGCAGCCGGCCAGTTTTGATAGTGCTGTGACACATATATACTCCCCCACACACTAATATACAGTGAGCGTATACATGCGTATAGACACATACCGGTAGTGCAGATCTAATGGCAAAGTCTGAAGCTTTTGGGGATGTTAAGACATCATGGTAAATGGGCTTTTATTTGAATCCTGATCATGTTTTAAATCGTTCTGTATCCACTCTAACATTGAAATGTGACCTGCAAAAAGCTACATGATTTCAGCAGCTATTATAACACTTGGGTGTGAAAACTGTACGCTTCTTTTCACCTTTGCTCCCGCCCTGGATGTGTGCTTTCCATGGGCACTCTCCTGTAGGAACATTTAGATACTTGCCTTCCAGCTTGGCCTTTAAGTGGGCAGAAGCAGTGGAAATTAATGGGGTTCAGTTTAATTAACACAGTCACTAGTAATCACACAGGCTTTAGAAAGTGCTTGAAAATGAACTCCTGGTTCACAAGTGCCACTTAATGAATTCTTTTTAGCCATTTGTCTTCTTCTTTCTTACTAAATCTGTGCTCTTCCTCTGTTGTTTGGGTTTTTTTTTTTCCCCCAAAACCGTTCTCACAAAGTAATCCTGTTTTTGAAAAGAACAGCTGCAATCCATTTCGGGGAAATGATCGAGATACCAAGAAAGCTGCGGGTGCCTGGGAGTGTGTGCTCGGCTGCGGCTCCTCTGCCATCCTCAATACCCCAACTCGAAGGAAGAAGCCCAGGAACTCTTTTCCAACTACAGTAAGTTGAAAGGCGGACTCTTGTCCTGTGCTTTGACGGTTAGGGACCCCCAAAGGGGGCTGCAACCCAGAATCTAATGCAGGAGAAGGCAGAAATCCAATATGGTTTGGTCACCCTTTATTTTTCATATTTACAAATCTGCAAGCCAAACATTAGCATTCTTAGGTATACACTTTCCATGGAGCTCTCTCTGCGCTTTTATGCGTGTTTACTTTTAAGATGCATTTTCCTGGTTTTCTAAAATGCAGAATTAGGTTCTAAAAAAGGAAATAGAACCCCATTTGTTTGTCGAGGCAGCTAGAACAAGCTCCCAGAGTCATTCTTGAGTAAATAAATACAGAAGCTCAGTGCAATTAGGAAGTGGAAATGACTGAATATTTATCTTCTCGCCTGAGAGACTGATCATTGTCAAACTTTTTATGCTTTCTTGCACAGCTCTGCAGGCGTAGGTTTGTACAGAAGAACAATACTATAGCTCCCTTACAGCTACTTTAATCTGTAAGACCAATAATATATGTCAGGGTGTTTCCATGCCTTGGAAAGCCTGCTAGCAGGGTAAATTTAGCTGTAAGACTCCCCTATTTTTATTTTCTTGAATTTGCCAAATGTGTTCACATCAGACGAATCAAGTTAATGACACAGAAAGTGAAAGTTATCTGGAGATCTCACAAGGATCCAGTGGGATGAATGTTCCTAGTATCCCCGCTGTTTACATGCTTGAGTCGTCTAGAGTAACCTATGGCATCTCGCCTTTCCCCTTCAGATGCTTTATGTTCTAGGTAAATATTTGCTTATACATTTGACACTGTTTACGGTCTTTTTTTTTTTAACTGGGATTAGCCTGATCAAATGTGTCACGATACTTGCCCATAGATCAGTCTACTTGTGAACTCTTTGTGCTAGTCTCCATTTGCAAAGAAATAGTCAGTGGTAGGGAGATGGTCATCAACTGGTCTCTCTTAGACCCCCTACCTCCAGATGAGATGATCATACTCCACAAATACCTATTTCTTTGCACTGACTATAAAAAAACAAGAAAAGTAACTCAGTTTACGATATTTAAACTGCAGGCATTTTTACACATCTAGAGATGCAATTGAGTCATCAAACTAAACTCGGCATATTTATATCTGTTCAGATGACTTTGACCCTTGCAGCCTACCGGTGTCCTGTGGAACAGGAATGCAGAAATAATGAGAAGCAGATGGCAGTATGCATAGGATCTCACACCTCTCAGACCTCGTTTGTCTGCACCTTACCTCTTTATCAGCTCAATGACAATCTGAATAAAAGAAAGGCACGTATGACCACGGGTTAATATCTAACGTGCTTTGCAGTGAACCAGAGCACAAAAACTTTTGGCTAATCCATTCCATATCATGCCAACATGATGGAGTGCACAAGCAATTCCCAGATAGGTACTATTACATCATGGAGAGACCTACAGTTTTTGTCATGTCAAACATATTTCTGGCCGTGTGGTTAGGGAATGTCTACATCAGTGTGTGAAAGAACAAATAATCCAGGACAATCTGTTTCTTGCTGATCGCTAAGGGGCTTATAGGCCACATAAGAAAAGGGAAGCAAGATTAATTTTGTGGGTTTAACTTAGTCTGTGGGTCATGGGTTCTCCATCCCTTTTACAGAAATCACCTTCAGGGAACCACTCGCAAAAATAAAGTTCAATCCTAGTATGAAGCTTTTTCTTTTACTTCCAATTTACAAAATAGAGCAATTGCTAATTGTTATGCTTCTGTTTTTAAATAAGAAAAAATATATATTTTTTTTAAAAAAAATCGGAACCATAGAATATCTCAAGCCAGAAGATATCTATAAGGACCATCAAGACCAACTCCCTGCTCCTCGCAGGACTACCTAAATCTAAACCGTAGGCCTAAAAGCATCGTCCAGATGCTCCTTGAACTCTGTCTGACAGGTTGGGTGCCCTGACTGCTTCCCTGGGCAGCCTGTTACAGGGAACGACCACCCTCTCAGTGAAGAACCTTTTCCTAATGTCCAACCTGAAGCTCCCCGATGCACCTTCACTCCATTTCCTCACGTCTTGTCCCTGGTCACCAGAGGCAGGAGATCAGCACCTCCCCTCCGCTGCCCCCCTTGAGGAAGCTGTAGGCTGTGATGAGGCTGCTCCTCAGCCTTCGCTTCCCTCAGCTGAACAAGTCAAGTGACCTCAGTTGCTCCTTGTAAGTATTGCTTCCAAGGTCTTTCATCGTCTCAGTTGTCCTCCTCTGGACACCCTAATAATTTGATGTCCTTCTTATATTGAGGCACCCAAAACCTCGCAGGGTACTCAAGGTGGGATGCAGCAGTGCAGTGTAGAGTGGAACAACCACTTCCCTCAGCTGGCTGGTTGTGCTATCATGATGCACCCCAGGACATGCTTGGCTGTGCTATCCTGATACACTTCATGACATGGTTGGCCATTTTGGGGGCCAAGCTTTTCATACTTCCTTTTTCTTGCTTTGATACTTTGTCCTTTTTGATGGTAAAAGGTAGGCAGAAATGGGGAGACAAAAATCAAATCTTTTGAGCTATCCTTATAAAAATTACCTGTCACTATTCTTTTTCTAAGGCTTCCAAATCACCATTTACTCCCTCCCCCCCCAATTTATTTCACACTATCACAGAATCACAAAAGATCTGAGGTAGGAAAGGACCTCTGAAGATCATCTCTAGGTGACAGGGTCACCTAGAGTAGGTTGCCCAGGACCATACCTGGTCAGATTTTGATGTACAGGAGTGGAAATTCCACAAACCCTCTGGACAATCTGTCCTGCTGCATGATCACGCTCACTGTAAAAAAGTTTTTTCCTTATTTTTAAAGGAAATCTCTTGGATTTCAATTTGTATGCATTGCCCACTGCCAGCTCTCTGCATACTATGAGGAAGACCCTGGCTGCATCTTCTTTACTGGCCCCATCAGGCACAGGTAAGATCCCCCTGAGCCTTGTCTTCTCCAGGCTGGACAGTCCCCCTTCTCTCAGCCTCTCCTCATATGAGGGATGCTCTAATCCCTTGACTGTGGCCCACCTTTTGCTGGGAGGTAAAGGATGAGCTTTGACCATCAGTGGCTCTCCTCACTCACCTGAAAGATAAACTCTTATCAGTGTTGGAGACGTGGTGCCAGACAGCTCTGTACGTCAGCACCCCTTTGGAGACACCTAGAGCACAGCCACAACCACAGTGGCTGATTTGAGTGTTGTTCAAGCACCAGCTGATTTCAGAAAGGTTACTTGCATAATAACTTCTTTAAATGAAGTGACATGCTTTAACGCTGCCACTTTAGTCACTTTTCTTTGTCTCAGAAGCTGCTGTGAGGCTGAAAGGAGGGCAAATACCCCTCCATTATACACTACTTTTCCTCCTTGATTAGAAGCTCTAAGGAACCATGATAAAAACCAGGCTTTTTCCTCACAAAGTAGAGCTAGTCTCTGCATTGACTCACAGTCATCTATCTCCAAGCAGGAGATAAAAGAAGCCGAGCAGGAATTCAGCACTGTGGTTCCTTTCTTTAATACAATCCCAAGCTTCCCTATAAATTAGTGCCATAAGGTGACTGAGCTTCTGCCCCACAGCAGGATCTCTCCCTAGGGTTGATGTCAGAGCTGAGGTTCAGGTTAGTGCAGTGAGCAAAGAAAGCACGGCCACGTCAGAGCATTGGCCAGACCCCAGCTGAAGAGCTGGGGCAACCGTCCCACTAGCCCCCAAAGCTGGGGATGGGTAAGCAGGATTTCAGGGCGAGCTCTTGTGATCTTCTTGCACAAACAAAGCTATCAAGACTGCAGCAGAACTCAGGTCTCTGTCAGTTTAGGAAAAAAATTCCTATTTTCAGTTGCATAGATTACAGTTAATGAGGTACTGTAGTGAAAACATTGTAACTGACAATAAGATTATTGCAGATCCAGGCTTTTCCTAAAGTAGTTGCATTAAAGTCAAGAGGTAGCAATTGTTTGCAATGTAATTTGCTGAGAAAGAGCAATACAGTTGCTCTTTCCTGTGTAGTGGTTTCTAGTACTTTTCCTTTTCTCTGAATTCCAACCCATAGTCCCCAAAAAGCTCAACTTGAAATACTTTCTAACCCTACATTGATTTACTCAAGGCATTGACTGTGTGGTCACTCAAGTAACCCTGAAGTGATTAATTAGAATGTGTCTAGTTCATTGGTTTGTTATTATATGATATGCCAGCTTCTGAAGCTAATGAAGAAAACTGGCCCAGTAACCCTTTTTGCCAAAAAAAAAAAAAAAAAAAATATGTGGAAAGAGAGACTTCCATGTCAAAGGGATTTCTTTCTGATCAAGCCGTATAGGAAAAATCGGCTTTTTTTTCTTTTTTTTTTTTTTTTGCAGTACTTCCAAACCTAAGCACACAAACCTAATACATCAAGCTCTTAATCTTAAAACTTCCTGACACTTTAAAATAGTAATTAGATTGGGTAATTTTTTAATATCTAAGCCTTTAGGATACCCTTGGGTTTAACTTGAAATTTTGAAAATGATTAAAAAAAAAAAGTTAATTTTCAAATAAAAGCTGGGTTCATCATATTAGCATGTAATTCTGGGTATTAGGTAGATTCCTGTATCATTGAGGAAGATCTTCCCTTGGGAAGAGGACTATGGTTTGTGGAGACCCTATGCCTGTTTGATAGTGTGGTTTGACAAGAAGGTTGAAACATGTAATTCAAGTGGCATGAAATGACACTGAGGCACAAGTCACTGAACACTGAGATAAGGTCAGCTGGTGAGAAAAGTCAGGTGTGTGCCCAGACAGCAGCTGGAGAGGGAACACAAAGACTTGCAAGGAAAGGAAAGATGCTGAAGCAGAGCCTGGTGCCACCTGAAGAGGCAGTAATGGTTGTGTCCTGTGTAGCTCCTGACTTGCCATTGACATGGGATTCTGTCTGAGAGAAAAAAAAACCAAAACAACAACAAACCACCACCTTTCTTCTGGGCTTCTAACTCTAAGTCCAATATAAGTACTTTCATTCTAGAACACATACACCACAGCAGCATAATCAGACAAATAACCACCTGACACTGCTGCTGAACCACTTTCCTGTGGTATGAGATACTAAAATAGAAACAGCTTCCCCCCCAAAAAAAAAAATAATCTCTGTGGTTAAAGGGACATGCAGATCTGAGCAGAAGAAACCACCCAGATGGAAATGCAGCTCCTATGGTGGAGGCTGGCGTCCTGTCAATCTACTGCAGGTATGCTTGCTCAATCAGACCAGAAGAGTGAAAGAGGTCACAGGATTTTCTATCAGCCATCAGTCCCCCTGGTTTAGTCAGCAGTATCAGACGTGCCAGAGGACGGCACAAAGGTTTTAGCTGCAAGCAATTTGAAGAAGAGCATCAGCGCGAACTCTAGCCTTAACAGGGGTAGGAACAGGCTTACATGCTAAACACTCGCCGTACTCTTTTCACAATGTTGATGTGAACGTGGGTGCCTTTTAGCTGTATAAATGCCTATTTCTTTTGTAATTTCAGTTGTCTGCAGTACTGATGCTAACTAAAACTGGAGAATGCATTGCGGTGTAAACTTTTAAAATCTTTTTGTCAGCCGTAATTGTACTTTTTGAGTAAGGTTGGCTGGTTTTCAGCCTTTTGGAATGTGCCTGTGCTCTCCTACTCTGGAAATTATTTACAACAGAATAAGGGAAGTTGCCTAAAATGCACTTATTAATTCTTATCTTCTGTTACTTATCTTTAAATGCAAATATTTAAGGGAAAAATATTTGTAATATCAGCTAAAGTAATTGTCCTATAACTTTTTTAACCTTGCTAAAGGTTAAAGATTAAAGCAGGAGACTTGTGTACCCACAAACTTGTTCACTGTCCTAATTCTATTGTTGACATTAAGTAGAGGTATTGCTACTCCTTCAAACTGCAAATTTCAGATGCAAATTTATAGGTAAAGTCAGGCCACATCCTCAGGTATGTGACATCTCCCGTGCAGACAGGCTGGGAGAGCTGGGGTGGCTCAGCCTGGAGAGGAGAAGGCTGCGGGGAGACCTGAGAGCCCCTGCCAGTGCCTGACGGGGCCCTGCAGGAACGCGGGAGAGGGGCTTGTTACAGGGGCGTGGAGTGTAGGACAGGGCGGGTGGCTTTAAACTGAAAGAGGGTGGGTTTAGTTTAGATAGAAGGAAGAAATTCTTTTCTGTGAGGGCGGTGAGACACCGGTACAGGTTTCCCAGAGCAGCTGTGGCTGCCCCATCCCTGGCAGTGCTCAGGGTCAGGCTGGACGGGGCTTGGAGCAACCTGGTCTGGTGGAAGGTGTCCCTGCCCCTGGCAGGGGGCTGGAATGAGATGGTCTTTAAGGTCCTTTCCAACCCAAACCATTCTGTGATTCTATGATCTCTCCAACAACAAAAAAATCCTCGGTATGATGGCTGTGTGTTGACACAGAGAATTAAATAAAATCTTGACAGTACATCACTTAAACGATTAGTGATCCTCAAGTATTTTCAGTAATCTTTTCTGGCCCTACTGAGAATAATATTTTGCTTGCTTTTCTCATCACTGTGTGTGTCAACAGATGCTTTCACTGTGCTATCCACAGTGATCCAGAGGTCTTTTTCCAGAGTGGCAGCAGCCAGAATACTGAAGTATAGGGGAGAAGACAGTGTAAACTGCTACTTTAAGATGATAGCATCAACCGAAAGGAATGAGTGGCCTGCGGTTTGTTGAGCACAGTATTAGCTTCCATGCAAAGAGCACAATAAAATTATACAGCACCTCAAAGTATGCAATATAGCATGGGTAGTTTTAATTTGTAGATACTGTTAATTATTCGCATTCCATTAATAACAACAGGAACTTTTTTTGTAGGAAATTAGAAATCGATTTGAAAAGTAATTACTTCATTAAATTTAGTAATGGTGTGCTATAGCCATCTCAATCTTCTTTAAAATGAATGACAAGATGCTTTAGTCAGTCATTGTTCTGACTAAACATGAATTTTAAAAGTACAACACTCCTATTTAATCTTAAAACAATGAGGAAGAGCTATAGCAGACATTTCTGAGACAAACGGCTGAAGGACTTCAGAAATTAAAGATGTCTGTCACTCCTGTAAGCCACAGAAAACAAGACTGAGCTATATAATTGCTGACTTCAATGAAACATGGACAGGAGGTCCTTCATCTTTAGGATATTCTCCAGATAATATGACGTAGCACCTTCCTAAGGCTTCCACTTCCCACCTCTACATGTGAGAAAAGGAAAAGGGATAATTCCTTGCAAGTATTCTTCTACTTTAAATTTTAAGGAGGCAAAAGGGTTTTTTAATTCAGTGCTCAGTTTGTTAACCTGATTGATTGCAAGATAGAATTTTTCAGGTCAAAGTAACAGGAAAATGGCAGGGAAAGAACTTACGTCTGCTGAAACCCATTTCAAAACCTTAACCAACTTTTGTTTGTGTAAAATAATTGAGATTATTTGCAGGTAATTGCTCATGTATATTATTTTAGTGCTGTTTTTTAATAGTATTTAGATATGCAGTCCCACATTGTGATGCATGAGACTTCCTAAGTGTCATCTTGCAATGGTTGCGTGACAAGGAGTACATCTGGCATCAGTTAACATGACTGGGAGGCTTCAGCTGAGCAGGCTTGGGGGGCCTTATCTGGACGTAACATTTCTGTCACCTGTGGTCCCACGCATCAGGCAAGGACAGCTGGAGCACTGTTGGTCAGGCTGATTCCTGTAGCACCAGCAGTTTTCTAAGCAGTTGTCTGACTCGCTGCAGTGATGTGAAAGCGTCACAGGTCCAAAGAGGCCATGAGGTTGGGAGGGGGTTCTGGGTCCTGTGCAGAAGGAAAAAGGCCAGGGAAGGGTGTAAGAGACTCTATGTCATTCTTTTTCAGGAGTGGAGGTGATACAGGAAGGCAGATTCCACATCACTTCTTGGAGTGGTAGAAACCACCCAAAGCAGGGTCTGGAAGGGCGCCAGCGTCAAACTCGAGGAGAGCTGTTCTAACAGCACTTTCCTTAGTCTGTTAAAAACACAAACAATTATGTGCTCAGAATGCTGGACTGAAAATAGGCTTTAAAAAATATGTAGGTGTTTTCACAAAATAAGGTTAGCTAGCTAAAGGCCTCACTAAAAGTCTCCCTTTCAGTTAACCAGCCACAATCCTCCCACGTATTCTTCACTGTGTTCAGAGAGCTTTGGCTGTTTTCACTCTAGCTTGCATGTTAGCAGCAAGGAGTCAAACATGCTTATTTGCATACTTTTCTTACTCTTTCGTTCTGCGTTTCTGTGGGCTTTTAATACATGCTGACTGACATTTCTCCCCCCATGCTTCCTCTTGTCTCTCTTATAGCTTGATGGATGAAAGGGTGGGAGATAAGGAAAGTTGTCAGAACATCAGCAAATTTGGCTCTGTAATAGTGAGGTGGTGAAATATTCAACATAAGCAGTCGCTGTGGCACCTGAAAAGCCTGACAAACAGCAGCAGAAGTCAGTTGTTTCACCATTCCATGAGATTGCTATATCAGAAGTGTGCAAAATGTCAAAAATCTCTGGTTTAGTTAGTGTGCAGGGCACTTCTGGTCAGCTGTTAACACGTGGGGCCAAACGTGCTTCTGCTTCCCTGGTGTGGTGAAGCTTTGACTGGGCTCTCAGCAGAGTCCTGAGCACAGTTTCTGTATTTGTGGGCCAATTTTTTGCCTGTTGCTGCAGCAGAAGGGAACAAAGCCATAGCTTAACAACTTGAACGAGCACAGGGTGAGAACTGGGACATGGAGAGGTAGGAGGACAGGATGAGGATGGACACGTTTTTAGTTATTCCCCCTCATCTACCAGCAGACACTGAACCAAGCAGAGATTTGACACATTTGAGCTCTCAACCAACAGCAGGTAGGAGACCTGGGGAAGAAATTGATCCTCGGGAGCTACTTCCTACTGCTGCACTCTCTTGGCAAAGCCATTGTCAGGTCTTCATCTTTATTTTTGCAGCAAGGTATATCCCTGTTTCTTGTTGCACCCACCAGGCACACAAAATACAGTGTCTGTAACAATTTTTCATACACTTGAGGAGTATTAATTTCTACTTTTTCCTCTTTCCCTTTCCCTGGCCTTCTTTCCTTTAATCTGTATTTAGCCTTCATTTAGTCTTTGTAGTTCTTGGTTTTCAAGCCCTTAATCTTTCTCGCTCATCTGTAGACTCTCTTGAATCAGTCCACACCTTCCTTGAAGTGTAATCTCAAAAAAAAAAAATGGATGCAGTCTTCCACTTGGTATCTTGCCAGTGAACAGCAGAGGAATTATTTGGCATGCCTTATTTATATTCCATCCAAGTATCACTGGCTGAAATAATGTTATCTAACTTTATGCTGTAGCTCTCTACACCTGACCTGAGTGTCCTTAAAGTCCTTTAAAGCGAATGTCCTGGGTTTAGGGTGTGACTCATCTGAGTAGTTTAACCTATATCCTTCCGATGAGTTGAACTGCACCTCAGAAGTGCCTGTTTATATTGGTTCATCGTAGAGATCATGGGCTGATCAGCTAAAATGTAGGCACTCACCTACAGTGTGCATGACTGCCTTCGGCCAGATAAATACCATCCTTCATCTACCAGCTATTTTGTACTTCTGGATGCTGGAGAACATAGGATTGGAAACAATTACTTGGATCATTGAGTCCTGTCCCCTGCAGTCATGGACAACCAGGCTATATCTATCTAATTCAGAAGCAACTCCACACACTGTGGTACACTGCAAGTCACACAACACTTCCAAATACTCACGCAATGCGCAGTAAAAGACCAAAGTCAATTGTCATGTATGTCAGGAGAAGAGGAAGGATGATGGACCCTGTGTTCCTGGGAAAGCACATCAAGGAAAATACCCTCAACATCCCTAAGAAGCAGACCAAGGCCACCTACTACATAGGAGGGTCAATGTTTGTTACCAGGCTGCCAAGGAGTTGAAATTCCCTGCCAACCCCACATCTGGTCGTTGTTTTAATCTTGAATGGGTGAACACAGCATGAATGCATCAGGGTAAGGTAATCCCTGCACCTGAGACTACAAACTGTACATCAGCAGTTAAAAACATATCCTTCCTGGTCTGTTACGACATTTGTCCCCTCCCGAAGCCCTGCCCCACACACGCACACCCATCGCCAGTCTAGCCCTACTGTGTGGTTGTACTTCTTGTCGTTATCACAAGGAAGCGAGTACAAGGCCTGAAAACTGCAGATGACTTGGAGTAGCTCAGTCAGCAAGGAGATTCAGTCCTGTGTTTATTCAGTTATAGACTTAGGCCTCGATTTTTCTGGACATGTTAAAGAGCATAGTATAGCTTTTTTGCAGTAAAAAAAATACTTTTTTACCTGCAATGAATAGCAGTGAATACTAAATACAAAATGCTAACAAAGAAGCAATGTATTAGCATTTTGGGATGAAAATATGACATTTTATATACCCTTAAGCAAAAATATTGTTTGCTCCCTGAAGCTACCCTGACCAATTTAATTTCCCACATCAGTACACATCATGAAGTCAAACCTTCCCACTCTGCCTTTCAATCTACACATAACACTTAGAGTATCAGATTTGGTTTTCTTCTTGTATGCGTTTTCAGTACATTTCTTGCTTTAGAACATCTTTTTTCACAGTTATTCACATAGTTGTGATTACTGGTCTCATTTAATTTGGTTTCTGCATTTCATCAAAAGAGAACTATGCACCCAGTTCTGCAGTGGTAGGAGAAGGTGCACAAAAGTGGCGACTAGGTGCAACATTTTGGTAATTCAACTACAGGAAAAGTTCAATGGATTCCCATTCTTTAGGACTCTAGAGCCAGCAAACCTCTATAGCAGGTAGAGTTTCAGGTTGAATTAAAAATTAAAAATTTCAAACCATCACTAACCTGAGGACATTCAAGCAGTGCTGCTTGCAGCCAAAGGGGGAACCAAACTTAAAGCTGTGAAAACCAAACACTGACTGCAGAAATGTGACTTTCCCACCTTGCAGTGAAAATCAGATCACTCGTTTTAGGATGACAGGTCCCAAGGTTTGAGACTTTGTACATGTCACCCATAAGAATGATGAAAGGCTCAGCTGAACCTACAAAGATTTGGCTTTGTATATCTGGGGATGTCAGGGTGCCTGGCCCGAGACTCCCTCAACACTGTTTCTTAAACAGTACGGAATGTGGTTTTCATCCACATTCATGAACTCTCAGACAGCATCTATTCTGCTTTTAACATGTCTGTGATGGCCAAAAAAATATAAATTTAAATCAGATTTATCTGATCTTTCTGTTGAGCATAATTATTAGAAAACAGAAATTGTACACCCGACAAAAAAAAATTGTCTTAGTCAGAAATGCTGAATGGTTCATCATCAACATAAAGCATTTCTCGAATTGCTACGCAATTGACGTTAAGTTCATATTGTTGCTACAATGACTACCTGAGAAAAGCTGGAAATTATGTGCTCTGAGTCCTTACATCACATGCCAGGCTTTAAACCTAATTTGGCCCAAGCACTTTTTTCATGAACGCTTACATGTGTGCTCTTTTGAAGAGAAAATGTGACTTGGCTTTCTAGATTAACATATTCTTTTATTCTTAACCCATACCTTGCTCAATAATTTCTGTCACTACAAGGCATTAAAATCTCCGTTCTAGAAAATATATAGGAGATATTTAAAATGGTGACATGTTTCCACTTGAAGTACAGAAAGAAAAACAGGGGGTGGGAAACCGGGTATGGGGGTTGGGGAGAGCATCAGAGCAAAGAAATCTTTAAGAAATGAGGCGTATGTAACTGGCTAGCTGCCTAGCTTCCCAAGGTTCTTTGTTAGGTTCTTGCTGAGACTTACTTGAATTTCAACTTGTTTCCTAAGCTGGTGAATAGCAGGTGCTTGCTAACCAGCTCATAAGGAGCGCAAAGGTCCAGCTCCATGGAGTCGTTTCTCCCTGCTTTTGGCTGCCTTTTGTACTTGCGGAGACAAAGCAGTGGACCTGGAAATTGGAAATTTTAATTGAAAGCACACATACACAAGGCAATTTTGTAGCCCTCTGAGCACAGAGGGCTATAAAAGAAAGCAGGGTGGTTTTAATTTTGTATGCTGTGGAACATATTGTGATATATTTTGGGATATGTTTATCACATCTGAAATCAGACTATATGTAAAAAAATGTTAAAATCAAACCTGCCCCAGTATTTTTACTTACCTATACAGGTTCTTCTTACATGCACTTCATTGGCACCGTAAATGGAAATACTAAAGGCAGAAAGCTGAGAGATAACACTCCAGGCCCTTGCTTCTCTCCAACTTCTTCCTAAGGTTTAATCACAGGACATTAGAAATTAAAGGGGGTCTTCGTTATAGGACACTTTTTTTTTCCTTGCCTTTCCCAAACTTGTCTTAAATTCATGGTTTTAGCATGTGTTTAAGGACTTTGTGAAATTACATTTTTGCCTGTACTAGCAGCTCTGAAAGGTGAGCAATGCAGAAAACGTGCAGTCTGCTGCAAAACTGCCACACACTTCCCAAAAGTGACAACACTAACAATGCAACAAGTCAAGTGACACTGAGTAGTACAGCTGGTGGAGAAGGAGAAAGGTTGGATACAGCATAAAGGCTGCGCTTAAGCTGTAAAACCTTCCAATAGTCCCAGCTCCCCAGATGAAATCAGTGTCCTGACCCTGTAGAAGACTTGCCTGTTCTCCTCCACCATGGTTTCCACGGGAAGGAAATCCAGCATGTATGCTGGAAACAGCCCACAGCTGACTGGGTCCCCTGTCTGGGAGATCAGAGGACCAACAGGTCAGTTTAGCAGAGCCACGATTGACCTGTCCACCACTAGCCAAATACGAGAGAGAAACTGAATAATGCCAACCACTTCAGTAAAGACTTTGTCATGTTGTGCTCTGAAAATAGAAAAAGAGATGTAACATTTTGCAATTTAAAATAAACATATTTTACACAAAGAAATTTTTCCTTAGAAAAAAAAAAACAAAACAACCATATTTAAGTAAACTTACAGTGGATGTAACGATAGCAACAACGCTCATGAAAAGGAACCTTTAGTTCCAAAAAGCTGCAGACTGACTCATCTGGCGCAATTCAGTGTCATTCTGTCAACTCAAGGAGGCTGTGCTGATTTACTGCAGCCAAGGATCTCATCCAACATTAACAAATTCCACTTTAAATGAATTGTCATCGAGACTGCAGTATCTCAAATGTTTTTTGCAGGGGGTGAACCGAATGCATACGCTACTGGGGAGCGGATTTATGTATTCTCATTGCTAAGGAGTTACTGCAATATTTTATCAATGCATTTGTGTTGGATGAACTATAATTACCAGTGGCTAAAAAGACTGAAAAACTACCATGAAAAGGTTGATGAAAATATTGAGGAAAAAGCCATTCCCTTCAGGCAGATGAGGATATAACCTCTTTTGATACAACTTCTCATGAGTCTGGAAAAAATTGATATTGCATTGGAGGCACAAAGAAGATAGATTAAGAAGAGGTCTGTCTTTGTTCTTCCAGGTGCAGAAATGTCATTAGCACAGGAAAGAATCACTTCTTATTGGTGGCAAAATATGTTTTGTTACCTATGGAGGAACTTTCATTTGGAAATTCTGGCACTTTGCGTCCTGTTTGTGCTCCCTTCTCAAAAGAGAGCACTGGTATTGAAATGGGATAAATAGGCATCCCCTGCCTGCAGAACAGAGTGGTGAAAACAGAAGTGTTTTGACCGTGATCTCCAGTTTTAGAGTCTGTCTCAATTGTTGCATTTGGAGTGAAAAGCAAAACAGCTCCCCGAATCTCAAAAAGTTTCTTCATTCTTACATAGCAAGACCTATTTACTTGGGCTTTTGAGCAAAGGCTGTGATTAAACCTATGTATTGGGAAAAAAAAGTATGATTTTATTTTGCTTTACTTAGTAATATATCTGGCAGTCCCTCAAAGGATAGGCATATTATGTTGTAAAGACCAGTATAGATTGAAATACACACGTTTTCCTTGCTACATATGCATCACCTACGCAGTCCACTGTCTCCTTGTTGCAAATACTGCCAGTTATTTACATGTGCCATGGGAGACCATGTTTTGAAGGGGGAACTGGATGAAGAGAGGAAGAATGACCTTGAGAATGATTTCTAGATCATTCTGTGCCCTCAGGCCATTGGGAAAAAAATACGAAAGGACAGTTGACTGTCAGCCAGAATGACTATATCTTTTCTTGAGCTTCTGGATACATCAATTTTGTAAGTATGTCAGCTGTCTGCAACTGTATCATCTAGCTGTCCATCACCAGCGGCTGACTTTTCTCCAGTTTCATTATCCCTTAAACCACTCTTCATCAGTCAACCATTCTTTCCTATTAAAACTCAGGAAGGGAAGCATTGCCTGCATTCCCCTACCTTTTAAAACATAGTTAAACTATTTCCTGTAGGGAAAATGATTGAGAAGATGTGTTTTGCATCTTGGTGGTGGAAGTTTTTTGGGGGTTTTGTTGTGGTTTTTTTCCCTTCTGGGCATGAGACAACACAGATTCAGTAAATAGATCTAACCATGTGTACTGAGTATGATTTCAGTGTTTTAGGTTCATTAGTCTCACAGTGTGAACTTTAATAAAAAAGAATTTGACTAGATTAGATGCAATTACAGCAACTGGAGTTAAAATTGTGTACACGTACTTATTTATAAAAAAGGGGGATTATTTTAAAAGAATGCTTGGGTAAATGACAGAGAATAATGTGCATGGCTGGGACCAATTCTTTGTTTACAGAAAAGGAACTTTTAACCAGTGGTCACCTCACTCTATAATTGGAAGAAAGTTTTGATAGTCCACCTTTATGAGCCATGATCCAAGCAAGGTTTATACTATACGTGTAGGCACAAAGGTAGCACCGTCATCTGAGAGGGAGAGTATTCGACCATGCGTAATGCATGGGCATGGTATACAGATTGCTGAATCGGTGCCAAAAGTGTTGTATAGTTGAGTAGATCTGTCTTCTTTACACGTTATGGCTAGCGGTGATGTAATGGTCTCAACAGTACTAGGCACCTTGGCTTGGGCTGGGCAATGTGCCGTGCTGCATATTTAATCGAAAGGGAGGAAGGATCTACACACCACAGGGAAACCAGATTAATTTACCCTGTCAGGTTTGCATAACGGGGATCCCATTTACCCACAGGTCTTTTCAGCCACACTGACTCCTTGACTAAAATATGCCTTTTACCATTTTTTCCCTTTCTTTTTCCCACTCAACTTCCTTACAGTAACGGAAGGAATGCATCGGCCCTGACACTCCTGCAGAGTGGAAGGTCTCACAGCTGGGCGCAGAGTCCCACATTCTTTGCCAGCTTTTATTTGCACTGAAGTGCATCGCTGTGTAGTCCCTGCAAAAGGTCACGTGTGACATTGTGGGATCGAATCTGATCGTGAATCCTGATTACCAACAGAACTACTGGCTACTGTTGCTTAAGGAACTTCTCTAAACCACCATGCAGCCTGTTCTCAGCTTCACTGCCAGCTAGTCTTCTCCATTCTTCTTTCTCCCACTCGGTTACGTTAGTGTGGAATTATAAAAGGTATTTCACTGTTAAAGCCAAGATTTTTTTTAAAGTAGATTTTGCTTACCTGCTGTCTGCATCTCCCAGCCACTGATGTTACAAGGGAAGTTTCTTAATGCTGTGGACCCAAATTTCCCATATACTCTACACGTGAAGGTCATTCTGGTTGGCAAGATGGCCTTTTGCTGCTTTGTAGCCTCTCTGTCTGCCTCTGTCTCTCTCTGCTGCTTAAAGCCACTATCCTAAAAAGATATTACATTTCTGCTAACAGCTAAATTCAACTCATAAAGCATGTCTGACTGGTGCCTTCTGTGGGGACTCGATAGCGCTGTTGATCAAGGCCCTGATGGCAAGTAAAAGTGGAACTGTTCTCTCTTAGTTGCTCCTAAAAGACAGGGAAAAGAAAACAACACCCGTAAATATTGAAAAGATAATCAACTCGGAGGAACTGATCACTTCAAAGTGTAAAATATTGGAAAAAGCTTTTGTTTGGAAAAAAAAAAAGGTCATTTTTTTCACTTCAGCATGTCATCAAACACAGCTGATTGAGTAATGTTCAGTGGAACAGAAAGGTATGGGGGCTACCATATCCCTATCAAGCAGAAGACTTGTACGGAAACTGTTCTATGACTCTGTGATTTGGTACGAGTGTTACACAAACTGCTCGGTTCACATCTCACTTGAGGAAGGTCATGTCTTGGAACTTGAAATTTTGAGAATTACAGAGTTGAGATAGTTTAAACATCTCTAATTGCAAACATACACCATCACGGCATTTCGGTGTGAAGGTGGTATAACTGTCTAAGAACCAAAATATTGGTTTGCTTTTCAGAAGCTCCCTTCCTGTGATAAAGCCACTTCTTTCACCAAGCAGAACAGACTAAACCCAAAAAAATTAAAGTACCACATACTTTAAGTTACACATGTTTGAGACATAAAAGACAAAGCAGGATTAGATTTAGACTTCGTGAATGACCTGGAGTACACGATAAAAGTAATTTAGATGATAAATAGTGCAGTTACTCAACACTCGATATCACCAGTAATCATTTTAAAAATCACTCTGCTTCTCTGCACGGTTTTCCAAGTAGCAGTGTTTGCTTCTTCCCATAATTCAAATTCCTCTGGGAGATGCTGTCTTTACAGAAAGCAGTGATTAGCAACACTGTTAAAACAGGCCTGAAGTTCTGGAGGAGGGAGTAGTTAAGAAAAATGAGACTGTGTGAAATGGGAATTATGCACAGAGCCAACCGGGGCCTACAACAAGTGTCTGTTAAATGTGGGCAAATATGCAATATGTCTTTGTGTGCTGAGGCTTGTCAATATGTAAGCTGAAAAAACAGAATATTCACGTGTAAACATCCGTCACTCTTTGCAGAAAATATTTAGCACCCTGTTCATTTCAAAAGGAAAACCTCTTAACCCTGTGTTGATTGTGAGTGGAAGTCACCAAAATATGACTGTGTTAAAGACAGTGAAATTTCCCCTAATTTACGATTGAAGGTAAACCGTGATTACTTGCTTCAACTGGCTATTCCAAAGTGGGTCCTTCAGCTGTGGGCAGATCATATAGCCTGGTGCTGCCCTGCACATGGTACAGGCTGCCCAGTCCTGCTACACTGCAGGTCAATTTGCCTGCTGGAAGCTCCCAGTTAACAGAACTGGGAGCCTGGCTTGTGGGGCTGCCACTCCTCTGGGCATACAGAAACTCAGCTCAGAGCATTCAGCCAAACAGAGGAGTGGGGCCGGTGCCTTGCACACAGCATGGGAGAGAGAAGGTGGGAGCAGACTTGGCCCTTAGCTCGGCATAACAGCTTCCCAGGTTTCTGCTCTAATTTAGTAAAACTGCTCTCTGTTCCTTTTCCTTCTTCATCGTTTTGCCTAAACCCTCCCTTCTTTCGAAACAGTGGTTTTCCTCAGCTTCCAAAAGCTGCTTGCCTCCTAACTCACTAACGTTAGCTAACAAGCAGGGAGTTTTGTAACTTATTATTGGGAGAAGGAAGAACTTGCTTAGCTGTAGGCACAGCTGGCAGCTTGTACAGCCATCCATGGGGGGCTGTAGATGGCAAAGCTATAGGATAACTGAGTGTTATTGCAGATCATACCCATAAATCACCTAATTCTTTCAGTTGTCTTTTCCTCGGGTGGAGGAAAACTACTTTCAGAAGCTTTGTTTGCATCATGTTCATACAAGGCTTTACTAGGATGCTATAATCTGTACTAGTATGTAGGTGATGAAGCTCTGAACTGCCAATAGGTGGTTGGATGGGTTTGGCTTAGTAGATAAAAGATTGCACGTAAAAGTGCTGAGCCCATAGCTGAGCAGCACCACATCCATATGACGATCCAGAGCCTTTGATTCCTAACATACTATTTGAAAGCATACACTTTATTTCTTCTTTTTCAACTTACAGGTCACCGCTATCTCAGTTAAACCTTGCTTTGGATTTTTTATTATTTTTTTTTTCTCCCACCTCCCTTCAGCTCCTGGCTGTTTTGCTAGCTCAGTGATTCTGCAATTTATTTTCTAGTGAGAAAGCATGGATTCATAAATATGGGCCAGAAATGAATTAGACAGAAATAATATGACAGCTTTTGATACGCTTTTCACTTGGAGAAACCTTTAAAAGGAAAGATATAGACAGAAAGAAAATAAGCAGAAGACACCCATGCTTCCCCTGGAAGGCTATACAGGAATGCTGTTTTACAGAACAAGCCCATGAAACTCTCCAGCAAGACTAAAGGAAAAAACAGCCCCAGTCAAACACGAGCAAAGCAATAACTTCCCAGTGTCCTCTGGCAACTACAAGCTCACTCAGAAATCACTTTACAAAAAGTATTACCTGCACAGTGCACAGAAAATGGTGATGGTAATAGGCTCTGATGTGCTTTGTTGTTGGTTACTGAAATGGTGGCTCCACTTCAAGGCAGCTTTTTAAAAGTTTACCATGCTAACTGTACCCTTTCCCCTCAGTCTGCTCACCTTCAGGTAACTCCTTCCCAAAGCTTTGCTCACCTTATTTCAGTCTTTCCCAGTTCAGGCCCTTGGCAAATTGGAGCTCTTCCATACAGCTAATGTGAAGTCACTCTGATCCTCAGATGGATTTGGGTCAGCTGTTGGCACCCGTGGAACGTTACCCTTATTCTGCCATGGGAGAACAGTTACAAATATGCTTACATTTTATTTTAATATTATTAAATAGTAGAAGCTCTTTACTGAATGACCTGTGTTTGAGGAAGAAAGGGATGCTCTGCATGTGTATGCATGCAACACCACAAGGTATTAATTTGCCAAGGGCTAAAACACAGAGGTGAGTATTGAGGTGTGTGGGATTTATCAGAGCAGCAGGCTGTGCAGCACCTTGGCCTTGTTGGTTTTAGCCTGTGGTAGTCATCTGCTGTATGGGACTAGACACAATAAAATCCCCATGCCTACCGTAGCCATGTATAATGAACAGAAGATAAACAAAAGTGACTTCTTGTTAGCTTTTGGTAAGACCGCTCTTGCTGTCCATTCTCTGGAGCAACAATACTTCCTTTTCTATTTGGTGATGAAATTTAATCTTTGCAATTTAACAGTTGCCGGCTGCTCATGATTCCTTAGTTGCAGAAGCAGAATTATCTCACTATGGGACCCTTCTGTCTTTTTTCAGGAATAATGAATCACATTAATTCCAGGTGTATCTCTGTTTGCTGGTGGGCTTGCACCGAGGAAAAAATTTCGCCAACTGGAAACATCTGTCTTATTGCATACAGAAGGCCTGCCACTGCACAGAAAGAAGAAAAACAATTGAAAACTATAGATTGTCAATGCCTTTCAGGCTTAAGTGGCAGAAACGAGTGCTGTTTCCTACATGTATTTTGTTAGGGTGTCTTTTCTGGTTTTTCCTAGGGACTGGATGAAAAATTAACATAGATCTTTTCTTTCAAATGATTGACAGGAATGTGAGGTTAGACAAGTCTATTTAGAGACAGCCATAACCTCAGCATAAGGGATCTTGGAAAATGTACTGACTTTGTAGTGATACGTACCTCCCTCTCCCCTGACTACCATCCTATTCCAGTCTGTGCTGTCAGAATAAAGAACTATCAAAATATCAAGGTTCAAAATAAAACTCTGAAAATTCTTATGAAGCATGAAAGCATTGTACTTCAAAATTCTGGACCGAGGAGAGTACAATATGTGCACAGTGAAATGTCTGGAGGAAAAAATATAAAGCAAACCCTAGTATTAAAACAAAGCAAGCTGTAAGGAACACTGTGTATCGTTATCTGTAATCTAATAACCACAGTGAACTGATTTACAGCGCCATGTACAAACCTAAATGTTAAGCAGGAAAGATATGGGAGGAGGGAGAGGGCCATGACTGAAGACAACTACAAATTACATCATCACTCACAGTGATGAAGGTGACAGGGAACAGTCAAAACCTCGAAAGAGTAAGAACAGCAAGGCACGCTTCGTACTTGCTATCCCAGTATTTCTGCTAGGGCAGGATTTGGCAGTCTCAGGGACCAGAAAGTGGAGAGAAAAGAAATGGTGTGCAGAAAGATCTTACGTAAATGGATGAATTCATCCGAGGCCAACCTTTTGCTTGAAAGCAATGGGAAGAGCAGAACACTTAGAATGGATCCAGCTCAGTCAGAGGCATGTAAAATGTAATGAAACTTTTCCACAATAAATATTTAATCAGTTTTAAGGGAATATAAACCTTGTGCTTGCAACTGTCACTGACCTATGCATCACTTGCTACAAACAGAAACCAGCATCTCAGCGTGGAAACGCTTCCTCTTCATTGATTTCACTCTGAGCCAAAAGCATTTGGTACCAATGACTCTAAGCTTACCCAGACTGCTGAACCACCACTTAGGTGATTTCTGGTCTGTCCGTGGAGATTAGCTGATACCCAATAGCAGGAGCTTTTTTCGCAAATTCGTTGTCAGCTTCTAGAATATTGCAGCTCAAAGTAATCTACCGTATCTGCAGTTTGTGTATGTACTAATGTATACATTCAGGAACAAAATATTTCTTTGGCTCAGTCCTTTAATGTGATACTGTGTTGGTCTACTATGATATTTTAGTTGGAAAAATGGTAATTCTGCTTATTCCTCAAAGACTATTCAATTACTGAAGAGATCTGCATAATATATCCTTACATTTCCTGATATATACTAAACCAAATTTATGTTTTGTTAAATATTGACTCTTAAGTGATATGAGCATACATAGGGCTTTTCCTTTCCTTTTTTTTTTTTTTAATAATTGATTTAGCTGGAGTAGAAATCCAGAATACATATGACAATTTTTAGTATCTAGTAAGACCAGATGACATATTAGTAAATACTTAACAATATTCTATGAATCAATGAAAATATTTCATATGTAGCATTGGAAATTGTATACATTCTGAATTCTCATATTTATGCCTTGGATGAAAATGGAGGAAAACAGTGGACAAAGGAATTAGTTTTACCCAATGCCCCACTGGTACTGAAACTGCATGAAATCTGAAAAATATCTGCCTTTTACTACATTATAAAGGGAAATTATCAAGCCAAATAAATAAATAAATAAATAAATAAAGAATGTCTGTTACAAGGCTGTGTTCAGTTTCATATCCTACATTTGTCTAGTTCATCAGTGCCTTTTCAGACATCTAGGTTCTTCATCACCGTACTCATCACTGTAATGACCGTCCAATAGCAAGCTGTCATAATCTTTGGATAAAATTGACATGTTTGGTGGTGTTTTTTTTCAAACAAAAAGGGCAAGAATTGTGTTATCAAGGGATTAAAAAGCCCAGATGACAGATATTTGACTCATTAGCTGCTGAGAAATTTTACCGAATGTTGGGAATTTATGAGAAGGATAAGCAAAGCTCCTGAAAATTGTTGAAAAGCATCTGAGATACTCAAAAAAACATAGTGTTTAGATACCTGGAGGAATGATAAGGCAGAGAATGCTTATTATGTATCGACCTGTATTCTACTTAATTCTTCATTACTGTAAAAAACAAAGGAAATCTATTGCTATATAAAACCTAATTCATACTACCAGGAAGCAGAGAAGAAAACAGAGAAGTGACTGATCATTCTCAAATTCCATTTTTGCATTGGGATTATTAATGAATGAACTTTTTTCCAATGTAGCATATTGTTCAAGTAGCTTGAAATCTTTATAGTTTTTGACCTGTCTTGTTTTCTGTCAAATAAAAATAAATAACATTAAATACTTCATATAGCACGAAGTGTATATAACCAAGTAGCAATAAGTGACTGTATTTCTGAAGTTCAAAAATATGACTATTAAAGAAACAACAGGAGTATGGCATAGCAGGTTTGTACAAAAATGTCTTTAGAAATAAACACTGCTTCAGACAATGCTTATTTTCTAATATAAATCACATTATTTTGGTAATCAGCAGATAAAATCGTTGAGGCTGCTCAAAATAAAGATGGTGTTCATTTAAATATATGAATAAAGGCACTTCAGCATAAAATTTAGCTCTTCAGCTTCACGTGTTCACTATGGAAGTAAATTGATCTGAATGTCTGGAATACCCTATTGTCCTGTGTCTTTTATTCAATGACTTTCTAAAATGGGAACTAAGACTTAAGTGTTGAGTTCCTTTTTTTTGTGGCTTTTCGTTTTACACAGGTTCTCAGATTTTCACAGAACAAAGAATACTGAAGGACTTAGTCCATAGATTCTTGGTCTGTGTACTTATTAAATAGAATGCACTCAACGGTAAGTAATTAGATATCAGTTAGCAAGAAATTTCTGTCTCCATTTTCAACTGTATCAAGATACATTCTACTGTATTACTTCTGCATGAAAATCTGAACTCAGTTAAATCCCTGATTGCAGTACAGCTTCGACAGGCACATATGCACATACACATATAGGCTGCCCTATATCCTGTCTTAGGATACCATAATCTTGTCCCATGTAATGAGTCTGTCTGCTGACACAAGTTAATTTTCTTAAACATAAAGCAGCCAGACTGTCTGTGGTGCTGGTAATCTAGGCATATGTTAGTTTTACAGAAGTCTGTTAATAACAGAAATCGTTGAGCATACTCTATTCATAGACTTTTATGCAATCGCTATCTTAATTGGATCAAAATAACGAGTAGCTTTTCTATAAACTTGTGACGAGAGATCTTACTTAGCAATCAGGACCTGTCATAACAGTCACAATATCAGAACCCTACATGAGAAAATGTATTTAAACACATTCTGGTGGATCAATAAGTTAATTCCACTCAGTAGTTGCCCTTCCCAAACTACTTTCAAATGACTGCGTTGTTTAAGTTCAATTTCAGTAACTACTGCCTCGTTAAATAGCACTTCTTCAGTGACATGCATGAACTGAACTCCACAGTACTACCATCTGCAATGGCTTCCCATGGATTCTTTTGTTGCACGGTCTTAGAAGGTTTCCATAAAAAGAGGTTTCTTGATTTCTGCATGAAAATCTGACATCTAGAGTATGAGGCTATAATGAGATGTAAATAGAATGGGCCAAATAACATCAATGCTGTTTATGTACCCTCCTGTTTATTAGAAGCATGATTATGTAAGCAGCGATGCTAACACGTAATTTCTACTTATCCAGTAGTCCATCAGCTTGGACACAACTTTGGATTTGGGAGTGGTAGCCTTCAAAGGCTTAGAAACATTCAGAGAAATTGGCCACTTAGTGCGTTAATGTTTCTGTTACATGATTATTAAAAGCAATAAAACCGATCCCTATCAACTTCACTTCCACAAAAGGTGGTACATCAGGAGAGTGTGCAATGAGGAAACCAGTTTCAGGCACCCTAACACTAAAACAGCTTGGTCTTGTTCACACTTTTTATTCCAGTAGGTAACTTTTATCATTTGATTACAATATGGGCTGCTTGACAGGCTATGAATATGCCTGTGTTTATAGAGCTCCAATGGGTATCAGTCATTATTGACACCATCTGTTTACTGCGGTGCTAACATTTCCAATCTGTTCTGGTTAAAGGTAAATGCTGAAGAGGCATTCAAGCAAGCTCTGCTGGATGAAAGAAATTTTGCCCAGATAGATTTTTTTTTTTTCATTTTGCTTCCTTTCATATATTTTCTGCAAACATGCAAGGTTGCTGTGCACTTGAAGGTGAAATAACTTCTCGATGAAATGGAACAGGAGGGTCTATTAATTTTTGCCACAAAGACTTTATGTTTGACTTCCTATAATCAAAGGTGTCACAGTCGCTGGAATAAAAATATATATTGCAGTGTCCCACCGTGTCGACAGTTATATTTTCTTCATGAGAAATCAGAAATGAAATTTCATGGGAAATGAAACTTGAATGCAAAATGTGATCCTTATTTCTATAGTGTGTTAATTATTAGCTGATAGAGTTTATGAGGAAGTACATGTGAATAGCTTATTGAAAGGAGAAAGAGGAAAGGGAAGAGTACAAGGGATTAGCCAATTATGATACATGATAATATTCAAACTAATGTTGTGTGTTACTGTTCTATGATACATGAGCAATAATCACCTGAACTGCTTTGAATCATTTACCAGCTCTCTCTAATTTATAGCTCAAGCTTTATGAAACTTCCAAAGTTAGAAAAAAGCAGGCTGAAACTGTAAGCACAGCAGGCTTTTCCAATGGTTCCTTTGTTACACTATGTAATAATGAAAAAAATGCATATGAGCACGTAGTAATGTGTTTGCCAAAATAAGATGGAGATCTTAATTTCCTCTGTGTTCCTGGATTTTATTTTGTTTTTCACATAACTCTAAATGGCAGAAATTCCATTTGTTAGCTGACAATTGGTTAATGAGTGCACATACTTTATTTCCTTTTTTCTTTATAGTAGTGTCACTGAAATGCCTCAGAAAAAGGACTGGAGCTTGCAGAGTTCTGGATGATAAACATACCCTGTTTGGATGAGTCAGAAGGATGATCTATCTTTTCAATTGCAGTGTAGAATAAAGATGTGCAAGATTGGGTAAGCATTGAAAGCCTTTTGGACATGGTAGCACACAGCTTTACACAAGATAATTTTGTTTGTAACAAAGTACGTACGATATAGGATGCCAGAGATCAGCTCTAAGCTTGATCAATCGCTTGATCAACTGCTTTGCACACTAAAATCATTCACGGACACTCTGATGAGCAAGTTTCAAAGAGTCACGAAGTGTTCAATGCTCACTAAGCATTCTAAAAAACACTTTTCAGAGTCATATTTCAAAGAAGTAATATTTCTATTGCTACTTCCAGTATAATTAGTGTAGCATGCTATTTATTTTTTAATGTAGCTTTAGATGATAGCTCTAAATTTTACTTTGACACACTTTCACTCATTTTTATTAACATTATTTGCTACGCTACTCCTATTTTCTGGCTTTGTAGCCCTTTTGCAAACAAAACTTACTCTCTTTACTCAAAGCCAAAAGGCAGAGCTGTTCCTCAGCACATTTGTGTAGCAAAATCAACATGCCTTCAGGTTTTTTTCACTGCTGAAGATATTTAGGAGAATTAGACTGAAATGCATTCAATTGAGCTCCGTCTAGAACATCCTGAATGCACCAGAACCCAAATATAACCTGTGAATTGCCAAGACAATAGTGTTTATAAAGGTAATGTCATTATTTTTATTCCCTGTTTTTGATGACTCAGATATTTAATGGCATGCTGTTGTTCAAAATCATGTTCTGAAAGAAAATGAATTACCATACTTAGCATGGACCCAAAAAAGACCACACAAAAATTGACACACTCATTTGAGTCTCCCATACACAGTACATTTCATCTTTGTTTTAGTTTTCTTTCTCAAAAAGCTATAAGGATAAATAGAAAAAAGTTTTTTTGGAAAATGTTTCCTGTCATCAAAATCAGTGCCCATTATTAAATACTAAAATGTATAATGCTTACTGCAAGAACAATAGAAATTCAGTATCTATAGTGCTTTAAAAATATTCTGTCATCCTATCAAAAATGAAGCAATGTTAAGCAACTAGCAGAGCCCAAAGTTGTAATATTAAATAAAAGAAAAAATAAATGGGTTTCCAGATTAATTTCAGAAATTTTACTGGCATTTGGTAATTATGGAAAATATGGTCAGAAGTATATTAAACAGAAGGTAATATAAATGGAGCAAAGCTGGAAATATTGCAAGTGGATGTAAGCCAACTGTTTCAGCTGCTAGAATAAAATAAATTTAGTAGTTCAAAATAATTACTGCTCTTTGTTTCTCAAAAGTGTCCAGGAGAAACCATGATTTACAGGAGTTTAGGGAAATTTAGAGTCACCAAAAAATAATGCTACAAAGAGTTGAAACGCCTATTTTCCTACTCTAACTCTGTCCCTGACACAGGGTATGGTTTTAGTCAAGTCATTTACATTTTCTTGGGCTCGTCACTAGTTTTATTTGATGCAAAAGGAAATTACATCTGTTTACTCTGTAGAAGTTCCCCAGTGAAGGCATATGCGCTCTCAGCAAAACTGAAAAATGCTGTGACAAACAGTTAAGATCTTGAGCTGTGATTCTGGGCATTTGATTTTTAGATCTATCTTTACCTGTATCTCTTAATGCCAGTTTGGTTATTTCACCTCTTTTAGCTTTATTTTCTCCTACCATTTGGCTCTGTAATTGGTTTTTGCCATCCTCAAAAGCTTTGCGGTTACTACTATAAGAACCAGTGCAGAAGGGAAGAATATAGGGAAACCTAGTGATGACTGCTGCATGCAGGCAGTGCTTCAATCTTGCCACATAGAACACACGAGAATATCTGCATTTACAGCGGGGCTCCAGGAGCACCCCTTGCTGGGGATAGGTACACCTGACTGTGGAGGTACTGTTCTGGAAAAAGGAGGGTTTTCATTCCTGCCTTTCTTCCTCTTCCCTTCTAGGCTGATGAATGAAATTAGCCAATATTAGCAAAACTTTCTCCTTCAACCGTTTAAACTAATGCAGCTCGTGTTCATTGAAATGTGCTGGAGAATGCTCACATAACCTCCTGGATCTGCTGCGGTGGTGACCGCACGGAAAGGAACGAGGGGCAAGATCCTCGCTGAGAAAGGGCTGACTGTCAGCAAACAGCTGTGGCTGGGGGAAGATGTGTGTCCGTGACCTCAGCTAAATGGAACCGGGCAAAAAGCCTGCACTGTGTCTTAAAACTGTTCAGCAGCTCGCTCTAGGGCACTTTCATTTTGCTGGGCAGCCTGTTAGAAGCAGATTTAAGAGTCCAAAGCTGTAGTTCATTTTATATTTTTCTACTGTCTCTTATTAAAGTCACCTTGCCTCTGCTTGACATACTGATGAAATTAAATGTGTGTGTCCAGAACAGGATATGCCACTTACCTAATTAAGGTAAATTAAGGAAAAGATTGTCTTAAAAAGACCATCTTTGAGAGGCTGAGAGTTGTCAAATGTAGCACCTGCAGTAAATACAAAGAGATGTCATTTTTTTCTGTCGATACAGTCTCAGTTTATCTCTTTCTCTTACAGTTTTATTACCATTCTTTCTTCATGCTAAGGTATTTTATGTCACTGAGACAAAATTTGGCACCTTCCTCCAAACAACTGCTCAAATTGGATGCCGTTCTATCCTTCCAAGCATTGTAAAAAATATTAGATGGTTTGCCATATCCAAATTTCTTTGGCACAAAGCCCAAAGATATGCAAACAGGTCATCTCTTTAGATACTCATCTATCTTGGAAAGCTGTTGAAGTTATTTGTGGAACAGCACATTTTTGCAGAATAGATACACACCCTATTTAATTGAGCAGAGCTGTAAGTACATGCAGCCAGGCTGGCTTTCCCTGCAGATGCCTGTACTGTGTACAGTATTGCACTCTGTGGACATGCAAATTTTTTTCACAGCTGCTCAAACATTGCCTTGAAGCATCAAAATGATCTGGGAAATTAAGTTATAATAAAAAATAACTTACATTCATTAAAGGTCTGTATCCTTTAATATTTTGAATTCTCATATCTAAGGCTAAATTTGATAGGAGTGCAAAGCTGAAAATCCAAATTTTAAAATAAAGACTTTTAAAAAAAAACTAAAAGCACATTACAACCATTATCTTGATTTAAAAAAATGGGGGAATGAAATAGAAGTTTACTGAGGGAAAGAGCAGCAAACCTGGTAATCTGAGGAAAGCCTACTTTCTTCTTTTTCATGTTACTTCCTGCATTATTTATCCGCATCACTTTTTTAAACACAAGCATCAATAAGCAAATTAGATAGCACAGTAGGAATCTATGACCTGCAATTCAGATGAGCTACGCTCAGACACTGCTATTAGGTCTAAGTGGTGTGACTAAGCCTGATAGTGATCACCGTGACACCATATTCTGAAGCTTCTTAATGCAAGCATTCCAAGTGTTTTCAAGCAATGAGTCCTGGAAACTCACCACCACTTTAAACCACGAGTTTGGTGGCCACTAAACTCACTTTAGCAGCAGACCAAGAACAGGCTGACCAAGACTTCCATAAAAAATGTGCGTCAAATGACTAGAAACCAGGTCTTAGCTCAAACTAGCGATATATTCTGATTTTTCTGTTTGGTTGTTTGTTTGGGGTTTTTTTTTTCTTTTCTGTGGAAGTAGTAAAATGCAGCTGCTCTGTCAGTGCTCATAAAGAACAAAATTGCTGTATATGCAATGAAATAGGTAATCTAGAATTTTAAAGATATCACCAGATCTATAGGACTAAACTTTGTCTTTCTCAAGGAAAATATCAGTATCTTTTTTTTCCACTAAATAAAGTCTACTCTTATCTGATAGAAAATCTGCCAACATTTAGTATTCTGTGTTGCTTTTTTTGTTGAAATGACCTATTATCAGTTTGCTGAAGTATTTATAAGCATCTAAACTGTCCCACCCTCTACTAGTTATCCCAACTGAGAAGCCACATACTGAGCAGACACGAAGAACGTGGCCACCAGTTGTCATCTTTCCCGATGCAAAGCCCTATTGATTGAGTAGTCTCAGAGTCAGAAAGGCTTGTGATCCCATTGCTTCAGATTATTTTGAGGTTTTGCACAGAACTAAGGAAAAAAAAATAAAAAAAGGAAGCTGAGGGGGAGGCGAAGAAAAGAGCTTCTACTGATGGCAGTCTTCCAGTTGTAATCTGAAGGAGACAGCTTGTGCCTGTCTTCATTACCCAGGTGGAAAACAGTGCTGTCTTCACTGGCCCAAGTCGAAGCTCGCTGAAGAGGAGAGCTGAACAGAAACTCAAGATTTCAAAAAGTTGTCAGTAAAACAACAAATGACCATTATGTTCCCCTTTAAGTTCTCCACTGGAAATTAAAAGAGGGATTGAACAGAGCCATTGCACATTAGATTACAGTACTACAGTTGCCATAGTAATAAACTTGCTCAACTACTACACATTAATTTATATATATTAGGAACACTATACAGTAGCTTATTCTGTCTTAAAATCACACTTGTTTAGACACTTGCCTCATTTTCCTTCCTGGAAATTTGTGGTCAGCAATTGATGTGCTATTTACGATATCCACATTGTAACTGTAATTTCTCTCCAAGGAGTGATACCAGAACCTAGTGACAACGGATAGCATAACTGCAAGGTTTTATGTTCTCCAGTACAAACCTACTGTGCAAGAGACATTTTGCTACTTTTTAACTTTGAGCATTTTCCCCTTTTTATTATTGTTATTATAATTTTTTTGATGTGACAATTTTACATCACAGTGAATTCCTCCTCCATCTTACACTGTCTGCAGTGTAGTCTATGGTGCGGCACAGACACACGTCTATTGATTTCACTTTGCACAATAGCTACCACATCATAACAGTTCAGCTGAAACTAATGGAACTGATTAAGCTACAGGGACCTCCATGTCAGAGACTCACAGATTTTCAGTTGTAAAGATCTATCAGTCCATCTGTTTTATCTTCCCGTCAGAGCAAGACTTTTCCATGCAGTATATCTTTTGTTTGCTTCAAAAAATTGCTTCAAATTGTGCTAAAAGATTGAGGGGTTCACAATTTGCCCCAGCAAACTGCTCCGCAGCATAATAAATCTCATTGACGTGGATCTTTACCTGCATTCAGCAATATTGGACTTTTTTAAGGACATGCCATTTTTCCATTTACAACCTCTTGTTCTGCCTGAAGAAAGCCCTCCCCTTCACTACTGAGCTTTCAACATTAGCAGACAGCCTTGTCTTGCTGCACGTCTCCCATCAAGTCAAGAAGCAGCTCTGTTTTGGTCGGCCTCCACAGAAGGTCTTTTCAAACTGAAATTAGACAGTTTTACACGTAAGAGGCAATTAGCCCAGCCACTACAGACATGTTTTAATGGAAACTGAGTGGACTTCCACAGTGTTTCATCAAGACATCGCACGGCTGCCAGTTTTCCTTGTACTTCCAGTCCCTTAGGAACCATTGCACGGATCATTGCATTAGATGCTTTTGGAGATATACCAACCAGTATCTCATCGTTACAAAATCTAGATGCTAAAGAGCCATAACCCTATGCCTTTTGTAACATTTGATCAAAACTCAAGGATGGGAAGGAAGAGAGATGGCTTGTGGAGAGCAGAAACATTTGAATGGGCATTCCTAGTGATAGAGAAGTCCCCAGAACTAGAAATGAAGCTTGCTGCTTCAGAAGAGACCTGCAGCAAGGAAGGAGCCTGCAAGCCATAACACTTCTTCAGAGATGAAAGGAGGTGATGGAGTGCTCAGCTGCAGCCCTGCTGAATTCTGCCCAGCAGATTGTAAATTTTCTTTGCTTTTGAATTTGTAACTGAACATGAACAGAGCTGGTTGACCCTGTTTTCCAGTTTAGGCATAAAAGTTGTGTGCATTTCTGATTCTACTGCAGAACAAGTGCAGCTGTGATGAGTGACCTGAAATAAGACGAGTGACAATAACCAACTAGAAAAGAAGTTACTGCATTATAGGCTTTAGTAACAGCAAAAGAAAGGACATTGCAGATTTAAGTCAGTCCCTTAGTCTGAATTTCTTAGCTATATAAACTGCAGTACACTTCTCAGAAGAAAAGACTGATTATTGAAGAAAAACAGCTTAAGAGACATTTACGCTACTCCCGTTTCTATGGCTTATTTCTGATCTCCGGTTTTTATAATTTGGCTAATGTAACTCTGACATTAATTTCTGAGAAAGACATCTTGAATGATTGTGTCAGCAAACATGGACCGCTTCCTTGTGAGATATGGCCAAAAAGATGTTTCCAACATCTGCTTATGAAAACTGAACCGCTCTGGTTATTGGTGTTGAAAGAGGCCATTCTCTGTATGGGATTTTATTATACTTTTGGTGCATTTTATTATAATTCATAACTTCAGCACTAACAAAGTTGAAGTATCTGTCCTGATGATTTATAGGAGACTCCAAACCACATCTTTTGATTCTCAACAGCCTACTACCTTTTTCCGTGGGTTTTACTACTTGATTTACCACACTCTAGCTCCAGGAAATGTGGGTTCTGCGTGAGTATACTGCCCAACCTGCTTTAGCTTTGAAAATAAATTGTTCTATTTGGATTGCTTTAAACCAAAATTTTTGGTAGTTTTAAAACTCACAGTTTCGTAAGAAAAATAAAAAGTGCTCCATTTCTGATACACTCGAGATCAAGACTAACAAAATATAACAAGAGCCTGATAAAAATGTACCCAATATCCATTATAGAAGTAATGGTTTTGATCAATAATGAGATTGTTCTTTTCCCTGGTTCATTCTAAATGTTGTTCCCGGTCTGTGGGATTTTTTTGCAAGGATATATAATTCTCTACCTACCGCCTGTTTGTTGCTGGAGCTAGGGAAACCTAACGGATGGGGGAGAAACAGGAATTTGTGCTAAGCACCTTTAGTACCGCTGCTGTTGTTACCATGCCCTTCTGAGCTCAGCGGGCTCAGTCTTCTGCTTCAAAACTTCTCGGTAAAAGTAGCTTCTTTCTTGCAAAGTCCTTCCCAAGGCAGAACAGCAACTAGCCAAGGGACTGGGCCCCAGCATCCCGCTATCCCAAGGCACGGCTGCCCCTGCTTTGGTTTCACCTCACATACACACATGTGCATCTTAAATGGGAAAAGGCAAACATAATTCAGCATAAGGATCATTTGACCTGATGTTTACAACTTAAAAGGAAAAATAAAAGCAAGGCAAATCCTTTGGTGTTTGAGGTTATTGTAGGGGATACCTAGAAGTCACTCCAGGAATAATGTGGCAAAGTCTCACAGTTAGATTATTCCGTATCTGCTGGAATTTATTGCATCTCACATGCTTGTTAGGATCTCTGCTGACATGATTTAATAAAAAAATATAATATTTCCAGGTCAATGAACTGAGAACATTTTGGAACCACATTGCTATGAAAACAAATACAGGGATCTATGCATTTAGCGAGGAATAAAAAAAATATCTGACTACATTAGGAAAAAAAAAAAAAGAATTATTTTGCATTATGCAGACAGCATAGGGGGAGAAAGACAAGTCATGATCTTTGAGTATTTAAGGTTGAGGGTACTGGATTTTTCCATTTATTTTGAGCTTACTCGTTGTCCTGTGTCCTGCAGGTCTTGGGACAATGAGGCTAAAATGCCAAAAGGGATGCCACTAGATAAAAGCTGCAGAATTAATGCAAGTGAGTTTTCTTAGCACATCTGTGACCCCTTTTGACTTTACCTTAGTTACAAAAGGAGCTGCAACATTAAGCTTTCAGAAGAGCTCAGAAAGGTCCTACACTGTTCCTATGAACCGCAGAAGTTGTGCACTCAGTAGTGGCAAAGTTTGTTCTTTTTTTGTAAACTTTGCTTCTCTGACTGTCATTTTCATTTTAAATATTTTTCTCCTTCAAGGAAGTCCTCCAGGATTTTTTATTCTTCCCTGTCTCACTGCAGCGACTCAAGTGAGAAAAGAATGTAGCCTGCGGTTTAGCTGGTATGTTTTTATCAGGAGGCTTTTCTAGAAAGAAAAGAAGATATAAAGTGAAATTGCTTGGTTTAGCATAGATTAGGGCCTTCCGGTACTTCATATGTATACAGAAGAATTATTAACCTTGGGGGAAAGGTAGCAGTGTGTTCATACTAACTACTTTTCAGAGTGCTTTGAGTTTTTTCCTGGTGCACATTGCCCATTGGGGAGCCATTACGCCGATCAGAGTGAAGAGCTCGCTGGCTCCTACCACTTCTTGCTTTATTGTCATAACCTGCCCAGCGTGCCGATGGCACACACCATCCTGAGTAACCACAGCAATCATTCACTACAGAGGCTATCACACTGTTGCACTGCAAAATGCTGATCCTTCATTATACAATGCTAATCCATTTATTCTATTATCATCATCATTATTATTATTATTATGATTATTGCTGCTGTGTTAATGTGCCTCTGAATTCAGAATAAAAGCTTCACCACATCTCAGATGGTGTTTGCGTACCTTAATCTCCATGTAGACTAGATTTAAACAGTTGTAGGCTTCTGGTTGTTTAGGTGTTTCTTTTAAATCAGCTGATTTCTTCTCGGGGGGAAGCTGTTTATCCAAATTCTTCAAAAGGTGATGCCTCTGGGCTGAAAATAACGAAGCTTCTGGGAGGCTGTGCCCATATAAAGGCACAATATTGGTACGTGAGATACAATGTAAAATCTGTTTTATAAAGAAAGCTTTGTTAAGGAAACTTTTAGTTTTAATATAAAAATGCTTATTTAACACTTTAATTGATTTTAAACAAAATTGTTTCATTTACTTCAGATAAATGTATCAGCATAATTTGAAAACCAATAAATTCTTTGCTACCTTAATTATTGCTCATTATATTTTCTAAAATTTAAATAAAGTAATTCAGGTAGTATCTGTTGACCTGTAAAGATTTTTTAACCAGTAAAGTACGAGAAACTGTGGTTTCTAACAGGAGTAGTTAGTTTAAACGGAGAGTTAAACCAGTATTTTACAGCCATAGCTTCTTTGTAGACACACTTGCTTTCAAAATAGATTTTTCCCCCATGACATTGAAGTATTCTAGTTCAGAGAGTAATTTAAAGTAGAGAATTGTCTGAGGAACTGAAAAATTAGGAAAACCGTATTCCTCATATGCTATGGCTGTAAATGAGGAGTGAGATCTAGTAGTCTCATAATCCAGCATAATTTGGAGCCTGGAATGATAACTCATTAATTAAAAATAACACTTCCTTTTTTAGAATAAGCTGGTTGGTTTTTGTTGGGTTTTTTGTTTTGTTTTGTTTTGTTTTTTTCCCAGCAATATGATGCCTACATAAAGGTCAGACTCTAGTTAAATTGTAGCCTTGAATTGCAAATTTAAATTTGTATCTTCAGGCTTTCCTGATTAAAGTCAACATTTCAGATAAAGTTTGATATGAATCAGAAGCAGAAAGGAATAAATCTACTAAGTAAATGTAAGTTAACATTTACTAATATGTAACTAGGAATAAATACACACATACTTTATCACATATGCTATAGGACAGTTACTTTTCAAGCAAACCAAAAATACTCTTTTTTCTCTTTGTTTTCTGGTCTTTTGCACAGTTTCATCTTGTTTCAAGTCAGTTTAAGGGTAAGATTTGCATCCAAAGTGTTTCCATTTTTTGACAGCCTTGTAAGCGAAACCAAATTGTAGCTTGCTAGTCATTCAGAAAAAAAGAAAATCTGTAATAGGCTTATGTACACTAGAGAGTATTTTCAAGGGAGAAAAAATAAAGGTAGCACAGATCCTCCAAGGTGACTCTACCTCTGAATAGGTGGCAAGCTGTTATTTCCTCCATGTCACGGCTGGGCTGCCTGCTGAGGGACGGCACGCCTGGTGATGGAGAGGGGCTTTCTGGCAGGAGCCTGATGCACCATTCAATTGAAAAAGGTGCTGGGAAAAAGATTATCAAAGCATAATGCCTTTATGAAGTATGGCATTTTAAAGCACAGCACGGAAACCCCTTCCCTCATGTCCTTTTAAAAGGAAAACATACCTCAAGGGAAGAAGAGGGAATGTCACAGTATCTTGCCTGGCAGGTAATGGAGCACAGATGAATCTTTCACGAGGTGTATTCAAGGGGATAAAGAGAGAGATTTTACCGTATTCTAAACACAGAGCTGTCAGCCCCTCCATTAGCCGGAATATCAGGATGTGTTTATACCCACACGGGGGGGAAACATCAGCCAGTGACTGAATCTGAAAATCTTTGAACAATTTAAGCTACCGAGTGCGGCTCGATTACACTCCACCTTGACCCAGGTGTTGTCCCAGCACAGACAGCACCCTGTGTGCAGATGGTCATCCATCCGCTGAAACATCACATGCACATGCCTTGGCAGAACCCACTCGTTTAGAGGGTCTTTTTCTATCCTGGACTATGGCATGTGTCACTGCAAATGTGTAGTTCATACCACACGGAGCACACAGACTCTCTTGTTCCACATCAGTAGCCTGATTTGCCCCTTCAGCTAGCAAGTGGCAGTGAGGGTCTGGGTTTTGAAACAGAACTGGCCTATAATGATTTACAGAGATGTAAACTGAGCAGTAAATTGGGAAGGACAAAAGTCCCAGTTAGTGGATTTCCTTTAAAAGACTGAGAGAAAATTGCATTTTGTTTCTTTTCCTCTTTTGGCATTGTGTCTTAAATAAACTTTCATTAAAGCTTACTCTGTTTGCAGTCCAGATACAGTGGTTTAGAAAAATACCTCAAGAGCAGTGCAGCAACGCTATGCACAGAAGTGGTATCAGATCACAGCAGCAGAATGAACTAAAATGTAAAATTTTTAAGCCTTTTCAAAGCCCTCAGGTTATCAGCTGGAAAAAAAAATAAATATCTGATGCCAGATGTAATGCTGACATTTTTCAGTCAAAACCAGGCTACTTGACATTAGCATGATCCAATTCCTGGCACTGCTGTGCATCATCAGTTATAGTTTAAGTGCCCCATATACAAGCTTTCCCCAGGCAGCTGGGATCTCCAGCCAGATTTCATCTCCCATAAGCTACCAGAGTGTGTCAAGGCATTATGCCTCTTTGGGCAGATTCATGAGGATACAACTTGTAACTCACTTCCCATTGTGGAAAAAAAAAAGTTTGGAAAATACCAGTTAATTCTGCAAAACTACATTCAGGGTTAGAACCATATTTTTTTTCTTTTCTATAAAAATAATTATTTAAGTTTCCTGACTCACACTAAAGAAGGTGCTTTAGTTTTAGAATGTTTAGAATAGATTTACACTAAAACCCCAACGTAACATAAAGATACCTAACTAGTAAGCAAATTTAGAGCAGTTAATACATAGCAACAGGGAATAGGATTAGTTTGCCCTTTCAAGTTTTAACCTGACTAGAAGATTCATCTATGCTGCTATATGTGAAAAACAGTTTATAGAACAGTAAAGTGATCTGAGGCTTTCCCTTACCGGAGCACTGAAAAGCAAGGAGCCCCAACACCTTCATAAACATTAGTGAAGAATCCATGATTTAATCATTACCTGGGGTGTAGTTCTGGGTCATGGAAAGCTTTAATCTTTCCAGCCTTCCATTCTTCCAACGTTGTATCCTAATTTTAACCCCTAAAAGTTTGGGACACCATTTGAAATAGTGTTTAATGAGAACAATCCATCATCTGCTTGTCAACTTCAGCTGTAATGCTGTTGAGACCCACCTAGCAATAACAGATTTTTGAGATGATCAATAGCTCAGGTACATACATTTCGGGTTGCAAGGGTAAGGTATCTGAGGCAGGGGTAGGATAGCTAAACAAATTGGTGTGGGGTAGGAATGATTCCGCTGAAAAAGGGAGGATTTTGATAATGTTATGAAGTAATAATCCAATTAAAGTTTTTACAGCACACAAGTCAACATTTCCCAAATATAAGCAAATATCGGTCTCAGTGTAAAATACACACTTTTCTTTCTAACCGATTAAAGGACAGATGTTGTAGTGTGGAATTGCAATTCAATACTACATCCTGGAGAATAAAGACTTCCATTTACAAGAGAAATAGCTAGCTTCTCTGAAACAGAACACTTTTAAATGCCTGCAATACACTGACCTTCAGGTGCTTTCCATCAGATTTCCTCCTCTAGTGCAAGGAAATCACCAGCTGAATCAAAGTTTACACTGACCAAAGAAACCTGTAGGAGATCTTAGGAAGCCGGAAGACTAGATACAGAAGTCTCTAGCTTCTATTTGGCCCATTCAAAGCAAGCCCTGCATTGGCAGATTTTCTGAACTTGTAGGGAAAACGATGCCAAGGACAATTCCCAAGGCTGCAGCAGCCGACCATCCTCACTGCTGGACCCCTAGTGTGCTCCTCAGCACGGATTGGCTGTGCCAGTCAGCGCTTGCTCAGACAACACACTGGTCTGGTCCGAGGAGCAGCACACGCTAGGGAGAGCTCCTGTTGTAGGGATAAGTCTGTGCCAAGTTAGCTCTCCTCACCATGTGCAGCTTCAACAGTCTCCCAACACACTTTGTACCCTCACCTCTGTAAGCTTCAGCCAGTGGCTCAGGGTCTGTGATCCAGGAACTGCTGCCATCCAAGGCAGCTGCACCATCCTGCCTCTCTTTTACTGAGAAACTGTTATTAAGATGTGAGAAAGTACATATGGAAGGCTATGCAAGATAAAACACATGAAAACACCAAGAAGCAGTCTAGTTTTTGAGACAAGAGCCATGAACAGCTCAAGAGTTCAAGAGCAAAAATACTTACATGAAGATGTATAGAACTATAAGAAAAACCAGAAGACTCAGACGATGTTAATTCTGCAACACAAAAGGAACAGCCCATTCTAAGAAGCAAAGGAGACTGGCACATCACCATTTGATTGACAACCCATCAGCTGGTAAAGCCCCATCAGGCATTTCATCAGCTGGTGATGAGCATATTAATGTTCAGCCTAATAGCTCATTATTCATCGTTAGCTACTACGTGCATTAGTAAATTTGAAAAGAGCTTTGCAGCCCTCATTTGTGCCTAGACTGCCTACAGAAACTGTTTTATACCATTAGGTTCCCAGGTGGAGCAGGGAGGGAAGGCGGCTCCCTACGCGTGCACAGAGTGGCTCAGAGCCGTGCGATGCCCACCCTGCTTCGTGCTATGAAAACATCACCCCGAACCAAAAAGAAATGAGCGCGCGCGCACACACACATATATGTATATACAAATGCTGCCATTGGGACGTAACACACTGCATGGGGGCCAGAGTGGTCAGGAGATCTGCAGTTACTTTGATAGGATCAACCCAGCCTTTGGACCTGCTTTATGCCGCAGTATAGTGCACTTATACTGACCATCTGCTGCTTGCCTGGCTAAGAATTTCATTTCCATTCTTAAAGTAAGGTTGAATGAGCATCAGGAATGAATTTTCTTGGATCTACTGAATGTTCAGTTTGGTTGAGTTTGTGACCTCAGGATAGGGTAAAAGGAAATCTGCTCAGGAGTTGTGCAGATGGCATGCTTTCAGATATATAACGTACTGTTTAATAAATAGGGAGAGGTTACAGGATGGTTCTTGGGGTAAACAACTTTTTGGGCAATAAAAAAGAAGCTTAACTTCAAGCCCCTCTACAATCCCTCTCTTGGTCAATCTTACACCCTCCTTTACTCCTCCAATACTCCGTTTTTACCTTGGTTACTTAAGGATACAGGCTATGTAAGGGCTTTTTTTTTTTTTTTTCTCAGCAGCTATCATATCTGAAAGTGTAGCAAGATGATCTGAAATCGCTAACAAATTTAGAATAAGAAACTATAGTGATGCCTTACACAACAAAATCCTTACACATTCTAATAAATACTAAATGAAAAATGAGATCTCTACACCAGCTAAGTCAGTGGTCCAAATTAATTTAACTCTATAATCCCAAATAAATGTACAAATATCTTGGTTGGTTCTATTTGTGGTGTGTGCATGCCAGCACAAATATGTGTATCCAAGGAGCTTCAGGCACTATAGCTCTGAGTTTCACCACAAAATATCACGGAGAACTTTTACAGATGGAATTAACATCAAATAATTCTTGACTAGAAGTATGTGCTGGTAGCAAATATTATGATAGTACTTCAAGATCCGTGGATGTGATTGCATTTGCAGTAGGAATAAGATCATATAAAGAGAAGAGGAATTCTCATAAGCACAACTAATTAATATTTACATAATAATAATAATGTGCACATGCTGCCATATTACTGAATGCTAGTATACTATCAACTCTTATTGTTTGCTTATAAGCTAGCTGCAAATACCTGTCTTCTAAAAGCGTCGTTGTGGGTATGGTCCAACACCTACAGTGGCCAGCCACAGGCATTGTGCAAGCTGCCAAAGGCAGAGTTTATTACACAGAGCACTAAAAGGAATACAGAGTTCAATACCAAGCACTCAAAACTTTGCATGCCAAGGTGAAGATGACTTCTGTAGTCTCTACTCAGCCCTGCTGTCAGGAAGGCAGGCTGCACTGAGCTAAGTTTCCTGGAGTATGACACCCTTTTATACTGCTCCCTCCTGAATACGTCGCCTTTATAAGTCACAGAGAGGTTTCCTAGATTTTTCATATTTGCTAATATATAAAAATCTAGGTAAAGCTAAAGTGAATATTAAGTTCAAGGCCCTAAGGAGAAGCTCCTTGCTGGGGAAAAGCGCCATCTATAAAACAATAAAATAACATTATCTTTAAGGCACGTGATCTCTGCAGTTTTAACGGTATAGGTTGTGATCAAGACCAAGTATAGCCAACGGTATCAAGGCTATGGGACATGAGTGGAAAGGCTGTTGCCTAACGTTAACAGCACCCTGCAGTGATAATTAGAGACAAACTGTGAACTTAAATCCTGGCTTTCTTGGAGTCTGGTCAGTCCATTTTCTGTCAGTCATAAATTTCAGGCCAACATCCATATATCAGCCAACTAATTTGAATGGTCCTTCACAATATCATTTAGCAACTGTTACCTGTGTGCATCAATTCTTAAGGTAAGAAGCTTTTGCTGGAGTTGTAGTAAAAGCTATTTTTCAGTTTTGAAAGCAAGTCACTGCCAAGGCTACCTAACACTGTAACAATCTTCCTGTTTAACCTTTTATGCCAAAAACCTTGATCTAAAGAGTTGGTCACCTTTTAGGACACAAGAAACAACACTTAAACTGCTTGTAATGATAACCAGCCTGAATATTGAGTGCTGAATAGTTGTGAACTACTGGTCTCAGGCCAGATGGTATAAAGCAAGACTCATTTTTACTCTAAGTACTTAGAAAACCTCCAGATCTGACCTCCCTGTTTTGCAAGTATTTATTTAAATGAATAACAATGAACATATTTATTCAAGCATATTTCAATATGCTGCAGTCAGACTGTAAACAGACTTAAAACCAAACAACTTTAGCCTTGTGTTTGTAATCCTGGGAAGGTATTAGAAAAGATAACCTTATACCTTAACTTCCAAAACAGAAATTCAAGTACCAGCACATAAGTGAATACCCTCTTGGTTTCTACTCATCATTTTTTAATTCTACAATTTTTTGAAAGGCTTCTTTAAATAAACAGCCAGCCCCAAAACTGCATAGAAGGAAAACTGCAGCTTCCTCAATCTCTATGTGGATTAGCAGGTAGAAAAGAAAATGAATGCAGTTTACGTATGGGATCTGTAAATCATAGGACCTGATGGAATCAGATTAAGTAACAGAAAATTAAAGGTAGATCATTTTGGCATTCCTGCTTAACAGATAATTTTATGGCAAGCAAGTTAGGTGTTAGGCAAGCTGCAAAGGAGAGAGGAGAGAGCTGAATCCAGGTCAAAGAATATGCTGATCTGCAGAAGACAACCGGGCTGTGGAGGGAAGATTAGCACATACATGTACTGTGGGCCTGATGCTGCATTCACTCTTTCACAGTTCCTCTGACATTAGATCAAGGCTGTTTATAGATATGAACAAAATAGAACTGCGTAATAGCATGTTTCCTTCTTATACAGAAAAAAAAATAATGTTGCCCACATTGTATGGTTCAAGGAAGCAGCATTAAAAGAACCAAACCCAACCAAAAAAAACCCCCCTCAAATCTCTGTTGACTGTTCTCTTAGTGAATCAAGGGGATTCTACCTGTACCTTCCTTCAGCTTGCTTTATCAGATGATTCCATATGGAAATGGAGCAAAGTAAATCCAGAATGTTAGATTCACATTTAAACACCAATATAATGCTGTGACAGATGCATAACCATTTTTTTTCCAAAAAACAGTAAGCATTTTGATAAGGGCAGGCTATCAGCCTTTGAGACGGCAGTCTATGAGCCTCCGTGAAAGACACTGAGTTCAACCATCTTGACTAGAGCTATGACAGTGAGTGCCAATGACACTTAAGAACATGTGTTTTTATTCTGGAATAAGATCGTTCTTACTTTTCCAGTTTAAGCTGTGGGAAAAAAATAATTTGGTAAAATCTTAAATTTGCAGTAACTTTAAAAAGAGGGGAAAAAAAAAAAAAAGAAAAAAATCTTAATCCCAGATCAGCTGTTTGCAAACCCAATGAAACTAGCTGAGGAACTTCTGTTTTGACACAACGCTTTTGCCTTCAAATCCATAAAAACATTTTTCAAGTTCTATACTTACGAAAAATAGTATACTTCATTTCTGCTATATTTTGATGAGATCAAGAGCATCATTTGCAACCTTGTGAATGAGAAAAGATCATCTAGTATCCCGTACTAGCTCAAATGTTGCTCTTCTAGTTTCACACAAATGTGAATTTGTAATGTTATGGAAAAAAAAGCTTCAGCTGTGTTCATATGAGCCCTTGTTAAACAGATTGTGCTCTTGAAGTTATCTCATTGTCCAAGAAAATCCATCACCTCTGGAAAATACTATTATTTAACATCATCTCTTCTGGAACACAGATACATCCAAAAAGTTTTGCCACACACTTCTATTTTATGCCCACTGACTGACAATTTGCTTACAATCTGCTCTTGCCACCTGAATCTTGTTACGTTCAAAGAGTTTTGGTCAGTGAAAGATGGTTTTACTTTCCTGAGCCCAACACAGGACAAATAATCTGTCAAGTAGCTATTCTTAAAAACCACGAGAGTCACTATGAAGGTTAAACAGAACACTCCACATAATGGGTGGTTTTTCTTTTTGCATCACATTCAGTTCCTAAAATACAATGCAAGCTGGATCAAATTCTTTATTTCAATTAACATGCTCCACTTCCTATTAGATGCTATTCTATCAAACCAAAATTGTTCTTGTCAATTTTTCTTTATTAAAGAGATCCTAGTATAAAATCTGTCTCCTAGGTTCCATATCTCACATGTAGAGACTGCAGACCACACCTCTGTGTGCAGCCTTGTCAAAAGCCTGACAGATGAATTGGGTATCAAAGAGTAAAATAACGACTGTCTACTTTTCAGCTGAAAATTTCAGAGCGGACATGTTGGGCTTTATTCTCCAGATTTACAGAATTGATTCTGACAGTTACTAATCATTTATACAGTTCAAAGGGAAGGACCAAGTTGTACACTGCTTGTCCAGGGTGAGCAGCAGTATGTGACAAAGAAGCATCCTTGCACCCATGGGATGAAGTATATTATGATACATACCTGTTACAAACCCCACCCACACTATGGGTAAAACTCTTGGTTTTCCTTGTGAACAACTCTTTCAGAAACATGGTAGATTCATAGAGTGATGAAGCAAGTTTCTTAATATACTTCTAGTCAGTCTTTTTAATGATCTCATTTTTCTCCAACTTTTTAGATAGTTAACTGTGGAAAAAAAACTAATTCAGTAACAACTTTGTCATGAATTAGATGTCTGAATTGAGCTGGGGTTAAATGGCAAACTGATTTTCAGCTAACTGCTTCTCATGTGGTTCACACTTCCAAGTGCACGGCTACAAATCTGCTTTCTCATACTGCTGTTTCCTAGGCTGGAGCGACTATTAAATTTTGCAATTAGTGGAATGTAATTATTTTCCATAATGGGCTGTAAATTCACATTATGTCATAAATCATTCTTATGTACACTTAAGGATTCATTACTCTTCTTAGCAACCGACTTGCATATTTACTAAGCACAGAAATGTTCAACTGGAGTACCCTGCAGGTTACTGGGAAAACATTAGTTGTTCCCAAATGAAATCTCTTTGGTGGGGGGAAGTGGTTAGCAGTAGGAAAAGTGTGGTTCTACCAATGTGGTTATAAAGAAGAGTTGAGAATCTGATTCAGCAAGGTACTTAAAAAAATGATTTGGTATTAGTTCCATTGCGATCATATTGTCCTCATTAAGGCACTTAAATGCTTTCTCAAAGCATCTTGTGAAATAAGAGTCAAGAGGGGAGAACTGCTTATGGCTGAAGATCTGTCAGCAAGGATAGCGGCTTTCTCCACAGCGACAGAACACCCAAATCCATGAATCTGTTAAACCCAAGCCAGAACAACTCCAAGCACAGGCAGACCTTTGCGGGCCTGCACACCAAACACAAATATCTTCTACACACCCTTCCATGCTGCTTTTGCAGCCTCATGGCCTCCCTGCTGCTGCCCAATGACTCCGGCAAGAGGCAGGTACCTGGCCACCACACAGTCATGTAGCAGCAGGGATGCCCAGGCTGGTGTTTGGGCAAACCTCCTTATGGATCCTGTGCCATACAGATAGCTCACCTCCTGGGAGCTCCAAAGACAAGCCTTGCATATGCCTTACCATCTACAATTTTGTACTTGGGGATGGTAAAAAAAAATAATGAAAAGACAAGAAATTATACTGTTACACCGAGCTGAAGACTCTACACTAATGTGGTCATTAAATTAGGTCTTCCCTGGAGATACCCTATTTGTCACGTCTCAGTGAGTTAGAGGGAGCAGAAGCTCAACGTACCTTGCAAACACTGCTGTTAGGAAAGGAGGGTGCAGGAAAAGGGAATCCATCCAATAGGAAAGAAAAAAAAAAAAAAAAAAAAAGATCCAGCACAAAGTTTGTATTCTGTGTTGTCAAAAAATTCAGATTCTTTCATATACTGACCTAATATTCTTACAGCACGCATCTGCACCATCTTAACATGTGCTCATGAAAGGTAAACCAGACCTGAGATACTTGACTCCTCAGCAGAACAGATTCAAATACTACGTACAGCCACTAAGCAGACAAGCATCACCCTTCACAAGATTGAAGATTTTAGTAAAAAGCCTTTCTTGCATTTTTCCCGTACTGCTCTTTTTGCAGTCTCTCCTCTCTCCTAAATTAGGTCTTATCCTTCCTATCTCCACTTCTTATTCATAATCAATGATGAAAGTGAAAGCTTAGGCAATGGTGAAACAAGATCAGCCCCTAATATCTTTCACAGACAACTCTGCAATCTGCTCTGGGAAGACTGCCTGCCAGACCCATGGAGAGACCACCCAACACTCAGAAAAGGGTCAGAACCTATTTCCCTTGTTGCTGGTTGGCAGGTTAGATACTCCTCAGCATTAAACCCTCCTCTACTGTGGTCCTGATGAAGTGGTACTGGCACAGACAGGAAGCCTTCTTATAATGTTTACAAGATGCGTAAGATACGTGACCCTAATTAAAAATGGAAAAATCTAAAACAGGAAAAAGAAATCCCCATCGGCACCCAGACCATTTGCATTTAGCACTGTCCAGATGTCCGGAATGTGCAGGCTGCAAAAATATCCTAATGCCCTTCACACCCAACACAGAGTGTTAATGATCGCTTTAATTGGAAAAAAAATAATGGATAATCCAACTGATAGTAGCAATGAACTGAATGCCAATAAAGGGAATCTGAGAATAAGCTTAACAGATTTGCTGGAGAAGCAGCTGCGGTGCAGCCCTTGAAGGCATTAGTTTGTGGCCAACAAAGATCAGTTATCTGCTTGTCTGACTCCAATCCTTTGCATGTGATTAACAAAGGTGAAGGGAAGCATCTCCAGGGACCTGTCGCAGTCAAAGACGGATAGACGATGTAAGACAGAATCTTTGTTTATGCTGTGACTAAACTTCAGATTCTACTTCTGTCTGTGAATTTTCCCTGTCCCCACTGGGCGCTGTCAGATCCCATCAGCCTTGTTCCCTTACCTTGCGGAAAATTCTGTCCAAACACACACAAGCTTTTTTGCTCCCCTGAGGCTTCGTTGGTGCAACTGGAAAACCTGAAAAAAAAAAAAAAAGCTTATTTCAGCTAAACATGTGGTAAGCATGTCTGCATTAGACCTTGAGAAACCCCAGCCCCGTTAAACAGCCCCTGTTCATAATGCTTTTCTAGTGTGCGGTACCTGGGACCCAAACCACACACCTTGCTGTGCTTCAGAGAAAGCCACCTTCAAGCGCTGAACTCTGGAGTAGAAGTCAGGCATTGAAAGACCATTTGTTGGTTTTTTCAAAGGTTTGTCCTTCAGCAGCAGCTGGGCAACTGTGCATGGTTATTGAGTACAGAACCAGAGAGTTTCATGCTTTTCAAGTACAGAGTTTTGCATGGGCAGGATTATGAGGGATTCCCATTAAAAGACATACAAAGCGTTGTTCTGGCAAGACAGTTCCAGAATGGCCTCAGCATGGTTTTGAGGACAAGCTGCTGTGAGGATTTTTCCTACTCTGCTTTCAGTCTGTTTTCACACTGCACTACCTCTTCCAGCCATGGCTGTAGCTGTATCAACAGGCTCCCCCTCAGTCCTGTTAGGGTGCAAGAACTCACCGAGAAGGCTGCGACCTTCACAGTCTGGTTTTTAAGCAGTTGCAGGGAAGCTGCTAATTGTCTGCATGAAGTGAAGGTGGAATCTGGAACAGAGCCAGAAAGCTGTAAATAAATAACTTTTCATTTTCTTATATTTGCTGGCTTTCAAAAGGGGCAAAGACCTTAAATATAACAAAAATGAAAACTGCTTTTCAGAAACAGAATGGGTAGCATTTCCAACTAAATATGAAAAGCAGTTTTACATATCACTTCCTCTGTCCACTTTATAATTCTGTAAAATACCATTAAATTATACAGTACTTTCGAGATTCCTGTATTCAATAATAGGGTCAATAAGAAGCTGTTATGGTACCAGACTGTTTCCCTCAATTGCATATCTGCTTGTCATGCAAAGCTTTCTCAAGGACTTCTGTTCTATAAAATGTTCCATAGGTATAAAGGTATAGAATATGAATAATTATATCTAATTTTTAGATGAATGAGACAATCTTTCTCCTTTTCATTTTGTTTGTTTCGCTTTACTTTTGCAGATTATTGTATGGCTTTAATAACTTTGAGAAACTTTAGTCACTTCCACCGATTCTTTGTCAGATGTAGAAGCTTTTGAACCATCAAAGGCTGGGAGAAGGAGGGAGCACGAGCAACCATGTGTCTGTATCCTGGTTTCAGACCCTGTTGTGATCTGTGCTACTTGCTACTAAAGAGGATTTTTACCTGAAGTAGAACTGTGGAAAGGTGTTCAGAGTCCCTAAGGAAAGATTTCTTTCCAGGGTTGTGGCATTGCTTATGATGATCCTAATAAAAAAGCCCTTTCAATGTCAATACCTTTCAGTTACACTATTTTTTTCTCCCACAAAATCTTTAAAAGATATATAAGATAATTTCTTTACTTTTAATGTTTCCTCTTATGTTCTGTCCTCTCACTTTCTCCTTCCCTTCATATCCTTCTCTCACTGTTTTTTACATTTCATTGCTCATCTTTTTCTTGGCAATCCTTTTTTACCTCCACCCCCACCGTGTAGCTGATTACTTAAGTCCACAAGCCAAACTGTAAAACAACTTAAGTCAACACCTGAGCAACAATCCTTTCCTGGGACAAGATAAGGGCATCTCAAGAACTTTTTTTTTTTAGTAGTATTATTATTAGTTTCACTAATGCCAAACCCTACATTGCTTCAAAACTGCTCCAAGACCTTACTGAATTGAATGGATTGAAGCCAATACGAACCTAGCTAGCTCTGGGCTGGTATATCTTACAGTTTATCACTCACGTATTGCTATGACTAGACATAGCATCTTATTATTATCTAAGTAACAGGCCCCATAATGAGCCTATCCAAATAAGTAATCAAAAAATACATCATGCAATAAATTTACTTAAGACTGCTAAAGACAGAGGTTAACTCAACGGAACATACTCTTGAAAGAATTTGAGTTTAGAAAGATAATTCTGCCTCTACAGCCAATCATAAGGATAGAAAGAGTATTTTAATTCACAGCCTAGAGATTCAGGTTTCTTTTTAATGGAACTAATCACCTACCTCCTTTTGACTATGTTTGCATTCTGATATAATAATGAGGGCTACAGAAAACATTATTTTTGTATTCATTATCTTTTAGTAATTGGTTTTCCCAGTTATGTAGGAAAAGACTCTTTCAAACAGTCTGAATACATTTGGACATTAAAGATATTTACACACACACACACTTATTCACAGATTTTAGGGTGAATTTGTTCTCACAATCCTTCTGAGAAATGTTGGGTGTTTGCGCAGCTGAGCAAAATTGGCAAATGGTGCACTCAGCAAGCACGTGGCTTATTAAGTGTCTTTATATTTCTTCAAATTTAGGAATTCCCTGTAAGTTTGTCCAGTATGTCTATTACGATGAAGACTTTTATTTGCACACACAGATATTAGATCTATTCCTTAGTGTCATTAGCTGGCAGAGCAGACAGGCAGGTTTGGTCTGTAGGCTGTGCATTCCACAATGAATGAAAGGGAACTGAGGAGGAGAAAATTTCATGTAGCAAAAGATGACAAATTAATACCGCTCTATCTCAAATTCACAGTTATTACAAGATAAAATGAATAGGCTCAAAGGCAAGTCATAAATCAAACTTACAAAATCAGAGAATTCATATACAAATGGAATCTCTTGACAGCAAAGACAGCATTGATTGTTTCCTGACATTAAAATAAAGAAGAATAAATCAGAAACAAACAAAAATTACCGGTAGGAGGAAATACCTAAAGAAGCAGTGAGTGGGAACACAGTCTCGGACTTCACACTGAAGCAACCTTGTCTGCATTGAATACAGAGAGAATATTTAGCAAAAGTGTGACTTTGCACAGCACAGCATCTTTAGAAATCTCACAAAGCTCCTAATGCAGGCCAATTATTTGAAACATTTATGTTTGGTTAGATTGTGACTAACGCACTGACAAGCTTTGTGGTATCCTTAATTAGCCAAATACCAATTAAGGTAGTGACTCCTCTCTATAACAGATCTATTATGTACTTTAAACATTTTTATGAAAACAGATCAGAAGGAATGTACTCCTGACTTTCTCTTGGAATGGGGGAAAACAATCTGTTGCAAATGCTGAGTATATCACTGGTTTAAGCCATTAGAAGTTCAAATAATCTTGATAAATATATGCTGTATTTTATCTTCTCCAAAAGCATAATGAATCCCACAATGCTCTAGTCAGTCCTCTTTGGGCTCTTGAATGGAGCAAAGAGTTGCTGGGAGCACAGACATTTTCCTCCCTCGAGTATCCTGCAAATCCATCTTGAAGTCAGACACGTCCAGCCTGGTTTACCCCCAGTAAAGTCTAAGGAGAGACTTTCACCAATTCCATTCACATAACAGGTAGCATCTTTAAATAAACCAAAAGGAAGATCAGAGATATTTAACCTAATTTTGAATTCTGCTGCTCTTCATTGAACTGTTAAAAAGAAGGTAAAGTTCCGTGCGTTTTAGAGAGGGGTGCAAAAGTTTTTGTTTATTAAGTATAAATATCTATGGGAAAAAAATATTTCTGGTCACAGTAAATACATATGGATCTTCCCCCCTATTTCTACTTGATTTCAATGTTTCCAATTCCAATAAACTGAAAAACGTCTAAAGAAAAAGTGAAATATGAGCAGAAGAGACAATTTACGGGAAGGATTTCCGCACTGACTTCAACAGAGGACTCTGGCCCCTTGGAGTCCTATTAGAACACAATGAATTTTTTTTTTATGAAGAGTAAGGATTTTCAGTATTTGATTACTGTAGACTAGAACAAATTTACAGGTTTTCTCCTTGAACATGTTTTCTTTAGAGCTGTATAACAACCTGTCAGCTGCTATCAAAAAGTAGCAAAAATGAGCTAGCAAAAAAAAAAACAAACCTGCTTGGGAGAAAGACAATAACTCAGAGAGAACATAGTGCCTGGTATTACCAAGTTTAATAGCTAAAACATATCAAAAAACTATTGGTGGACTGATCAAGGTAGACTGGCTAAGAGGCCTTTATTCATATTCACATGATCTGACTATTTTAAAACAACTATTCTAACTGTGGGAAGTTCTGGCTGAGATTAGAGGAAAAATAACTGGTCAGAAAAACAACTCTTACAGCTGAGCTGTTGGCCCATGGAAACAGATGGGAAACAGACTATAGCTGGTAACGTGGATGTCTCGAGACAAAGACTATTATCTCTAGAATTACAAATCTGGCATCACGTTTCCTTTAATGAGACTGGAACACATTTATAGATGGATGTGAAGGATCACTTTGAGAGAAGAGATTTTTTTCCAGTATGGCTTTTCTAAAGAAAAGAGGAAAAATGCTTAAGTAATAAAACCAGATAAATTACATAGCCTTTCTGAAGTGATTTTGAACAAGAAGAAATCAAACCTTTTTACTGAGATGGAGAAAAAGTAATGTATCACTGGCGAGCAACTGGTGACAAGTCATTGATTTCAATAACATAACAGTGATCAATTGAAAATGTGGCTGAAACACTCCTGAATTTTTGAAAATTAACCGAGAAAGTGAACCTTGCCAGAACTTGTCCACCCGAGTTAATGCAAGGATCTTTTATCATTGAACTCAGCCAAAGCATTCATTCTCATATCATCGGTGCCTTTATAATCAAGAGCAAGCACAGCAGCCCAAAACCATGGCTATTTCTGTTAAAGTTGTCCTTTGTATTGTGGAAGAGCCACATTTCTTCCAGACACGTCTGTCTAATATTTTTTTTTACCATCTTCAAAGTTCTCCTGGAGTTATCCTTGTTTAATTTATCTGCTAGTATTGATCAGTTTCTTGTTTAAGAGAAGATAATCATTCAGATATATTTTCAACAATCAATAGTAATCAATCAAATGAGCTTTTATTTAGTACTTCTAACCAGCTTGTATTTGCTGCTTTTCTCAAGCTATGCAGGGTCAGATATATCAGTTCAAATAATTTTTCTGATGGGCTTAGCATCTTCAGAGTGAGACAGATTTTCAGGAGAGTGTCATCACATTCAGACTATAAAATAAGTGACTTTACACTCAAATTGAGCTCATATTCATGCTAAAAGATTTGCAAACCTGGAAACACTTGTGGATACTATAAATTTGCATTCATGGCTATAGGACTACAATTTTTTCAGGTTTTGCTGCATGAGGGAATAGAAGTCTATTTAGCGTTACGTGGTCAAAATGAAGACATCTGCAATTGAGTATGCCATCTGTATTTTTGTAATATGGAGAAGATATATACCACTTCTAGGGGAGAAATCAGCATTTATAATGCATGAATCATCTCATCTTGAAGCAGAAAGTAGATCAGAAGAATCATGTCCTAAAAGTGCTTGCTTCTGTTCATTCATTACAGAAGCAGCCTAGGGGAAAAGTCCGTATTTATATAAATATATATATATATATATTTACAAAATATGTATATACACACACATGCACTGTAGCTGCACTCACCTTAGGTAGTTTAATAAAAACATGATTTCTTCCTTATATTTAACAACTCATTTTAAAGTGATTGTGTTACATGTGCTGTTTAAAGGCAGATTTAGTCTGTAAACACTATTCTTTTCTATACATTTCAGCAACAGTGCTTAGAATGGGGGCTTAGGGTTGGGTTTTTTATCTTGTGAAGAAAACAAAAAACAACCCAGGATGGTAGTCACCCTGTACCTCTAATGACAAGAAATAGGAAATTTTATTTCTAAGAGTTAATGACGTTTTACAATGATGTTTTCTGAAAAAAAAATTTGTTCCCAGATTGTGGAACGTTTTTAGAATGACCATAATTGTAGCCATACAAGTAAACACACAGCAGTCACAAAACTGCAAGGCAAAGAGTTAAAATTAAGAATGAGCACTATAATGAGTAATGAGTTGTAGGAAGTAGCATAGGTGATTCAGTAAATAAGTAGTATTTTCTAGTTTGAATGTAAATTAAAGAAAACTCCCATTTTCATAAGAGTGTGTTTTCAGAAGGATCTTCCTTCATAGCAAATCAAAGTCAACGCATACTTTTGGTTTCTAGAGCACTCGGTGTATGTGGAAGTCACACATGGAACATCCTGATGACAAGTTTTCTCATTCTGCTTGTCCAAACACTCCTTAAAGCTTCAGCTGAATACCTGCTTCTGGAGAGAGGAAAAGAGTGCTGCTCTGTGCTGGTAAAATCAACAGCACGTGTATTTTCATGTCTGGTGGTACTTCAGGCTTCTCACAATTTCAGAGTGACTAAAAGATACAGTCTGACTTTGGGGAAGCCTGTGCATCCTGAGACATAGATATAAAAGTTATCCGTCAGGAGGAAATAAATCAGATCCAGGAGTTTGGGATAAGAGCCATTTATCTCATGGTCCTGCAGGAGAACCTGCAGCAGAAAGACAGCTTCACTGCATCAGGGAGACAGTTGCAGTCTGTGATCAGCTGCAAAGGAAAAAGACTTACATAGACCTTCTAAGCTGAGAGACAGGCAGGCGGGTTGGGAGACTAAATCGGATCTTGTTGAAAATCTACTCGATAAGGGCAAGAGTTTGAGGGGCTAGTACTTCCACAGCCCCTTACTTCTTGGCCATATTCTAATGCCTGGGACTAATAAAAAGCCCTTTGGGTAGACAATGCTTCTGTCAGAAGTATATTGATATTTTTGGCTCGGTTTGTGTCTGCCAGTTGCTGAAATACTGGTTTTGCACAGACAATACAGTAGTGCCTCATTAGACATGTTTCATGTGTTTACAGGTGTATGTGGTACAACAAAACGCTAGGGACTGAAGCACAGCAGTGCTTTTCAGGGTGTCCTCGAGCTCCATGCTGGCATCCCTCTGAAACGCATTTTCCTCTGTGTTTTGTTCACTGTTTCTTCTCTTGAGAATAAAAGGAACACCATAAGGTTTTATAGGCAGGTAAGTGATTATCAGCTCTCACAATGCCTGATTTGTAAAACATAAAAATAGAACAGCCTTTTTACCCACAGCTAGCTCAGATGAATCTTTGGTGGTTTTAAATGCCTATAATGTGCTGCTTACTGGCAAAGCATGGTCCTCATCCGCCTTTCCCCGCACAAGCCAGCTTTGAAAGGTGATAGGTACCTAGAGACAACACTCAGTATAGCAATATACTCATGGGGAAAAACTGAGATTGATTTTTTTCATCTGTACTAGGGTTTTAGCATTTACACTGTTTTGCTAGTATTGCAACCCTATATTTGCACAGGATGTTTATGGTTATTATATCGGACATTTCTCATCTATACTTGCAGAACATGCTGATGGCTTTTTTTTTCTTGAGAGTCAGCTGCTATTTTTCCCCTCCTAGGGAATGACAATGATGCTATTTTAAGTAAGAGCTGATACTTGTAGTCAAAAGACTCATTTCAGTGAGACCCACAATACATTTCTGCTTACAGCACGCTGCCTTGCTAACTCCAGACTTTAGAAAGGCACAGCATTTCTTGCAAAGAATTCAGGGCAAGGTTGATGTAAAAACTCTGCCAGCAAGAGAAAACCTTATCCTATCATCCTCTCTCTCCTTGAGAAATACCTCTTCCCAAAATTGAAAGCCTGTTAAGCCCAGAATTTTAGGGTAGCATTGCTCCCAACTCCTTTAGGTCTAACTACTTGGCAAACTCCAAATGTTTTCCAAATATTTGTATTTACTCTTCCAGACAATACCTGTAAAGCCACAAGTGTGCTTTGCAGCTGCATAAATAAAATGCTGCTACTAAAGTCTGGGGCAGCTGTATATACTTTGTATGCTTTCTGGAATAGGAAGCCATATTTTATTTTTTCAGCAGGTACCACAGGGGTGAAGACATCAATTTCAGTCCTCCTTATTGAACCTTTAAGGAAAACTTGTGCTCTATCCATCAACCAGGAGGCTGGTCTGCTCGTAAGCACTGAAGGTGCTGATCTCAGCTAGATACTATTTTCAATCCATTGCTTGCTGTAAATAGAATTCTGCTAAAAGTAAAGCAAAACTGTGAAGCATAGAAGAACTACGGCGCTGTGTTTTTGCATGACTTCATTTTGAAAGAGAAAACCAATTGATCATACTACATGGCACAATGTAACTCTCAATCTCTCCCACTGAACTGGCTCTCAGATTCACAAGTGCTACAAGGAAGCTTCCCTTTTCCTTCGTGCGCATGGAGGCACTCAAATGTATTGTGAGTACATGTGCCCTGGACCACAAATACAAACCTCAATGCCCCAGAACCTGTTTTGGGTAGGACAAGAGAGGCGACGTCTTTAAGAGATGACAATGTCTGTAAACAGAAGCCCCAGTTTCTTGTTGCCACTGCTAGTGACATGTCCACATAAGAGAGTAAATCTGTAATGTGTTTAACAAGTTGTATGTTTTCCCACAGCTCCTGGGCACAGACTACAATTCTACGAGAGAAATCACTCTGCTGAAGATCCTTCTACCTCCCAAGACACGTTTATATCAATTGGTTTTTGTGGAAAAATAGCAGGATGATGTATGGCTGAAGACGATAATATCTGGGGAAAAGATATAAAATAGTAACCTGTTTCATCTTCTGTCACAGAAGTAGTGGCCTTGATTGAAGGCTCTTTTTTTTTTTTTTTTTCTTTCCCATCTAACATAATAATTTGAACAACACAGCTCAGTTATGGCCATCTAGAGCGTGGTGGGTTGACCTTGGCTGGATGCCAGGTGCCCACCGAGCTGCTCTGTCGTTCTCCCTCCTCAGCTGGGCAAGGGGAGGGAACATGACGAAAGGCTGCAGGTGGGGATGGGGCAGGGAGGTCACTCAGCAATTACCTGCACAGGCAAACAGACTCGACCTGGGGAAACAAATTTGATTTACTACCAATCAAATCAGAGTAAGATAATGAGAAATAAAAACAGAAGTTAAAAGCACCTTCCCCCCACCCTCCCATCCTCCCGGGGCCCACCCTCACCCCCAGTGTCTCTCCCCCTCCCCCCAGCAGCGCAGGGCCGGGGCTGGGGTCAGTCCCTCACAGCTGTCCCTGCCGCCCCTGCCCCCCATGGGGAGGCTCCTCGCCCCCTGCCCCAGCCCGGGGCCCTGCCAGGGCGCAGCCCCCCAGGCCCAGCCGGCCCCAGGGGGGTCACTGCGGGGTCCCCAGCCCGGGCTCCTCTCCCCGCGGGGCCACGGGCCCTGCCAGGAGCTGCCCCAGCGCTGCTGCCCGCGGGTCACAGCATTTATATATATTATAATTATAATATAATGTGAATAAAATTCAAATTTCTTTGGTGATATTCTGTCAGCACTTTCAGACTGACTCATCTACATCTTCCCTGCGATGTGGTACCCATGGAGCTACAGCGAAAGTTTCTATTTTACCCTTCAGACTACTCTACCCCCAGTGAACAATTACATGCTCATTAGTGCTAGTGAGACAGACTAGACAGCTAGAGAACTCAAGACGTGTTGGGAAAATGCCTGGTCTAAACCAAAATAAAGCAGGAATTTGAACATGAAATTTCTATACTCTTTCACCTTTGGAGGTGTTAGAGGTGGACTGAGACGCTTTCAGCTTCCGAAATCCGTTGAAGTTGTTCCACATTTTTGCAGAAACGACCTAATATTAACAATTTCTGCACCAAAACCACATGGACCACCTTATGAATCTTGTGATAGAGTCACACCATAAATATACATGCTTTAGGATTTTTTGGGAATAGGTTGCTTTATTTTCATCTTCTTTTTCCAGTATGCATAGTAAAAAAAAAAAAAAAAAAGAGGGGGGGGGGGGGGAGGGTAACAGTCAGATGAGAGCATTGGCAGATTCTCTCATGCTTAACAATGGCATCAAACTCAGACCTTACCATCACCTTCTATCTCCTTCCTTGCCATCTTCGTTTGATTTTTTTTTTTTAAAGAACATGATAGAGGCTTTGAGATCTCTAATCCTTTGTCAAATGTAGTTTAAAATCTCTTGAAAAGTCAAAAGTTTATTAGAGCAGTAGATGAACAGACAATGTGATCACATAAATCTTATCTTCAAAGGACAGCAGGAAAAAAATATGCCATTTAAAATTTAAAGCCAATTTTTATCTGTTCTTAAGTAGACTTTAATCCACCTTGCAGGAAAAAAACACAAACCTGCCTTGATCTATTAATTATCTATTGTTTTTCCTTACTGATGATGGTTCTTCTAATCTTTGATTTTCAAAGTATTTTAAAAATATTTGAATTATTCTAAGAAGAGTAGTAATTAGACAATTCATTTAATTAATATTTAGTCCATTCCACTTTGAAATTCTGTTTTGAAATATTTTTTATTGTCTCTGATTAATGGGAAACTGCAGTGTTACCATTATTTTCTAAATAATCATCAAACCACCATTTACTACTAGTTCACTATTATTTCTTTTAAATATCTGAAAATTTGTGTTACCCAGATTAAACCTTTGTTTAATGCCCTCAGTAGCGACCAGTATGTAAGTACCTGAAGGAGGCTTTCATGCATCCTTCCTGGTCAAGAACTTTCCCAAACAAAAGGAGAAGGCATGCAAGGTGTGATCTGACTGCAATCAGTCACACACTCCTGCATTCAGAGTTTCTTATACAGTGCCATAGGTCGATTTTGCCTGGGTTTCCTTTTTTTTTTTTTTTTTTTTTTTTAAATTAGAAGTATTTTCAGCTGTCCTTCACTTTCTAACTGGCTGGGGTGAAACCAGCAATACATATTCAATGCCAATATTCTAAATCAAATCTTGTTATCCTACACTATTTTTGGTTTTCTTTATACAGATGATTTCCCTCTTATTTATTTATTTCTGGCTGACATATACCAGCATTCATCTGAACATGCTGATCAACGTAAGCTGCTGTCTGTAATTAGACTTTTTTAATTAAAACAGATTAAAATGAGTGATTTACATGAAATCAGCTTTGCTACTAAGAAACCTTTATTGGTATTTACATGATTGCCTTCTGCACATTTGCTTTTATAATTACACACGTTAGCTCTTAATGGAATGAAAAGGGCACTAGGACCCAATGTTCTTAATCTGCTATCATTTAACATCTCAAAGCTGCCAAATAGGTGCTTGGCTAAGGGAGTTTTTCAGAGGAATAGTGAGCATGAGTTTTGTTCATCTAATCTTGAAGTTACACTTGTACTCCTATCTATTATCAATTGTAGTAAATGGAAAAAAAATAAAATAACCACCAAAAAAACCTAAAGCAACTTAATAGTAACTAAGCCTCTTTTGCAAAGACAATGCTTATAAACAATGGCAAATAAAAACACCTGCAGTTCATCACAGATCCCTTTGAAGTTAGTGTTCTCTGACAAATCAGTGGGTTTGCCGTTGAATAAAAGTGTTTTCAGAGGTGGCAATTATACTCATAGGCTAGCTCACACCTTTTTTTCCCCCAGAAAAAACACTCTAGAAGGGGTCTGCACTGCAAAACTAGAATCTCTAAATAAGAATGATTGTGTTGGCTTTACATGTTGAAGAAATATAGGATGTAATTGGGAAAAAAATGGTCAGGTTTGTTATACTTCAGCTGAGATGAGAGCGTGATGTTGACATCCAAGTACTGCATTAGTTGTAACCACTCTGCCACCTGAAATACATCTCTTTAGTTACCCTGAGGAGAGTGAATTCAGCATTGCTTCCCTCTCTATTGAAATACATTAATACACGTATGAAGAGTCACTTGAACAGTAGGACAACACGCTTTATTTACATGAGGCGCATAACTACAATGCCTGGAGGCACTCTCACTAAAGCTTAAAGAAATAGGTCGACCTCAGGAAACAATCTGTATTCAAAATCAAATAGTTCTAACACTGGACTAGCTTCAAAAAAACCTGAAAAACCAACAAACACCCTCCTATCTCCCCTTCAAAAAAAGCCTTCCCCCCATCAGAAAGGGCTGAGAGATTTGCAACAGTGATTCCATCACGCTTCTTGCATTTCAGTGTATCTGGTTACACAGCCTCAGAAAGCCCACTTGGTAATTTAAGACATTTTCAAAGTAACCAAGGATCCTGGAGGACTTTAGATGGACTTGGTTCTCGGTTTTCAACAAGAACATATATGTCTCTTTTCGGAAATGAAAAAGAACAGACAGAAAGAGAGGTGGAGCAGGGGGCTGTCCATGTCTTTTGCTCAACAGCAGATGAAAATGCCCTATTACTCCCTCTTCCATCTATACTCGCCAAAATTGATCCTAATGTAGAAAAAAAATGATTTTTTTTACCTTGCTTTTTAAAAGAAAAAATAAATGGAAATTTCAAGTATTTCCAACCGGCTTCCATTCTGAGAAGCCACTAAGTAGTTTCTATGACCAGCCCTGATGATCACATTTTCAGATAAAGAGCCTGTGAATTATCTATAAAAATAAATTAACTTCCATCCTGTGATTTAAAAACGATGTAAATTACTGCAAAAGTTAACCTGCATCTGACCCTTTGTGGAATTTCAATATCCTCGGTGCTTTTGGGGACTGAACTTTACCATCCTCTATGGTATGGACAGAGTCTTTAGAGTTTTTCTGGGGCTCCCTTTAGACAGGTCATGTCTATAGCAGTCAACCAAAATTCGGTAGCTGTGTAGACTTCTAAAGAAAACCAAAGAAAACAATAATCATATGACAAAATGTGGCAATGGGGCCTGAAAACTTGCACCATTGGATACTTCTCTTAGGAGTCCCACCTTTGAAAACTGAGGCTGCTGGTATGTTCACCTGCAACTCAGAGGCTGTTGAAGAGCAGCCACAGATCTGATTTATCATTAGAAACCACTTTTGAGACCACACTGCAAAGATACCAAGTATCACAAAGAAGACATCCATTCTTGCCAAGTCTCAAATCTTCTAAACCTCCCTGCTCAACTTTTCAAGGCCATCAATCAATAACATCATAAAACTCACGATTATGTTTCATATATGCATAAAATATGGGTTGTTTGCAACATCCTGCTTGTCAAGCAATTAAAAATCTGCAGGCATTCATAAAACTTAAGGTAGAAGAAACTGTGCAGATCTGAAACCTTCCATAAACATCCATCTGTCTTTCACAGAATAGAGATGAGGAGAATGCCGGAAAACAGACCGTGATAAGGAAGGATGAGGCAGGATTGATGGTCCAGGTTACCTGGGACTCAGAATTGTCACACACACCAGCACCGTGAGTGAGAGCAGATGTCACACGTACGTGGACAGAACCTCACTGGCACTTACCTGTCTGGTTAATATCACAAAAACAATCACTCCTCTTCCAGAAACCTCTTTCAGAAGGACAAGGAGATGCTCATAGGAAACAGCAGTGAGTAGTAGCTATGGTGGTAAAGCAGAGGAAATATCAAATCTATAAGAAGGCCCCGCAGAGAACAACTGAACAGTTTTACCATGGACCCACTGGGCCTCTGCAAGAGACAAGTGCTATTTTACAGACTGCGTAAAGATCTCTCAGTTTTTTGCTAGCCTGGGAATTAACTTACGTTCATGAAAAGGCCTGTTTGCTAATTAATCAACAGAATAAACAGATTTGATTGCCAGGGTCTTGGGGTGTGTGTGTGTGTGTGTTTGTGTGTGTGTGTGTGTAAATCAACCCCCCACAATCTTGATTCAAAAATTCTTTTCAGGGATTTCAATTGTTGATTACAATCTGAAGTGCATTATTATTATTATTTTACACAGTGTAAGATTTTCTGACACTTCTGATTTGTATGAATGTGACATGGCAGAGAATAAATTTAGGCAATAATGGAGGAAAACTCAGAATGGCAGCTTTTTGAAGAAAGCTCAGTTTCCAAAATATTACCCTGTCTTTCTTTTTTAATAACCTGCATAAAAAGAAGGTAGCCTGGAGACTGTATGCTAACCATGAAAGAGGTAAAAGCATTATACATTATTAAACTCTGAAAACATGGGGGTTAATGGTATTACAAAATAACACTGGTTTAGGTGCTGACTGCCCAGAAAAACAGAGTAAACTACTACGAGAGCACCCCACCATCTTTAGTGTGTTATCCTATTAAAAGAGAAAGCAATGCAGGAAAGAACAAAACAAAGGGCCAACCGAAAGAACAGGGCTTGCTGTGGGCAATGATACAAAACCCACTTGCTATTTACAGGTAGCAGACAAGTGCTCAGCACACAGTTTGCAAGGCTTAAATCACGACACCCTGCGATTCACCTTGTCTCAGAACAAGACACATTTGATTACACAATGCTGAGATGCAACATGGATTGTTACTAACTCTCCAGAGGTCTTTGAGGATGAGCTTACTGTGTGCACATAAAGGAGAAAAGCTCTTAAAAGATTGCCAGCTCCTTCAGTAAGAGGAGTCTTCCATGGCTGGGGAGAAGACATCTTTGAGTGACATTCATATTTTTTTTTTAATACTCAAAAATTAAATAAGATGTGATCAAGCCAACTACAATCCTATGTTTGCACTTCAGTACTTGCTACTTAGTAATACACTGATTTTGCAGTTACAGTGTCAGGGAAGCTTGAAAGTTCACAAATTTGGATGCTCTGCTATTTCAAAGCCCTCCTCCTCCAGCTAAAAAGTGTCATCTCATCAACTTTGGCTTAAATGTAATCATACACTGCAGCACTACGCTGCCAGGTTTGTCAGCCACTGAAAGAACTGCGGCTTCTAGGCGGGGACACCTGAGACTTTTGATGAAATATGCGGATAAACAATTTAATGAATAAATAATTAACGTATAATTAAATCATTATTAAAACAGACTTGCATTAGCTATGTGCAGACTATGGTGCTCTCAGCTCTTTTCTGAGACCTAATAGGCCTGACTTGCTAACTTCTTGCATTTTGCACGCAGATCTTTGTCATCAAAAAGTGAACTGCTACCAGTTAGAGTGAGTAGTGCCTTTTGAACTATTCAAAATTAACACACAAATAAACTGTAATCAAGACCCAAACCCATTATTTTTCAAACTATCATAAAATATTACCATAGGTAACTATATTTCTTCCCATTTGCAAAAAATCTCCTTTCCTACAGAAAAATAATTTGATTCAGCACTTACCCATCTATAAAGTGCAAATATCGATTTGCAAAGAACTAACTAAACCTGGTGCAGCAGATTAGGTTCCACAAGACCTAAACTGCTGATTCTGCATCTGTGCAAGTAATTAAAAATGGTATGCAGAGGCCATGAGAACCTCCCATAGATAGTCTGGACATCAGAAATGGGGAGAGGCAGATTTGATGAAGTGTGGGAGTTTTCATGCTCTTCTTTCACCGTGAAATTATGCACAGAAGGCGTGTGCAGATATATATTACACTTTTTACATCCTGTGGCAACGCAAAAACACAGAAGAGAGTGAAGAGGTGTTGAAAACCTCCTCCACATGAATCAGTGTGCACAAGACTGCTCCTAATCCCGTCACCCAGGAACTGTAAGGACTGAGGCTGTATTTAGCCATACACAGAGGCTGTAAAGGAACCCCCCTGCAGTGTCAAATCAGCCGCCACCTCCCTGAAGATTTCTATATCAATACATATTTCCCTGTTCAGCCTGATTTTCTAATAAAGCCAGTTGGTTGCTGCATTTATTCCTGAAACTTCATGACTTGGTAAGTAGACCCCAGAGTTTTACCGGTGCCAACAGTGGGTGAACTTATACATTTAAAGTGCAGAGAAAAGTTTTCCAAACTAGTCGTAACTGCTTGGTCTACAAAATACAGCTTTGTGAATAAATGTCGCTGTAAAAATATTACACTTTGAAGAGCTGAAAACTGTATAGCAAACCTCATAAATTAACTTGCCTCCCAACAACAGGAGTTATAAAAAGGAATTGTCTGAGCATGCATCCATAACACACACTCTCCAGTTCAAGCCTGTTACACATTAGGGCTAAAGAAAATCCTGTGCAATTCTCTCTGCTTGCCAGAAGAGGAATACTGCATGCTAAATACTGTCATGCTGCTTGTGGTATCGCATTTGTCATGTAATCAGATGAAATACTAATTTCAAAGGGGTAAGAATTCTTTGTGGATGCCCAGAAAGTTCCAAAATAAGGTATAATTTATTCTCAACCTACAGCTTTTTTGCTTGTTTGGTTGGTTAGGTTTTTTTGTTCTTCCAGTAGCAGAACCCATACATTTGCCAACATGGAAAGAATGGTCCTCAACAGAGTACCTGGAGAGAAGGAAATAGTAGGCACCTTGTGATGGATGTGGCATATAATCTTGGTAGCAGAAAAGTTAAGGCATGGTAAAATCTGTTTAAGTTAGTAAAAAAAGCTTAGAATAGCTTATGTAAGGCCTGAGACCGAACTGTTTTTATTTTCTTCAGAAGTGAAAGACCCGGAACTGACACGTTTTTCCAATGAAAGGGAATGAAGCACTGATTTGGATTACTATTCTAAGGTATGCTCCCACAATTTTCCACATAGAATGAGACCTTACACAGTACTGACTTAGAAGCCACCTACAACCTCTTGCTTCCCTGACCAGGCGTCTTTTGTGAAGTGAAGATAAAAATCTATACCTTCTTTGCAGCTTCAATAAAGGTTCATGAAAGCTAGTTCTCTGAACACAACTTTTGTAACTTTTCTGAATGTAACTTTAGAACATAAAGGGAAACAATACAGTCATTCTGAAAAGTACAAGGAAACTATAAAAAAATACAGGTGCTGTAGAAAAGAGTTAAAATGTTTTATAAGATCCCCTCCTCTCTTATCTTTGTATTTTAGAAAATAAATCATCACAAGCGTCTTGGAAAAAACATTACAAATATTTCACAAGATTGATGGTAATGCTTTTGCTAGAGCTGGTTGCAAATCCTTGACAAAACAAAGATCTGACAGAAAATGCCGGATCACTGAATCTGAAGAGTTTCATTCAAATCAGTTGCAGGAGGGATTCCCAAGGGATTTGCTCCAGAGCACCAAATCCTGAAAACTGCCAAGCCCATGACTCAAGGATAGACGTACCCTTGCAGATAACCCTGCAGCTACAAAACCCCGCGTTTGGTCATTGCAGCTGACAGCCGTAGTCTCACAGCTGCTAGCAGCAATGACTTTGACAAGCACAATAATTTCATTGAGCAGCTGCAGTATCCAGGGCTCTTTTGGGTCACCAGACAAATAAAACAAAACAAAACAAAACCACCAAACTTTATCGTTTCATCATTTGGATTCATTCATTTGGACTCATATTACATCAAGAGGAAAAAAAAAAGTGGGGAGTGGTGGTGGCGGTGGTATTTCTCCTGGCACCCAGAGGAACCTGGTTTCCAGCCAGCTCCCAAACTCATCTGTCAGCAGAAAAGCCCTGTGTAATAAGTGCTGATGCTCAAATACAGCATTTGGCAATGTTATTTTAGTAAATGAGCCCTCAAGATACAAAATTCTGGATCTGCCATATCTGCATGCATTTGTAACTTCAAATCTACGTCTAGATATATCTGTTTTATTTAACACCCCTTTGTCCTCTTCAGAAATACACAAGTGTCATATCAAATGAAGCACTCTGAGCAAAAATCAGCCCTCTGCTTCTCTCTTCTGGACTTTCCAAACCACTTTAATTCCCTTAGTCAATACCAAGGTGTATGTATCTCCCCTTCTCCTGCCATCCCAGGATCCCAGCTTAACCCTTAAGAGAGAAGCAGGAATGTGCTATGTTATACTAATTTTCTATCAGACAGGGAAAAGAGTGTATGGGGTCTAGTAGGCGCCACTGCTAATTTCTGGAATTAAAAGTACAGCAGAAGGAAATGAAAAAGTACAACAAAACCTTCTAAAATCTGCATCCTTTTTAACACTTGTTGGGGATCACGACGACTCTTGCTACAGGCCATGCTGTAGGAAACCATAATTAAAATGGGGTGGGGGGAAATAGAATAACAGATGTAACTCCTTGTTAAAGAAAGGAGGGAAAAACCCAAGGAAGGCACACAGCAGAGGAAGAGCCAAGCAAGCAAACAACAGTTCCTTTCAGCTACTCAGAGATGCAGTTTTCTGAAGCAAGACGATCCAAGTGCAGAGTGTCTCATAAGACAAGTTTAGTGCTCTGTTTTAATCCTGGTTAATACAAAAAAAATCACAAATGTTCAAATATGAGTAATTTTAACAAGAGAAGTTATTTCAGTTGCTTAAAAGATGCCACAAAAGGAATTGCCTTATGAGGGAAATCAATGTATACTAAGAACCTCACATTCAATTTTAATTGGCTATACTTCTCCATTTGCAAGATTACAATTTGGGTTTGCCTTTAGGAATCTATCCCTGAAATTACCTTGGATTTTAGCAGGAGATACACATGAAATCTATGCAGTAGCATCACTGGAAAAGTGTAGGGTACATTCTTGCTAGTGCTTTGACAAGCATCCTTTGACCCCTAGGCAGCAATGTCCCAGCGATGGCAGCAGCTGCAGAAGCAGGGTCATGCTGGTGGAAGAGCTGTTGGTGCTGTATGAGAGCTTTTATTTTTTTTTATCTTCTTGCATTTCGGCTCTCTGAAGGAAGCCAGAGGTGATGAGATCAAAGCCCTGAGAGGAATGCCTCTAAAATTGAGGGACAGGAGCAGAAAATGGTGGTTCTTTTGTTCACAAAGATTTATATCCTCCTATCAGAGCTTCACTGGCAGTGCGGGATGGCTTTCTCCTTTCCCATAAATCTGTGCTTACCTACAGGTTTCATTAGCAGATTGGGGAACAGAGTGTTATAAATGATTTTACTACAATATCCTATACCATTTATCTGATGTGACATTAGAAATATTTGAATATTCATGATTTCTTTGCTTTATGATATTTTTTACTTCTAATTGTGTGCAAAGCTTCAAGAGTTTGTAGTCTTAAGAACTATTAGTTGAAAGCAGACACCTCCTGGCAGCACTTTTTCAGAAAGCAATTAACTCCCTGTCTCCTACAAAGAAACACATCATTAACATGTACTTTTAAAATTTCGAAAGATATAAGCATTGTAGTGCACCTGGTTTGTCAAACATCTCCTTTAAGGTCACCCTTCCTCCTGCTTCCCTCACTGCTTCTTTGCCCACAAAAAAACCCCTGGATTTTAAATTCACATATAGAATTACAAGTGTTTGTATTGCAGCTGCTTCCCTTTTTATAAAACCACTGAAATCCAAACATAATCCATAAACATGTATTTAGATTTCAGCAAGCTTGTTGACAAAGTCCCTCATCAGAGGCTCTTACAGAAACCAGTCTGCCTTGGGATAATAAGGAAAACCTGCCGGTACGTTAATAACTGCTCAGGACATAGGAAATGAAAGCTACGTGTGATATAATCCCTCAAGTGTAGCTTTGTCATTATTTTATTACTACAGCCTATGCTGGAAGAGGAGTAGGTAAATGAAATCAGCTCCTTATTGGAAAGAGCTCGAGAAGATCTGAGATCTCTTTGATCATAATTGACTACAGGGTTTCCTTTTCAATGTGTGAAAAGGAGCGCAAAGAAGGGTTTCTTTGAGGTAAGAGTATGTGTGTGGTGTTTGGGGTTTTGAGGGTGTTTTTTTACATCATTTTGTGTGCTGCTTGATTTGTTATTTTTTCTATGAAATTCCCAAGGTAACAAATAAAAGTTCCTCAGGTTGATATTAAAACCCTCTGTAACCAAAATTTTTTCTTGTATGGCTTTGAAACAGGATCCCTTTTACCTTGGAACCTATGAAAGTGTTACTGTCAAAAACCAAAACTCAGTTCCTCTATTTATTTGTCCAGCGTGGCAAAGCTCACTGCTTTGATTTTCCAGACACCAAGCTTATCAATGCAATCTTAACCCAATTCTGATAATTAATCACTAACCATTGATTTTCTTTGATTATATTCCGTTCCCTTGACCACTATGTCTAGAAGAAAGTGCCAGGATTATTTTGTTCAATTTGTAATGAGCACAAGATAGCATACATCTAAATAACATGTAACTAATAACAACTAGATGGCCTCTGTTCCTTCATGCCCCAAACTTTATGGCATTTTGGAACAACGACTCTCTAAATCAAATCTTTCCTCCTAAGAAAATTTTAGTAGCATGAACACAGGTCAAGAAATGCAATAAGCTGTGATATGTAGACGTGCTACTGTGATGCAGTGGCCACAGCAGGTCACATTGAGGTCACTCTAACACAACACATCTGTCAACTGTTGATTTGCAAGAATATTCCAGTCCTCAGACACATGAGCAATTGATGGTCTCCATCTCCTTAGCTGGGGTTGAACTAACCTGTAAATTCAATTAACACCAAGGGTAACACAACGATTTCTTCTCTGACTGGTCACTGGACAGTAGCTGTCATCAGTTGCCATCCTTGGGAGGATCAGAGCCAAAATAATATTCCAGATATTGGTATAAAAACAAAAAACAAAAACCAACCAGCAAAACAAAAAACAAAACAAAACAAACCCCTAACAAACCAAAAAAAAAAAACCCAACAAAAAACAACCCAGCACAGAATCCTCTGATGTATATTTTTCTAAGGTGTTAGGATCTCAAGATTTTTTTTTCCCCAAAAGAAGTTTTAATATACATCACTGCTCCTCTGTTATAGATACAGCTATTTTCACCCTCTCAATTGTATTTCTGCCTCTGCCCCACACATTACATTAAATAAATCTACATCTTGCCAGGAAATGTGTTGCAGAGTGACTTACCATATTTCAAATAAAGCTTTGGGAAGACATATCTTATTTTGTCAATCTATTGTAGTTGGTCAGCATGAGGATTTTTAATAGGTTGTTTGGTTGTTTTTTTTTTTTTGTAAGATCTGAAGGTGAGTTACCTAGTTATTAAAAGCATTTTTATATCCTAAAATCCTTCAGTGCCCTTAAACCCACACAACCCTGGGGCAAACTCTATCAAGTTCACAAACTTCTGATGCCCAGCAACAGCTCTATAAATCTGCAAGGCTCCAGCACCTCATGGTATCTCTTTAAAGTTCATATAGCCCTAAGGCAGCCCTTTCCATCACAGCAGGGCCAGAAGGCAAAAAGGCAAGTAGGAGCAGGTGGTACAGTGGACAGAGGAAAACTTCACTGAATCGGTAGGGGAAGGCTTGGCACTGGAGATGGGAGCAAAGAGTGGGTGCACCCGCCCCTGTGGGGTTTGCAGATGCTCTAGGTATCCCTGGCCTGGTGAGCAGAGGTACAGCCTGTGATACATACACAAAAGAGTCTGATTCTTATTTGGATGTAAGCTTCATGCCTCTCGCTACGTATCTGCAAGACGGAAGGAGTTCACTCACGCTTCTCATTATAACCAGGATAATGACCGCAACAAGAAAGGGCGCAATTCAATTCAGAATATCACAACAATTGGGAAAATGGATACAAACTTAAAATTTGAGGCCATTGTGGTTAGTCTGATACACAGAACTCATGAGGCAATACACACAGAACAAGAAAAAACCCAAATGCCACGCATGATTATTAACACCATCACGGTACAGAAAGCGAAGGATTTCTCCTCCCTCTTCCCAGGGTCAGTAAGCTGCTTCACATAACGCCAGGGCTTTCAAGAGTTTATGCTTTAAGGATCTTGCAAGAGATGAGCACCGAGAACAAAAGATGCTAAAATAAAGTGATCATCGTTAGCTGACAAATTCAGCCTCCTTTAACTACTTGAGCATTGCAAAGAGTTCTGGGCGCAGAGACAGGGGGGACCACAAACAAGCCCGCAAGCCTCAAAGTCCGCCAAAAAACAGTATTTCTGATTACAGCTGAATTAGTGTAAACCATTCTCCAAAGTTTTTGTGATTTTCTGTCAAATTAAAACCAAAGCTGGAAAATCGATCACATGAGAACAGAAAATTAGTTTTTCTGCCTATGGATTTATCTTCAGGATTCGATTACAGCTTTTACTGGAAACAACAGTAGAGAATAATAGCACATTTATAGAGATGAGAAAAGAGAAAGACATGGAGTTTAAATAAAAAAATGCTGGCTTTTTCTTCACAAGGTAGAACAAACTTGATGACTAAAATCATGGCATCACTACACTGATGCCAAACCAACATGAAGATTTACAGTATATCCACATTAAGAAATGGATAAAATCACTGGATTTATTTTACAACATTAAGAGCTTCCAGTTACTACTGTTGTAGGGACGTTTTCAGTAACATATACAAATAAGCCATAAGATTTAGATTACTTTCAATGATGGAAAGTAGGAAAGGAAACTCCGTTATCATGTTAGAGAAGTAACCTGCTTTCATCTTGCATAGGTAGTCTATTTGCATTCAGCCTTAGTGCTACACTTGGACTAGCCATCATTAAGTTCCATAAATAACTAACTTTCTCTTTCTCTCTGTTGTTATTTGTGACAGAAAGAGAGCCTATGCACAGTGTAAAATTCTCTGTCTCAAGAGATTATTTTTTTTCTCATCACCAGTAGGAGTAAAGCCAGCTTGAAAAGGAAGTACCACAAATTTCACCAGACTTTCAGACAGCAGCAATAAAAAAGTAAATGTAGTGAACATAAAATATTCTACCAACAATTCAAACATGGGAATACAAATGTCTTGACACAGATGACCAGCATGTTTCCATACACACAGATGACCAGCATTGGTCTATACGTATACAAAATTATATTGTGCTGTGTACTTGACCAATAAGCAAACTTGGGAAAACAAATAGAGCTATTCGTATTTCTGCAAGAGCAGATGTAAAAGGGTGTGGGTAGAGGAGCAAACAGGTGGTTCAGGAGGGAAAGCCAGGACTAGAAGGAGAAAAGGGCAGGTCAGACCTAACCTTTGGTGTCTTTTCAGAATACAAAATAAAGCAGCAGTCCACGTTACTTCAGAGGAAGTAAATATCATAATATAACATCACAGACACATTGATGGGTCGACACAAAAAAAATTAATCCATCAACAGATAAGGTTTGTCCGACATTGAATCTGGGGAGCTGTGTCTGATGGTTCTGGCCTAACCAGCTGATGGAAATTTTATGAACTCAGACAGCAGAGGTTTCAACTTTGTGGGTGAAACTGTGCAACAGAAACAGTTTCATTTGATTCAATTCATTGGAGTATTGATTTTCAGGGTTGATGATTTATTAACGTAACATTCGGTACAGTTGGATCTCCTAGTAATGATGATGCTGTTACTGACACTGGAAATAAATCACTGCAAAACTTTAAGAGAACAGGAGTGCTTAGAGGTAAAAAAATTGGATGTCCTGGATTTGCAGAAGCCTGGGAAATCCCACAAAGTGATATAGCGACTTTTTTTTTTTTTTTTTTTGTGAAAGTGTTCTCCCTTTTGACAACACTGGATGGAGGACAAGTTCATTTAAACGTACCAGGGAGTTTGTAGCCTCATTTTTTACCTAAATAGCTAATTGAACATCCGAAATGTGCATTACGCATCTAATTTAACTTCTTCACTACAAAAGCAATCCTATATGAAAATCAGACAGTGAGCTAGAAAAATGAACAACTAACCATTGGTAAAAATGCTTACCTGTCTTGTGTGGAATGCTCACAATTTTAACCATAAATAACATAAGCAAGTCAACAGGGATGGACAAGCAAATCTAAACTGAACCATGTTTTAAAAATACTATATTTTGATCTCTGTGCTTCTTGGTGACGTTGGCTAAAAATAGACATATCTTCTACCAAATACCTCAGTATGCTAGATGGTAGATTCTGGCATTTCCTCTGCAGAGGTAAAAAATCATTTGCAATACACAAAACCAGAAGGAAATGTCATCAAAACAGATATCCTCTTTGTAGAATTTACTTCCAGACTCAACAGCAATGACAGAAAGAAACTTGCAAGAATCAAACCAGCCCTACATTAACCATGACTGTAAGTTAAGTGGCCAATAAACAACCATCTCTTCCCGTACAAATGGAGCCCTTCAGATTTAATGCAGTTCCCACTGAACAAAACACATATTTAGAACAGCGGCACATTTATGTAGCGGCATAAAGTATAAAAAGGACTAAATTTAAGGACTTGATGAGATGTGGAAATGAATTTGTCTCTTGGTCCAGTCGCCTGCCGTACTGTACCTTCCAATCAGTTCAAATCAAAACCGAGCACTGCTGCAGCGGCTGCGTTAAGATGCCTCATCTCAGTGTGGTGTTGAGACTTGGCTTCTGCTGCATCTCTTATACAACCTTATTCTCCCTGATGGACTTTATTTCTATCGGCCGGGTTAGAAAGACACAAGAAAGGCATGGGTCCCTGTGCTCCCTAACCATCTCTTTGGTGTCTACCTGGCAGATGCCTCACAGGCCACCTACCACTGAAGTGCAGTCAACATCACAGTCATGGAAGATTTTGCTTTGCTAGCACTTTTTCACTTTTCCATCTGCTGACAATAATTTCCCACACGTACCTTTTTAATTAAGGCTGTACTTGGAGGTAGGCAGGTCTTTGTTTTCTTTGCATGGGGAAATGAGTGCAACCAAGATCATCAGGACTCTGCCTACCATGGAAGTAATAACGTTTCTCATCAGCCTGCTGCCGTATTACTGCTCCATAATCACTTTTAGACTGCCTGAGATGCGATCTCAAACAAAACATAGAGCATCCTCTGTGGTAAACAAAGATACACTAAATGCTCAGCAGCACTACGCATTACGAAAATGCATTTATACAAGCTAAATTACAAGAAGCTAATAACTTCACAAGGGGATCATGGCTTCTTTTTCACTAAGGCCAACCAGTTTATTTTGCTTCCCAATAATTTTTTTTCAACCATGGGTTTTTTTTAGTGGGAGAAAATAACCTTGGTAAGCATAATACACTACAAGCAATTCTGGCTATTTAAACTGTAGCCCAGGTACTAGTAAATAAAAAATCCTCAAAAATTCTGTCTCCAATTAGGGAAAACTGCAAAACCGAGAACTAATTTGTCACATTTAGCCACAGCTTGACAAGAGGTGTTAAAGAATCATCTCCCTGAAGGACCCAAATTTCCCTGCTACATTGCTCTGTAGCTGTACTCAAGGGGTGATCAATTAGCTAAAGCTTAGTAAGAGATTCACCAGACTCTTACTACACCAGGGTCAGACCAGCCATTGCAATACAGAGGAGCAGATCGGCAGCCATGTAGTGCTTTCCATACTCTTTCTCCAATGACTCAGGGACTGATGTTGCAAGATGTTAGGAATACAGGTAAGGTCTGACTTCTTGAAAAACATAGGCAACTCAAAATGAAACAGATGTCAAAAATAGCAAGTGGCAACAGATTTCCATGTTTCTTTCTGTGTTTATTCAGGATGGGTCCACTCTTGCAGATTGGCACTCACACAATCCCCCTTGCTTGCTTAGTAAATAGGAAGCAAAATGAAGACAACTCATACACCTACAGAAAAGCCGTTGTGTCAGAAATTATTTGCTGTTTGAGAATTTGAAGGTTTTGCTGATTATGCAGGACTACATCTCTTTTTAATGCTTCTTTTTAACTTCTGTTAAGTAGAGGTGTAGAGGTCTTGGGGCTAAAAACCTGTGCTTGGCTGAATATAACGTATGCTCCAAATAATCTACAATGAAAATATCTCTCTTTCTTTTAAGCAAAATTGAGAGAGAGAGAGGAAGACCTAGCAGAGATATCAAATATGTAAATGAAGCTCGTTTAGATGTAAAAAAACTGGCTGTGAATAATGTTTGTCTTAAACCCTGGCAGCTCTGCCGTGAGCTTTGTAGCAGAGTAGCATGGATCTTCACTGCTCAACGTTGGGAGCAGCAGCAACCACCTCCTCCTGCTGCTGAGGGAAATGTGGAGCAAGAACTGGAGAGGTGGATTATGCAGGTGTTGCCTCAGCAGCAGGGGAGTAAGGGAAGGGGAGCAAATTTGAATGATTAATACATCCCCAGGTGCTCTAAGACTGCAGTCCAGTTCTGAGAATCTTATTTCATGGCCTCTGCAAATGAGTGCACAGAACGTGCATTATGCTGAGCCCGTGTAATGGTGATGTCTAAAGATTAAGAACTAACCGATGGTGGGACCAGCAGAGTTCTTGAGCAGAAAAACAGATAAAGAGGAAGTAATCTCAGTTATTCTCACCATTTGTCATTATCTTTTCTGCCACTGCTTTCTAGTTATAACCATATTGGATACCTTCAGCTGCTTCTAAAAAGTTTTTTAAGCCAAAGATTCAGTATGTGAGCATTCGTCCAGAGGAAAAAAAGTGCCATAATTGAAAACCTGACTTGGTTTAATTTTAGCTGTTCAAGTTGAGTAGCACTTACTCAGATGTGTAGACACAGTAAATTCAGGGGATTGCAATTTACTTCTGTTTTATCCTAGATATGGCAACTCTGTCATATGTAATTAATCTCCTTCACATCCATCTACCCTGATGGACCTGACTCTCTGAGCTCCTTTGTCACCGGTACATTAATGTCAGGGAGCCACTTTCTGCTGACAGTGACAAAGTTGTAAATCTGAGGTAAGTCTGTTTATCAGAGATGAGTTCAAAGACATGTAGGATTTGTCCCAGTCAATCTGCTTCAAGCCCTGTGCATATGAGAGGCTGCAGAAAGATCCTCTGCGAAAGGCTTGAGTCGGGCTCCATGTGAGTGATGCTCTGAGAAGCAGTAATGCAAGGCACAGACCCCAGAGGTGGATTCGTAATTTGCATCATGTACCTTGGAAGCTGAGTTAGTGGGGTTGCAGCTACTTTACTTAGGCTCGCTTCATGAGCAGAGTGCCTAACTTAGGCGGCCTTGGACATTCTCTGGATACCTTCCTTTCCATTTGTGAAACAGGGAGCATAGGGAGTTGTGTTAAACTAGCCAACTTACTTGGGTCCTTCAACCTGCCTCGTGTAAATAGCCTGTCCACTTACCCCTACAGATTTATCGCCTCCACATGCAATGCACCTCTTGATCACAAACTGTAACCTCCACTGATGTTTCCATTGAGGTCATTCACTTGAAGTTAGGAAAGTTCTCCTGCATCTGACTGACTGTACATAAGCATTTATGACCCTACATCTGATGCCCTTCTTGCATAAAATGAATTTGTCTTGGTAGGTGCTTGATTGAAACTCCTGTTAGGCTAAACAGTCACCTATAATTATGAAGGAGTCCTCCTAAGAACTGGGAAAGATCAATTCCTCCCTTACACGGGCATCATTGCAATCAGCAGGAATTACAGTGGAAGAACAAGAGCCAGGCAGAAAAGCATAAACAGATTAAAAGCAGAAGTGATTATTTTAGTAATTAAACATTTCATAACTGAAATTACATGAAATGCAAAAGCAGCATGAAAGGTCAGAAGAGATTTTTGAAAGAGTGCTCCAGAGGAAGGGAAGGGGGGGAAAAATGCAATTAAACACAAAGATAGAAGGTTATGATGCATAGAAGATTATTACAAACAAGTGGCTGCCAGCAACAAACTGCATTGTTTTGAATGTTTAATTAATAAAATAATCTTTTTCATTAACCGTTGCCACTGGGGAAGATGGATTGGAAACAACATGCAGAAAACAAAACAGACACATTTCTTACTTGCTTGTATTTACACAAATGTAGAAATCTGAAAAGCAAAATTAATTCTCTCAATATTAAGGGTTCAGGATGAATATGTGGTTATTACTGATACTGCACATGGGGGTTGAGTTTCCAGCAGAATTTCGGAGTGGAGAAAGGCCAGGAGGTTGCCTGCTTGAATCTCTGCTGGAGCCTGGAGAGCACACTAGAGAAGAGCAGCCAGGAGCTTTGACTCCACTACGTGCAAAGCCACTCCTGAAGGCTGCTTGTTTCTTGGTTCAGAGCATGACCTTCAGCCATTTTGGAGGTAGTTTCTAAAGACCCACATTCTTTAGCTGAACCACATGACACCGCAACTAAACAAGACATAAGCTCTAATTGCCTGGTGAGAGAAGTCTGCAAGATGTACTGATTATCTGGTATGATTCCAAATAATTTTTTTTCTCTCTCCTCAAAATTGCCAGTTCACCCTGACACAAGGCATTATGTGTCCCCCTGCCCTTTTCATCCCTCAAAACATCTCAATAGATATCCAATTCTTGCCGTAAAAACCCTGACCCTTGCAATCAATGAGACTACCTCCCTGGCATTGCCTAAGTCAAAGCATGGGAAGGAGGAACTGGGGTAGCAACAGGAAAGCACTGTTGATCTTCAGTTAGGTGTGAAACAGAACAAGGTCTTAAAAAAAATAAAAAGATTAGTCAGGATGAGTTTGTTACAACGCTCTGGGTGATGCTCTGTTTGTGTTGAGAAAGGAATGTACTCTGAATAATTAGAAAAGATAAGGTGGGCACCTGAAGGAGATAAGGAGACCATTAAGTCAGGAAATCCTTGAACAAAGAAAATTGAAAGGTTTATTCCACCTAGATCCCACCTATTATGAATGGAATGATTGGGTGTCAAAATCAAATGAATATGTATGTAAAGATTTTGTAACCTCTCATGAAAACTGTATAAAATACCTAACTTTTCACAGAAAACTTCAAAGTTAGTTTGTCCAGTGTGAACTGGTAGCTCCCCAATGTTGCACAAAATAAATACCTTTGCTGCTTAAAGACAAAATTCGTCTCTGAGCAGTTATTCTGCACCCTTTTGGCACCAGTGATAGTAGATGCATCTTACTGCTAGTAGATACCCAGCAGCAGCCTCCATCAGCAGTTAAAAAAATCCTACCTTCTCCCAGAAGCTTGATCTCAAATGTGGAGAGGCCATGTTCAGAGAAGATGTAACTCCATAAGAATCAGCTATTATATACACGAGACTCTCCCAGTTACACACAAGCAGCAGTTTTGAAAAACTTAGGAAAATTGCCCATATTCAGTCAGACTTAGAGGGTCTGATACAAACGTGATCCAAAGGCATCTTTATTCTGAGATCTTATGTCCCCTCTGCAAATCACAAATACACAGAAATAATAAGAAGCCAGCAAAATTTGCCAACAGAATTGTTTGGATGAGCTACAGGATGCGTGTTTGTTATGAGTAATACTCAGAGGTAGAAAAGGTACCTGAGGCAAATAATACCCTTAAAAGAAAAAAAAAAAGGGGGGGTGGGGGTGTGTGTATGTGTGTGTGGAAATTACACCAGCTCCTAAAACTGCCAAAAGTCCTAAGCAACCATAAACAGGTGGCAATGACCGCATGTGAACAACACCCTTTTCTTTGTACATATATCTAACAGGTAGTTACCTCCTGTGAATCAGAAAGGATAAATAAACTCTTGACAAGAATAGAGACTGAAGGTGTTTGTTATTCTCTTCTAAGAGGAAAAAGGCGAGCGGGTGGCCTCTGAGGGCAAAGGAATTTAATAAAGGGCCAGCGTGTAGACGTTCAACCTCTTTCTTTGTGTTCTCTGCTTTATGTGTGTTTTGCTATGCCAACACACTCCCCTTCTCCCTTCAGCATTAGTCCACAAGGAAAGCTGAGCTGTTGCTCAGAACTCTGACACGATCCATGATTAAAGCAAGACCTTGATCAAATGCAGTTTTTAGACTCTCAGCTTGCTATTCTATGCAAGAGAGTGACTTTGTCACACCACATGAATCAAAAGCCCAACTGGATGCTGTTGTAAATAAAAACACTTTAAACAACAACAACAACAAGGAAGACTGAAACTTTGATCAGGCTACAGTTAATTGATTAAAATGTCCATTTCGTTGTCCTTTCATGTCTAAGCTTCAGTAAACAACATGAGAGAGCAGAACCCAGCATGCAATAGTAGGAAGGAGGCCACAAAGGAAAGCCGTGCAAGTAAACAAAGATTAAAAAGAGAGGAAAAAAATAGATTATACAGAATAAATACAGAAACCTACTGTGCTCATGCCCAGCAGCTTAACCCAATTCTCCAGCTATGCCACTAAAAGGCAGAGGAATTTATAACCATCAGCAAAACACAAGCTCTTATTTACATTTATTTTTCTCACAGTAACCATATGAATTATTTCCTACCAAAAACACAACATGATTTTTGCAAAACTAACCTAGTATAATGCTTCCAATATGAAAAGGATTAAGCACTGGGAAAGGATATTGACTTTCATTCTGATGAAATCTGAAAAGAAAACTTGTCTTTGGTTAACAAATAAGCCAGGTTTTCCACTCTGTTAGAGGCGGAATTGCTTTAGTTGCAATTTCTCTCTCATCTGAGAGGTATCAGGATGGTTCCCAAGATTCAAGCATTTCCAAAGACATTCAGACACATTAGCAGCAGGAAGGGCCACTGAAATACTTCAGGATTCTTACAAGTAGTCAGAAAGCTTTCAGGCTCCTTTTCTTATGCAGCCAAAAGAGACCCCCAATCCCTCCTTCTCCCCTCAGGCAATTCAGCACCCCGATACTTCAACTTCTGCTCTCAGTCTTCTCTCAAGAGAGTCAAGGGTCCCTCCACATTTCAAATAAAAAGCCTAGGGACACCCACCTCACTTATCAAAGTCCGTCCTTTCTAAGTATCCCTCTCAGCCTTGAATAACTCCTTGGAACTAAATCCACTCATGCTTTGGCTTAATTTAACAATTTGAGGTGCAAGAGTAATCTGAGACTGAGAGCTGCTCTTGGAGAAATTCCAGGTCATGTTTTTTCTGTACAGAATAGTGTTCTTTCTTTTTTTTTTTTTTTTTTTTGGTTGTTGTTGTTATTAATGAAATGTCCTGCTTGGTTGCACCTCAGCGTCATTTGAGCTCTGCAACAGATTCAGTAGGTGAGTACAGGAGGGAGAGGGAGATGCAGGTGTAACCCACTGCGTTTCAAATGCTCTGAGTGACTCTGAAAGTGCAGTGGGCTGAAGTAAATCAGCAACCGCCAAAGATAAAATGGCTTATTCTTCTACGGACTACTGAAATTGTCATGATAGATAATAGATAGGTAATAGAGCTGATATGATTTGAGGGCAGTAGCTACTACAGAGCAACAAAGCTACATAATTCAGACCTATAAATTGTAGAGGTAGGTGTATAACCCAAAAAGGCATTTATTAAACCTCACCTATCATCCTAAGAAGGCCTGGCACTCAGCCCTCCCCTGTCATGGTAAATCATTGCACTCATTTATTTACTAAATGTGTTTGTTATTAAAACTTAAATAATTCACTTCCATACCTGGCTATTGTTAGACTGTCTTTTCCACATGCATAAAACAAAAAGGGGGTTTCCATCCATGAACGACTAGCATCCTTGTAGTGTAATGTGACTATTATATTTCCACTAAACTAATGTAGTGGAAGAACCAACAAATTGCATTATTTATTTAGAAAGTTGGCCTAGGATTAAGTTTTATTAACATACTACTTGCCTTTCTAACTTTTCTTTGGGCAGTTGGTGAAATCCTGCATGTGCAATTCAGTACTGTCTCTTAAAAGAAAAAGAGCATTGAGGAGAGGGATGCAAACAACTACACCTACACACAGCACAACTTTCTTAAATAGTTGCTTCCCACCTCCAGTTAATTAGTCTATATTCAGTCAAGATAGAAATTTGATCTAAACAGTCACTGCATCAATATAATTCTGGTCACTCAATTTAAAGTACTGCCAGCCAGACTGGAAATGGTGATGTAATATACAAGGCTGTTCCTCAAACTAGAAGTTTAGACTTACGAGTTTCTAAATTTTAACACTTCCATTGCAAAACGTGGCTTTACTTTATACCACCTGGCTACCTTCAGCCAAGATTTTTGTCCAACTTGAGAAACACCATATTCCTCTGCTGCAGGATAGATACCTTGCTGTTCCTTTCTCCAGCAGCTACTGTTTTCCTCAGAAAGCCTAAAAGGCTGCAAACGTAACCCTCCTTCCCCTGCTCCTGCTCTCCTTTCTCTTCTCTTTCTCCATTACCTTTCCCCAGCTCCTGCTCACCCCCCTGCAATGTGCAGCCCAGCAGCCCGGTGACCGAGAGCGGAGCTGCCCCTCATATCTCTGCTCCCTTTGGAAAGCTCTGCTGGGCCCCACAAAAGTGGGAAATTGATTTTCAGAGCCAATGTCAAGCATGTGGCTTTGGGTGGCATAAATCTGACTGGTCTGATTTCCTAGCACCTGCTTTACTAGGATTTCTTCTTGGCTCAGACTTCTGGTTATGCCTGCACTAACTCACGCGTCTGCAGCACTTTATGACCTAAACTGCCAGTCTGTGACGTTTCTTCCTTTTTTGATACGCGTTCCCATCACACGCTGGGCTTCTAAATTGATCAAATTTAAGCCTAGTCTGAGAAGGGGGGGAACAAAAAAAAAAAACAAAAAGTATATTTTAAACTTCGTATTGCTGCATCAATACATATTGGAATAAGAAAGGTTTAGTTGTCACAGCAACTGACACATTTGCAGGCCACAGTGATTGCTGTCATCTCTAGACCTCACCTACTCCCCTAAATGGAGAAAACCTGCAAGAAGTATGAATGGCACATAAAGAGTTAGTCATTGATTAAGAGATAAATGCTTTTGTGCGTCACAGCATCAGCAAGGCTTCGCGTTGTCACAAACAGGCGCTCTCAGTTCTCCGTTCTCCGTCCTCACTTGCGTGAGAAGGCAGCAGAGGCAAACATTTGAGACATTGCGAGGGCATGTCATTAGCAGTGAGGTTTATGTTCTGATTAATTCTTGCCTAGGTGAATATTTGGGTCATAACTTATGTCCCAAGTAGAAACGCACAGGGGCAACAGCCAACTGACCTTCATTAGAAGGTGTTTAATTTTTTTCCAAAAGTAAGTGTCACTACTTCTGCTCAATAAAGCACACTGAAATCCCCCTCCCTGGGATGCTGCTCAAATCGACAGTTCCCTTAGCGAAACCACCAGCTAACCAGCATCAGTCCTTGCCAGGACTCCAGAGCATTTCTTTATGGCCATCAACCACATGGAAAAGGAGGGTGGGGTGTGTGCAGGTGCCTTAGGAATAGCATACGGGGGGAAGGCAGGAGATACTTCTGTCTTTCTCAGCCTCTAAAGCCTGTAGAGGTAAGGCTGAGTTTAATTGCCCTTGTAAGTCCCTTTCTCTTTTGCGAAGGTGTCGTATCATTTGAGTCTGTGTACAGTTTGGGTCTCTGCGCCCTGGGACAAATAGCTTCAGTTGCAGTACCACACACTGTGTGCTTCGAGCCTTGCAGCTGGCTGGCTCATGGGATGTCTCTGTTCCAGGCACTATATGAAACAACGAATAATTATTTCTTATTCTAATTTTTGGTAGTTACCTTGCTTTGATATGCTTCTATCATAGCCACAAACACCACCGTCTCTTTTCCACGTTGAAAAATCCTCTGTAGTCTGCCTAACCTCTACCCACGTGGAAGCTATTTCACACTTTTTGGCCATCCTGCCCCTCCCCTCTGTACATCAATCACATAGTCTACTGTGTGCAAGGAACGCACCCTGCACACACTCTGCCAGAATTATTTTTCAGCAGCCGTTGCATTTTAGCTTTTGGGCATTAAACTAAAATTTTCAGAAATTATCCACTATAACGTTAGAATCCCTTTCCAAAGCTAGTGAAAGTTAGTTCAGAGCATGGTGCATAATTGCCTTCTGCAGTGGAGCACTTAACAAAAAAAAACGCATGCTCCTTACACGTGAACGATGTGCCTCAATGACAGAACAAATATAGGAATTACCAGCAGGCTCCAAAGAAGACACAACCCACCAAAAATTTATCCTCCCAGATTCTTCATTCCTTTAATTATTCTCTGACTGTCCTCATGATAGTGCTGGGTTCTAGCTGGGAATGGAAGTGGATATCCAAAATGTTGCTGGGCATAACCAGCACAACTAACTTTTATTTCAGAACCAATTTCTACTGGCAGAACTTAACTGCTTATCTGATATTTACTATTCCTTGAAGACCCACATTAGCTTACCTAATTGGGGCTTTCCCGCACCTCTCTGACTCTTTGACTGCTTACCTTATAGACATTGCTTAAAACTCCTACATTTCCAGTTATCTGATAAAAAATACACTGCTGAAAACAAAAAGTCAAGATGATTTCCTGTTGTAACCCAAGTAACACTATGTAAAAAGAGAGGAATGACCTTTCTACATGAAGCACTAAGACAAAATCAAAAATTAATCAAAGAGGTAGGACATATCATCTTAGGTGATGAAGGGAAAAAAGATAAAGAAAGAACCAAGTTCCACAGTCACAGTGGTTAGTCTCAAATCACATTGCATTTTGTTTAACTTGTGCTTAAATACTGGATCGTGTAACATCACTTCAAGGCAGTTAATATTGCAATAGTGAGAGGTTATTAAAAAGAGTTCACAACTTCATTAAACAAGTATCTCCAATGCTGGAAATTACATTTTTAGATGGATAAAATAAAGTGAAACATTATCTTGACTTCTAAAGTACCATTATTATTCCTCCTTCCATTTTTGCTTTGGCTTGAAGAACGTCAGTGGCGTACCTTAATAGCATAAGATACCCAAATAAAATGTTGTAAAACTTCAAATCTGTAAATCTCAAGGCATCCAAATCAATATACACTGAAGGACAATGCAGCTGGGGCTAAGGGAAGTGAATTATGCCTACCATGTACAGCCTTGGTGGAGTTTTATTAAAGAGGAGAAAAAATTACTCCAAAGCTCCAAGGTATTTTATCTCGCCGAGTTAAAAACTTGTGAATATAGTGGTTTTAGATGTAAGTAGTGACATTTTTACTAAAGTAGCACGAATGTCACAGCAGTAATAATAGCCCACTTGTGTCATGTCCAGGCTTAAGCATATACGCACACATGGAGAGACAGAGAACTGCTGTCAGTCATATCTTTATTGCTTCTACAGTGACTGATGCTTTGCTGCCTGCACATACAGCCCCAGTGCCAAACTTGATCTTTTTTTTTCTCACTTAACAGCCCAAATGTACATCCCCAGCCACTAGTTGGATTTTCTGTTATTGCCTCATGCTTGCTTGATATGTGAGCTCTAGGCAACTGAGTTCTTCTCTCCAAGAAACATCAAACAAACAGCACTCTGGAAACACTAAGCGCTGCCCAGTATCCCTCCCATCTGACTCCGATTAAGCTTAAAATATAAAGAGCTAATCTTGCCAGTACTTATTGCTGGGTAAGTACTGACTACCATGAATAATAGTCCCACAGATATCTACCTGGAGTAGACACACTGCCATCACTTGTAGTACTAAATCACTAAATTATTAAGTAGTATTGGGGTAAAGATTACACAAGCAGATATTTAACAGGTACAATATCTAGGTGCATTAGCTTCAGACATAACAAGACAATTTTCCTGCAAGTACTGTGCAAGCAATTTTCTTTTCTTCTTTGCAACAGAGTAAACCACTTCCACACCTTGGAAAGGCAAACAAACAGCTGTGCACAATATATTTAATAATATACCACTAAAAATATTTCTGTTGAAATAGAATTGCAGCACCAAGCCTCAAGCTAATAGCTTTTATGGATCCATTAGCTTCACTAGTTGCTGAATTTTTGAAGTGGAATAACAGATTTGCACATACCACCTCAAATTGTGCCTTGCAAGGTGTGTTTGCTAATTTTGAAAGATGAAGCTAGTAATGTGATATCTGGATGTGTCTGAACAGTGCAGTATATGGACTGCAATGCTTTTTAATCTCTCCTCGAATTTATGAATGTGCCGTATTTCAAAAAGCAGGGGCTTTTTCAATCATCTCATTTAAGTGTCAAAGATGCTTAGTACAAACATTGAGAAGATATTCATTATTAGGCTATTGATGCATTTGTATTTCGACAAGTAGTCATATCGTGTGTTTCAATTTAATTTTAAACTTAACATCCAATGCATGTAGAACATTTTTACATGATTTTTAAAATTCCTAATATTTATCAGACATAGTCTTCTGGTTGATAATAGCAAGTTTTGCAAAACTACATTTCCACAGGTAATTAAAGTAATTTCACCTAACTGAACTCACTGCTGTAGTATTCCTTTTTATTATTATTATTATTTTAATGCAAAAAATGCACAGTGCCTGCCATTAACTGAGTTTACCTCTGAAAAAGGACAGCTTGCTGCTGGGAATTCCTTGCAAATCAAATGTATTTTAGCCCATGACCAATGCTGGTGAAATCTATGGATAGGACCTCAGGGTAGATGGCTACTCCTTCACAAGGAAAGCATAAGATGCAAAGGGAGATGTCACATCACAGGCTATGTAACATGTAAATCGAACAGTGGGCTAGCCTCTAGGGAGAGGTTTTATCCTCTAGGGAGAAAACCAATGCTTTTCTGGAGAGCAGTTCAGGTCATCAAAGGAGGATCTACAGCTGGACTACCCACCTAAAGGAGCTGATATCTCTCCTCTGATTATAGGGAAACCCTGTGAATGCTAGCCAGACCAAGTGTTTGCGTTCAATGTTTAGGGCGGCACGCAATTAAAAATTCACCCAACAGAAATACGTGTACATATACATATATACAAAACAAATCAAAGAACAATTGTTCTCGAGCCCATCAGAGCTAAGCCATGTATGAAGGGTTGCGTTGCCTGTCATATTCCAGCTGGATGCTTGACATTTCATCTGCAGCCCTTCCTCGCTACACGTGTGGGTGCAGCTCCAAATAGTCCATCAACACCACTTTCTTCCATTCTTGTTAACAATGGCAGCAGCACAATCACTTGTTGCTCTGAAACATCTCCACTTTATAGAAAAAAAAAAAAAAAAAAAAAAAAAGAAGTGTAAGGGAGGGTAGAATCCCACCTAAGTACAGCCTAACTCTGACAAGAATTCTGGGTTTTTTTGGATGAAAGGGAGGCCAAACAAGGAAGTTTTTCAGGACTGTTGGATAGGACCTCCTCTGAACTAGTTGCTTTGGGGGGCTTTCTTGAATGCAAACGATCTACCATAGTTTTATCAGTACAAAGGGATATTTCCTCGGCTACAGGAAAGAAGCTTTTCAAACTACTGAGCTATGTGTATAAATAACTAGGGAGAAAAACAAGGCAAAAAATGGAGATAAACACAAGTAAATTGCTAGGTAATCTTTCCTGTAGATTGCACTTTAGCTAAATTACCTGTACTGATCTTAATTATCCAAATGGCTCCATTAAACAAATGAGATGTCTGAGAACCACACAGGAATATGTATTCTGATTTTGCTCTCCAACCTGTTTGATTAATATGCTACAAAGCTAATTAATCCTAAGGGGAAACATAAGAGTTGTGCTTCATATTGCACAGGTTACTAGTTGTTAAGTAGTAATACACCCAAAAGAAATTTCAATCTAAAGGGTGCGTTCACTATTCATATGTTCTCTATCTAATATTACATTTTAAGACTGCTTAATTATTGCTGACCTTTCCCTTAAAACCAAGTATTTATAGCACAAATTTGAACATTCAAAACATATGACAGAGAAGTTGTGTAGACAGTCTAGCAGAGTTCTACTTATAGGAAAACTTTTAGTGTTGTCAAGTACTGAACTGCAAACTACAGTGCTCAAGTTGATTGTGCGACTAGAATTTTCCAAAGAGCAAAATTTCACCACAATATTTTAACCCCTAAAGCAAATAAGTGTCTGGCTTTGGATAGGATAAGAATCCTGAAGATTACACTTAATATTTGTTTACAAGCCTGTCTTCCATACAGAAGACTACTGAATCCTATCATGATATATAAATAGATGACAATATATGCTCCATAAAACAGGATAATACTTTATTCTCCTGCATATAAATTGAGCAGACAGCCTGAATTTGAAACAACAGTAAACAGTACATTTGAAAAAACTTTAGAAAAGAGTAGAAAAATCAATGACTTAAGGAGGAGTATCTTGAGTATCTCTGCAAAGCCCTGCCTTGCATTGCCTTACAGTTCCATAGAAAGAAGTTTAAGAAGTAAAATGCACTTTTATCAAAGTTCAGGTTAATGTGCAACTTCATCACAAACCATAAGTTTTTAACAGGAAAGAAGCTCTTTAGGTGAACTAAAAGGCGGCTGAGACCCAGCTGAAAAATACGTAGTCTGTGATAAACTGTTACAATAAATAGTACAAGTCGGCTTTATTGTTCTCTACTAAAATTAAAATTCAACTTTGTGAGATTGACAGAAAAATAAGCTTCTGAATTGGTTTGATGAGTAAAAAATAGGTACACACAAATAGTCTAATAACTGCCATCTGCTACAATAAACAAAGGTGTATACAAAGGAAAGTGTACACACTTTAAGGTAAGATGCTCGGATAGAAACATGGTGCTCGTGGTCTCAGAGCATTTTTATTCCTTGGCTATAGGAGAACTACAGACACAATGCAAAGAACACTGAAGCAAAGGTTTTGTGGGTCAAATTCTAAGAGAGATGAGATCTTAGCATCAGTCAGGTTGGAAAAGACCTTTGAGACCATCAAGCCCAACCGGTAACCCAGCACTGCCAAGCCCACCACTAAGCCATGTCTCTAAGCACGGTATCTACATGTTTCTTAAACACCTCCAGGGGTGGTGATTCCACCTCCCTGAGCAGCCTGTTCCGCTGCTTCACCACCCTTTCAGTGAAGACGTTTTTCCTAATATCCAGTCTAAACCTCCTCCGGAGCCTTGAGGCCATTTCCTCTTGTCCTGTCACTGGTTACCTGGGGTCAGAGACCAATCCCCTCCTGCCTACAGCCTCCTGTCAGGCAGCTCCTTCTTTCCAGGCTCAACACCCCCATGTCCCTCAGCTGCCTCTCATGAGACTTCTGCTCCAGACCCTCCACCAGCTTCGTTGTCCTTCTCTGGACACACAGCAGCACCTTGTAGCCCAGTGGTTATGCCACTGGAGAGTCTGGGCTTGCCTTTGTATTTCAGGACATGGACATCCTGCTCTACCTCAGGATGTTTTCAGGGAAAGAGAAAAGGGAGAGAACTTCATAAGGTACATTCACTCCAGCCTTGCACATCCAAGAAAACACCTTCCTGTACCCTTTACATGATCATGCCTGCTCTGTTTCCACAGATGGAGTGGATCATGGTGGGCATGGTTCTAAATCTTTCCAAACTGTATGCCTTAGGACATGAGGCTCTTGCAGTTTGATCATGTATAAGAGACTTCCCACCATGCAGGTTAGCATAAGATTTCCCACCGCTGGAGTACTACAGGTTTTTGTAAAATATCTCTTCCTGGCAACTGGACAGCAAAGAATACCACTGGAGAGATGAACCAGTGGTTTACTTTAGGATTTCAGTTGCCAGTTAACCATGAACTTTAATTTTACTTTGAAATCAACCAACACGGCATTAACAAAACAACAAAAGTATATTTGCTTACTACAGTCACCATCAATATTATTTTATGTTACATGTAATAATATTTCTATGAAATTGTACCATTATTCTACTATTTATGAAAAAATTACTTGACAGCTCTTCAGCATAAGAAAATGTAAGGATTAATTAGTCCTGCAAACACACATTCTGCTAACTATTTTTAAGAGTCCGGGAAGCTCCTCACAGACATTTAAGTATGTGAAACAGAGATATCTGCCAAGCTTAAGGGCTAAAGATTTAGAAACTTTGTGTTCCCAAAAGAAGGACTTTTCCCAAAAATAAAAGTCTTGATGTTTCTTCAAAGATGTGTTAAGCTGACTGTATTTGAAATACTTAAACAAATAAAGCAAAATAAGAAAAAATATCATCAAGGTGTTTCAACTACTGATAAGTTTTATAAGCACATCTTTGGCTAGCAGCCAAATACAGGCTGCCACATTCAAAAGATTACATATAATTTGGCATATTTCTCTCAGAGGGATGTTTTAACTATCAGTGGAACACAGGCAATAGAGACAAAAACAGCAGATGGGATCAGAACATTGGTTTACTAATCCAACTAAAAGCATTTACATGAGAGGAAAGTCAGAAACAACCTTAGTAAAAAATTATATTCTGTAATCGCAAAATAAGTCCTCGCAATACACAACGTGCCCTTGCCTTTTAGTGTCTAGAGAGGATTTCTTACTCCATTCTTGATTTCTCTCTCTAATCTGCCTTAGCCTTCTGCAAGAAATAAAAAACCAATTTAATGTCAGGGTAAATTTTTAAAAATGTTAGAATACCATCTCTCTTTTAGAGCTCTGTATGGCTACAGGAACATATTATCAAGCTTATAGGTAGCAATTTTTCTTTTGTAAAATGCACCTTTGCAATTACAGAAATTATTGCCAAAGTTTATCAACTAGATTTGTGCACGCACACACAAACACATTTTCAAGCAAAATATTTCCTTTTTTTCCCTGTTTCTCAGAATAGTTAGTTGTTACTTGTTGGTAAGAAAAAGCTATTGAAATAACAAAAGCGGCAAGCGAAAAATATGAAATGGGGAGATCTGCATGTTTCATAAGCCTTTGATGATTTTCTTTTCAGAACAGTGTCCACACTTCTGTATTTTGGATGCTTTATCTTTTCAGTTATGATTACATAATGCTCCAGTGGGCAGATTAAAGAGGAAAGAAGAAATGGTAAAAAAGTAAGAGGAATAAAAACAGTGGAATGCTAGCAAAAGGAATGGAGGGTGGTGGTGGGGTGGGGGAAGTTATGTGAGCCAGCACTGCAAGAGGTTGAAAAGCAGCCATCTTCTATATTACTGGAAGCCTCAAAATCATTGAAGCTACTTTGCCAAAGATGATAATAGAAGCAAAGCTGCCTCTTGTAAAGAAGGCCATAAGCTGTTAGCAAGCCTAAAAGTATACAGAGCCTCAACCAACACAAAACCCTTGGGGCACAATATGAAATGTGGCCCAAATGAGGGCACGCTGGGAAGCAGCTTAGAAGGAGGAGGAAGAAATATTCCCATCTAGACCTTTTGGGATAAGACTGGGGGGAAAAAGGAGACCATAGGTAGGAAAGGGAGGCCATAGCACAGAACTGGGCAAAGATGACAGAAAGACATGGAAAAATGAATATGGGGAGAAGGAGAGACAGGAGAAGGTGAAAAAGGGGAAAGGCATTCATAGTGTAAGCGGTTGGTTTCTAAATGCCCCCAGCACTTCTGGGGAACAGCAAGGGATAGTGGAAGAAAAAAATGGGAAAGGAAAAGGAGAGCACATGCAGGAGATGGGAAGATCAGTCAGGCCTGAAGCTCTGAGACCAGAAACACGCAACAGAATTTCACCGAAGAAATTAGTCCTTTAATGAACATTGCTATGTCAATAAAAGCCGAGTCAGGCTTCGCCACCAAGAATCTCTACTGAGTTAACTTTTATTGTTCTGTAAGAAGACATATGAACACTAGTTAAATCTTCTCCCTTTCACCATATGTTGCCTCCACACTACAGGCTGCTGCTAAAACGTAGTGACAGAGGTGCTGCAACGCAGACAAGGTCTGCACAAGCAGTGTGATGTTTAGGGGGAACCGAGAGCAACTGAGGTGGATGTGGAAGATCTGGGTCTGAGAGATATCTGCAATTGGAAAAAGAGAGGGGAAAGTCCAATGAGGAGAAAGTCAGTGAAGCCTTGTGTTGAGCAGTTAAACTTGCGTTCTTCTGTCCCCTGAAGGCCCAGTTTTCCATCGGTTGAGCATATGATCATGTTGAGATAGGGGCTTTAAGAAAAATCATGGGACAGGTCAAAACAAAGCTTCTATTTTTAAGGTCTTACAATACCATCAAGTCAGATTCATACTTGTTTTGGAGATGCCCACTTGGTCTTGATCTTTTAAGATAAGCAATAAGCAAAGAAAGAGCAGACAATCAAAGCTCCACTTTCATTCTGTCTGACTGGATAGAGAAGGAGGAAAACCAAGGACTGAAAAAATATCTCAAGCTGAAGTCATAGAGAGGCAGATTAGGGAGATGACATGAGCAAAATAAAATGAAATTAGAAGTTGAACTGAAGTTAACACCTGTCAACCAGCAAATCTCTGGCTTTGTCAGACTCCGTA